>NC_141769.1:3930625-4584062 GCF_051362555.1 Lingula anatina | reverse complement strand
TTAATGCATTTGACCACATTTTTGAATTAGAAAATTGGATGAGACTTTTGTTTAAGAAGTTGAAAATTTGCATGATTAACTCAAAGACACAACAGCCTATATGGCCTGCCTCCAAGTGCCATAAGACAGGCCAAATAAAACAATCAGAATTTTCTGTCACAAGCTAGCCTGGTAAATAGTTCAATAGAAAGTGGGTTTCAAAAAGTGCCTTATAAGACCTGGCAGCCAGGTTTAATTTATCTTTTTTGGTCAAGAAATTAACACAAATGTTAACCGTTTATGTCAGATTCCCATCTTTCATTACCTCATCTCCTTCCACCTCTTCCTCTTCATCTCCCTCTCCCTCATCCTCTTCCCCCTCATCATCTAGGTCCTCCTCCTCACCCTCATCAACACCCTCTTCCTCTATCTCAGACGCCTGCAACACAGAAGATCAGCTTCAAAATAATCGCATTAAAAAAGAGTTTGAGTTAAAAAGGTTGTGATATAGAAACTGTATAATTCTAAAAACAACCACAAAATCAAATGACACTGCCAAGCTAGAAAATAATAGGTACTTCATCTGGGAAGAGTTGACCTTTTACTTTTTACACCCCACCCCCCGGGCCTTATTCTCACCAAGTAGTATTGCAGTGGATTTGGCCAGATGTCGTCTTTTATCACTTCCCCCAACTCATCAGTGCCCGCATCAAGATGGTCACCAAACCAGCTGAAGAAAGATTCCTGCTCCTCGTGGCTCCGTTTACGTCCTTTGATTTGACTGTTCTTCTTTGTCAAATCCTGAAAAGAGAACTTTTCTTGTAAATAAAATATCATTTTTGAGTTACTATATAGGATTTAACAATGTTACTGAATAGCTCAGAGTGGAAAATAAGAAAGTGCACAGTCATATTAACAACTGCAACACGGAAATTTTAGACACATTCATTGTATGTTAGTAATAGTGGAACTTTTTTTCACCAACATCATCAACACGACCAGAGATCAGTCTACAGTTATCTATTTACAAGCAGTAAAAAAACAAACTACTGTAAGTGGGAACATGGCCCACTTCCAAATCCATGACCTTGTCTTTTGTAATGAAAAATGTGTGATTACCTTTCCAGCTTTCCATTTTATTGGAGATGCCTTTGAGGATGGTTCTCCTGTGTCGTTCAGATGAAACTCTTTGTACAAAACATCATTCTCAAAGTATGGATTGCTAACATCAAAGTGCTGAAATTAAAAGAGGGAATTTCTTCACAGTCACACTCTTCACTTTAAAGTCATTGACAGCTTGCATAAGAGTTTAAGGCACCATTTCAGGAATAATTCAAGTCATAAAAATGATCTACATTAGTAAAGTTACAAACATAAAGATATTTGCAGTCCAACACCCAGACAAAGAAATATTGGAGTGCAAGTAACTCTGAGCTCAGCTGTTTGGAGAAACTATTATCATCACTTTAGGAGCACAACACATCTCATGAAATCCTTTGCCTCTGAATCTCTATTTACAAAATTAATCTATTTATTTATTTATAAAAATCTGAAGAAACTTCATTGCCTTAAAACTAATTCCATCTTAATACTGACATAAACAAACAGTGGCAACAATAACATATAAAGAGACATCAGTTACATCTTAGACTGCTGAGATGGCTTTATCTTGTCAACTATCAAAGTTTGGTGCCTTAACTAAGACTGAAACAATACATGGAACAGGGTCCAAGATTATGTAAAAAGAATAAAAATTACAGAAAAACTGGCTCAATATAGTCACTTGTTCTGTTTTAAATTGCCTCAGGAAAAGACTAAGAGGTACTCCCATCAAATGCAGAAATGCCAGGCTCACCCCAGAAAAATTTAATTTGCCAACTACTTTAAAATTTAAGACATTCGAAGAAGTCTGACAAAAGTATACCTATTACAATTTACTTTGTCAACTTTATACTTATTCAAGGAGAATCATGTTACTGGACATGCACTAAAAATTCAAAGGGAATTTTCTCAGAAAAGATTACCATACGATTTTGTAATAAAAAAAATGTCTTACAAAATTGATCCTGTAACCGGACTTGATATCTTCAAACTCCTGTACTTCCACCTTTGTTAAACTCTGTAGCGCCTCCTCGTCTTCTTCGCTGAGTAGTGCTGACACTTGAGGGTGATTGACAAACTGACCAGTTAAGGACAAAAAACCACCAGTGGTCTACAAACTTTTCAAGTATTTTTTTCACTTCACACTGATTATTTATTATAAACTAAAAAGAAATGCTTAAAGGAAAAACAGATTATAGTAACTTGGAACAAGAGTGAGATTTTAGATAACATATTAGCAGCCAAGGGTTTCTTTAATAGTATTATTTTAAGAATGAGTACAGTTGTAAATCCTAGTACAAGACAAAGACATACTTGAATAAATTTTCAGGAGTAGAAAAAAAATTAAATTTAAGATAAACGTTTTCAACCAAGGCAGTACTAGTTTGGTGACAACTATATTTAAAAATAATCATTAAAATGGTCCCATAAGATATTTTATTTCCAATTTTAATCTACTTAATCTACTTGCATGACCTTTTTATTTACACTCACTTCTCATGATTGTTTTATTTTGACTTAATGCAATGAAAGGATACTGCTGTTACCCAGAAGTTAGGTATTTTAGCAATAAGGTCGGACCTCTTGGAATAGTGCGGCTGCCTTAGTTTATTGTACTTTTGTTCCACCTTGAGAATCTCTACGCTGGCCTGCTCATTTAGTCGGTCAATTTCATTCTGTACCTCATCTATCTGTTCTATTGCTTCTTGTTGCTCTTTGTCTGAAAAATATTCAAGTATCCAATTAAATCACATTCACATGAAGAACATCAGTAAATGCAAATATAAATAATTATGGATTTCATTGGCATGCTTCAAGAGACCTTAAGTCTATTTTGGAGCTAAAAGTGTAGGCTACCATGCAAAGCCAACCAAGTCTATTTCACAAAGAATCCATCAGCTGGATTAATTAATTTTTTCCTCATTATAACTATACAAACTTCAAATGTTCTGACAAAGGTTTTTACTCTGAGTAATGACAGTTGTATGCCAGGGACATTAATTGTTGGACAAACACTTTGAAAAGCTCTTAGACCAGTCATGCAAAGTTGAGTTTACATAGTCAGCTATCTGGTTCTAGCAGTCTAAGGTTAACTCAAGAACTTGAGACTTTTGAGAAACAGGCCCCAAGGCCAGTTGAGCTCATACCAGATTATGAATATGGCAGATCATTTCTGACATTAATTATGAAGAAGTGTGTGGTGACAGTTTGGAGCCGACTGAAATAAGAGGACATCTGATAAAAGCAAAAGCCCATTGCCCATGGTGAAAATGCCCATTCATATCTGGACTGTGGCACATAGGAAACAGCCTGAACATAAACTCTGTGGACAATTTTCAAAGGTGAGAATTTTTTCTTGTTTTAACCTAGATGCAGAGTATACAGCCTTATTATAATATATATACAAGTGACTGTTACAGATAAGTATGTACAATGAAAAGAAACAGCCTTACTGCAGTGAACATTTATGACACGTAATGTACATTTATGACAAGGTAAAAACCAATAGGATGCATTAGATTTGATATCAAATTTCCACAAATTAACCAGCTATGATAAGGAAAAACACACTGAAAGCAAAACAATTGTCAAATTATACACTTTGCACTGCAGTGTGTATCCAATGTTCTCAACAAATAGACAAAGCAGGAAAAAATGAATATAAAAACTTATGGACACAAGTGAGATTTCTTTAAAATAAGTAGGAACATGCTTAAGTGCTTTTCTGTTGTCAACATGATTTCAAAACATTGATGCTTTCAGTGAACTATAATCTATCAATGGGTATGGAAGGAAAGGAATGTGATAACGACATGGAAACTCACGTTTAGGAGGGAAAAAAGTTCCTCTGACTAGCAAACTACCCTCAATCAATGAATCACTGTCATTCTAATTTATATGCTAAATCGGACAGGAGTGAGATTCTATTATTTAATACTAATAAATCACTATTTCTGGAAGTTTTAAGTAGAATTTCTGATTTCTGATCACTCTTAGCGTCTTAATACAGCGTTCTCTGTGTCTAAGCACGAAAAATGGTACTTTCGATACTTCGTCTACGAACAAAGCATGCGAGAAACACATGGCATTCGGAACAAAGTGTCAGAGTACACAATGACATCGAATGCAATTTTAACGTCCCTTTCATAGTCCGTTTTCTTCATTAATCTACATGCAAGGTCTTAAAAGGCGGGGGATTTCCCCAAAAATACTCACCTGCTGCCTCATCGGCATTTTCGTGGTTATTTTTGCCCTCAGGTTTGCTGACTTTAGCCGGTGTCGCCATGTTTTCACGAGGAGCGGTGTAAATAAATGCGCATGCGTAGGCTTGGTTAACCTCGAAATGAAGTTGAAGAGGTGAAGGTCGCTGAGAAGTTCACACAAAGAAGTTGATAAAGACTAATAATCCTTAGAACAGTAGGACACATAAAAAGGCAATGTTAAATCAAACAGGAAAAAAAACAGAAAAGAAATCACATATATGTCCGTGAAAATTCTAGCAAATCTCTCTATGTAATATCCAACAGGATTACACTTGAGAGAAAGTTTATAGGTCATTTTTTGCATTGTATAACATTCCTTACCGAATGAATAAATTATATAGAATTAACAATGCTGGCAGTGATAAATTGTCATAAAACCATACAAACAAATGGTCTAATAATATATTGAAATGAAAGAGAAATAAAAAACATAGCATCGAAAATATTTTTCTTAAAGTGTCAAAGTCAATAATGTGCCATATACATGTACTGAGTATACTCTGCCATGCAGTACACGTGTCGGTTAAATTAAATACAATCAACTGCACCTACTAGGTATACCTACTACAGCTAAGTATACAGAGATGCTTGCAGTGATTTTAATGCCATGATTACACTGTAATAACGGTGTGATAAGACCTTTCAATCGTCGTTGGTCCGGCTAGTTTACCCGCTGAAACATGCGTTTAAAGTTGCGATGAAAAGTTTAGTTTCACCATGAAGCAAATTGCGAGAAAAGATACTAAAAGATACTGAGTATATAGATTTATATAACATAACTACGAGGAAACGAGGAGCGTTAATTTTTTTTCCAAGAACGAGTTATGTAAGGGTCAATTCAAAAGTTTACATTCCGTACACTGCCCTGCAAAGTACATTTTTTAAAGATGGCTGCACATTGCATGAGATTCACGAACTTCTCAACTTTTATCTTGTCGTAATCTTTGAAAAATTCTGACATTATTATTATTTTAAAGCTATATACAGTACAGGATCCTTGTCATTTTTTATCGTTCCTCGCCATTACCTGACCCACTCAATCGCCGCTTATAATGTCATCTTTTTAAGAAAAAGTATATCTATGAAAGATTCCACTAGAGCCGGCCTTCATCGTTATCATACCGCAGGTATGTATACAGGTGTACATACCGCAGGTATGTACACCTGTATACACTGTAGGCCTACTAGTAATGGATTACTTTTCATAACCCAGCGCAATGCAGTCTTGCCGCACTTCCCGCTTTAACTCATTTAGAGCTCAATGAATGGCTGAATGAAATAAGATATGTCAACTGACAACGTCAGTCGAATTCCGATATATCTCATTTCATTTTGCAGTTTTATAACCTCCATTCAAAATGTCTAACCCACAACAGTCGAGCATTGTGAAAAGTCAGTATTTAGAGCGTGGGGTCCGTAAAGTCAGCGAAAAGAGGACCCTTGATCACACCACTCGCAGATGATCAAAATTTGTGGAGTGCTTCGATCAACCGATGCGACAAGAGCTACCTGAGTTTAAAACAGTCCTAGTGAAATATAAAGGATATTTCTCCACTTACTGCCTACATTGGGCAAAAATCGCCAAAGAAAGGATGAAAAAACTCGCAAAGAGATTTCAGAGACGGTGGTTATAAAACGTGATGCAACTTAACCTTGTCGCCACAGATAAACAAGATATAGAAGTATTAGTAGCATTCACTAATCTTGGAGTTATCGCACCGTCCCTGCTAACGACCTGTTATATATCTGTTAATTCGAACTGTTGATGGTTTCACGTGTCAGGGTGGCTGACTGAGAAGTTTAAATCAACAAAGTGAAGTTTACAGGTGATCATATGATGTCCCGATGTGAGGAGCCACTCAGAGGAGGCAAGAACGCCGAGGAGTACATAAGTGTCGATTGTCAGATGGCAGACGCTGATGAAATAATCGCTGAACAAGAACCAAGCGCTGATCAGCGTGAAGGTTCTAATGATGAGGAGCTGATTTATAAAATCTACGAAAGCCCTCCGGCTGTTTCCGTGATTTTTTTCGGCTTGCAGGTTTGTTCAGGTGTCTTTTTATCTTGTGAGAAGCGTCTGATAACCAACATATTTCCATGTTGACGGAGACGATAAGGTAGAATAGCTGTGACGATACACCGCGAGTGGTCTTACACTCATCATGTTTTTTACTCCCGTTTTTACTCTTAGAAAAAAAATTAAATTTTATTATTACGTTATGGTTGTAAATCATTCTCATACAGCTCTGCGACGAATTTGAAGCGCTGCCGTCAAGAACTCTTATTATATTAGTAGTAGTAGTAGTGGCGGTAGTAGTAGTAGCCTTTTGAATACCTAAGAACTGATACCATGTAGATAAATAAATGCATCTGATAATGCACATGTCATCAAAATTTTAGCCCGAGATCCTTACAAAAAAGCATACCCGAAACTATTTGAAGGCAAACCATCCCAAGATATTCGTTAAATGGAAAAAGCACTTTATGTAAACATGCCAGTGTTTATGACCCTGTAACAGATAGCCTTTTGCAATTCTTTTTCAAGCAAGCCATATTATGTGTCGCTGGCACCATGTCTCTGCCACTGACGTTGACCAGTCTTCTGTGTGAGGAGAACAACATTAACCTCCAGGCGGAGCTGCAGTGCAACGCTATGTTTGTGTCGGGGATCGTCACGCTGATCCAGTGTACAGTGGGAAGCAGGTAAAGGGATATCTTTATAATTAATAATGCGCGTTATTAGAGCTTTATTGGACCTATTATAAAAAACAAAAGATGTTTTGAAAATTTCAGCAATTTCCCCTTGGGTAAACCCTTTCCAAAACCGCTAAGGAAATTTCGATGTAAATACCTCTGTATTTCTATTTCTTAGCGTTACGAGTGTTATTCACAAGCTTTTGCCTTATTATTAGAGTGGCGCAAGAAATAGATAGTCTAGAAAATCAGAACTCAGAAACTGCTTTATAGACCGTAGAATTGTGAAAGGTTTTGGTTATTTTGTAAATTGGTGATTTAAGTATATAGTATACATAGTAGAAATGTCCGAAAAATTATTTTTTTATAAAGAATGGTTGAATACTTATTGAGTGAAATTTACATAAGGAAAGATTAAACTTCATTAAGAAAGATAACATAAAAATGGATTTGATTAATTCTTATTGCCACCGGAGATGGCTGCCATTTCAACCCTCAAACTACAAAAATGTCAATAAGTAAAAACATTTGTTGACCGTTTAAGGCTACCGAGTATCCAGGGAGGAAGCAAGGCGTTTCTGGCACCCATGATAGCTTTGCTCTCCATAGAGCAGTTCAAATGTGCTTCCGATCTAAACCAATATGCAGGCCAAACAGGTAAATAATACTCCTCAAATACTATTATAGAGCAACAATACGGATTGAAATATTGAAAAACGTTTTATGATTAATGTTTTTCTTTTCTTTTTCTTTTTGAAAAATTTAGTTTTGAAATGTATCATGGAGATGATGACTATGACATGTATATAGATACAGGGAAAAGGTTTCGTGCTGGGTCTCCTTTTCGTCGGCATGCCCTTTCTGCTGCCCTTTGGTGGCTATATAGAGAGATGATTTTGATTTACAAGCTCCAAGTGTTATAAAATCTTTCCTCAATGCAATAATTCCGAATACTCTCAATATTGCAATATTGCAGATGCAGTGAATTCAAGTTTAGACTTAAACACGACGGCCGTCGGTGTCATAACGTGGCACGAGCGCCTCAATGTTGTGCAGGGAAGCCTCATCACTGCGTCCTTAGCTCAGGTACTGCTTGGGTGCACAGGTAAGAACAATGTCAATAATCAAATTTTTTTAAATTAGGTTGTACACAACGTATATTCGATGACTGTTATGTATGCAGTTCTTTTTCTCAAGGTTTTTTTTCCTGTTTAGGAACACCGATCGACTGAAAATTTTATATTACCTCCTTTCATTGATTAAAGTTACCGTAACAGAAAATGAATCAGTTTCCGTACTAAGTTTGCCACTACTTAAGTGTCTGTATATACGTCGGGTCTAGTGTGTTTTTCCTCCTTTTTGTTTTCTATGCATTTCAGGTGCCATTGGTTTCATGTTGCACTTCATAGGACCTTTGACTATTGCGCCAAGCATCATCATGATTGGGCTGTCGGTGTATGAAATTATAGCAAAACTGGCACAGCCACACTGGGGACTATGGGCCTTGTAAGTATAGGTGGTGTCTGAGCAATCTTATTTAGTCGTACACGTTTCCTTACAGATAAAATATATACAGCAAAAATTCTACTTATTATTAACATAAAAAGAGGATGACAGCGGGCAATCAAACAAAAAAGAAAAAAAAAGAAAAGAAAGCTTGAGTTGGCAATCTGCTCGCTGATATGTTTAATAAACATTGATTTATTTCTGTATTGACCATAAAATATCGCAACTTTCAGGACTTGCGCCATTGTAATCATATGCGGAGTATTCCTCGAGAAAGTGGAAGTACCTTTTGTTTGGTGGAACAAGAAACGCGGATTTCATAAAGTCAGCTGCAAACTCTTCGTCTTGTTTCCGGTAATTTAATGGGGATAACATTAACTTACCATATAGCCTCGGGCCAAGTTTGAATGAAGACATTTTATACTTAAAATTGAATCCGATTTTCTTGCATAGACGCACACACGCCCGCACGCACATAATTTCAAACATACCTTGTAATGTTAACTAACAAAAAACATTTAGCACATGTTCTTGAAGCCAGTATGTAATTTTGGTACACATAAATTTCATAAATTCTAAAAGAAACTCTGACTGCCTTTAATTAAGTCGGATATATTTTTGTTACACGGAGACGTCTTCAATTTGTGTCAGAAATATAAATAGCACTGGAAGATCCAGAATAAAAGGTGGCAAAAGGATGAAAATTGCTGAAAGATGTTAGAAAAATCAAACCTATACAGAAAATTCCTAGCATTTAATGTATGGCACATGGATAAAATTGCCTGATTCTGTATTGTTTCGTTCGCTATACTGTGTTAAAAAATTAAGGGGGAGGACAAAAAGAGTATCTCCGAAACTAAGGGAAGGGCACATCTTCACTCTTTCCACCTTTGTATAGAAATATATATAATTTTGGGGGTACTAATTTTCCTCAGGTCCTATTTGGAGTTATCATAGCCTGGTCGGTGAGCGGCATCATGACAGCTGCCCATGTCCTACCCGAGGGAGCCGACACCCCAAGTTTTAAGGCACGGGCTGACTTTGGCATTGGCTCGGTACGGAATGCCAAGTGGTTTTTTGTTCCTTACCCAGGTGCGTTGAAACAATCAACAACATCAATTACAACAACAACAACAACAACAACACACCTGTGACGTAGATTGATATATTAGCTAAGTTATGTGCTGTAAATTCGTTAGTCTAATTGTTGTCGGGTAAATGATCAAATCTTAATATGAAAAGTTTTTGGGCTGCATAAAATCATCACTAAAATTTTTTGCTTTAAACTATGGCGGGAGGATACTTTGAGTGACCATTAGGACCATTTAAATTTAATTGTCACTTTGATATGTCTTAGCTAAGACGGTATGGGTTGGCTAATGTGGTATTGGATGGAAAATATAACATCTGAATATTTGCCACATTGTATTTTAATAAGTCGTTATTGGTTACCCACTTAGGCTTTTGGCAAAATATTTGAAATTTGAACATTTGCCTTTATAGCCACAGTTCGGTTTGGGCTACCACTTTTGACTCAAGGTGAGATACTTGAAATTTAAATAAGTGAAATCTAAAAATTTACCACCTTGTATTCCTTAGGTCGGTATGGGCTGCCTACAGTGGCATTAGGAGGAATATTAGGGATGCTCCTTGCCACCCTTTCGTCAGTGGTTGATACCTTGGGAGACTACTATGTTGCGGCTAGAATGTGTGAGATCCCGCCCCCTCCAAGCCACGCCGTCAACCGGGGAATATTGGTGGAAGGACTGGGCAGCGTTCTTGGGGGTTCCATCGGCATTGGTCATGGTACGACGGTTTATAGTGGATGCATTGGCTTCATTGGAATAACAAAGGTAGTGGGAGTAACTTAGAAAAAAAAATGACCACGTAAATACAGAGTTGTGTTATATATATGTAATGTAACGAGGAGATACCTAAAAGAACACAATACGTATATCAACAGATATGGAATCAAATCAAGCAACACACTGTTTTAATCACAGCAACAATCCTTTGATATCGTTTTCAGTGTGGCTTCAGTCAATAAGAATACTATGTACTATGTCTTATGAATAAACAAGATCAACTCCGAAAACTCTGGATAAACTTTTCAGAATTATTGCTATCTTTCTACTGTGACTGTGATATTGTTTTGTTAATTATTATTCAGGTGTTTTAAAGATATGTCTTGTTATTTATTTATTTATTTATTTATTTATATGTATTTGTCCCCAGGTGGCCAGTATAAGAGTGTTCCAGGCGGCAGGTGTAATAATGATCATTATGGGGCTATGTGGCAAATTTGGTGCCCTCTTGGCGGCCATTCCTACTCCGATACAAGCTGGGGTCATGACTATTGGTAAGTGATCATATGAGTATTTAACTGTTATTTTATTATTTTTTTCTCTCTTATCTGTATCGCTGTTTTTTTTATGATGGACATTTGAAAAAGTATTTAGGCCGGAGCAAATTTGTTGTTACCAATTTACAATTTTGAGAAGAACAAGGTATCAAATATTTTGTCATGACAACGATAGAATATAGAAGAATTATCAGACCGAAATATACACCATTTGGTTGGGATACAACATTATAAAATACGGCAACATTTAATACGGAGGGTTATGTTGTTATGTTGCGTGTTTGTATAACTTTGCCAGTTTGTTTTAGGGTTAGGGGTGGTGATTTCAGTAGGCATTTCCAATGTGAAGCACGTCCATCTCTCCACAAGAAACGTGTCCATCCTCGGGAACTCGATCCTTATGGGATTCGTGGTATCGGAATGGGTGAAAAAACACACTGATGCAATTGACACCGGTGAGTATAGGACTTTTCTTGATTTTTGTTTGCTTGAGTATTCATTGTGATTCATTGGATTCATTGTGTTGTATCCCAGATTGCCTTTTAAAACAGTTTTAAGTTTTAAATCGTTTGCCTGCTAAGAGCATTGAGAAAAGAGATTAGGGGCTTTTAGTTTAGGTTATGCAGATATGCAGTCAAAAAGGCGATATATATATTTTTGCATAATGGGAGCCTTATATTTTCGTACAGCAAATGCACTTTTCTGATGTTTTACTCTCGAGGTTTTTTCCCCAATATGTGTTTTCTGGCGTTATTTTTCATCATATTGATACTCTAGCGCTACTCGATATATGTCAACAGTTATGCCAACAGCGACCTCTGGTGAAAAGGTGTAAAACAGTATCCAATTTATAGTAACAAATGCCCTTTTTACTTATGGCAGGAAGCCCAGAAGTCGACCAGATGTTGATTGTCCTCTGTACAACGCCAATGTTTCTCTGTGGAGTGCTGGCGTTCATTCTAGATAACACAGTGCCAGGTAAGTCAAACCAGCCCGTGTTGTACCCAAATGCTGTAGCCTGTAAGGTTTGCGTTCGTTATTCACATCGAGGATCTTTGATTTAATTTAAAGAATTGAGTCAAGTCAATTTGATAGACCGAGGATAAGAAGAGAAATCTTGCTCAAGTAAAAGTACTCTGTCTGTTTTCATTTTAATGACATATCTTAAAAGATATATACATATAGACTACCAGAAGGTATCTGTGCCCGTGTTATTTGGTAAAGGAGTAGTTCTGATGTACAAAGTGATTGACCTAGTATGTTTTTTCTTCTTTCATTATATATATTTATATATATATTGAAAAAATGACTGCCTATCATGAATAAGAAACATTCGAAACAGCTTTTCACAGGCGTCGTATACTGTAGGCTATAGAGTTTAGTACAAGTATAGACAAGGTGCAATATTATATGCATTACAAAGATAAAATAATTTAATTTAAATATTTCAGGGACTCTAGAAGAGCGCGGCATACTTAGCATGCGAGCAGAATTGACCACGAATTCCACAGCAGGGTCACAGGGCGCCCACATTTGTGAACTGGAGAGCTACAGACCCTACAACATTCCTTATCTGACCCCCTGGCTGCAGAAATATAGCTGGTCTAGATTCATACCGTTCCTTCCTACTTTTAAAGAATCGTCCTTAAAATGTCGAATTAATTGTTGTGAAAAAGCCAAAAGGTGTTTCAAACCGAGCTGCCGGGTTGTGTAGGCGAATATTGAATATTATGCATGAATATGTTGTTGTGGTTGCACAATTTGACAGCAAGAAGCTGACTGCACGACCAGTTTTTCAAAACTGTTGCAGGAAATATCCGATTGAATCTTACTATGAACTGCAACCTTGCGTTTCTGTATCCATGTATAAGGAGTGTCTCCAGGGAAAATTTTTTTGGTTTCGAAACGGTTTATGCGCTCGAAATATTATAAGAGTTATTTAGCATAAATGTCAGAATAAATCAACTGTAAATTGACTAAAGACATTTGAGTTACAGACACAAAGAAATGTTACTGAGGACTCCCATGGTTATGAATTCTGCCCCACAACTGGCCGATCGGTGAATGAAAGGGTGTTAGATGCAGTAGTTGCTTTGCACTAAGCACAAAATATAAGCGATAATTTTTAACATCTGTAAGGTATATACCGGTACTATAGTTTTTATTAAGGATAAGGGCGTCTCTAGGTTAAACATACTCAATACATTTATTTGATAATAATGATAATAATAATAATAATACAGTGTACTTAACATGTAAACTTGTATGAAATGTCACTAGTACAAATATGGCTCTGACGATGAATGACTATTTTGCAATGGATACTAATCATTTCAGTTTCCGACATTTTAAGTGCTGATTATAATGCCAACCTGCAAATGAAGATTTGAATAAAATACAGTATGGATTGTACCCCCCATTTATTTGATTTTCCTATACCAACACCGACAAACACTAGATCCTAAAAAAAAATAAAATATTAACTGGAGACGCGTACGTGACACGGGTTAACCATTTAAAGAAAATTAATTAAAATGTAGACTAATATAGAAAAAGGCGTCTTTAAAAAATTTTAGCAAGTATTTTCAGGGAAGGGCTATTTTCAAAATCTTCTTTTCTTTTGTCTTTGAAACAAGTGCAGGTAAATGGGAAGTGGGGGTGGTGGTAAGGGTGATGAGGGGGGGAAAGGGGGGTTACAGGCACTCCCTATATCCAGGCGTCATCTTCGGAGGGCTGGGATTTCTCGTATCAGTATCTGTGCACCATTAACTGATATCATTCCAAAACGTCTGATTGAATTCAGATTTTAGTGTAATTTTAGAGTATTAAGAAAAAGGCATTGAGGCACATGTATACCCATAGTTGTCATAATTACTAACAGGTGGCGCACTGATCACCTGCATGTCAGGTTCAAGGTACAACTTTTCTTAGAGTCGATTTATTTGGTTAGTGAATGATTATGTTACAGTGACAATAATGACGATCTGGCTGGAGCTTTCAAACGTTTATTCACCGACTCTCTTTTTCGTACAATGTCACAAGTATTTATACTCTATTTCTCCGTACTGATCATGCATTTACTTGTTTTCTTTCCATTGTCTTTGCGTGATTACAAGGAATTTTCCATTCTCATGTTGCAAACCACCATTCAACATTTCTTAATTGGGTAATTTCTAAGAGACTTGTTTTCAATTAAAAAAATTAAAAATATGATTTGAATTACTCATTCTTGGACCTTATCTATCTTTAGTTTGCATGTGTTTTACACGTGTCCGAAACTTCCAAATTTATTGTGGAATCAACCAATCAAATCGAACCATATGTGACTTTGACATGTTCTATCTTTTCCTACCACAAAAACAATTTCTACACTTGTTGACTCTTAAAGAAATTTAACTTATACTCAATAGCTCCCCATCCTTTTACTCGTTTGATTCCGTTTTAATTATTATCTGTAATTAGTGAAAGTGTAAGTCATTTGCTTTACAACATTTGCTTTACACCTTGCTCCATAATATATATAAATACAACAGTGCTACAAAAATAATTTTAAAAAATCAATATATTCGTCAGCGGTAGAAAATCACAATGCTCTCTTTATCATTCTTCAATAGATTTATCGACACTTGGCTTTGTGAATTACGTAATGAGTACCGTGGCATTTCGAAACAGGTAAACTATAATTTTTAGCTCACGATCTGATATATAAATGTCACCTCTACCGCAGAAAGGAAGGAGTACCGAAGTTCCGTGTGGGAAAGACATCGCTCTTGCTGTTCCGACTACACTGTGCAGGTAATGTCCATGTTTAGTGTGATTCATGCCATTTCGTTAAATATTGTTAATTGACCAAGTTATTTTGTTGTGCTTTGTTTACCTCTTGTATACGTGTAAGAAAACACTTGAGCATGTTTTTTTTTCTTTTCTTTTTGTTTGTTCCCTGTTTGTCGTGTGGTTATCTAAATTTAATTTCAAGTTTCAGTTTCAATTTAATTTTTTTAATTTCTTTTGAAGTATTAGGTTTCCACGTTGTTGTGACAACAAGAGAACGAAGATGAAAAGGAAAATCAGGATAAACTATCGTTTCGCAATGGAAACATTTTTCTTTTCTGTTTCATATTCTTTTGCATATGAACATTGTATGATGTGTTCCCATAAAGCTTATCTATGGCTTTTATAACTTTACATATATATTCCTCAAAAGGTCTTTAATCTTTAACTGCCTTCGGGAAGATTTTAGGAAAACCGTACTATATCATCAAGACAAATGATATGATAATTAATAACAAAGTGGTAACAGTACATCAAATACTAGTAATACTCTCATATAACATTGAACAATTTTGAAGAACTGACAAATATTCCGCTCTTGCTGAATATTGCACTTTTGACCCTCAAATCGAAAATCAAAATGCTGTGTATTTTAACATTTTAAAACTATTACCGTGTAAAACACTTTTCTTGTCTCTTTCACGCGGCCATCATTAACTTTATTCTCACCACCATGATAGAAAATTAATTTTTGCAGCTATTGATTCCGTTCTTTGAAAATCATGGATGCACATGCATCGGGCTACGAGAAACATTTCTGTGTAAATTGAAAAAAAAAAAAAAAAAAAAAAAAAAAAAAAAAAAAAAAAAAAACAAGTGCTGCCGTTGGCAACAGAATATGTTAAATCTGATTATACATTATTCAAATACTTTGTTTTCCACAAAATTGATTTTGGGCAGGGATTAGAGTAACGGTGTCCTCAAATTCGAAAACAATACCACTGTCACCGCAACACCAAACCCAGACGCCTTATTTGTAAATGTCTGCAGATCTTTTGAAGTGAAGGGTTTGGCTTGTATCTGTCAAAAATAACATATCAGTTCCACTTTACGTGTTAACATACTGGCACGCTATATACTTGAGTATAGCATCTCCTATGAAGTGTTGCAGAAGTTGTGTCGTGCGCGTCAGATTTAGAGTTGTTTTACTTTTTTCCATCATCAATACAAAGATGTATAATGGACAAAATAGATTTGAAGGCACTTCAGCACAACGCACCCCAAATGCTTATCTCGTCAATTATTTCAAAATTTATCGACACGGAAAGATACCCAAGTGCAGCAACTTGATACTTTGTCCAAAATTCAAAGGGTAAACACTTTATTTCATGGCTATCACATTAACGGACTGTTATTTTTAAAAATCGTATCCATGTATTGCATTTTTTAAAATATCATCTATAACTCTCTATTTTCAGGTGTCAGAGATGAAATCAAAGATCGAATAGAAAAACAGATAGTTGGAACCATGAACGGCAGTACGGAAGAGAATGTTTTTAGTTTGGCACCAATTTTTACCAATTCAGCAAAGAAAAACAATACCCAATTTGAAGAGGGACGCACTCTGATTCTGCCTTGTATAGATTTTGACTGTATTCCTTTTATGTCACTGAGCGGTGCCCAGACCGTTACATGCTTTGCGTTAAACACCTTGATCCTGGCAACAATAATAAAATGCCCGTGGCTTCAAACACAGACAAACCTTATTATGTTAAGTCTCACTGTTTCGGGTGTCATAAATAGTGCTTTTTGTATCCCATGGCAAATTGTTAGCGAGTATTTGGTTTACCTTGTATCTGCTTTACACCCAATGCAGCACAACGTTCATTTTTGCCTTGGCCGGTTGACATTGAACTCGGCAATCACTTTTGTAGGCGTCTTCCACCTGGTCTTTATAGCGGTGGAAAGATACATTAAGATTTGCTTACCAAAAAAGTATGACGCCCTGATGTCAAAAAGAAAAGTGTTTTTTGGATGCGCATGTATTTACATATACAATAGCGTGTGGAGTTGTATTCATTTGATCTTTAATATTTGGATTCCTGGAGACAGGTGTAGTAATGAAACTGCTTTCCCACCTGTGTTAATTAACTTGCGAGCTGGTCACACCTTTGTTGGGTTCATCATAGCAGCTTACTGCTACATTGCCATATTTCGTTATGTCAGAGCTAGCAGAATACAGCTCCGCATGGCGTATACTGGTAACAGTGAGCTTGGCGAACGACGTTGCGTAGTGAACGTTTTAACCACCGCCAGTCTTGACAGGTCATCTCCTTCTCATCAACCAAGCTGTCCCGATGCTAGGAACCGTGAAGGTGAACCCCGTGAGGAGGCAATCTCGGTTGGCCAAAGTCGTCCAATCTTCCACGTACCTGTGAGACGCCTCCAGACGTCCCCTAGCGACGAAACATTAACAGCTCGTCAGCAATCGGGAGAACAACGAGGGTTTCGATGTTTTTGTTGTTGTAAAAATGAAATAAATAATATCTCGAAAACAGGTCGTTATATGATGGAAGATTCGTTGTTGAAAAGAGAGTTTAAGTTGGCCAAAACTATACTTTTAACGTGCGGTTCCTACGTGCTATGTTATATACCATATCCACTTGTTATTTGGTGTTTGGGTGGGTATGAGAATGAGGTTTGGTTTGTAGTGCTACAACAAGTTACAAAACTGATATTTCAAATAGGCTCTGGCTTAAACCCTTTTATCTATGGTCTTCTGAATCGGAAAATCAGGCTGGAGATGGGAGCAATTATTTGAAAGTAAGGTTATCTATGTGATTAAACATAAGTATTTTAAGTTCGTCTGCATGTTGTTTGTGTATAAGCAGTTGGTATGTAGTTTGTATATAAGCAATTTGTTTGTAAGAGGAGTGTACGAGGAAAGGATTGTGACATATGCTGGATGACATGTTGATGTATATTTAGATGCAAGAATTCTTATAGCCATTAAAATGCTGTTATTGTATTAAATTACTTGATATTACGAGGCATTAAACTATGTACTCGATAAAAGAGTCTGTCCTTTTAATTTTAAAGTTTTACTGCTGCCGGTACTTTCGAATATGAGGAAAAAACACTCCAGGCTCAGATGTTCTTTGAAGTGTCTCTCCTCTCTTGATATAATTTCACGGGATGAGCCAGCTGGTGTCAAACTGTTTTGAGTGCTTATACACGAAAAAGATAACTCTTTTGTTTGAAGAACAATCAACAACTTTAACCGAGGCCTCGGATGCTAGCAGAAATAAATAGCTTGATGTTTAGAGTGGCAATGGACACTTCCTAGTACATGTACGTGTACCACCAGCGACAGCTGTGCATTGAACCAAGAACCGTAAATTCAACACACAAGTATCTTTCCTGTTTTTTTTTTCAGTGTTAAAAAGAGCAAGGATACAAACCCTGTGCATATAAAAAACAATCAATTATATAGGATGAAGATGATTGTACAGTAATAAAAATCAATAAATATGCAGGTTAATTAGCCCATAAATTACAACATTTTAAAAGTTAAATGAGACAATAATTCTATTCTATAGTGTATGTACTATATGTACGGTCTATTCGTGCTATTTATACTTTGTACTTAGCAAAAATTGGAAGAAGGCAAACAAAATATGCACCTATGGCAAGCAAAAATATTGCGCCCATCTTAAATTTTTACACCAATTTTATTCAGAAAATTTAGTAAAAAAAAAAAAAAAAAAAAAAAAAAAAGACACCCCCAGGCCGGACTGTTTCGCAAGTTAGTCTTAACTTTTAAACCAAACTTTTAATGAACTATGACCCCAGAATAATCTTTAGTTGTCCAATTTAATGATATGTTGTGTCCGTTTTATATATAACCATAGAAGTAGAGTATAACCAAATACAAATTCTTAAAGGTACACTTCATTGGATTTTCCAGTAAAATGAATTTTTTAGGGTAAAAAGCAGTTTTCTACCGCTAGCACTCACGAATCACTGCTCGGTCCAGCTTTGCTCTTGGATTCGATGTCTTATTCCATTTTAAATTTAATAATTTAGTTCTTGGTGACCAGGTCGCGTGCTCTACCCTCTATTTAGACATGCATGTACCACTGCGCACGCGTCCTACCACCCCCATGAGTTATGTTGGAATCTAGTTTCGAGTAAAATCGCAAAAATAGCACCACCCACACAGTTTATTTCGCTTGATTGGGTCACTTTTAATGCAAGTCCAGAGGACATAATCACTTCTTTCATATTTCCACACCACCTAAAATATACACGCAAATGAAGCCTGGCGTTAATTGCGTTCCATTGAGGCAGGGAGACCATCGGGAATCAGCGGCATCGCTTTTGAAGTGTGGTCGGCCATATTTAGGCGGCGGATCAGTTGGTACTCGGATAATCTATTCTGAATGGCCCCATAATGGTACAGTTCATATTTACCTCCAACAAGAGGTTATGTTTTTGTCCCGTTAGTTTTTTGGTTTGTTTGTCTGTGCGCAGCATTATGCAAAAAGTCTTGGACAGATTTTGATAAAATTTTCAGGATAGGCCATAATCGAGAAAGGGAGAAATGACTAGTTTTTGGAGATGATTGTTTATTTAATTAATTAATTAATTAATTAATTAATGGTAAATTATTCGTTCATTATATTTCTTGGCAGAAGTCTGCAATTTTCAGAATAGGTCACTTTGACCCACTCTGACGATACAGCTCACAGACTCTATTAAGCTGTCATTCGACCACTAGTAGGCCTACTGTCGCTGGTTTGCCAAAGAGTGAACAACAGTCACCGATTAATGGCCTGGCAACTTAGAAAGAAAACTGATACCTCTAACACTTGTCGGAGGTGCGCTCTCTGAGTGCTTTTTTCACTCTTGATTATGTATACCTTAAAGCTGGAAGTAGTCACAGTTAACCCAGAAAACAAAATACCATTTACCTCTGATATGTTCGTGATAATTAATTTATTTTATTTATGATTTCTCCAACCAGGTTAGGTTACATACACAATAGCAATAGATCACTTTTTGTATCCACAGTTCATGTACAGATTGCATGGCTATTTGTATCCCCTATTTTTGAACCCAGAAGAATTCTTCTGATCCAGAGTCCCGGATGAAGCCCCTCACATGAATATCCAACGCTTATTAATTATATGTTTAGAAACTAAATAAAAGCCAGTTACTCACAGTAGAACCGATTTACACGTGAGATCTCGCAGAAAAAACAGCTGAAAGGAATCAGTTGCCGAAAAAGTTCTAGTTGCGCACAAAGTTCAGCAGCATATGTTAGCAGTTTGCATAGAGAGAAACGTGTTGCAAAGTTATGGGCAGTTTTAATCCCGTTTGCTGTGGGTGAGTTATATAAATTGTTGAACTAAGAACAAACAGATTTTTTCTCTTAACATATTTAGTTTTTTTATTTCCTGGCGATGTTTATATTGCCAACCATATCTGACTAAATATAAAAGAATGATATGTTCCGCTTGTGAGAGCGTCCCATATTTTTTCTTCAAGGAAATGTACAAAGAACATCGCTTGTCCAATGTAAGAGAGCCACTCGCATGGTATACGTTTCACATTTTTGAAAGAAAAAATAATACCTAGGAGCCAAGGTAGTATATTTATTTGAATACCGATGACAGAACTTTCCTTGCACTTTTCTATTCATTTTGCTTTTAAGCCTTTGCTTTCAGAGAAACAGAAGAAAGCAGGAGAAGAAATAATTCTGTGTAGAACACATAGTTACCAATGAATAGCAGTGTAGAAGGCGATGTTTTCTGGAAGACAAACAACACAAACCTAACAACAACGAACTTGACATATGCTAAAAACGGGAGCATCCACCTTTTGCCTTGTATAGATTTTGACTGCAGTTATTTAATCGCGGCTAACGGACTTCAAGCGATAATATGCGTCGTCTTAAACGCCTTGATTCTGGCTACAATATTGAAGTGCTCAAGACTGCGAACGCAGGCAAACATTATCATTATTAGCCTTTCTATATCCGACATCATTGTCAATATCGTTTGCATCCCATATCAGATTACAGGCGAGTACTTGGTTTACCTTCTACCGCCATTACACTCGTTACAAGAGAGTGTGTATTTTTGCATTGTTCGGCTGATATTAGGATCGTTAATTTCTTCGGTGAACGTGGTTCACTTAGTGTTTATTGCTGTTGAGCGGTACGTGAAGATTTGCCTGCCCCACAAATATGAAGTGTTAATGTCAAAAAGAAGAGTGGTCATCGGATGTGTGTTTATTTACATATGTATGGCACCAATTTGTTGCGTGAATCTGTTCTTTATCACATGGATCCCAGGCGACAGATGCAGGGTTGAAACTGCATTCCCAACATTGCTAATCAGCCTGAGGTCTCTTAAAATAATTATTGGTCTTGTGATTGCAACTTACTGTTACATTGCTATCTTCCGTTATGTTCGGTTAAGTAGGAAACGACTACTTCTAGCAACTGGCAGTGAAGTTCGAAAAAGTTCAAACGAATCAGCTGACGTCACCAATCCAAGGCCACTGAATGATCGCCCACCCTGGCATACAGGCTGTGCAGAAATCAAAACATCCCATCAGCAATCAAATAAACCAAGAATATCTTTTTGTTGTTGGAAAAATAAAGGTAGAAAATCATACGGAATAAGTAGCAACATAATCCAAAACACTGAAGCCCAATTATTGAAAAGAGAGATCGCGTTGACCAAAAGCATTATCATTGCTTGCGGATCCTACATGTTATGCTATCTGCCATACCCGATAGTGATCTGGACTTGGCAGAACGATGAATATGATGTCGAGTATATAGTAGCGCAATACATTGCTACACTGATCTTTCGAATTGGGTCCGGACTAAACCCTTTTATCTATGGCGTTCTAAATCGGAACGTAAGGTTAGCGATGTGGCAAATTTTGGGGTGTAGTAAAGAAAAGCGTTAAAGAGGTTAAAGATGTTACAGCAGCGTTCTGCCCATGAAAATATCTTTATTTTTGTTTGTTCGTAACGAGGACCCTTTATTTAATCCTTCAATATGACAAACAGGACGATTTTCACTAATCAATTTTTAAGTTTTTAGAACAGTTGAATCAAGATCAGAAAATCTTGATGGCCAATACAGTTGACAAATATTGACATTTTACTTTAAAATGTCAAAAACTACAATGTGGGTATAACAGCTGTTCTGAAAAGTTTAATGTTGTGAGGCATGTTACACATGTTCTAAAAAATTGTCAGTAGCTTTTATAAAAGAGATTGCTTTTTGTTTCTAAAACCAATATTTTTCTGGTAAAGTAAAAACATGAATAAGTTACCGACGGCCATTTTGAAGTTAGCTAACTTTGATTTTGACATTAAAAACAAATGAAACAATTCCAAAACAAGGCATACACGCCCATGAAAACTAAAAATATTTCATCAAAACAAGAAGTTTCCAAGCTGGATTGGTACATGTATCTTATCAAAGAGAACCAGTCCCAAGAGCAACCCTTTCAAGTTAAAATATCAATGTTTGGATTGAATCCCAGTGTCATACAATGTCATCCTGTAAGAACCCAGACCTGTAGCCAGTAATTTCAAAGAAAGGGGGAACTTTTGAAAAAAGTGTTTTCAGTATTTTCACGCTTTCACTTAACGCATGCAGTTTGTGTAATTCATTTAAAGTGCAAAATTCTTTGTACAAATCACAAACAATCTTGAGGAGATATTTTCCTTTCTTTGTATATATTCATACATTGAACGCAAGGAATAAAATAGGTTTATACTTGTGTAAGTTTACGTTGTTTATTTTGTAGGAGTTGGGAGCATCATTCCATTTATTTTAGTTATCAGTCTAATTTTACAGGTCATGGAAAAAATGAAATAAGAAATAAATACAATGTGTGAAAAACGAAATATTTCTTTCACTTTTTTTCAAAAAGCCTATTGCAACGGCGCCTTTAACATACAAAATTGAGACCCAATGTTTTAATTTAAAAGTCATCCACTAGCAGTTTTGTTTAGCCGCTGCAAGAGATTAATTATTTTGCCAGATTTCAAACGTCATATGTTAGCAAAACGTTAAAAGTCCAACAACGTAGACAACATTCAAGTACGAATCATACATAGGGGAGACCGGGGCTAGTTGGCCCAGTCAGACACTTTTGGCCTTGTAGAGCCAACTAGGAATGGCTTAGAGTAACAAAACCGGTTTCAAAGTAAGCCCTATGAACTAAGCTACGTATGCAAGTTGGCCCCATGGTCGGGGCAAGTTGGCCCCCCTATACGAAAATGAAGTATATATCCCATGTAAACGCCTTGAAATACATTTTTATAAATTTGTAATTTATTAAATTGATTTTTGAGAGTCTTTGATGAATAAATAGTTCAAATGAGGCAGATTTATTGAGGTTTCCGTACATCACGTTGTAGGGGGGGGGGGTATGTGTTGCAAGAACCAAAATATCTATCAATAAAATTTGTTTTGTTTTAATTAAGAATAAATTAATAATGGTATAAAGCAGGTTTTTAATGAATGAAAACGAATAATAAATTTTCGTTTTGAAAGAAAGTAACAAATTCAGTTTTAAACCATTGAGTTTGTTTCAACAATGGTCTCTATCTAGGGAGGGGTGGAAAATCCCCTTGGGGCCACATATAACACTATAAATACAAAGGAATCCCCTTAAAATGAATTAAGGCAAAATAGATGTTTTTCTGAGGAAAGTCCAGTGGATTTACTTTTTAATACATACAATCAACAGAACATTTCTAATATAAATTTTCGAAAAGACACTAGCAAATTAAATAAAATCAATCAGACGGTAAACACCGGCAAGCTTTGTCAATTTCACCAACTTGTTTATTTCAAACAGCGTTGCGCGCAAAGGATTGTGGGTAATATGAGGGTCCAACTTGGCCCAAGTCTAGGGGGCCAACTAGCCCCGGTTCCCCCTTTTTTATATTAAAGGATGGCAACCATTTATGATGCTAGAATGAGCAACGATGATATATCTCTGTGAAACTTGAAACAATGAGCTTCAGTTTGATGCCCTATACATGTATTATATTCGATCAAAAGCCTATGAAACTTGATTTTTAATTCTCTTAAACAAAATTACTTTTAGGTGCAAAAATCGTTTATTTGGACTCACCGCTTAAGTAAAACTTTTTAACGTCCGACACTTCCTTAGCATTGTAGGCTACGGTCACTTTACAAGAGTATGTGGCCAATTTTTTTACCTCGTAGTTACTTTTTCATAAATTGACGGGGGGCCAACTTACCCCGGGGTCCAACTAGCCCCGGTCTCCCCTAACGCTCACGGGTCTATAATATACATGATATCAAGAAGGGGGGGGGGGGGGGGTTGTAACCTCGCGCTTTGGCGACAAATTAAGAGTTCAGTTTCGAATCTTCAGAGATTTTAAAACATCAAATGGCGGTAAAAGAAGTATGAAGAACAATTTCTTTTGAGATGCCAATTTCTTTTGAGATAGTGTCGCAGGTTTTGCAAGGATCACTCGTATTTTAAGTCAATGCCTCCGAGAAAAAGACCGATTTCAAAGCACCCGGAAAATATTTTTTATCTTATAAGTAATCGCAAAACTAGAAATTAAGAAAAACAACAACAACAAATTCGTCTGGTAATCCTTTAATGACCGAACAGAAAATCAGACGACCGAATTGATTTCTCAGTAAGATAAGAATAAAACCCAATGCAGGCGTTACTTTTTCATCACTCATTTTTTACAGAAAAAAAGCACAGATAATTATGAAAAGGAGTTATCACAGTTTAAAACAATGGTACATCTTGAACCTGGCCCCTGCATCCGGGCATTTCTTAATATTTTCCACATATTTGACCACAATGTTCGCCATCAAATCGAAGGTCTCGTTTAAAAACAAACTACATGTAGATGTGCAAGTTCTCACGTAATAAAACAGCCACCTTGACTTTCTTTTGACGTCTGTAGTTAACGCCTTAATTTTGTCAGCATTTGTCTTAACTTTTATTTTGTTTGTCACATCATCAATTTTTTTTTCTTATTCAGAGTGATTGACGTATCTGTACCATTGTTTATCGTTACAATGACAAAACTGAATATAACGTACCCGGTATACTTTGTATAAACCAAAAACCACAGGGGAGCTGGGTAGGTTGCTAGGAAATTTGTTCCTTTTTTTTGAGGGGGGGGGGGGGGGGGGGGTTGACATTCTGCCAGTAACGCAGTACTTCTGTTATCGACTGCGGATTGAGAAGAAAAACCGGGTTTTTAAATTAATTAAAAGGAAAAAAAAATCACTTCTGCATCCCTGGTGGAATTATCCGCGACATACCAGTGGGCCCACGGTGTGATATCCCTCCTCGCCTCCTCCGGTGTCGCCAAATTCAACCTTGGATACCGGCAAGTAACTGGGGTCCGTCACGTCGCCTTCGTCAGCCCTCCATGTAGAATCGTTCAGGTCACAGTTACAGTCTGGGATGCAAGAAATACGATATATATATATATATATATATATATATATATATATATATATATTCTGGTTATGAACGTTTTCAGGGATCCACATGTACCACATGCATGTACATGTATATTCTTTAACTAAAAACTGGAATAATGTCCACTTTGACCAAATATTTTTGCAAGGAAATTCAGAAACCTGTGAGGGTTAGGCCTATATGGTATAAAGGTCATGCTTTACAAATAAAGCTTATTTATAGTTCATTCTCAACAGTGAGTAATGCATCAGAAGATGTTATACAATAAATCATTTAATTGTTTTCTGTTGCGTCTTGGGCATGCAAGCCGTGCGCGAGCGTGTGAGGAGGGTATCAAGATATAGCAAAGCAGGATTGGCGCTAGCATGATTCAAAAATCAAAATTAAAGAGAAGATAAGGAATCCCGAGAAACTAAAGGCTGAATTAAATATCTGTAGACAAACACAGGCGTGACAGGAAAGGTAGTTCTAGGAATAATAGTCCAGGATCCCCTGTGATTAGTACATGTTAGGGTTAGTCGGAGTATTGGGGTTAGTACATGGCACTAATGTCACCTGTACAAAGTAATGGGGAAAAGACGGCATTTCCTAGTGGAACTACCATTCCTGTCACACAGGTAACAACTCACTATGTGCTGAGCTGGCACAGGTTCCATTTTGCGAGCATGCGCAGTTGAAAGGCACGCCGTCGGGGTCCCCGCCAGGCCAGAACTGTGCCACTTGTCCATTGCGGTCGTACCAGGCAGCGTAATTTAATGTACCATTATTAACCGATATAACAGAGTGGTAACATTCATACTTCACGTGCTGCGTACAGCTCTCACCAACGTAGTCGACGTAAGTGGCCACTTGTTCAACACTGGCTGAAATGTACAATACTCAATTTAATGGTAACATTCACTTTTTTACTGTATAAAGGTCTAAAGGTCTAATAAAGGTATTGAAGGTCTAATGCTCAATGTAGGCCATTAAATGACTTATGGTCACATTAAACTTCGAAAAAACAACCTACCATCATCATAAGTCAGCGTGGCGGAGTAGCTCAACGCGGGGTCATATCCGCTCACGTGAGTGCGGGCCTCATGGTCATGGCTGAACGTGGCTGTTGGCGGGTTGGTGGACATGTCACATTGAACTTGGAATGCGTCCACGCCGCCGCCTCCGTCTGGATCAACCCAGTAAGCTCCGCTCGTGGAGGTAAATCGCTTCCATTCGGTACAAGACGGCAATGCTGGAATGGAAAAAGATGTAGCCTACTTATATGCGAACAGTGGCAGAGCTTGGATTTTGTCAAGGGTGGGGGGTAGGGGTGTGTGACATGAAGATAATCAACCTATGCGACTGGTGGTTTGATGTAAACGCATATATGTGACGAGCAGCAGCATACAACGGCACATACGTGTACAGTACTTCATCTCGGTGTTAACATATCATTAACTGTTGTTTAAAAAGATAAAATAAGAGACGGGACGTCTCCAAAGCTAAGGGTACCCTTTGAACTCCTTCAAATATTTTGAATGGTATCGTTTTGTCCATTATACTGCGTTCACAAAGAGTTTGCCGTATGACATTCAACACCCAAACCCAATATAGAGGTGCAAATGATGTCACAGACATGTTCCTAAAAATATGTAGTGCACAGATTACAAACTATGTTTGATTATTTTAGGGTCCCACATAAAGAAGTCTGTATTAAAGTTTCACTTTCCTGGAACCACGAATAATAAAAAATAATTCATCATCTAACCCCAAAAAGGAACATACGTTACTGTCACAAATGCATAACGTCTAGCTGTGGAAACGTTTTAATCACTTTGAAAATTCGATCATCACGGGTTTTGTTCTTTAATTTATCTCCTACAAGTATAACGTTGTAAAAAATTACGAAAAGCTTCTGTATAGAGCAGTTAATTGTTTTTTAGCGACTTAAGTTTGCCTGTCACTGAATATTAAAAAAACGGGGAAAATACACCCTACCGACAGTAAAATAAGCATTTAATGAATTATTTTTCCCCTCGTGCTCCAAATATTATATCTGAAATGTCAAACTATCATGGAATCACTATATATTTTTCTGTCAGCAAAAGAAAACATTGTTTTTTCTTGCACCAAGTACTTGTACAAAATGAAACATTTTGTCAATTTTCCTAGGGAACATACGTTACCTAGTATTAGCCATGACGCAGGCCCCATTAGTTACGGTTTAAATATTTATAAAAAACATCCTTACGTCATATTTAATTTAACATGATCGAATCACTTCAAAATATATAAGAACACGTTATGAAAATAAAAATTAGGTGGCCTGGAACATACGTTACCGGAACATACGTTACCAGTGTAAATCTACTTGTGCCCGAAACTGGCTCCGAAAGAAAAACTAGCTTCTGTTTGAGATGTCAGGTGGTTCTTTCTGACGTCTGCTCGAGCTAAAGATTAGATGAGGCTAGTTACAATTGTAAATAAATCCATAAAATCCTCAGTAACGATGTAGGCGAAGTAAATGATTTTGTCGTAATAAAAAAATTAATTCAAATACAGGAATGAATGTCAAAGACGGAAATAAATGTCAAACAAGACTAGGCAAGAAAAAAATAATCGCCAACGAGCGCAGTGAGCGCAGTGCCAAATACATTGATACCGAACGGAACATCATTATTTCAGAAAAATGCGAAAACAAGAGCTGAGATTAAAAAAATATATCGATCTCGTAAAAAAAAAAAATAGGGTGACGCTTATTTGGAAGCGATAGAAAACGGGCTCAAAATACTATGTAGGCCTACCTTCCGCCTCCCTGTAAATGTCTTGAAAGACAAAAGAGGCGTGCGAAGACTAAATCGCGAAAACGTAAACTTCACCAAAGGAAAGAAGAGCTCCTAGCTGCTATAGAAGTTGCCGAGGCAAGTCCACAGCAATCACCAGCTGAGAGACTTGTTGTGTGTGTGAGGTGGCCACAACGTGGAAACGATTGAGAAGAAACTGAAGGCAGTCACAATGAACAATTAAAGAACTACAGTCACAGGTTAATGCCATAAGAAAGAGGGAGAATGCTATCCGGCAACGATTTAGCCATTGTAGAACACGAAATACGGAACCACCTGAATTTCCCACATGCCCCAAAATTAAGACAGAACGCATCATACAGCAGATTATGGACCCTATCTAACACTGTGCAGTGTCTCCTCCATCCCAGTGTACCACAAACTTTCATAGTCTTATTTATAACAAAAAGAAGGCAACAAAGAATATCGATTGTTCAAGATTTGGTCAAACAAGGCCGCTTTTATTTCATAACCCCACTACCCTAATTATTTTAGCAATAATAACAATGTAGCAAATTGTTGCCTTTATCCTTAGGGATAAAAATAATATTATATATACATATAATATCCAATAAGACTCATCATCCTAAAAATATGACTTATATAAAATGATTTTTAGCTACAGTGGGTCAAGTTTAACGAGTTACACCAAGAAGTAAGATGAAAATATTTCATAATATAGTGGCTGAGAAGATTGCGAAGACGTACCGTTGTCTCAGATTTCTTTCAGCTACTACTGGCATTTGCCGGAATCATTGGTCGAGAACTCGCGAAAGGGGGATGAACTGGTCGAAAAGTCGACGGATGGGAGTAGCAGGAAAAAAAGGCAAACTGTATACGATTTTTTTGAACGAGACGACTATAGTAGAGGCCAAGAGCGCCAGTAACCAAAAAAAAAAAAAAAATCATCCAGCACGTTGGCAGAGTAAAAACACAGTATGAACATCTAAGAAATCTCAAGGAAACTTACAAGAAATCATGCAGCCTATAATTTGTCTTAAATAGCGACTGATAAGGACCGTAGAGACCCTTGAACTCTAAAGTGATATCTGTTTCTTATACTCACTCAATGGAAAGACTTAAAAACGTAATTTTGTGAGCCACTTACTTTTTATAGATGGAACAAACATTATATATATATACATTTTTTTAATTCCCAAAAGTGCCGAAATTCGCAAGACAATTTAGACCTTTCAGAAGGGATAGTAAAGCTCATTTTGAACGAATTCTCTGCTGTATTGGGAAACCTATAGGTGTGTTGAAAAAGGCTTCGTTTAAAGAGGTGGTAGGTTAGACGTTTCTGGGATCTTCCTTTCTTTACATGCAAATGATTAAGACGTTTGATACGCGGATCGTGTTTTTGTAAATATGTTATCACTTTTGATGCCTGAGTTACTTTTAAACACCTCAATAAATTCTACGAAAAAAAAAGCGAAAAAATATCTTATCAATACTTATTAAACTCGTGTCCCGTATCTTTTCTATGGCTTTGGAACATACGTTACATTACGGTATGCGAAGGATGCGAGGCGTAGTTGGTATTGTAACTAATACACCCAAAATTTGAAACTGCCAATGAGTTTTAAATTCACGACGAATATGACCAGTGGTAGATAACTTTTAGGTAACAAAGTTTTCAATTCTCTATACAATTGACAATTATTGCTTTTGAAAGAGTCATCAACGTGGACATTGTAAAGAAAAATTATCTTTAGTTTGAAAGTAATTTTCCTAGAGCTGGTCAATTTAAAAGTATTTTCCTATCATTTTTCCATTATTAATGACTCATAGGGTTCTGATAGTGTTTAGCTTGCACAAATTTCCACAGCGCTCAACTAATGATCGTGTTTGTATCAGGCGATTCAGTGGTAACGTATGTTCTTTCTTACGCTTTTTTCACTTCAAACGGTTATCAATTTATTTGCTTACAAAACAGAAACGCGTGAGCGTAAAATTGGGACATTTGTAGATTTTTGTTCTATACACATGATAGTTTTAAAAAATTGGATAATACATCGAATTCATTCAATTTCATTTTTTGAGACTTGAACTTGTGAAATGCACCTCTATATTGGGTTTGGGTGTCAAACCAAATCAATGTCACCTTATTTGGTAGGTAGCGTCCTTTCTCACCTGGTTCACATTCCAGAGGCCCAAACGTGTATCTTCCCCATTCACTGGCGTCTCCGGTGTCTCCGACGTGAATGAACGACACTGGTAGCAACGATTTATCGGTAAAATAACCTTGATCGACTCTTTCGGCGTTGTCATTTTGATTACAACTGCAATCGGTTCTTCCATCTAAAAAGAAGAAATTTTAGATATTTGCAGTGGTAATTAAATATAAGACCGTGGTTAAATGTAATAGGCCTACTTTGCTCGCAAAAGTTGCTTCATGTGGCACTGAATCGTACAATAACAACAATGCTTATACAAAAACTGGCATTATTTTGTGGCGTGTCTCATCAAGTAAATCGTCATTAAGAAGTGACAAGTACTGGAGGTGAGACCGGAGGTGCAAGTCTTTCAAATTTCTATGTTCTTGGTACCATGACATTCAAGAAATAGGCCTATGTCATCCTAAGCAACCTGCATATTACTATCAGTACGATAACAGGGTACGTGTAGTTATATAACGCACAAGTAATAATAAATAAAGCAATGACTTAACACGACAAGACAGTGACAGGTCTATAAATAACGTAAATAAGTTGTTAAAATCCTTTAAAATTTGGCAGTGAAATTTAATAATGCACTTACTGTCACAAGTCCCAGCGACCCCACATGCGCACTTGTGATTTGCATTTCCACCGGCCCAATACGGGATTTGAGTACCACCTAAAAGACATGCGTTTCATATAGTGGTTAACAGACAAGTTGCCTATAATACGCGGCACAAAAGACTACGACCTGCTGAAATAAAAAAGAAACTTTAGCCCAGAAATTTTCTCTCAACCGTTAAACCAAAGCGTTAGCCTACTGGTACCTTTACCCAAGATAGCAGATCCAATTAAATGAAATATTACGCTTGTGTTATAATACGTGCACATGGTTGATATTTCAGACCAATACTTTAATTATCTAAGCGAGCTACTATTATTTGACTTTATTATGAACTGAAACAGGCCAAATTGTCGGTCTTAAGTTAAGACCAAACATTCTTTCGTGAAACAGGCCCTAGATATATTGTCATTATCTCATGGGAAACATGTGGTCGACTACAGCTATATTGCAACTTTTTATTTATCTTGGACGACTTCGACATCCAGGTATTTCAATTTATGATAAAGCAGTCAATGCGTTGTTTTGCATACATCCGAAAGTGAAATCAATCTCATCTGCCCCATGGTCAATACCACTTTTCTGAGGTCTGCAAAACAACAAACTGACCTCAGCCAAATTCAATACTTTTTTTTGCCAAATTCAATACTTTTACAACATTTGATGACATCAGCTTAATATTCATAAAGGCTTTGATCCAACTACATGCTGCATTGTGCAAAGTACGCTAGATACAACTGCGAGTGATTTATTAGAAACAGAAAACTCGTTCACCTCTGTCTTTGGCCCAAGTGCACGTGGTCCCTACACCAGAGGCTGCATTGCAGCGGTATTTACCAAACTGAGAGCAGGCACCAACGGTATTCATGAAGGGTGGTATGTGGGTGGTAAGGGTGACCCCATAGTAGGTGACAGTGGCCGTGTAGCCTGAACCGGCGCAATTTTCATGACCCTAGAGAAAAAAGAACCGTCTGAGATTTTTTTAAATATGGTTCCGAAATATATAAAGTCAAACAAAGGCTAATCACCATCTGAAGAAAATAATTTACATATTTAAATATTCAAAAGAGTAAAAATGATGAATTACTAAACGAAAACGGCTTATAGTATGCGTACATATATTCATTTGTAAGCATACATGTACACCGTGTCACTTAAATTTTCGTAAAAACGCTTTCGTTTCTGGCGTTTCTGACGTGCTTATTTTTATGGATTATGTGGTCCTCCCAACAACGGACCAAGGCTCACAGATAAGAACATCCGAACCAATTCCAAAGAAGTGTAACAACAAGACAAAAATTACCGAAATAGTCCCGGACTCGCTCTCTCTATTATGGTGAATTAACGTCTTCCCAGGTGGTGTCGACGTCATGTCACACTCCACGATGAACGGCCCGACGCCATTGTTTGGACCGTCTGGATCAATTTCAAAGGGACCGCTGTACGTAAATCCGTGCATATAGTATTCGTAGCAAGAACTGAGGATGGCTAAAAAGGATACATTTTTGGTGTTCATTACAAGTGGAACGGTAGTTGATTTGCATCTTAAAGAAAGGGGGATGCGAACAGAATATTTACAACATAATATTTAAAGATGAGGCGTATGTTTAGAAAAGTGATGTAAACTATCATTTAACAAAATATGTGAATTTTAGACAAATGTAGGAGTTGATTTTGAAAAACAATTCAATACAACTGAGTAACTGAATATTATGCCCTTTTTTCATGTTTATTGCCTGATAAATAAATAAATAAATAAATAAATAAATAAATATATGAGATGGCGAGTAGATTTGGAATAAGAGAGACGAGCCCTAACATCTGTCATTCAGCCATACTGTCATTCATACTAGTACATGACGTGCCATTCAATATACTTACAGACACATTTATACGTTATCCACATATATTTGCTGCTCACTGAGGAACACGGATCTCCAAAGAGGGAGGTCCCGGATGTGACGGTGCAGGTCGAACGCTGTTGACATGGTGTCTTAACTGCCTTGATGGCGTTCTTTTGTGTGGCACGGCAGTTTTGGCTCTCGTCTCCATAAAATGCGTCTTGGATGTCAAGCCAAGTGCCCGTTGGACAGGTGAGAGTGACCGACTGACCAGTGGGAATGTCACTGGTGTTAGTATAGCCTAAGGGTAAAAACAAATGCCTTTAAGAAAAGAGACGTTGGTCATTTATCAAGTTGGTCATTTGATCTGTCGCAAACTGGTATAATAATTTATGTAGGTACGTTACAGGGAATTTGCTCTCGCTTCATTTGTACTTTTAAGTAAGATAAGATTCGAGTCTGCCTTGAACATAGGGGGCCTACTGGTATACTCATGCAAATGTGGGGGAGGGGACAGACAGTTTGACACGACATCTCTTTAAATACCCGACCTACCTGCCTCAAACCCATATACTTCTGCTCTAAGGCTAATGTGTGTGTTCCAAGCCTTGGGATTGAAGCGTATATATCTGCCTATACCCGCAGGTCTTAGGTAATTAGTGCGCACTGCGTCACCGTCCCAGTTGCCATTGAAAACCTGTTTAAAAGTTACAACTTTGTTAACATACAAACGCTACGGCATCGAGGATTATTCAATTGATGAAAACAAATTACTTGAATTGCATGGTCGGATCATTTGACTCTTGTCTGTTTTGTTTAACGAATGGCAGAGCCAAAAGTACTCTCAAAAGGTGCAATTAAGGTGGCACAAATCAGATAAATTATTGATAGCAAATGGGTCTCTTACCTTACAAGTGCCATTTCCAGATGTATAGCATTCAAAATTAGTGTAACTAAGGTTTGAGAAGAGGAGACTGTATTTTGTTACCCAGCGGTTAGACGGACCGGCTTGACCCTAATGGAACGTACAAATAAATTGTCGATGAAATTTAAATATCCCGATGAATAATATATCAACACTTTAGAAACTTTGGGGTTTACTAGAATCTAAATTTTACAGACCAAAGACTGGTGTTTCACATATGTGTTGCCAGTGTTACGAGTAATCAATTTGGTAACTGTAAGAACAAGTATTGAATGCGCAAAAATATTATGTTTGTTACTTATAGTCCACATGATGAGTGAGGCGGTTGTGTTGTATTTAACATTCACTTGCTCAACGTACACATGTAAATGTAACATGCATACACTGTGATACGAGATTCTTTTCAATTTAATGATGTGGGAAATACACGTTGCCATCATTATTTTTACGTCATGGTCAAACTGCAATAATCACTCTCCTATGTAAAATAACGCTCGGCTAGGGTACAGTACTCCCAAATCAACTCTCACCTGTGTGGCCACCTTGGTCACTACCATGACCTTGCCCAGGTCCACTTGGAACCATTGGTCAGTATCCAGGTTAGCCGCAGGTGGACACCAGGCCGCGTCGAAGGCGGACCCCACTCGGCCGTTGGTCACCGTGCACTGGCTACTGGAGTCGGTGTTTGATGCAGAGAGTGCAGAATCAGCAATGAGGGAGTTTTCCATCCCTAGCGGATGTTCACGACCTGGATATTTGTTACATATTTAAGGTTTTAATATATCTTAATCAACTTAAGTATCTGCATGCTGTCATCTGCGTTCACATACTGGGGGCCTGCGTAGAATGGCACGTGCTCTTTTGTGACCTTAGAGACGGATGGATAGTTTTTAAGTGCAAAACATATTAATCTGTTTCAATTTGCAGGTTGATTGAGTTAACATTGAAAAGAACCATTATTTTCCAAAAAAAAATTTAATATATAATGAGCCAATAACTTCACACACCAGGTTTATATGAACCAAAAACTACATGCAGTCCAACTCAAGAAGTTGTTCGACAAGATTGCAAAGTACAAGGATTTCAGAACACTCATGAGATGACTTTATGCAATCATGCGGTCAGCTTCTAGGAATTATATACTATTTCCAGGTTAAAGTGGAACCTTTCGCGATTTGACATTTCAGGGACTCATTTGTGTGCCATGAATCCTACCTTCTGGCCAGGAAGAGCAAACCACCGGCCCCAGTGTCTCGAATCCCATTTCATTGGTACCGTCAATGTCACTTATTCTTGTATTCACGATGGGAAGGACCACTTTCTCCTGAAGGTATCCCGCAGATTCTCGCCAAACGACATCGTTGGCCATGCAGGCACAGTCGGCTGAAATTGACCACGTGTTATAAAATGCATGAGTAAGGTACCGGATGGCAGTTCCTGAAACCCACTGTATAGCAACCACTTGGCTTTCACTGTGAAGCGTCAGTGCAACTTAAAAATTAATACTAATTCTTCCAAGCTTTTACTAGTATCTATGACTAACTCTTTGCAGTGAGCACCGGAAAGGCCAAAAGCCATGCCTCATAGATTAAACACAAAAGTCTTCAGAACAATTTTATATTTTACCTTTCATCTTTACGCAAGAGATGCATGTAAAATCTGTTTCAAGGAACTTATATAGAGTCGAGCGAAGCAACGTGAGAACCTCGTGGATCCATAACGGTGTGTGTAATGTGGAAATAAACTGTCGGGCAACTTTTATTAATTTTTTAATTAGAAAAATCTCAAATCTCCAACAAGTACACCATAATTATCTACAACATAATTTATGATAGCGTTATTTGTTTTTATCATAAATAAATGAATAAATTGTATGAACTTGGTGTTTTGATTTGTTTTGGATGATTAAAAAAGCATAACTTGACATAGGACATTTAATGAAGTAAAAAGTATGGAAAAAATGATCGAAATCTGTTTCGTGAAGTATTTCACGTCAGTCGTTGCCACTTAAAGGGATAATAACTCTTCGTATGAAATCTATATTTCACAATAAAAACATTGTGAATAACTCCTAGAAATATAATATATTCTGTTTTACGACGAAAACAGCAGATAGCTATTATTCTGATATCTGAGCTTGTCTTCAGATCACCTGACCTCCATTGATGGCTTTACTCTGTTATAATCTCTTAAGAGATTTTAACAAAAAACCAAATTTTTTAGAAAAAAACCAGGGACTATCTTCGAATATAAAAATGGATTCATTAATCATTGGTAAGTATGGGAAAATTGTTTACTCCAGGAAAATTAATTTTTTGGCCAAAACGAAGAGTTATTATCCCTTTAACCTTTTGTATAATAATAAGCTACAAATGAAGTTTGCTTAAGATGAATGTATACTTACATCTCCCATTTCTACATGCTGAATATTTTCCACAAAGGCATTTAGATACTGGGGAGCCGCCGGCAAAATAGGCGCCCCAGAACTGGTAGGCTCCGTCCCTGTCACTTTGGTCGGTGCCGCTTCCGGTATCTGAAACCGCGGGTATTCACTTCATGATAGATGGACATGGTGATGATTGACGACATGGACTTGCGATAGTGCCGTTATTAAGTATAGTCAACTCGAGATTTGAAAGATTCCCAACTTCCTCGAAGGTCTACCTGACCCTCCCCCGCCTCCACCCCCCCCCCCCCCCCCAAAAAAAAGAAACTATTATTCCGTCAGTTATCACTACACTTACCAGAAGACGATGAATGCCATTATTATATTGTTAAATGATAATTGATCTGCACTTCAATGTAGAATGATTCTACCTACCAGGCGGGCACAAAAACGCCATTAATAATTATTTCAGTGAATCCTTGATCCGTAATCAATCCGTAATCGTTGAATTCTCTTTTATTTATTATTTCAAAAAATATTTTGTCAGTTCTGTAAAACATATTCTAACCCTTTGTATTTAAATGAAGTTACTTACTTCCAACACCATGGCACTCGAATTTACGAAACTGGTGACAGTGACTTGCTTTGTCTACGAGCGCCACCACGTGGTCTGTTGTAGCGGGGGAATAACTCAGGGAACGATAGTAGTAGCCAGAATGTGACGGGCCAAGCTGAGAGCTTCTCCCTTCTATGGAATGGTGGACGATCGTCAAGGGCGGGTCAAAGGTCATGTCGCAGTCCACGTCAAATGACGTCACAGGACCGTTGCCGTCAGGATCTATGGTATATGTACCGCTGGTTAGGCTACCCTCCGATTTCCATCTTTCGCATGTGAAACCTTGAAAAAAAGAAAAAAAAAATATTTTGAAAGAAGTGCGATCAGGACGATAAGTCGACCGGAGTGGATATTTCTAATAGATTTTTTTCTATAAGCATTACCCAGTATATCTCAGTCATCAGTGTAAAACTCTGTGGACTCGGAAGTCCTTATAATTAGTAGCGATTGTATGTAAAGTTAGAAAAACCGCCTTGGTGATAAACCTAAGCGTTTTGATCATGCTAAAAGAACAACAAGTGACCCTGTACAAACACTCTTTCCCCAGATACCCAGGCCTGGATAGTATTTTGATTAAAGCTTGAGAATACCCCAGGCTTCCAGACGGCTGACTCTAGACCTGAGAACTCACCGTCAGAAAAGGTCTGTACGTCAACCGTGACAGAGGCATTGTTTATACCAACTGTTCTTGTGTTGGTGGACGTGAACCGCAGGGTGTAGAAGAGGTTCTCAACCAAGTCCGTCAAGATGGTGGTAACGTTGACCAGGTACTCCGGGTTTGTCACCGTCAGCTTTGTCACATAAGTGCTGTCATCCGCGTTCTGGAGTTTGATGTCCAAGGTGATGGTCTGTTCAAAGCCGCCGTCCACGTCTGGCGCCCAGGTGACCTCTATGGTGTTTCTGTGCGGAGATTTAGCTTCCCAAATTATAGGTTTCTGTGGGGGACCTTATGGGAAAAAAAAACAAATGCAAATTAATATGTCAAGTTAACGTTGGTTTTAAACAAAGGCACTAACCTAAGTTCGAACTAATATAATACCTAGAACGTTTTTTTATGAATTTTAAGGTGTACACATGTATATGTGGCTGCGTGCTTGTACGGGCATGCTTGAATGCATTCGTGATTGGGTGAAAATCTCGAGAAATAGCTCTCAAGTTTAACCCCTCAGTACGTTACATTTCTGGAAGAACCACATCAGACCAAAGAGCAAACTCTTGTACAAGAATTCATACACCCTTTTTTCGTACAAAATGTTGGAATTAATTTTAGTGATAAACAAAATATACAGAAATGTCTTGTATGAATGTTTTATTAATATTAAGAACGAGTCTTGTGCTTAGTATCTAAACGTGAAAACTCCTGAATTCCCTTTGTTCACGTTAGATACGTGTTGCTAAAATACATAAAATAAATAAATAAATAAATAAATAAATAAATAAATAAATAAAAACACCTTAACCAAATTGGCCATTTCCAGAGTGTTACATGCACCTTAAGGCCGGTTAAAAACACTATAGTATGGGATGGTTCTAAAACATAAAGAGCATAGACGGCGCCTGGGCAAGGTTAATCCACAGCAGTCAAATCTAATAAAAACAGTTGTTGTTCTGGAACATCAACACTACCTTTCCTGTTACAAGCAGGTGCAATATGTTATTTAATTTGGTCAAAAAATGTACAGCAATTTTCGACCTTAACTATTTTTGAATCAGAACCCGCCTGTGTCTTTATAATCTTATCATACATGTAGCCTACTATTCGACTGATCCAGGTGACGGATGAAAGTAGATTTACTCAATAGTCCAACAAACCCTTTTTGTTAATGAGAAGTGGACCGAAGAACAACTACCAACTGTTTAATACACATGCCAATAAATGGCCTGAAAATGAAAAGTTGACCCCTCACAATTCTTAAAGACAAGAAAATAATTTGATAGTCTTATTTTGTCATAAATAGACGGTACTGTAACTTTATCTAACTAAAAAGTGATGTGTTTGAATAAAACCTGGAACACCATTATTTCACAAACCATTGAGCCTAATAATGTTATTGAATACGACCCTATACTACTATTGCTTCTATAGTCTTCATAAAATATTCAAGAATTTGATGTCCCGTATCGAGGTTTGACTTGTTTACAATTACTTAGGTCAAAGAGTCGTCTCGTAGCACCCCTTGCAAATGCAAATATGCAAATATATGAACCCCACTTAAAGGAAGTTATGAACCTAATCGATAACCTCCTTTACAATTTTAAAACAATCTATAATAATAATAATACCATTAGCTACAGGAAGGTTGTGTTGCCGATTATTTTTCCATCGGTCTCACCTGATTTTTTACGATAAGTCGCGACATTTTGGGCTGTCTCGAATGATTTCCATTGCGGCGCAAATCACATAAAAATAAATTATACAAAGGCCCGGGTGATAGGAAGATGGCAAGGATCCGGAACATGTTATGAATATATTCTGAGATGCACTCCCTGTCCATGCCAGTGCTCATTTCCAGATTGATTTGCAATTGGATTTGAGACAAGACTCTTTTCAAGCTAAAACCCTAAAATAAAATTACCTGAGGTTGTAATAACAAAGAGCAGGTCCCATGATTCACTTAATCGATTTATCGATAAAGTAAGCGCACCACTTTAAACGAGTACAATGTGTTTTAAATTGACCTTATCCTCAATAAGATGCCCTTTATTCTTAATTGATTCTTTCGACAATCAATTACCCATAAATTTGCGCGGTCAATGCCACGGTACCCACAATAGACATGAAGCCCGGAACAACAACAAAGAAAAGCAAATATGTCAAGAATGATTGAAAAACATCGTTAAGGGCAACAATAAAACATTTCAGCGAGAAAAAATCTTCGTTTGGGAAAACTAAAATGCAATACATGGTCAAAATAATCTTTTCGGTATTCTAAATGCTCGATATGTGATACGGTTTTAAAGACGATATATACATTTAAGTTTATACATGTATATCGTGATTTGTCTGCTTGATGAATATCGAAAGAAAAGGCTAGACATGTGGCAATGCACTTTGTTTATCAATTTAATGAGAATTTTTTTTATCAAAGCAACCGAAAATACAATTTAAAAAATTAAAAAGCTAAAGAGTGCTTCCTTAGATCGTTACCAAAATGATGAGGTGCTGATAGAACAATTCTTGAACTCCACAGCCATAAGCTGACGTCTAAAATGTTGATTTTTAACCAGAAAAAAGGTGTTATTTGTGGTTGTCGTATTGTACATGTAGGTAACTACGGATTACATCTTTCCTAATGAAAGGGCGACGTAGGCACGCACCGCGCACACTTCAAAACAGAGAGAGAGAGAGAGAGAGAGAGAAGGTAATCCTCAGAAGTCAGAAGATAGTCGAAAATAATAGAAAATAGACGAAAATTACTGAATGATAGGTGTGAACAAAATAATGGTGGTTTCACATCATTAGACTTACCGAACTTTGGATTTAAATACTCCCATCCTTCACTCGCTACTGGAGAAGTGTTGGAGTCGTCGTCAGTAGTTTTATCGTAAACTTCACAGATCAACTCAGCTGAGTTAAAACTGACAGAGACACACGACTCGGGCCCAAGACGCATGCATAGCGTTGTACATTCCGACCTTTTCTGCACGGTAAAGGTTTTTGCCGCTCCTCCTCCGAACACGCCATTTGCAAGTCGCGCGCTGATGTGACTCTCAAAGTACCCCCATTTGTACGAAGGTCCAGATTGGTTAATAGACAAAACACAAAGGGGGCCAATTAAAAGTGACAGATACAGCAGCATCTTGGTGCTTTTGTATCTACAGTTCTCTGCTACTATCACCGTATGCCTCTTGTGTCATAACCAGTCTTGCTGTCACGGCAGTCTATCGACTTTTTTATTTCTTTAGCCAGGATAATAGCATTGATCATTGGTGCTGTTTCCCAATGCAAACAGTGCTCATTGAACCACGTCTATTAGTATAAAACTCTGATCACACCTTTGTCTACATAAAGCAGCTTATTGTATATAAAACAGTTGGTGAAGCCAAGATGAACTTCCTCCTGCCTTGATAAGAACTTTACAAATAAACACAGTTCCCGGTTTGTCAGTTTGTCTCTTACAAAAAGGTGTTTGCAATGTATATCGACCCAGCCTTTAATCTGATACCTCTTTTCAATTCTAATTTTTAAAATATTGAAACTGGCACGTCGATGTTATACGAAACCAGACCGTTGCCTGCATATTGACTTAAGTTTGAGTGAAAATTGAGTTTGAAGTATTCTTGGGGGCTTACTAGTAACACGTTGTCTTCTAAATCATTAGTTATTGTTATGATAAATCAATTAAGCACATCGTCCATTACAACAAAGTTGAATTTTCAAAATTATAATAATAACAATAAGAATAACAATATTAATAAATAATAAAAAATAATTATAAATAAAATAAATTAAAAACATCGATAACTATTCCTCATGCACGTTCGTATCTGTTTCTCCTCGTTATCCCAAGATTTCGTAAAATTTTACTTAAAAGTAAAATCACCCTCTTGTGATTCTGTGTTTTTTTAATTATTTAAGCAAAAAGATAAAAAAACTATGCATTGATTCTTAAATAACCCTTTTCTATATAAAAAAACAGTATTTATTATTATGAGACTAAGAGAGAACAGTGGGTAATGGTACGGACCCGTAGTCGGTTGGTGATAGGGGGTATAAAAATATCTGTTACATCAGAATTTAATCCAAGTTCTATGTTCTATCAAAGTGCCATTTCTCAAATTATACAGTGTACGTGCAGTCCCCACAAAACAGAAATGTATATGATATTAATTTCCCCATGGGTCCAGAGAGTTTGTTAAATGTAGATGAAATAGCAAACATTCAGATACTACGGTGACAAAATGAGCAGTAGAAAGTAACATATCTCCAAATTTTCCATGATATATTTATGATGCTATACATCAAAATAATCCCTGACAATGATCACGAATAGACACAAAATAACCTCCACATTGAAGTCTTAATATTTTTGAAGATTCGTGACTTAAACTGCTAAGAATAAAAGTTAAGTCCAGAGTCACCAAAGTGGGGTATCTACAAGTAGATCGATACTGTAATCGATTGAAAACACAAAATCGTTGCAGCACAGCTTTGTTTGTCCTCGCCTGTACGTCCTTTGAACTTGGTCAGTTTTATTTCTTCGGTCAACCGTTTATTATAGCCAGTGATAGTGCAACTAGCACTAAGAGGTCTGATACATTCTGTACCCGTGCACGACGATCGTTTTAGATGGAAGTTACATCATCGGCCACATCTTTTGCTCAAAGGAAAATCATGGTTATTTGATGGCAACAGAAAATGTTTCAAATATTGCTTCTGCGTTGATCGAATTGGTTTAAGTGAAAAATCACACACAAACACACATACACACCAAGGAAAGGAGTCAAGACAGCTTTTATTAAAATTATATCAGCTTAAATTAAAATAATAGAAACGGGTGAAACAGTACTATTTAAAATACATAATATACAGCTTGTTGCATATTTATAACGCAGTGCAATAATTAACCAAACATCTTACTAGACTTGAAGAACATTTGTCACCAATGCTAAGTATCACTTTATAATATCGATGCACGTCTATTATAATTATATTGTATTTACATTTGCCCTTAATTTTAATTATAGGGCCTATTGTATTTACATTTGCCCTTAATTTCACAGCAAAGATCTAAAAATATATGTCACATATGGCACGTATGAGTAGGTAATAGTCTTGTTGTGCACAGACTTAAACGTTTTCTATGGGCGCATTTAGAACAAGTTGATCCGCTGACTAACAGATACACGGATCAAATATGGCCGACCCACTTAAAAGTTTGCTGCATAATCCCCTAACAGACACTCAATACATTCTCCGTGGGGATTACGCGGTAAGTTTTCATGAGGGTCGACCATGTTTGATCCGCGGATCTGTTTGTCCGCGGATCAGCTTTGATTGTGAATACAACCTGTGTCATATTAAATTTAATTGAGATCACAAGAAAGTTAATTTTCGTGACACACCGTCTGGAATGATAAACATGGGATCTGTGACGTGTTTTTTTCCTCATCTGGTGATGTCACTTAATCAAAGTCAATACCTCTGTGTTTACCACCTTACTGCCTTTAAGATACAATTACATTAATCGGTCACCTTTCCAGTTCCAATTCGTACGCATGCTTTTTTTTATTTTGACTGGTACACGATGTGTTTAAATTCGTTAAATTCCTAAAATGCAAATCAATGGATAGAAGCTACTTCGCGAGCACACGTTACGATTATAATTATATGTCATATCAATTTCATCTATACGCATACTTCATTGACTTATGTGGTTTCCTTAACTTGATACATTGTATTTTATGTCTAGAACCAATCCTTTAAATGACTTTTGTAGACCCTACATACATGCCGAGGATTTAATTTCTCGAATACTTAATTCTTCGCTTTTAATCAAAACAGTTTAATCTGTCAAGTCAAATAGTTAGAGGCAAAGGCACTGCTTATGCACTGGGCCACAGTATTCATTACAAAAAGTTTACGGAAAGTAGTGCCAAGCATTTCAGACGTCTCCTGAAGAAGATGTGTATGTACATTTAACTTCTCGCAACTATATACGAATGACTGTTTATCTTTTGTATCATTCGCGTGATTTGCAGTTCCCAAGGGCAATCATCCAAAATAGTTCTAAGGCTCTATTCCCATAGATTTTAGATCGATCTATCCCCGCGGGGAGTCTCACTAGATTACTTTCAGATAATCCAACTTAAATGTCCGTCCCGCCTACTACAAGCTGTAAGGGGATAATTAACTTTCGTGTCCGCCCGGCTGACAGCTATTTAGCGTGAACCCCCAAGGAGTTAGGTCGATCTAAAGTAGGTCGATCTAATCTATGGAACTGGGGTGTAAGTCTCGCGATTAGGCATAAAACGAAGCGAGATGTTGCGAGATTTGGATGAGGGAGTGGTTAGACACAGCGCTAGTGAGTGCAATGCGACTACGGATAAGAGCTGACGTAATTCATCCAAGTTTATTGTGAGGGTTATTTTCTCTTAAGTTCTCTAGACCTGCACAATGGTTGTATTCATCATGTTTTACGCGTTACTCTGTATTGCTTTCTCAGACGACATCGCCGGAATAGCCTTTCAGTTATAAGGCTATTCCGATCTCACGCGGCTTCATGCATGTTTGCTAGCCTCGTATGCCAGTGACGTCACACAGTGTCCAGAGCCTCGTATTTGGTTATCCCGGATGAATTCCATCCCAGCTGCAGGGATACCCTACACACTGAAGATGTTGACTCAGTTCAATATATGACATTAGGAGAAAATCGCCATACACAGTAGTTTGATTTCTGATTATAATCACCAACATTACTACTTTCAGTCGGCTTCTCCCCGAAGACACGGGCATTTCATCTTTCTATGTTTCAGTTTGACGTCTGTCAAAGACACTACGGAGTCATCCTTCTGAGTCAGTCCGCTGCTAGGGTTTCTGTTGTAGATTTCTTAAAATAAAAAAGAAAAATCACTGTAATTTCCAAGCGCATGTCGTTGGAAGACACATAGATCCATCTTTACCGGAGATCTTGAGGACCCGGTAAGCTAGCAAAAATAGGGCTGACTAAAAAGTGAGATGTGTGTGTGTGTGTGTGTGTGTGTGTGTGTGTGTGTGTGTAAGAGAGAAAGAGAGAGAGAGAGAGAGAGAGAGGGGTGGCTGGGAGGGGATCAAAGGAGTAAAAAGGAAGGAGGGGAAAATAAGCTGACTAAATGACAAAAACTTTACCATTTACAAGAATCTTGAACACCTTTTCCACATTTTCCTGAGTCGCTGCTGATGTTTCATGGATGAAGTGCAAGCCGTGTTCCTCTGAAATAAAATAAAGACTCCCGACATGAGGCACACGACAAAATGTTTCTCTATGTACTTTCGAATTTTTAGATTAATTTTATGCTACTGCTATTGTAATCGTTGAACTATTTCTAATTTCGGGTAACCTTTGAATTAAAGATATTTTTTATCTAGTTCGGCAAAAGTGCGTTTGTACCATTAATGACTACTGTATGACCTAACAATAGACCGGGTAATCAATCACTACAGTACCGTAACTACAGTAGCATTTTAAAGGTCATTTTGCTCAAAGATTGATATTCAGACAATCAAAGTAGTTGCAATAACTCCTTCTCCTCCGTCCTATTCCATTATGGTTCTTCAGACGAAATCATACATACCAGCATATCCATGGGCCTCCTCCGGAGTCACCTCACGTTTGTAGGCTTGTTTCCCAATCAGGTCCCTTTTGTTCCCAACCAACATCATCACAGCCCTATCAGAGCGACTGTTGTACTGCCTAAACTCCGAGAGGAAGAAATCCAGTTTCTCGAAACTTTCTCTGTTGCATATGTCGTACACGAAGATTACGCCCTGTGCTTCCCGATACACCCTGAAATGAGTACACGTTTTGATTTGTAAGAGCGAAAAGACCCCGTCACACCTTATACAATGAATGCAATCTTTGCCGGTAACAATTCGTATTCCTTTTGCTTTACCATGGTGTGATCATAAACTGCGAACAGCAAGTCCTCTCATCTTTCCGTTTGGTTTGTTTTGTGTGTGCTGGAGATTATTGAGAGCACGTTTTTCCAGTATCAGTATGCAGAAGGAATGGAAAATTCTATAGAAATGCGTTCCTTTCATTAGTCTTCATCTATTTACTTTTCTAATGTTAATGTTAATTAAAAGAAAAATAGTTAATTGTAAGTTGGTGGAAACATTCGTTGAACTAATTTTACTTAAAGCAACTTTTTCACTTGCAGAGCAGAATTACGTATACGTGAAAGCTCAAACCGGCAGTTTGTCGTACTCTTGCAGCCAAACTACCCTCGGCAGGGAGGTTATGTTTTCACCTCCATTTGTCTGTTTGTTTGCCACCAGCCTCACTAAAAAGTTGATTTTTGATTTTGATGAATTTTTCAGGATAGGTCAGAAATGTGGTAACTTAAAGAGAAAACAACTGTTTGTATGCCATTCATATTTCACATTGTAAACAATTCACAGAAACAATTATAAACTTCATTTTACCACCAAAACAATTATTCTGGAATCTATGCTTGCCACAATTTATTGAAAAAAAAAACACGGAATAATTTTGAATGTCGGAATGGATTCATTAATTATTGGTAAGTACGGGAAAATCGTTATTTACCACAGGAAAATTATTTTTTTTACCAAAACCAACAGTTGTTTTACCTTATAATTGATTAGATAATGATGGTGACTCAACAATTAATTTATGGTTAATTATTTGTCAAATATTTGTGTGTCTGTTAGGAACATACAAAAGGTTGTGGGCGGATTTTGATAAAATTTTCAGGATAGGCCAGAAATGGACTAGATTTTGGTGGTGATAACTTAATTAACTTATTGATAAATGGTTTAAAAAAATAAAAATTGAACTTGACAGAGTTTTGCGCTACTTGAGTGTTTTTCTAGCTTCCTATTTTATTCATATTCATATTATAATCATTATCTTTAAATGCACAAGGAGTGCACGTGTGTACTAAAGGATATGGGAGGAGGGGGGCATTTGCGACCCTCCCCCCACCCCTCTCCCTTGGCGGTACACCTGATAGATAATGACTTACATTCTGGACATGGCACAGTAAGTCTCCTGGCCCGCCGTGTCCCATATCTGAACACTCACTTGGCTCTCTTCACACTCGTTCCCGGTGTCCACAGTGACGTTCTTAGATACAAAGTCCGTGCCAACTGTCGCTGTGGACCCCACTAGGAACTTCCCTCCAGTGTACACCGTCATCAAGTTGGTCTTGCCTACCCCTGCAGTACCTAATAATACCACTGGATGGAAGAGAGAGAGAAAACAGCATTACGATATTGTTCAAACAAACACACATGCTACATATGTACAAGGCATATCTCACCTACAGCAATAGTCAGTGCGTTCAGTGTTCCTCTAAACGCTACCGGTATATATACTAACCCCCAATACTCCGACTAGCCCTAACTTGTACTAATTATATATGTGACCCCGGACTACAGTTCCTAGCGGAAGCATTCCTTTCACACCGGGCACGGTCTTGCCGTAAAAGCATATATATACTCCCCTTGCAAAAAAAGTGTCACCCCTAACGCAATGCGTAAAGTAACACAGAGTTCATGTCATGTACCAATGTTTTTTTCAACTTTTAAGAGAATATTTTTTAACAAAAAATTCTGATTGTACAACCAATGAATAAGCTAACCATGTTAAAAAATCAAAGCCATTCTTTAGTATTTTGTGTAGTATCCTCTGTATAGGAGGACGCACCTGCCGCCTTTGTGCGTAGAGCAAAACATTTCTGTATCGTTTGCACAGTGATGGGGTTCCACATACGGTGCAAATATAATATGAGATCATTTTAATATCCCTCACCTATCAATTTATAAGGATATCCTACAAATTCTTTAAGAGGTTCTGATCTAGAGGTTGAGCTGGTAATGGGGGGGGGGGGGGGGTCTGGATCTGGTTCGCATATAATCAGCATACTGTTGCAATGTACGTAAATGAGGTAAGGCCTGGGTTTTTTTTTCTGGCTAGGGGAGTAAAGAATAATGGAATACCAGTGCTGTTATTGCTATGAGGGATTATCACCCTGCAAATGTGTTGGACAGAATTTACACGTGAAACTGCAAAAGTCAGCGATTCAGAGAAATCAATGCACTTACAAGTAATCTTAATTCATTAAAATACTGTTTAAATTTGCCGCATACAACTTTAACCAGTCGTGCATTGTTCAACGACTTTCTTTCCCTTCTGTACTTATAGAATTTTTAATAGCCACTGCTTACACGTACATATTTACAAGTCATATCATATCATATGTGTCACTTGTTTTATGATTAATGTCACCGTAAAATTTAGAAAACAAACAGATTTCTACGTGTAGCTATAGGAAATATTACATTTATTAAGAAGTATCTCGTGATCAACACAGACTTTCTTATCACTCATCCTATCCATGCCACAGAAATGAGTCGGCAGTGGGATAAAATGGAGGACTTTCCCTCAAAATTTCTTCATCTTCTTCCAAAGTTCACTGTCTGAACTTGGACGATTACACAATTTATTCATCCAAAGTCCTAACGACTAATAAGGCCCACAAAATCATCTTTTATTTTTTTTTCACGCGCTTGCGTTTTAACCTATAGGGTATCAAAATTCAGGTTCACAGCATAAAAGAGTAATTTAAGCATCTTGCCTCATATCATTGTTCACTATCTAATCAATTAATCTATACATCAAATTCATCTGTAATAGTTGCGTATTTTGTCCTACATTTTCCCAATGAGATAAGAAATATATCACATAAAGCTAGGGTTGTTACAATGGTGAGTGTGTGAAAGTGATTTCAATAGCTAACGTATTGTAATTTGGGTCAACTCGATGAGATTACTGGTATATACATCCTGTTCGCCACGCACTGGCTACTGTGAGTTATATGAGTGGGATGATATCTGTGATAACGACTTACTTATGTGTTTTAATCGATATATCATTCTCTTCTCCCCCACGACTACTATCTTCTTCCCAGCAAAAAAACACATAAAGCTATGCAGGTCCGAGTTACGTAAAGCAAGGGAGGGCTTCTGTGCGTGCGCGCGCGCGCGTATGTATGTGGTTTTGGTGTCTGAATAAAGTAAAACTTGGTTAACATTTAAAAAGTCCTTAAATTATTCGTTTCAATTTCCCTTACATAAATCGTCGAAAAATCTGTCCCCTGCTTTTATCTACATCCACCTGTAGGCCGGGAGAAATGACCAAAGTCTCTTTTAAATGCCTTGATCCCTCCAACAAAAAAGGTAATTATGAACTCAGTGTGAACTACCAGAGAGGGTCATGAAAAACATGTTCATATAGACTGACATGTCTGGGTCGCAAACAATTGACTCACATACCGTGATACACGATCACAATACCAGGTTGCAGTATTTATATCCCACACAAATTCCGAAGTACATTTACTCTAACAACACATGTACTCACTCCGCTCGTGAAAAAAAAACACCCCCAGTTAAATACCTACGTTTATACCGGTTTTTGCTCGGTTTGGGCACTAATTTTGTGGAGATTGTCGTTTGCTCAGTTTCATCTAGTTTTCTTATAATGAAGTCCTGGTCACAGTCGCCTTCTTCAAGTCCCTTTCTGAACACGTCGTAGGCCGTGTCATCCTTCGTGTCCAAGACATCTAATAACTTTTTCACCCTTTTTGATCGAGTTCGCTTTTCGTTGATACTTTCATATTCAGTTTTGGCGATTTTCCTCTCCTGATAGAGTAATTCTAGCACTTCATCGATGTGCAAGTTCTTGATCAAAAATGTCCTGTTTTTAAGTAAAACGTCCGTTTTCATTTTTGCAGCCGAGTCAGTGTTTCTCTTTCCCCTGGCCGCCATCGTTCAGTGTGCTATTTTATCAGCCCACTTACTGAATGGGAATTACCTGTAGATCCAAGCAGGAATTCCGCATTCTATTTATAGCACTGTTACCATGAAATACGCAGAGTTTAACCACTAATGTCAATACACAGGGTTTTTCCACTGCCTTAATTATCTTCCTTGCAAGAATATCCACCATGTATTCGTGCAAAATTAAAGTGTGGAACATTTAGTATTAAACATGGCTTCTGCTCGTAATACATCAACGAAAACGACGACGAATACTGCTATTCATAACTTAAGGAGAAACCGGACTTTTTTGATCCAACATTTAAACATCGAGCATGTGGTGGAGCTGCTGTTACAAGAGAGTAAAATAGGCCGCCAGGAATACGATGAGGTTTGCGACAGAAGCCTAACAGGCAAGCAAAAGGTGAAAGCACTTCTCGACGTTCTTGATAGGAAGGATGATTCTGCCTACGAGGTGTTTAGGAGGGGTATTGTCGATGGGGAGTGTGACCAAAATTTCATAGTTCAGAAACTAGATGAGACAGAAGAAACAGTTGTCACCACGAAATATGTGGGAAGACCAAAAGGAAACGATTATAAAGGTGAGTGTCTCATATGAGTGGCCTAGATGTACCACATTGTATTAATATGTACAAGGTAGATAACGGGCAAGTTGTTTTGTGCAATATGTTTTTACAATGTGCAGAGTAAAGTAAAGGCGGGGTGTGGATAGTGTGAGGGTTATTGAGCAGAAAGGGGGATTGAGTAGAGTGTAGAAAAAAATAGAAAGTTTAAAAAAACCTTTGTACTGCTTAAATGCGTACTGTCGTCACCTACCTCTTCGTGCAAGCCATAGCACGTACGCTTTGTTGTATTGTTTGATTTTTTCTATGTAACGTTATCAGGTCAACATTCTACTATTACTGGTACCGTGTTAAGAAACGTGTAAAATAGAGCCTGCCCTCCATAAGATGTATAGCTTGGGATTGAGCATCACGTTCAGGGTGGGATTGGGGGTGAATAAAATCATCTTCCTTTTGTCATAGTTATTATTTTCTATTAAAGAAAATTAAAAATACTTCCCAAAAGTCCAATTGATTGAAACCTGTATTGAGTTTAAGTGCAGTGACCTACAGGTATCTTCATTTTAAGGTTTTGGTTTTTTTTCTAGTGTCATGACAGTTATCCTACTTATCTAAACACCAATAGATAAAGCTGGGTTAAAGCACAGCAAAGAGATGTCACAAAATTCTGTTTAAGCGCGACTTTTTTCTGATTTTGTCGGCTTTCACGTGAAATTACTCCTTATTATAATTGACGCTCTATTTCCAAAGACCAAAACTAAAAAACATACAATTTTGTCGACAACCCACGATGCCCATCTTTAGTCCATACTCCTTTTTTTTTACATTTTTCATATTCTGTGATGCAGTTTTGAGATCATAAATATACATACATGTCAATCCGAATGCTTGATCCCCTTATTCAATATGTTAATTTGTACAAATTATTAATTCTTTCTTCCTTGTTGAAAATAATTCATATAACTTAATTGCATTTGGCATGATACATATTTATTATAGATAAACGTCTACTTTCTTCAAAGAAAGAGCTATTAAACACATAATGTAGTTCTTTTTTCTGTTTTACACAAGTTACAGTCTCAAATTCAGAGGTATTTTTGTCCATACATATATCTTAACATGTAGTGTCATTTTCATAGCGATTAGTTGGTTAGTACGGAGATATACCGGTACTTGGAACTGATAAACAAATGTCATCAATATTGAAAGCTGGTGTAATAACGGTGATAAACGGTGACAGGTAGGTCAACAGACGATGCAATGATAGATTTTTACCTGACCTCTTTTTCTGTTATCGGTCCAATAACCAGAATGACGAGGTGAAACGTCACGGATACATTTTTGATTAACATAAACACATGAATACCTCACAAACGTGAATCTACACCCGGTGTGGACTGACTCAAACTCAGACTGTTATCCAAGGGGGGCCGTAGCGATAGTCCGAAGGTTCAATAGTCCGAAGGTTCATTGGTCCGAATGTTCACTATAGAACCTTCGGACCAATGAACCCTTGATTAAAAAATCGATAAAAATGTTACCACTTTTCGGACCAATGAACCTTCGGACCAATGAACCTTCGGACTATCGAGACGCCCCCATCCAAGGTCTAAAATTATATTCTGCTTCGCGGGAATAAATGATAATTTCGATTTTAAAGAAGGCAAGCTACTCGTTCTGATTTAATGCTGATGTAAAATGATTTGCTGAGGATAAAGACGAGGAAGAAGTATGGTTTCATGTAAGAAAAACGAAGACGGGTGGGGCACACCGAAATGTTCTTTAACGAAAAATTCAGTCTTGTTCTCAGTTTTATGTTAAACTGATTAATAACCACCATATTTTATTTTAAAGATAAAAATATCGTCAACAAGCCACTGGTGACTTTTAAGTGCATTAGAAATTTCTCCCGACGCCTGCTCATGACCTCGGTCTGCAACCGTGACACCGGTACATCCACTAGTTTTAAATATTCAAAATAATTAAATGTCTTTTCTCTTTCCTTCCAGTGATCCTACTCGGAGAGTCAGGAGTAGGGAAAACTAACCTGCAAATAGTTTACACTGAGGGGCGTTTCCCAGGCACGACCCAGCCCCTGACCATCGGCACCGAATTCTCCTTTAAGGACGTCGAGATTGATGACAACAGTTTCGTACGGGTGCAGATTTGGGACACCGCCGGACAGGAGACTTATGCACCCATCTCCAGGGCGTGAGTCATCTTAATGAACTGAAAATGTTATAACAGTGGAGATTCTTTTTTGTTCAACAACAGAATGGTGCTTAATTAAGTAGACAGAAAAATTTTTGCATACGTAACTCTGTTCGTTTATTTATTCAAAACCATTTATTGTAGTACTTTAATTATTTCAGGATATATCGTGACTGTGACGGTGTTATATTTGTGTACGACGTCACAAGGCGGGAAAGCCTCGACAAACTGGCGTTTTGGATCCGAGAATACCGCCAATATAACAAACAGCACGACAGGACTATTATGATGATGGTGGGGAATAAACGTGACTTGCTGGTACGTGAGGGATACGCGAGGGAGGTGACGCCACACGACGCCCACGTTTTTGCTGGTAAGCAGGAATTAAATAGTAGAGCGTTTTGCTTCAAGCATACAATAAGCGATAGACCTTTATATAGCAACATGTTAATTTATGTGGAAATGTCAATAGTTTTTCTTTAAATAAGGCCAAAATTGTTGACAAATTACCTTCTAAAAACCGTGTTTGAGTTACCAAATACGCGTTTCGCACTAAGCAGCCGTTCAGATTGAGCTATGTCCACCTAGCTAGTGCGACCTAACTCCGCGGGGACCTTCGCTGAATGCAATCAGTTTAAAAGACTAACACGCCTCTTTGTGGCGTTGAGTAGAACACAAGGAAGCTGGTGATTATACTAATTCTTTGGGAACAAGAGGAGGTGTGTCAGTCTGTTTATCTGATTGCATTCAGCGAGAGTCCCCATAACGTTATGTCGTACAAGCTAGGTCGACCTAACTCATTTTGAACGACCCCTAACACCATACCAAATAACAGCTTCCAAATATTTTCGCTACCGCAGAGGAGCATGGTATTGACCACGTGTACCTCCACGAGACCTCGGCGGCCACCAAGCAGAATGTGAATACGGTGTTCCGAATCCTCATCAATGGTGAGTTTTTTTATTCAACATCAATTTTCCCAAAGAATAATAACAAAAAATTATATAATGCCTCAACACTTGTTATAAGAATATAGCATATAGGATATTTTTACTTTGTTTCTCTACATGTCAGTGTTCAGTTAAAAAGCGTATAAAGTAATATACATGTACCCGTAGAAGTTTGCAGAGCAATTTAGCAAGTTTCATATATTTGGTAGTATATTTTCGTCTTTGTCTTTTCAGAAATATACAATAGGAATCCAAAACCCCTCCGTCGTCTACGGGAGCAAGGCATTACTTTGTCGAAAGGGGACCTTAAAAAGAAGAAGTCTAAATGTCCGTGTTTACGAGGAGAAAAAGATTAGTGCAGGAGTTTTGGTGAAATTTTAATTTACGATTTAAAAATTGTATTTTAAATTTGAGGAGCCCCGAGCCTAAGGTCGTTGTGGGAAATTTTGGGTTATATTAGCGGATATTCCGCTCGACACCGCCTGATGAAGAAAGTAAGGGTATGATATCTTCCAAGCAGATGGCGCCAACTTGAGCACTAACTGACTGGGAATGGGTAACTTTTTTGTTTATACATGGCGATAAAAGATTCAGCATAGATTGGCTTTGGGCTCTGAAACTGAGAGTTTCTTCAATCTGCATGTATATGGCTTAATTACCTAAGGACTGGTGACTGTTTGTATGCATGGTGACACGGCTGCGGGCTATAGAACAGACAAAGATGGTGCCACCAGAGCATCAACGGATCGGTTTTTAAATGTTTTTCTTTATAAATGTTGAAGGCGGGGATAAAGTAAAATGCCTTCATCATACATATCCATTCACCTAAAACACTGTGTGTTTGTCGTAATCGTGTTAGTGTACATAAGGTGTTAGTGTGTGTAGATACACTGTCATAGGCCAGATCCCAATCTAGTCCAGTTACTCACTGGACTGAGCCAAAAACCAATTGGGGCCTGGTCTAGACCAGATCCAAATTGGTTGTTTGCATGATTAACAGCAGAATGGGCATATTAATTGACCAAGTAATTTATAGATGAGCCCTCAGTTTGTTTGTAAAATAATGTAGGTTTGGTACGTTAGCGCTGACTACCTTTACAAGATTAAGGGCCAAATCTGGGACAACAATGATGTTTTTTTTCTTTCACATATTCACTGTTGTTTTTGACTTAAGATACAAAGTGTTGGAACTTAAACACACTTTAAATGCATAAACCACTTCTTGGTGACCTTATCGGAGGAAAAGTTATATATTTTGATCATTGTCACAGAAAAATCGTATGTTAAACGTCGGCAGAAATAATCTAGTTTACTATCTTCTTACGAACCTCGCCAACTAACAACCATCTTGACACAGCTTTAAATCTCGTGAAGTCAGTCGTCAAAATTTTGGCGAAATGTAAAAAAAACGCTTTACAAGTTTAGGACATTTTTAATTTTCCCAGATTGTAACAGAGTTATGGCGAGTGTCAGGAAAGAAGGATCAAAATTTTGTTAGTAGGAGAAAAATGGTGCTTACGTACCCCAGGAAGATTTGTAATACCGGTACATGTAGTACAATTTGTAGCGGGGAAATATTACAGTATAAGGTACTAGTACACTTGGACGAATGAAACATCTAAGGGTTTAATCAAAGGAACGTATGGAGTGCTACACTGTAGGTTTGACTTAATTGATCAAGACTATATATCGCCCATATATATACATTTGGAAAGTTCATTGTGTAATTTTAAAATGTTTATGTTTTTCCTTCTTGTGAAGGCGATAAATAGCTTGATAACGCACCTCTGTTTTCTACAATGTATGATACAACATTGACAGCATGCAATGAATAAGTAGCGGGGAGTGTTTTGTAGAGTATCTTGAGTTGATTGACATGCTCGTATTATATTTATACAACTGAACGAGAAGGCCGCTAGAGATTGCATGAGGTAGAAATAAAATTGAAGAAAGCAGCGTGGGTAACAACTGGAAAGTAGTTCAATAAATAATAAGAAAGATTATAACTGAGTAGTATTTACTACCTCACGTATCAGCCAAATATACAGACAACAACTTCATCACAAACATACTGGAACGAGTCATTTCATAAGGCCAAGGGGACACACACAAACACACGAAAATACTTTCTTCCTATAAAGATGATACATCTGTTAAACAGTAAATGAGATATACTTGAATTCACCAAATGTTGAGCAAATAAATAGATGACATGCCATTTTGAACAGCATTAGCTCTTAGTGTTTAACATAGACAGCTAGACATGCAAAAATACATATCTTTAAAAAATGAGTGAATGACGTTGCTCAAGCTTGAGTGCTTACAGGTGCAGCTTGGTTTAACAAACATAACAGCAACATGTACGAAATACTAAACAGCCCGTTTTTCATGATTAAAATTAAATAATTCCAAGGTAATATCGTCCTGCTAGTATTTAGCACCACGACCACGACTCGTATGATAAAGAACGGTAGTTCGTGTCCAAGTAGGTAGACTAAAACGTGAACTCTCTTGGGTCGAAGTTCACCGGATTCGTCAACTTTCTGCGGCGTGGGGACAAATCTCAGCATGCTTGTGACACCGGATATTACGACTACCGTCAAAAGGATATCATTTAAGAGCACTTCCTTCTGCATTAGAAGATTCCACATTTCCGCCATGTCGTAAATGGGGAGAAATTCCGCTCCACATTCGGCAAAGAAGATGTATTTCATTTCATAGTCGTTTTCCTGAAATTACGTTATAATGAAGAATATAGTTTTAAGAAAGGAGTCAAACTGACAGCGAGATAGGCCTACTTTACACAGGATATTAACAGAAAACTTCATTATGCAATTAATGACAGTGATTCCTGTTCTGACTCTTTAAAAAATAACAAAAAAAAAAAAAAAAAAAAAAAAAAGATAAAAAGAACTTCGACATGCTTCATTCAAATAACATGATTACTGCCAAGTAATCAAAGCAAGATAAAAGGAAAAGTAGGATCTGCCGTCCAAAGTATTGCATAAACTTTAAAACTAGAATAGTACTGCGGTTTTCAGGTTTGTAGGATTCCAGTTAAATTGCATTTTCAAAAACATACTTGATTCTCAACCTACTTTAAATTTGGCAAACCATTCGCAGCCGATCAGTACCACGAGAATCGAATGGAGAACCATGACCGAGTAAGCGTCGAATGCCTCGAACTTCGAATCTGCAAATGCGTGCTCATTGGCTCCAGAGACTTGGCACGTCACAGTTGTGTTGACGTCACAAGGGACAGTCTTACCGTAGACCTTAATTTAATAAAAAAAATGAAGAAAATGTATGTAGTGCGAACTCCACTTATCTTGAGCAGCTGCTGAAAACTTCAGGTTGTTTGACGAAAACCTTTGGAAGGTGTTCACGGCATCGATTACGTCAGACTTTGTGAAAAACACTTCCAAAAAATAAAAATAAATAAATAAAATAAAAATAAAAAATAGGATGACGTATCTAGGATAAGAAAAAATATTACATTTGAGTGATCTCTCACCTTGTATGACAAGACCAGTAATATAACAGACGGGAGCACGGAGAAAATCCAGTAGAGCAGAATGGGAAGGCGTCTGGAAAAAGAGATTACTTAAATATCCGACCCCGACGCATCTTGAATAAACAGATACATGGCTTAATTGCACAAAACATTTATAGAATCAGATTTCGATTGGTTGTTATCCTGTCCACATACATGTTTATATAATATATACACGACTTTATTCCTTATTCCTTCCTTATTTACAATTTATGCACCTTAAAGAGAATCTAAAGGACACACAATGGCTGTTGGATATTTATGCGCACTGTACTAAGAATGTTTTATTTAAAAAATTCAGCACTTTTCCTTTTAATCATTCAGGTACACCATGTCCAGAAACAGTTATAGAACTACATCCCGAGTCCCGAGTTTCTAATTTTTGAGTCGCTCTCGTATTGGGCTTATGGGACGAAATTTTCTCAACGGTTTTGGGTAGATCTAGAGATATACTGTTCGGATAAAGGAAGTATTGCTATATTTTCCAACAAGAAACTTATTTTGTTATATGCTTATTGTATGAAAGGGTGTTGTACTCACATTTTCGTCTGTATACTTTCCCCAAACTGTTTCACTATACAGAAAACAAGTCCCGCCGCTATCAACAGCCCAGCAAATACTCCCCCAAGGATGTACCAGTATACGGCCAAGGTTACGTCCAGTCCGTACACGTATTGTCCAGACCCGTCCACCAACAGGTCAGCAACCTTTTTGGACGACACGAAGTATGGCACGGCATAGCAGGAAGCGTATATGAGAAAACCGAGGGACGTGAGACAGCATTCCTTCATTGTAAGTGTGCGCGCACTGAAGGGCTATTTGCTTCAGTCAAATTGAACTTAACCGGCGCTGCAGCTCCTTATTTGCCTGCATGTACTTTCCGTGAAGTCTAAAAATGTGCCCTGAAAGGGAATTTAATCTCTTCCACGACTTATCCAACTTCTAGCAACATAATGGCTTTTTCAGTGGCACAGTCATAACGGGCGTATATTTTCCACTATACCCGATACGATTTCTGTCTGGTACCGTCTGTACCACTTCAAGTCACGGTTACATATGACATTTTCATACAGTAGGTCGCTGTGCTTTTCTGTCAGCTGATTGCAGGTGTTGAAATGCTGTCATTATTCCTCAAATTGTGGATTTTGTAAGCAAATAAAAGCTATATTATGCAAATCCAAAAGGCAGTGCGTTAAGTGTATTGTATTCTGAATGTTTACTTTCATATGCAGTGCTTTTGTGGGTGTGTTTTGGCGCGGGTTTAAGTTTCGTTGAAGACTAGCTAGTATAAGCATACCGCCCGCCCCGATGAAAACAATGTAAATTCAGAAAACAAACTATGTTGTTCGTTACGTCATGATCGTAACATGACACTTTGTAATTGGCTGGAGAAAAGAAAAATATGTATTTGAAAGCGAGCTCTCAGTTATGGTAACAACTGTAAAGACATACTGATACAGTACGTACAATATTTCGGGTTGCATTTTTAAATGGAAAATACAGAATCTAAAGTAGTTTTTATATTCAATCCCATAAACGAGTTTTTAAGCCATTACAAAATTAATGCATTGGAACGAGACCATGAACAAATATAAGTAGATTTATTCATTAAATTACACGATAAATAGATACAGGAGCGTCCCCCAATCTTTGAGGTAACAAAAAAAAAAAAAAAAAAAAAAAAAAAAAAAAAAATACTGTACTGACTTTACTGTAAAAAATGCTATAGAACATGCATCTACAGTTTATCACGGATATAAGAAGGCCTTGATGTATAGTGGTAAACTTTGGCTAGCGAGAAATAGGCCGCATGTAATTTAAGATCCATTTGCTTATCAAATATCCAATAATCATTTCAATTAGCTAGGTAAGTCTACAATCTTTATCTCTGTTTCTGTATCTCTTTCTCTTCCACGATCTCAATATCTGTTTGCACAATTTTTGCATTTAGCGGATCTACACCGTTACTTATCGCATTATCATGTCTACTCATGACGTCATACTTATTAAATTTTAATCTCTTTTCGTGTCAAGTGTTCCCATGAAATTATACTCTTTAATTCAGTGTAATACTGCACGTGGAGTTTAAAAACATATCCGAGAGAAAAGCAAGATATGGAGAAGGTGATGCACATTCACTGTCTAGCTTCGTCCTCACACATCTCCGCAAGGAGGGCGGACCAAAAACGGACGTTCAAGGGATTTTTGGAACACACTTGTAACGACCGCTTGAACACAATAATGCATTTTTCTTTAATATTGTACGCCGCCAATGATGATAAAGACAAGAACACAGCAAGGAGATGACAGTATTGCTTACTGACGAGATAATTAAAAGGGGACACTCAAGGAACACATACTCGAAAGTTATGACCCGGTGTATTAAGATACCAATAACTTTTTTCCTGAGCTCTCCATAACCAAGCGGTTTTTTTCTCTACATTATATATCCTTTTAACATTTACAGTTTACTGATGGTTCTCGCTGGTGCTTGTCAGACTGGAGATGTATGATATCTGAATCATCTGCCTTGCCCTCATTTCTCTGGCACATTTCTGAAACATTAACGATAAAGTCTTCACATTATTAATTCTTGCTTATTCTAGCAATATATATTATCACGCACTACTGATTTTTTACAAATGTGAAAAATAATCATGAAATTTCAGAAGAGGCAAAGAGAGAGAGAGAGAGAGAGAGAGAGAGGAGGGGACCGACCATTTATGAGGATTCTGAACACGGCTTCAACATTAGCGCCCGTTTTTGCAGATGTCTCATGCGTGAAGTCAATGTCATGTTGTTCTAAAAAGAAAAAAATCAGCAAAGTGATTTAGTACCTGATGCAACAGGGGGGGGGGGGGGGGGCACATTCTTCATCCAGAATATAGAGTGTTATCAAATGGATATTAATATGACAATATGATGGAGTTTCCTTTAAATATGTACGATTTATTATCGATAAAAAAAGACAGTTCTCTTACGCTAAACTATATTCAATTAAACAATTAATTAGTATCTTTATTTTAAGTTGACGCATCTGACTCATGGACGCTTACTGGCGAATTCTGAGGCCTCGATGGGTTCCACCTCGCGCTTATTTCTATTATCCTCTAGGACCAGATCTTGTTTGTTGCCAATCAACATTATCACTGCATCGTCGCAACCTCGACTGTTCTGGTAGAAGTCTTGTAAAAAGTGCCGAACTTCTTCAAACGTCTTTTTTCTTGTTACGTCGTAAACCAAAATAACTGCATCCACAGCGCGGTAATATCTGTAATTATAAAAAATAATCAGTGCTGTGAGAAAATTAAATGGAGAGAAAAAAATTTGATGGATAGGTCTAATATGTTTATTTGCGCATTTGTTTATGTGAACCACACTACAACTTTGATAACTCAAAACGCAAAAAGACAAAGCGAGCGGCCAAAATTTGTTACAATCAATAAATTGTCTTCTGGCAGAGATTTGATCCATTCTGTAGGTATTTTCTCTTAGATCTAAGGCGGCATAAATGACCAAAGGCAATTGTTTGCAATTATCTTATATTAATGTATTAAAGAAGAATCGTTGTTTGTACAGAATTGGAGCTACAACTTGTACACCATGCAGAAAAATTGCTCAATCATATACAGACAATATATATAACAACGTCGTGCGCGTGTGCGCGACAACGGACGAGAATACGAAATTTTACTCACGTGCGGGACATTGAAATATACGTCCCCTTTCCAGGACAGTCCCAAAGTTGTAGCTTCACAGATTCATCAAAATCTTCAGAATTCACAGTTTTAATTCGGTAATCTGGCCCTAGCGTTGGAGCGGTCTTTGCTAGAAACTTGTCATCTACGTATCTGTCTAAGAGACTAGTCTTTCCGCTTTCAGTCGCCCCCAGGAATATTACTATGTTGTAAAAAAAAAAAAAAAAAAAAAAAAAAAAAAAAAAAAAAAAAAATTAGTATTTAAAGATAAACAATAAGCATACGACCAACATTCATTATCACAAGTCCATCGCTTTAGCAGACTCTTAATGTCACTTAATGTGACTCTTAATGACACCCAGGCTCAAGGCGAGGAATAGACTCACCTGAGAATATACATTTAGGGTATACACAATACGAACAGCTAGAAAGTAGGCCTGTCACGTCTTCGCGATTGTCATAACTTTTACCTATATATATATATACATGTATGTGCTGTCACTATACTCGATGTGCATATTGTAACACGGCCAATTCATTCACAAGAAACAAGCTCATTAAAAATAGAGATATAGGGAAAGAGGGATCATTAGAAAATCAAACTCTCGAGAGTGAACTAAACAGTAATAGGATAAGCTATAGATATGGTTGTGACGTATGCATCACGTTAAAAAGCTACAATGTAGACTATTTTATCACCTTTTAGCCGACGTTCAGCCGTCTGGCTCACAGCTTTGTCCAGTTTCTCAATAATAAAGCGCTGGTCACATTCGCCCTCTTCCAGCCCCTTTCTAAAGACGTTATAAGCGCTATGGTCCTTCGTTCCAAGTATATCTAACAACTTCTTCACCTTATTCTCGCGCGTAGTCTGACCAACTATGTCGTCATATTCAGAACGGGCAAGTTTCCTTTCCTGGAGCAAGAGCTCTATGACCTCGTCAGCGTGCAAGTTTTTGGTTAAGAACACTCTGTTCTTCAATAAAACTGAGTTTCCTTTAGATGAAGTCTTACTTCCTTTAACAGACGCCATTTTCTACGGGTTATCCGTTTCTGTTTACGATGTAACAAAGAGACGACCTACTTTATGAGGTATCAGCCTTTTTATTGAAAATAGGCCTAATGAAAAGGGTGGGTAGTGCACGAATGGGGGCATTTCTTCTACGTGGTATACGATACAACAAATTATCTCTGAGCTTCTATGGTGAACCATTATCCACTAAAACGCTGGTTTCACCATCATAATTGAAATGTATGTGCATGGCACAAATAAGAGAAACGTACAGTGAAGTAAATTACTGAAAAAAATATGAAAAATCGTGGAAAAACAAAGGAATAAAAAAAGAAGCATAATTCTATGCGCAGTGTTTTATTCAACTGAACATATGTATACAGATGCATTTATTTAAAAAATACTTTCTACTGCGCACCCCGTTTTTATTCATTTTTTGCGCTATATCCATTCTTTTCATATATGTACGGAATGAGCTCCAAAATCTTACAGGATAAATGTTTACAGTCGTAGCCTACAGGCAGTCCTTCACGCAAAGAAAAGAAAATACAACAAGCTGTACTATCAAGACGGTTTTGTCACTTCAGTTCTTTCAACCAATTTCCTGAAAGTTTCCAGTTTGTTTTCTTCTGTGCTTTTCCTCAGGGTCTCAAAGAATGAGAAAAAATGGTGGAAGTTGTGTCTGTAAAGAAAATAAAAAATAGTCAAACAATATTTAATACATAATTACTGTAGACCCAGCAGATACAGATAAATTAACGCCTTTTCATGCATACCATTAGAACTTAAATATTCATACTTGTATTTGTGGTCCCCTTATTACTGACACTGAAGTTTTGCCACCAGGATTATCACAAATTGATGGGAAAAAGGCTCAGAAGAAAATGCTGACAAGTTCAAAAAGCCCTTCTTTTTCTTCCCTCTCTTTACCAGAGGCTAGTTGTGAGATGATGTCAATCCCGGCAAAAATTCTGGCTAGATGTACAGTACAGAAATGTGCACAAAATTAGCCAGTGAAGTATCTGTGAATATTCAGAGAAAAAAATCTTTGGGGCCAGGTGGAGTACTCTCTCTCTCTCTCTCTCTCTCTCTTTCTCCATACTTACATCATGAGCAGCACTCCTCTGAGAAGTTCCCCAGTGTTGCACAGGTGGTTTAAGTAGGCCTTGGTGTAATTCTGGCAGGTGTAACATTCACAACCTTTTAAAAGTGGTGTGAAGTCATCAAAATATCTGAAAAAAAATGCACAGATAGATATAAACATTATGCCAAATCAAAATAAAGAAGTCGACATGCAATGTTTTACAAATACATTTAAATAAATATGAAAAAGTCTGTGTGTGTATATACTCACTCTTATATTATGTTATGAAACAACATTAATTACCAAAAAGGTAACAATAATAATAAAAATAATAAAAATACACCATACTTAAACATTACCTTTTATCATTCAAGTCAATGTGATATGAGGCTTCATTGTTCCAAATATTTTCATCAGTGAGACCAGGTGAAACCTTGAAGGGAAACACAAGAGCACACCCTCTCTCTGTGAGTAAGTAAGGATAGCTGAAGATACCAGTCAAGGACACAACTTTTATCTTATTTTACAAAACATTTATATGAAACAATGATAAAAAGTTCTATATAATACCGAGGGTATAAAGCAATGTCAAGGATACGTGCTGTCAAATAAATCTATCCCGCACTGCACTGCTTTTATTATAGCCTGTGGACTCCATATTCCAGGCAGGTAACGTACCTTGTGGTCTGGAAGGACTGCCTGGAAATAAATTCATGCTTTTTTAATTACTGTTTTTATCATTATGAATTTCCTGCATTTTAAATCAATATGAAATATCTAAAATGATGACTACTTTTAAACTAGTGATAAGAAGCAAAACTCAATACTACAATAAATCAATAATAATAATAATATTAATAATAATAATAACTAGAGGATCAGAGAGGCGATACCGCCTCCGAATATTGTACCACCAGCTGGAGCAAGCGCATTCGTATAGACCCCCACATACACAAAATAAGGGGTGCAGCCACCAGTCTTGTGCTTGACAAGCTGTAAAAATGCAATCAACAAGAATTTTCAAAATATGCAAAAAATATATATAACTAAAAATGGTGCAATCAAAGTTAAGTTCATTGTAAGGTAGGTCAAAGGTCAATTTCAAGGTCACAGTAAATTGCCAGTATATGACTTCCTATCCAACTTCAATAGTAACTATGGACCTATCTCTGCCAGTTTTGGAGATAAAAGGGAAGCAAAATTTGCAAAGTTCAGTTCATGGTGAAAAGTAGGTCAAAGGTCAATTTCAAGGTCACAGTAAGATTGCCAGTATATGACTTCCTATTCAACTTCAATAGTAACTATGGACCTATCTCTGCCAGTTTTGGAGATAAAAGGGAAGCAAAATTTGCAAAGTTCAGTTCATGGTGAAAAGTAGGTCAAAGGTCAATTTCAAGGTCACATTTAGATTGCCAGTATATGACTTCCTATTCAACTTCAATAGTAACTATGGACCTATCTCTGCCAGTTTTGGAGATAAAAGGGAAGCAAAATTTGCAAAGTTCAGTTCATGGTGAAAAGAAGGTCAAAGGTCAATTTCAAGGTCACAGTAAAATTGCCAGTATATGACTTCCTATGCAAGTTCAATAGTAACTATGGACCTATCTCTGCCAGTTTTGGAGATAAAAGGGAAGCAAATTTTGCAAAGTTCAGTTCAAGGTGAAAAGTAGGTCAAAGGTCAATTTCAAGGTCACAGTAAAATTGCCAGTATATGACTTCCTATTCAAGTTCAATAGTAACTATGGACCTATCTCTGCCAGTTTTGGAGATAAAAGGGAAGCAAAATTTGCAAAGTTCAGTTCATGGTGATAAGTAGGTCAAAGGTCAATTTCAAGGTCACAGTAAGATTGCCAGTATATGACTTCCTATTCAACTTCAATAGTAACTATGGACCTATCTCTGCCAGTTTTGGAGATAAAAGGGAAGCAAAATTTGCAAAGTTCAGTTCATGGTGAAAAGTAGGTCAAAGGTCAATTTCAAGGTCACATTTAGATTGCCAGTATATGACTTCCTATTCAACTTCAATAGTAACTATGGACCTATCTCTGCCAGTTTTGGAGATAAAAGGGAAGCAAAATTTGCAAAGTTCAGTTCATGGTGAAAAGAAGGTCAAAGGTCAATTTCAAGGTCACAGTAAAATTGCCAGTATATGACTTCCTATGCAAGTTCAATAGTAACTATGGACCTATCTCTGCCAGTTTTGGAGATAAAAGGGAAGCAAATTTTGCAAAGTTCAGTTCAAGGTGAAAAGTAGGTCAAAGGTCAATTTCAAGGTCACAGTAAAATTGCCAGTATATGACTTCCTATTCAAGTTCAATAGTAACTATGGACCTATCTCTGCCAGTTTTGGAGATAAAAGGGAAGCAAAATTTGCAAAGTTCAGTTCATGGTGATAAGTAGGTCAAAGGTCAATTTCAAGGTCACAGTAAGATTGCCAGTATATGACTTCCTATTCAACTTCAATAGTAACTATGGATCTATCTCTGCCAGTTTTGGAGATAAAAGGGAAGCAAAATTTGCAAAGTTCAGTTCATGGTGAAAAGTAGGTCAAAGGTCAATGTCAAGGTCACAGTAAGATTGCCAGTATATGACTTCCTATTCAAGTTCAATAGTAACTATGGACCTATCTCTGCCAGTTTTGGAGATATAAGGGACTAAATGTTATAATTTTGGAGTTACCATAATGTGCCATAAATTTCCTACAGAAAAAATTAATTAAAATAAAGAAAAGGTCATTTTGGTCAAAGTTCTTGAAATGGGAGGTTCTCTGAAGTTGCAGAAGTTTAAATTTGATAAAATAATGTCATTTTTGACCACAAGTTGTCTGCTTTGCCAAGCATTATGTTTTATTTTTCCGGAGTTCAAAATTTATTATCCATTACCGTACTGCACATTTTTACGGAAGCCGACTGGTGCCATATGTTGAAAAAAAAAATTATCTCGAAATTTCGAGATAGCATTTTTTTTGTTCAAATTTCAAAATACTATCTCGAAATTTCGAGATAAATTTTTTTGCTCAAATATCAAAATGCTATCTCGAAATTTCGAGATAATTTTTTTTTTGTTCAAATTTCAAAATGCTATCTCGAAATTTCGAGATAAAAATTTTTTTTGTTCAAATTTCAAAATAGTATCTCGAAATTTCGAGATAATTTTTTTTTCTACATATGGCACCAGTCGGCTTCCGTACATTTTCCTTTCACCACCAATATGTACTTTCTGATACAGCGTAACTCGAAAACCGTATGGAATACAAAAAAACCGAGACCACCCCCAGTGTTGGGCTTTACATGCTCTACAAAATGCAAAAAAGAATGGGTCTCTAGCATTAACGGTTCCCGAATTAGAGACAGTTTTCAGTTTCGGTATCTTATGGCCGCTACTCCTGTGAAAATGCACCGATTGACCCCAAATTCACGGAGATGAAAGATGACCTGAAGGGTAACACTTTCCAATAATATTATTGGTTAAGTCTGTGTGGCGTCTGAATAACAGGGCAAAAAAATTTTTTTTCGTAAAAAATTTCATTTTTTTGAAAATTTTGACCCATTTGACCTTGAAGTAAAGGTCAAAGGTCAAATCCGAGGGTATATTTGAAATCTACACATATGACTTTTGGAAAGCCGTCTATAGAAATTTTTCCCGTAACTCCTTCTGTAGGGTAGATAATTAGCATTTAATTTTGCCATTTTTAGACAAGGGTGCATTGCAATGAGTGCCACACCCAGACCCCAATACCGACAAAGCCCAAATTTTACGTGGAACGAGTTGAGATTATAGGTGACCTAAATCCATGAGATGGGTACGGGGGCCCTTACCGTCTAGGAGGAGAAGCGGTAACGGTAACATGGCGGCGGAGCCGGCGGAACGGAACGGATGGGACCGAAACCATGTGTACCGCCAGCGCTAACGCTGGTGGTAAATTTTTTTGTTCAAATTTCAAAACAGTATCTCGAAATTTCGAGATAATTTTTTTTTCTACATATGGCACCAGTGGGCTTCCGTACATTTTCCTTTCACCACCAATATGTACTTTTTGATACAGCGTAACTCGAAAACCGTATGGAATACAAAAAAACCGAGACCACCTCCAGTGTTGGGCTTTACATGCTCTACAAAATGCAAAAAAGAATGGGTCTCTAGCATTAACGGTTCCCGAATTAGAGACAGTTTTCAGTTTCGGTATCTTATGGCCGCTACTCCTGTGAAAATGCACCGATTGACCCCAAATTCACGGAGATGAAAGATGACCTGAAGGGTAACACTTTCCAATAATATTATTGGTTAAGTCTGTGTGGTGTCTGAATAACAGGGCAAAAAATTTTTTTTTCGTAAAAAATTTCATTTTTTTGAAAATTTTGGCCCATTTGACCTTGAAGTAAAGGTCAAAGGTCAAATCCGAGGGTATATTTGAAATCTACACATATGACTTTTGGAAAGCCGTCTGTAGAAAATTTTCCCGTAACTCCTTCCGTAGGGTAGATAATTAGCATTTAATTTTGCCATTTTTGGACAAGGGTGCATTGCAATGAGTGCCACACCCAGACCCCAATACCGACAAAGCCCAAATTTTACGTGGAACGAGTTGAGATTATAGGTGACCTAAATCCATGAGATGGGTATGGGGGGCCTTACCGTCTAGGAGGAGAAGCGGTAACGGTAGCCGTCCGGCGGAGCCGGCGGAGCCGGCGGAACGATCCGGACGAGACCGAAACCATGTGTACCGCCAGCGCTAACGCTGGTGGTACAATAATAGTATTCAGTAGTATATTATCATAATTTCTGAAAGACATGCTCAAAATATTGAGTGAAAATAATTTTCAATGATAATAATCATTTAGTCTATTTTCATGCACTCTATGTGAACTGTAACCATCAATAAAATGATAATTCAAAAACACTGGTATCTCCCCTTACTGTTGTATCCTTCAGTACTGCCTCTATATCCATGATCTGAAACTGTTCCATCTCTGGCCCAAATCTGTGAAAACCCTCCAGTATAAACCCTGGAAGTGTTACAAAGTATTACAAATTATTACAGCACATAATACCTGATGTATTAATCAACTAATAATATTTCTGTAATAAATTTTACACCCATTGACTGAACTTACAACTTATTTTCACTGCACTATACTAAGCACTACAGCTTTCTAGCACATTATATAATATTTATCCATTTTAGGTGTAAAGTTAAATAAAGAAAAAAGAACTTCCTAAAATCCAAATAAATAAATAAATAAAATTGTTTTATTCCAAATAAAACCACACCATTGCACACCAAATTTATATCCAAAAGTCAATGTTACCTTCTACTGGCCTGAGACACGTCTGTCTGGCACTTCTGATTCTTTCATTAACATCATATCCACCTTCTATCACACCAAATATTGCACTACTTTTTAGAACCTAATTTAAGATTGAAAATAATAAAGTAAATATTTATACATATTGTATCAAATTATCATTAAGCAATGGAATCACACATGCAGTATACATTTCTTCCAATTTTTGGATATTTGTCTAATCTAATGCTATAATGTATTTGATATGTTTTAATATCATGACATGAAAACATGAGTTAACTGATCAATAAAAAACTTTTCTCTGACCTGAGATGCACTATGTTTTTCTATACATGAGTCAAGAAAATGTAATGTTCTGTCTACAGCTTTTTGTAATCGTTTCTTGGAAGAATTCCTGTCTGTATCACTATCGCAGAGCGGTTGGTACCAGTCTGGTCGTATAGCCTCTTGCAGCTTTATGAAGTGCTCTACGTCAAGCTGAAACATTGAGAGGTAAAAGCATGAAATGCTAACTTCTACGTCTTCTCAACGCTAGCATCAAAATGTTCAACAGACAATAACAATGAATGTCATGTAAATTTAAAATGTGACAATTTTGTAAAATGTGACAATTTTGTTTGTCCTAAGCGTAAGACATTAAATTACGTTTACCTTCGAATGATTTGATCATTTTTGCCACTTAAAAAATTAGTCTGCACCTTCAAATTTTTAGCTTTCTAGTTACTTGGACTAATTAACATGCCTCCAAACTCTACCATCCCAGATCACAATTACTAGTCTAGACAGGAATTTTAAGTGCTAATGGAAAAAATCAACAATAGCTTATATTTCCACTAGACTACGGTAAAGTCTTGAAAATTTCGTCGTTCTTGAAAATTTCGTCGGCAGACGATTTGCCGCCGACGTAATTTTTTTCCCTTTGAAAACTTCGTCGACCTTAAAAATGAGGTACTCGATAATTTTTGAAAAGTTCGTCACCAAATATGGCCGCGTTGTCCAGCTCAAACATGAAGGTAATGCGTCAGTTGATTCAAGACAATGATACGATCAGGATATCATTGCCGATAACACTCTCAATGGGAGATAGGAACAATAGTGCGCCCCTGCAAGCGGTTACTCACAATATAGATGGTTTAGATGTGAATTCCCGTTCTCAATTGCGGGAACGTCGGCCTTTTGTCTTTAGTTGCATTACTATTACCTGGCTTAAGGTGCGTTATCAAGCCGGCAAATAGAAGTCACAGGCTGCGGCTTTGTCATTTGTAACGCCGTTATTGTTATCGGCGGCTGTCCTAAATGAGGAAGACACAATGAAAAAATCAAGATATTATCTCAAAGTGAAATGTACCCGGATAACACAATGAAAAAGTCAAGATATTATCTCGAAGTGAAATGTACCCGTCACTTCTATTCATGTCCATGTTCAATTTAGGACCATTTAACGATTACCTGGCTCGTACATGGAGATCGTTCGCAATGCGAATGGGACGAGATGGCAATTTTCATATCTTCAGCGGAGAATCGTTCCCGTAATATCGTCAACAGATCGTTCGCGATCCAAACGAGACGAGAAGATAACTTTCATATTTGTAGCGGACTCCGTTCGCATAAGATCATCAGCGGGAGATGCGATTCGAGAGAGACGAAAAGGCAATCTTCATATCTTCAGCGGGAGATCGTTCGCGATGTAAGCGAGAAAAAAATGCACTTATCATATTTGTTCAAGGGAACTTCGTTCGTGGAGGATCGTCAGCAGGAGATCATTATTTTAACCCCCCCCCTTCCCCTTTGAATTTTATAAATAATATTTATTTTTCATTTTATCTTTAACCCCCCCTTCCCCCGCTCACGGCATATCTTCAGCGGAGAATCGATCGCGTAATATCGTCAGAGGGAGATCGTTCGCGATCCGAGCGAGACGAAAAGGCAATTTTCTTATCATCATCGGGAGATCGTTCGCGATGTAAGCAAGAATGAAATGCAATTTTCATATTAGTTCAAGGGATTTAGGGAATTTTGTTCGCGGAAGATCGTCAGCGGGAGATTATTTAACCCCCCCCCCCCCCCCCCCCACACACACACACACACACACACTTTGGATTTTTAAAAAATATTCATTTTCATTTGATCTTTAATCCGCCCCCCTTCCCCCGCTCACGGTATATCTTCGGCGGAGAATCGTTCGCGTAATATCCTTAGGACTTTGTTCGCGTAAGATCATATCAGAGGGAGATCGTTCGCGATCCTAGCTTGACGTAAAGGCAATTTTCATATCTTCATTGGGAGATTGTTCGCGATGTAAGCAATAATAAAATGCAGTTTTCATATTAGTTCAAGGAACTTAGTTTGCGAACGATCGTCAGCGGGGGATCATTATTTTAAACCCGTCTCCCTCTTTGAATATTATAAATAATACATATATTTAGTTTTGTCTTTAACCCCCCCTTCCCCGCTCACAGCATATCTTCGGCGGAGAATCGTTTGCGTACTATCGTCAGGACTTTGTTCGCGTAAAATCGTCAGAGGGAGATCGTTCGCGATCCGAGCGAGACGAAAAGGCAATTTTCATATCATCATTGGGAGATCGTCCGCGATGTAAGCAAGAATGAAATGCAATTTTCATATTAGTTCAAGGGATTTAGGGAACTTCGTTCGCGGAAGATCGTCAGCGGGAGATCGTTCGCGATCCTTGCTAGACGAAAAGGCAATTTTCACATCTTCATCGGGAGATTGTTCGCGATGTAAGCAATAAAAAAATGCAGTTTTTATATTAGTTCAAGGAACTTAAATTGCGGAAGATCGTCAACGGAATATTATTATTTTAACTCCCTGTAAATTTTTAGGAAGTTACAGATGGTAATTTTAGAAGGCCTGACACTCAATCCTGGGAAAAGCCCTGCATGCAACAAACGTTCCCAAGTGCGTAATTTTTTTTAACATGTCGCATCCAGGTTATGATGCAAGGTTGCAATTAGGCTTATCTTGATCCTTCTCCTCTATCAGGAGGTGTGTTTCTCACCGAGAAAATAATTCTCAACATGTTTTCGGGTACAGTAAGTTAAATATAACTTAATCGAGATGCACTAATAAATAGATTATTATTTACCACCAGAAAATGACTTAGGAAGTAGTAACGAATATCCCACCATACAGGAAGGTCAAAGATAACAGTCGCTAAGGATAAAAGCCCAAAGGCCGGATTTTTGAAAATTTCGTCATACCCAGGAGTGGGGAAGAGGTAATTTTGAAAAATTAGTCTGATTTACACAATTAAAAATATTAATTAATTTTTAAGCGACGAAATTTTCAAGACTTTACCGTAGTCTAATTGGACTTTTTCTATTAACACTGAATAAATAAAGTAATGTATTTTTTTCAACTAGATCAGTGGTAAACTTACAGTCAATTGAATCATACAAGCAGATAATGTCCCTACCTGGTTAACTGTTTAAAGAAAAAAAAAATCCAATATGTCGATACCTTAATCTTCCCCCCTCTGGACCACACCGAGGCTCCGTTCTTGTCATTAAACCCAGTCGGAAATCCTTCAGCAGAATCGTGGAATGTGGAAAATATTAGCCGATTCTGAAATGTTCAGTTGGAGTTTTGGTTCACACCAACACCAAAACATTTTCATTATTAATATTCCCCTATTCATATTTTTTCCTTAACAGTTAACTTATAATTTTAAAATTTACACTATATAAACAGTGTAACTCAGTGAAGATTAAACCAAGAACAAAGACTTTTATAGTGTAATCATTTTGGAAATAATTAAAATTTATAACTGTTACAGTTTCAGTCTTATAACAAAATGCAATCATTTTAAAAAGAAAGTATGTACCTCAATGACAGAATACTTGCCCATGCCTTTTCCAAAGGCCTCTAAACTCTCCTGATGTTCTGCCCTTAAAAATGTGTAAAAAAAAGAACAATCTCAATTTACCCTCAAAAAGAAAATTTTGAATTTTTCTAAATATCATGTGTATGGCCAATCTTAGAAATTCAACTGTATACATGTTGTTCCCACACAGTAATGAAACATCTCTAGTCTCAATTAACTTAATACTGTGTATCAATTATAACCTAATATGTTCCATCCAGTTTTAATATTTGTCTATATGATCATATTTCCTCTTGTCATGAACATGAACCCCTTTCCTCACCACTTCCTCTCAAATTAGTACATTCATTAATTATAAAGATAATAATAATAAAACACTTACGCAAATCCAATTGGCAGGTGTGCAACAAGGGGAGCTTCTTTCATATACTGGGCCAGCAAACTGTGTGTCAGGTAAGGGGCACTGCCTGTGAATAGTGTACATCACATTATACAGAGTTTTAACAGGGGTCCAAACTGGGGAAAAATGTGTTTACTGAAGGACTACCAGGTAAAACTCTGCAAAATGCTTTATGGACAAGTAAAAACATGTATACATTTGATTATTGTCTTTCAGTACTACTGTACATGCACTTGTAAATTTATCCATGTACTCAAAAAGTGATGAAATAAAATAACAACTTAGTTATATCTCTATAGGTCTGTGCTGAAATACAAGTGTTAATTTGTAAACTATTTGATGTGGTACTTTTGAAAAATAATTTAAATTCTATTGGTGCAAGTGCTAGTCTCATAGTTAGCCCCCAACAGTTCTATATAAGAATCCTCACATGTATTAATGTATTGCAACTGCAAGTATCACAAAAGCATATCAAAAGTATTTACTGGTTCTATAAGTTTGAAGTCAAATGGATTTCCACATATACATTTAGTGTTATCTCTGAAAGTGCACATGTGATGGCGAAGAAGAAAAAAAACATTAATAATAACAACTGTGAATTATAACAACAATAAAAATAAATGGAAATTAAGTGGTTGTATATTCTGACATACCACTGGTGGTGTAAAGGAGACAGGCAGGTGTGTGTATTTCCCTGTCTGCCAGTCTCCCCAGCTCAGTCAAGACACCTGCTCTGGCACTGCTGGTGCTGGAGGTGGCTTGCACTGCAAACTTCATAGTGGACTAAAAAATAAATAGAAATAGCTCTGGGGGCCAGTCTAGAATCAAGCTAGTCTAGTCATTATGATATCCAACTTGGTATGTTATACTTGAACTCCTGAACTTTACTACTCAGTGACTACTGCATCACTTTAAAGATGAACATTTTTTTCCATTTGTTAGTCATCAGTTCTTTGATTCAGCATGCATGTACTGTGGCTGCACATTAGACCAACCCGTCTCCGCTCTTTAATTGTGGACACAATCTGGTGGAAAGGCTAACAGTAACAGAAGCAGACAAAATGCCACCCTCTCAGTCACCATCAAGAATGAAATTGGTCTGCAACCAAATCAGATCTTTGGAATAATGAGACTAGCTGAAACAATCTGAACATGTTGATACCGACTTTCCACCCAAGGGCGAAAGATGATGATGATTACATGTATGAGACAAAACAAAAATAACGGTATTATTTCCCATTCTGTCGTTCTAAAAAGCCAGTCCTTGCCTCAGTTCTCAACATTACATGTTACACATGTACATCACTTGTAATGTCGAAACCCGAGGCAGGCCAAGTTCAAGTGTAATACACTAGAACTGTGCATCCCTTTCCCTTCCTCCCACTTCTTTACAACATCTTTATGTATGTAATCATAAAACAACAATGTTAAATGTACACATTCCATGAAGTCTATTTTTACACATTAACATTACCTTCGAAGGCTTGGCACGTGTGCCAGTGTTTATCACTAATACTAAAGAAATCAAATCTTCACTGCCAAAAGAGCCAAAGCAGAGGTTAAATTAAAAATAGTTAATAGTTTCAAAAAATTTATATGTACAAAACAAGACATTTCAATCACATATATTTAATTTTATTGAATAATATTACGTTTATTACTTTAAAGTATTATCTAATTGGATAAAATGTAGATTTTATCTTACAAAATTTACCTTATTTGTGCGAAACTAATATAAGACAAATGGCTAACTTTGTAATTATATGGGACCTGCAGTGAAATACACAAAACATGGTGCACGTAAACATTCCTGCGGCACTTACTGAGGAGGAAGAATTACTGCAGAAGAAATATGCTAAGTTGAGGAGGAAGGTTTGTGTTCACCACAGATCTCACTTACATTTACTCCTTTCTTGCTTTGGATTAGAATACACTCATCGTAAAAAACTAATAAATAACTAGAAGTATATGCTCAGAAAACGACATAATCCCATTAGTAATAGATATTTCTGTTTGTTATTCAACTGTCATTCAGTTATTATAGACTCTACAACTTACCCTAAGAAAGAACTTAGCTGAACTGTTGTTTTAGATCAACTTCTTCAGTGCAGATTATTTTATCCTATTTATTTTTATTTATTTTATTTGATAATGTATGTCAAGAACGGATCAGATTATAAAGTGATAAAAAGTGATATTTGGTATATGTGGGTAAATTTTTGTTATTACTGCATGCAGTAATAAAAAAGTTACTGATGTATGATTTATGGCAGTGCTGACTCATTCTGAATCTTTTCTTTTTCAGAAAAAAGTATTACAGGCTCTAAAAGCACCAAAGGCAGAGGCACCAGTCCCTCAGGCAGAATCTCTCAAAAGAAGTTGGTATATTGTTGAAATCAGGCTATATAAGTGGAATACAAGTGCTATTAATCTATTGTTTAAAGTGCCAGCCATGGGATCATTGATAATTAGATATGAGCTGCCTTGGCAGTGATCTGTACTCTCTGAGTGATTTTCTAGTTAATGTTATGCTCTTATACTGCTTCTCATTACATTCATTGACTCTGATTGGCTAAAGATAGTATTATATTACAGAAGTTCAAGATATATGTAACATGCTGTTTTTCTCTGTTGTTTTAGAACAATCTGAAGCATCAGCAGTAGATGCCAAAGAGCAAGCTAAAAAACTTCTGAAATCTGGAGTAAGTTGATTTTGCTATTTCTAATTGCATTAGGCAGCTATCAGCTCACAACATGTCTGATTAAAAAGATCGTCATTTTGATTCATGGATTAAGGTTTTCATTTGCTGAAACTTTACTTCCCATATTTAAAACTGGGTTTAGAATTTTTCAAAAATATTTTCAAAAAAGGATCATCATTATTTTAAAATAATTTATTTGAACTTGTAGTTTATTCTCTCTAGGGTTCACAGGTTCCCCAGAATCTCATAACACCAATATTGATTGCTTCATTTTATTTTATTTGACACATTTTAGGCCATTAAACTAGGACCTGGATACAAAGATAAACATAGCTTCAAGAAGTCTAGGAATTTAGAAAAGAAGTTGAAGGTAAGTAATTATCTTCTGTCATTTTTAAATATATATTTAATCTCTTACTTAAATTTTGTTGTTTATTAAAACTACAAAATAATGCCATATTGATATTAAATGACAAAGTGGTTTATAAATTTTATCTTGGTATATGGTGATAAGAATCTTTAAATATTGGAATAGCTGAAATATTTTTTATAAATTTTATCATTTAAATTATGTTGAATTTCATAGTTCTCCCATGAGTCTACAATTGCAGTTGGCATATTTTAATACTTCCTTTGTGTTACATGAACAAAATGTGAACATTTCATGTTGTTGCAGGATCCTGAAAAACTCAGTTTATCTTACAATTTCCAACCATTTTCTCCCACTCAGCCAGAAGAGCCAGAGGCAAGTGATTAACTGATTTTATTAAAAGATTTCCCTTGAAATAGAATGTATTAGTAAATAATAAGAAATGTGGTAGAGATTATCAGTTATCATAAAAGGAATGTAGAAGGAAGTTGTCTTGGATGTTATATGCATATGCTAGTACATTTTTCTGAAGAGTGACCCCTTGTTGAAGCCGCAATAATAAGATTTTTATAAACTTTACTTTATCTCTGAAATAATGAACATACCATCTTGTTCCATTTGGAATGAAGATCGTATTTGTATTATGTTTCTTCTCAATGACTATATGTTTCTCTTCATCTTGGATTTTACAGCCTTCCAAGCCCAAAGTGAAAGGCCTGTATGAAAGTTTTGTGAGTTCGTCAGATAAAGAACATGGAAGTAAGCTAACAACAAAATATTTTATATGTGTACACACATACATACACACATGCACACACACACAAACACACAAAATAGGACCTACTTTCAGGTAGATGTCAGATTTTGAAAATACCTCCACAGTGCTTCTGTATCTCTGCATGTGGATGGAACAGAATGGATACAGATATTTTCAATCAATATTTGAAATTTTCAAAAGTCAAATTTGCCCATGTAGATATTTTAACATTTTTTGTCTCCTTTTCAGGGCATGACAGAGAATCTAGAAGGGAGCGGGGAGATCGTCCAGAGAGAGACCGGGACCGTGAATATCCTAAGAAAGGCAACACTATTTATGTGTATGGCCAGGGAATCACTGAGGAGATGCTGAAGAAAGCTTTTGCAAACTTTGGCACAGTGGTCAATATTAACATGGAAGTTGAAAAGAAGTGAGTAACTTCAATATTGCATCCATATCCTTTAAAAGCAACCGATTATTCAGGAGCAGTCGGCGTAAAATCGTGTAAAGTTAACATGAAGAGCTGTTTGCACTTGTGATGGGAGTAAGTAAAACTGGTAGATTATCTATTGTCGAGTTGAAACTTTTGTTGGAAAAAGGTGGGGTCACATCAAGTAAATCTCAAATAAAACCCCCTGAGTCAAAAATCATTAATTTGACATATTAAAAGCATCTTATAAAATAAGTTTTATTTGTGCCTTACAATAATATTCACAATGTCATTAAGCCATAACACAGTTTATGCCAAAACCTCTTTAGCTTCATGGTCATGAGCCAAGTTTTCCCATGAATTTTCTGACCCAAAACAGGATCAGTAACTGAACAAACTGACCAAATTTATCTTGCAGAATGCTGTGCTTCAATTTTTACTGGCATTTTGGGATGGCACTAGTGTCAATGGTGTAGTTTGATAACATACTAGTTTATTCTGTAAAGACAATTATGAATATACCCAGATGTGGAGCATTATGAAAAATAACCATGGTGATCCCACAGATATTAAATATAAATTATTACCTTTCAGTTGTGGTTTTGTGACATTTGAGAAGATGGAGTCTGCAGAGGAGGCCATCACTCATATGAACAACACCATGGTCCAGCAGATCCAGCTCAGAGTGTCCCTGGCCAGGCGACAACCCACTTTTGAACAAATTGCTGACCCGAGTAATGCCACATGGACTACAATAGGTGAGAAGCACTACCATGACGGTCAGTGCTTATGTCACAGCAGATGTGGAGAAGTGAAAGTCCAGAGGTGGAGTTTTACGTATACAAGCATGTCGTGCATGAATGCAAGTTTGGTCGTGACAGGGTCTCTTGATCTCCACATCTGCTGTAGTATATGTCAGGTAAACCACCTGTCAATAAGGTGTATGTGACACCTACTGGTGCCTCACACTCCTGTATATCACATACATCTGATTCTCCCTGACTCATGGTGTATCTATTACATAATTTTGTTTGTGGACAGTTAGCTTTAATGTAGATGGTCAGTTAGAGTTAACAATTCTTTGACGTGTACAACCACAAACTAGACATTATTGGAATACCTTACAAGTTGAACGTGGATTTAAGACCCATCTCCTGTCTTTATTCTCAGTAGATTCTGATAGAGGAAATGGCATATTACAATCTGTAGAATTTGTGAAAAGTTTTAGAAGAAATTTTCATTTTTTCATTCATTTCAGCTGCCAACAATTCCCAGAAAGGATTTCATAAAGATAAAAGACAATTGGTTTCTTATGACCCAGAAGAGGATATATTTTGATAAGGATAAATTATTTTATATTTGCAAAAAAAAAAAAAAAAAAAAAAAAAAAAAAAATTTGGTACCAGCAAGAGAATTTGCCACACTTTGGTTGCAGCTTTACTGAAAAATCTGTAAGGCAACAAGAACACAGACATTTGACTGTCAGATATTGATGTTAAAAAGGGTGAATTCTTATGATAGAAGTAAGGCTCGTCAGGTTCACGTTTCCATGACAACAGCAAACTTCTCTTACCAAGTACACACAGATCATCTTTGTTCCAGTAAAAAAGCTTTGGAATAGAAAATATTACATTTGCAGTGAGAAGAAGTGACTCTTCTTACCTAAGTACTTTATTCTTTTGCTCATTATACAAGTCCATTCATTTTGAGAAAAGGTCTGTTTGAAGTTATGGAAAGCACAAGTCTTTAAGGAAATATTTGAAGCTTTTGAATCACATAACATTATAATTTCAATGAAATTATATAGTTAAAAGTTAATATCAAGCTGGAAATAAACAAAATACAGTCAGTGGTTGAAATGCATTTATTATTCTTTGCCTTTGGCTGATGTATAAATAAACTATTTTTTATAAACAATATTGGACAGTGTTTTGTTAATCTTATATTGACAACCTATCATGCTTTGCTTTTTGGTGAAAATGGTCATGAGTACAACATTCATGACAAATTGTAAAAAATATAAACCTTTTAATCTTATCTGTGGCATATACAGCAAAACTTCCCCAGTACCACAAATATTTAGACTTACTGTGCATCAAAAAAGTATCCTAATTTAGTATCATAACACTAAATTGAGTGAATCTTTTCATGTTAGTATGTGCCTACCACTAATTGTCAGCATTCCAATACCAACGGTAGACACGCTACGAAATGAGCTTCTGTTTATCTTTTAATGCTGAACCTTAAAAAGTAACAACAACAAAAAAAAAAAAAAATGTCAGCTGTATCAACTTGTATTATAAATTGAACATCCTAGGTCTCATTTACATAGGATTCTACCTCCATTCAAAATTAAACTTTGACACAAAAATTAAAAAAATGCTTATCTCATATTGTAAACTGAACAGGCACTCACAATACCGAAATATTTTTATCTATGATCAAATTTTAGATAAATGCTGAAAATATTAGCTTCACCAAATGGGTACATGTCTAGATTTTGTCTCAAGCCTTTGTGTAGCTGGACCCTAATTTAATCTCAGACCAATCGCTTTGTAAAATGGCAAATCTAAAATTCCACCTTGGTTGTGATTGAGATGAAAAATTAGCCGCATGTCTCTGCATTTTAAGCTCAATGTGGAATGATGTCAGTAATCAACTGGTCACATCATACAATTATGATGCCAATACATTTCTACACACTTTCAGTAGATCCACTGAGAAAAATTCAACATAACATAAGACTTGTACACTAACCCTTGTTCAGATTATTAGTATTACCCTTATATGTTCGGAATCATATTCAACACCTGCTTCCATCAATCTGGATGTTTTTACTTTTTATAACAAAGAAAGTAAAACAAATATATCTGATATGGATTTCTTTAAATTCCTCAAGGTCTGAGTTTTATTAACAAGGTGGGAAGTGACCAACATTGCATATTTCTGAATTCAGCAACAAATGTTTTACCAACCGTCCTCAGGCAAATGCCAAAAAAAAAAAAAAAAAGACATTTACAAAATCCACTGACCTTCACGTCACTGAATACCTAATTTTTTCTTCCTATTGATCTACTTAACTTCAAAATTGGTAATAATAATAATAATAATAATAATTGAATATCAATATCTGTACTTTAAAAAAAAACTACAAAATATCAACACCTGACAATACTTTATAGATCCTTGCACGTTTTTAGTGCTCAATATAATGATAACATCAGAATCATCACATTATTAAAGAACACAGAATACTAGTACTCTAGCACTTTATTCGTATTGGGCTATCAACACCATCATGTAGACACCTGTCAGTAAGGCAATGATTTCTTTCACAGATTGCCAAAACTTTGTGTCCTCCAGTAGCTCTGGTATCACGGACACCGTGGCAATGTATATGAAGCCCCCGGCAGTAAAAGGGAGGATCCACGAGGTGGCGTAGTCACCTGCACCCTCCGCCATTAGACTACATAGTGTTCCCAGCATAGCGCCTATAGCTGTGGAGAATTGGAGAAGCATAGCCTATAAAGAAAAAAAAAATGTACTGAGTATTAATGGAGAAATTTAAGGCAAAAGCCCCTCTAAAAACTGATAAATAAATAAAATTATCAAACTGAAAATGAAATGATTGTATAAATACATCTAGAGTCATTTTGAAATAATTCATTAGAGTATATTTTTTCCTTAAAAAAATTGATAAAAAACAAAATGCAAAATTACAAGTACTTACTTTCTCATAGTTTTAATCAAATTTGACGAAACCAAACTCCATTTTCAAAATCATTAATACACTAAAAATAGATAAACAATAAAGCTTTAACAAATTAGAAGTTTTTGTATTAAAAGTATTTTGATGAGAATTCAGCTGTAAAGTCTTAGGGCATTAAATAGTGCCGATTAAAATAACACATATTTAAAAACCTACTTTTCTCTTTGTACAACCAGACTGCACTAGGATAGCAAAGTCTCCAATCTCATGTGGTATCTCATGCAGAAATATGGTTATTGTGGTAATAATACCTGAAAGATGAATGATAACAGACATAAAGTCACTGCTGTAGTTAAAATAGTAAAAAATGACAAAAAGCAGAGAATAAAACAGCACTGAAATTAAAAAAAAAAAAAATAATAAAATTGTGGGTCAACATGAGGGAAAGGAATTTAATCACTTTGAGAAATTCCCTCAGAGTTTTAATCAAATGCTTGGGTTGGTTTGCAAGACAACTGTAATCCTTTTGGTTGACAATATATTTTTGTCTCTCTTTACTGATAAATTGGGTATATCCCCAAGTTAAGAAATTCATCCATCTAAAAGAGGTGTCAGTGTAGTTCTCTACCCCCCTTCTCCCTTGGCTGACCTTTAAGTGCAGATGCAAAGATACTCACCAACATTCTGGCCTACCAGAAAAGAGGCACCTATGGCAAGACCATCTGTGAAATTATGAGCAAAATCGGCTGCAAGATTCAAGTAGCCTGCAACTTTTATATCCTCTTCTGGTGCTTCTGTAATATATATATAACAGGTGGTTAAATTAGTGACTTCTTTCTGTGTACCAAAAAAGGTTCTTGTTGTAACTCTTTAAACAAATTATTAATTTTAGTAGTTTCTCTCCCTCTTTCTCTCTCCAAGCACTGCTTGACCGTTTTAATAAAGTTGGCAAAGCCCCAGACATATCTATGTAACACATGCACCATAAATAACAAACCTGTAGCACCCTTTTCTTCTTTGTCTACTTTTTTTTCTCTATCATCATCATCATCCTCTTTATCCCCATTATCTTTTTCTTTTTTCCTCTGTCGTAGTTCTGTTGACGTTTCCTCTTTTTCTTCCTCTTTATCACTTGATCCCTGTTTGGAGTCTTCCTCCTTTGTCTCTTCCTCCTCTTTTTTCTTTTCATCTTCCTCAGGGGATTCCTTTTCAGGTGCAGGGGCAGAATGACTATGGCTGTGACCATGGCCCCCTTTCATTATCCTTACAAACTTTTCCACCATGAGAAAAGCTACAATCCCTGCCAGAACCCATAGACCTACAAATCAAATGGCCAAAATTGTGAAAAAAAATTTACAAGTTTTGGTAAAATGAAAATTATGAAAAAAAAAATCATCAATGACTAAATGTAAAGATTTTGACAGCCTGACTGTTTTTTTTTTTTTTTTTTTTAGCAAATGATACAATAATACAAGTAATTCTTGAGAGCCAACCTTGTCACTTACCAACACCCATGTCATGGGAATGGTCATGGGAGTGGCTATGTCCATGACTGGCATCGTGGGAGTGGCCATGTCCTCCATGCTCCTCCCCTTCTCCATGGGAATGTGGTGATACTGCATGTGGAATGAGATGGAGGAATGCGTCACCCAGGAGCCCCCCTGAGGCAAAACTTAACAAAACTTTCAACAACTCCTGGTGAGAGTCATGGGCATTCTCCACAGGAATGAAGAATAAAATTAACACAGGAGCACAGCTGATCATGGCCGTGGCTGACAGAGCTTGAATCCACAACATGGCTCCACCCTTCTCTGGAGGGGGTGTCTCTTTTGGAGGAATATAGCGCTCAAATTTCTTTGGTTCTTGATGTCCATGTGCATGCCCGTGTCCATGATCATGTGCATGACCATGTCCGTGATCATGAGCATGCCCGTGTCCATGATCGTGTGCATGCCCATGTCCGTGATCATGTGCATGCCCGTGTCCATGATCGTGTGCATGCCCGTGCCCATGATCATGTGCATGACCATGATTATTTGCAGGAGCACCTGTAATACATGATACATTGTGATATATATATATACAGAGTAGAAACACAATATTTCCATTTTTATGTAGAGGTTACAAGAATTAAAAAAGAACCAGGAAATAATAAATAAAAGTGAGGCTCATTCAATTGCACTTGAGTATTTACATACTTCTGCATTGTTAGAGGAATGGTTATTTTATGGAAAAGTACTTTATCTATTTTCATATTTCAAATTCAGTAATTTACTAATAATAAATATTCAGTAAGACAATATTCTATTTTGGTCCAAGTTAACATAAACTTGGACACAAAATTCACTGACCAAAACATCAACAATAAGTTTTCCCAGGTAAACTTAGCTAACAAACTATCTGCCTTGTAAGATTAACAAGCATATGCCGGCGTCGCTGCTGGCTAACATGGCGAAAAAAACCCTAAAAATTGAATGCTGTACCGTCTTGTTTTGCAGCTTCGTTGGCTTGCCTAGAATACTTAAAATGGGCTGGTTCGTCATGACTGTGCCCATGTCCTTGGTCGTGGGCATGGCCATGTTGTTGACTGAATCGCACACAGATTACCAACAATAACCCCAAAAATACGGGGAGAGCAATCGTCGTCCGCTTCCCTATGGAGGTCGCCATGTTGAGCGAAAGTGACGTGTTAAGCTTAACAATACGTGGCTTTACACGCGATTGTGTTTGTTGTGCTCGTTATCTCATCTGTAGCAATGAAGTGCCAGAGTGTCAAAGTGACGCTGCTTCTTTCTTTCTTTCTTTCTTTTTTTTTTTAGATTTTATTTTTATATCTTTTTTTTTTTTCAATTATATGTAGGCATATTTTTGTTTTAACCCAATCTTTTGCTTGCTTATACGTTGTTAGCCCTGCACCTTAGGCCTATATCTAGCTATATACATATGCCGGTATAGCTATTTGCCCCTTTTTTCGTTAAATATTCGTTAAAATTCAACAAGTTTAAAAATGATATCGTTCTTTCATATTTCTCGTCAAGCTATATTTCCACGTCCTGTATTGCTGTCTAGATGTAGACAGGAGTCTGTGCAATAATATAACTTTTTTTCTCTAAACAGAAATAAAATTAACTCAAGTGAGCACCTGAAGAGTGAATTGGATTGCAGAAAAGAATGGACCTCCTAATAATCTGGAACAAGACTGTCAAGATCTTTAAGAAGAAAGGGGCAATATTCTACTCCAGATTTAATGGTTTTTCTGTACCCTAACTCATGTTATATATGGTACCCTACCTGGAATATATAAAAACACTATTTAAAAAGATTTACAGCTGTCAAGTGATCTTTTGTGAACAAAAGCACAGGGGGCAACCTTTTTGACCGAAAGTCACATTAACTTACATTTTGATTTGATAAAGGTATAGTCATGTTAGTTTTTTTTGTAAATCAGGAGCATGCCTGCGGTTTGACCTTATTTTAAACAAGAATAATTATCCTCGAACTAGTGGCACATCTTTTGTAATAGGCTACGCAATCTTACCGAGTCTCAGTTTGAATATTTATTAGGGATTCAATGAATAACAAAATAATCTCTGATTTTATATACACAGACCTTGTTTCTAGTGGATTACCAACAACACCTACACAATGGCTATGGCTGTATTTTGCAGCTGTCTCAGTTGCCGATTTCTGAGAAAGTTGCAATTCTCTCCCAAGAGTCTGCTAGTATGTGTTCATGGTTTTATGGTTGGCATAATCATCATACTAATAGCTGTGTTTTTCTTCAGTCACGGAAGTTATACTAGTAGACACACAAAGATAGGCCTATCTGGCATAGAGAAAGAGGGAAACTTTACAAACAATACAGATAGCGTGGGAGATTTTAATGCTTCACTGTATAGGGCGGAAGAATACGAAAGAAGCAAAAAGTCATCTGTAAAAATGACTGAAATTGGCGTCAATTTCTTTATTCCCGAGATTCTAGCAGGAGCTACCACAAAACAGCAATTTCGAACCATGGATAAAATAGTCGCAGAGTTACAAAGAATGCTTCCCCTTCATACAGAATCTATGCAGAAGGAGCGTCTTGCACTTAATCCAACGACGAAAACGTACGAATTTGACGGAAAACCATTTATCTGGATGTTCTGGGAGGGACGATCACGACCCGCCTTCGTTGATCTTTGCATTCTATCTACTATTTGTCAAAATCAAAACACTTACAACGTAAGAATAATGAATATTAGTGAGTTCAAAAGATCTGTTTCGTTCGTGCATCCCGGTTTTGATGGCTTAAGCTTGCCACATAAAGCGGATTATTTTCGTGCTGCAATGCTCGACGAGTTCGGCGGCGTTTACTTCGACACGGATACCATCAGCGTTAAAAGCATCGGGAAGTTGTACGAACATTTAGACACCTTCGATGTTGTCGGAGCGTCCTCTTATGTCGATAGTATTCATTTTGGAAATATGGGCCCCATGCGAGCAAAAACGCCTTTTACACAACGATGGTTGTCAGAACTTCATAAGAAATACGAGAAAAACGCGATACATCTTAGAAAGAAAGACCCCTTTGAATGGACAGAAGTGGGCGGAGGAATGGCGGTTCCCATTTTGGATATGCTTGTATCGAATAATATCGTCAAATATTACTTTTTGAACGGACCAGAATCTTGGATTCAGTTTAAACCAGAAAGCCTCCTGATTAAAAAGCCCGATATTGTCAAAACCATGAAAGATACTGAAATCGTAGTGTTAAGTAACTCTATATACCCCGTCAATTACAAAAAGATGTCCAAGCGGGAAATACTGCGTTCCTCGGTCGGGGTGTCGCAATTATTACGTTATTCCTTGGCGAAGTGCTGGAATGAATTGCATACCAAATGAGGCACTATATCATTAAATCCAAAAATGGAATGCTTCCCCATGACTTTCGTAGAATAATGATTTTACAGAGCATTGACTGTGCGTTCATTTACATTTAAACGTTGTCAAATTTCCATAAGTTTACCTCATGCACCCATGAACAGCACTCTCTGCTTCCGCCACTGAAGACTGTATTTGCTCCAAAGAGCACACTAGTGCGTCTATGTTAAGATTTTTCTTTTAATTCTACAGGGTGGTCCAAAATGTTTCCATTTTTTGATAAAGTAGCATTTTCTGTTAACAGGAAAATGTAATAACCTACTTCACAGATACGTCCTACAGACATGTAAGTTTTTTGTAGTGTAAGTTTTTGCCTCGTATACCACCATTTTAAAGGCCCCCCGACAGAAAACAACCCAAAAGAGATAGGTTTGTAGAAAGTGCAGGCCAATGTCGGTCCGTACAATGTGAGACTTACATGTATCCCTTTTGGATATTGTTTTCTGTGGGGAGCCCTAACAGATATTGTCAAAGCCATGAAAGATACAGAAATCGTAGTGTTAAGCAACTCTCTATATCCCGTCAATTATAATTACAAAAAGATGTCCAAGCGAGAGGTACCGCATTCCTCGGTCGGGGTGTCGCAATTATTACGCTATTCCTTAGCGAAGTGCTGTAATGGGTTGCATACCAAATGATGGCTATATTCACTATATTAAAACAAGTATAATTCACTATGACTGTTGAGGAATAATACATTTTAATGAGCACTAAATGCACATTTAATTACATTAAAAGGGGTTACATTTATCATATTGCATTATGCATTTTCTACCTGTATATCTTAATCACCGATGATTACAACTTCTACCCCCCCCCCCCCCCCCCCCAACTCACCTATCCTCTAGAACCCCCGCTGGGAACCGTAGTTACACTACAGAGTTTACACTTGGCGTTTAGAATACATTTTTGTTTTTTTCTAGATTAGAGTTCGCGTCACATTCAAAATAAAACTGCGGATAAAGCTCCTGTGTCAGACGACATTGTCTTGTCGACTAATAAAATGAAAAAAAAGGTGTCTTAGAATTTTAAAATATGACTGCAATTGCTCAAAACGTCTTATAACATGATATCGTGAGGTGCTACACAACGCTTCCTCCTTTCAGCGAAAAACATCGTTAAATTTCTCCTTGTTGGCCTTCAACCAAGCCTCAAAGGACGATGTTTTCGGGTTGAGTTTTCTGGTCAGAACGCTATCCCGGTCTGGATGACCCCGCTTAAAAAACTCGAACATAACGGCAAGGTCTATTGCTCCTATACGGCGACTTTTCTTCATCATAGCGTCGGTAGTCATCTAGTACGAAAAGTAAATAAGTGAATGAAGAAGTGGGTAAATGATTGACAAAAAAGAATAAAAAAATCGAACAATATTTTGTTAAGCGGGAATAAAGTGGAATAGCAAAATTACAGCATCGCAATCAATCGCTATCTGCCACATCGATTCTTCAAAGTTATTTCTTATTAAACAAAAATCCAGATGAAAAAATGTATACACCATTTTTTTTAATCATTTAATGACGCACGAATGAATTAACCATGAACAAGGAAAGATTAAAACAAACAAACGAGGATAAAAGCATGGATATCCGTACCTTAGCATCAGTGACTTGATTTGGCGCGAAAACCTTTGAAAAAACATCTGCATAGTGACTGACGGTCATGGACGTTCCACTCAGACCGACGAAACGGCCGAGATACTCCTTTGGCTTCTCTAAAATAGAGTGGACACACTCGCCTATATCATTTACGTCAATGGCGTCCATCATTGAGTGACCCATCGGGATTTCTGAAGAGAAAATGAGGATAGAGTTTATATACGATCCAGGAAAGGGGTGAGGGGTTCTCGCACACCCCTGAACCAAGAATGATTCCTAGGTTTGGTTGTTAAAATATTAGTTGGAAAAACAGTGATGAAGAAAAACAGAACTTACATGTAACACGTAGCACGTTAGGTGCACATGACAGCTACCTAAGCAAAGCATTTTAATTGAGACTAGATTCTTCCCCGCTTGAGTTTTAATCTGTTTTTAAAATGCCTCGAAAGGCCTAATACACCCGAGTAATAAACCTCTCAAGAAAAATACTTAAGAAGAATAAATGGTTAAGAAAAAAAATGAACATAAATCCAAATTAATAAAAGGATAAAAAATGATTTACTAGAATAAAATGACGAAGTTGTGCAAAAACACGTAACAATAATAATAGGATAAAATAAAAATCATCGCAGAACAATAATAAACAGCTAGACAATTATCTGAATATCATATGAAAAAAGTGCTCCCCGTGAGCTCTGTGGAGGGTATGTGCCTGAGAGTATACAAGATTTCAGCTGTGTAATTGCATATGGCGAAGAAATAAATCATTTAGGATATATGTCATATCATGCGGAGTGCAGTTTGATTGCACGACCAAATTTAGCTACTTCTTTCGTGGATCTCCTCATGGAGATATCGATTTGACTTGAACATTACTCTGAAGGCAAGAGTCAACTACCCAATACCGTGGTCACAGCTGGGCAAACCTTAACCAGACAAGATATGACGTCACCAAAATACTTTGTGACGTAAATTTCACATAGGAAGTGTGATCTTTGGCTGCGTTGAGGGGGGAAGGGGGCAATCCTCAATTCTGTACGCGTCTGGTTGCGTTGGTTGACTACAGGGGTGCTGGTTTGTCCGATTGTGAACGCAGCCACAACAAAACATCTGTACGCGCAGTATGTTTGCAATAAGACAGGTATGTAGACTGAAGTAAGATCAAATTGCACAACAGAAAAGTAGTACAAAACCCCTGACAAATGGGATACGTCGATATAATAAATCCTACAGCTCCAGAAAGAAATGGTAAACTGTTCAAATCATAATTCCTAAATTAATTAATTTTACGAGGACATTTTGGTACCCCATAGCAAGATGTTTTTATGATACATGTAACATGTAGACGATAAATACCATGTGTTTAAAATCCTCCATCTTCAGTTCGTTACATATTATGTGTGCGTTTCTATTGACGTTTATTGGCTTGAGTTAGGAAATAAGCTGGGAGTCCAAGTAATTTTGGGTGATTCCAAGTGTTAGGCTTGAACAGTATGAAAGCAGTTTGTATTGCAAAGAATAAGGGCTCATTCCCCATGAATCTATTGTTCTACGTAGATCGATTCAGCTTCACGGGGACTCTCAGTGAATTCAATCAGATTAACAGATTAACACGCATCCTCTTGTTTTCGACGTAGGAGGCAAGTTTCTCTGTTAATCTGATTGCATTCAGCGAGAGTCCCCGCAGAGTTGGATCGATCTCCGTAGAACGATATTTTCATGGGGAATGAGCCCTAAGATTATCTCACCACGAAAAACGTATCAAAGCTGCATCAGAATATCATAACTCAAAACCGACTTAAATAAAGGTATCTTAACATATACACAAAATACATAATTACCGAGTACATATTTCCCTTCGTCTACCTTCCTGGGCGGAAAATAGGTCAAGAAGTTTTGATAGTAGAAAGACACTCGTATACCGGTAAAGGGTACACCCGACTCCTGCATGTATTCTTCTATCTACAATATCAATAATATCAAATAAGTTTGAGTTAAATTAAAATAAATTGAATTCAACTGAACTGAATCAAATCAAACCATACATGTACCAGATTGCATATTAAAATTGAATTATTACTCCAAGTTTAATTGATCTTTCAACCATAACTTGCTTATCAGTACTGCGGTTATGTCTTATTTAATGCCGTGGCTTGTATTAACAGGCCTGTAGATGGGATGAGGCGTGGAGAGACGGGGGTTCACCTCTACTGTTACAATTTCTGGTGCAACGAAAATGTTGTTTAATGTTTAGGGCCATTAAATCTCTAACCAAAACAATTGTCACTGGTACAAGTATACTTAGTGAGTATGGCACTGATAAACCAACTCTATCAAACATGAGCTAAATCTGGCAAACTAGACAACACAGGGTACAGGTGTAGCTGAGTAACGTATTTATTCATGTGTGTGTGTGTCTGAGATATATACACCATGTCTACGCATGTTTTTTTGAAAAAGTTTTGACATTTTACTTGTCTGAAAGGGAGAACGTCAAACCCCGTTACAGATTACAAGTACATGCAATGGAGATTATTTTGTATGTATAACTCAACTTCTAAAAATCAAATAAGGTAGCATATTACAATGAATCAGTGTCAAGGTTCCAGCAGGTTTCATTATCGTTATTATGTATAAAAGTAAATGCGACCTACATAGGTCTGGTGCTATTCCAATGTAAGAAAAATAAGAAGACATAATTTCGAGAAAGCGTCTTGCATTTCAGAAACAAATGGGTTAAATATCGAGATGTAGCAGCAGCCTCAAAGATAACGTGTTGTGCACTTTTTTCCCAGCAGAGATGTGTGTCATGAATTAGCCAGAGAAAAAGCTGTGAATATCTAGTGAAAAATGAACCTCTGGCCCTGGTAGAGGGTAGATAAAACGCATTTTTATCGAAATCGGGTTCTGGTAGACTCCCTGAATCTGGACGATTATGTGCACTCTCCTCAATACAAAATATAAAACTAAGTATACAAAAGTACCCATTTCCGCCTACTGGAAGGACGATCACAGGCGTTTGGTGCACACGCTGGGAGTCAGTGTCGGTAATTAATACTTATGTGAGACTTAACGCGTTCTAGTGGATTTGGTGCTACTTTACCTGTCCTTTGGCGTCAAAGTGTGGGCATTCTATCCCAATAACCTTCTGTATATATTCAAATCCACTGAAGATAAAGTGCTTTACGCCAGCGTCTTTCACGGCGTCGACTAGATTCTTACCCTGAAAGAGATACCTCAAATGATGTAATCAATTTGAATGTTTACGGGAAATGCGGAATTGATGAATGAAAATGTTAGGTTATCAATCGATTCGCAAGCAGGTCAGATGACTAAAACCTAAAAGGTGTTGCGCGAGTGTTTTAGCTGGTAATGTTACCCTTTTAAATGCCGTCATGGAATTTTTATTTGAGCAGATATGTTGTTAGGATATATGCATGCATGAAGAACCTTTTCTGTGATTTTGGACTCATAAAATATTATTCGCGCAAGCTGTGCTTAATTGATGAGTTGTAATAGGTGTGTCATGGAATGTTGACGTAATTCCTTCCCATCATCTTCAGTTGGCTTACATGTGATTTTCGACACCTGGGCTCGACACCCGGCAAAAAGAGTCCAGGGCCCCATAACTCGAAAGCATTGCAATATCACACAGAGGCAACAATGTATTATATGGGGCGAGTATGGGCGAATTATGGGATCGACACGCTTACGGGGCCCTGGACTCTTTTTGCCGGGCAGCCGGGTGGAGGAATGCTCATGACGTCACGTGTCACCGCCCAATAGAAATTTGCATTAAAAATTACGGGATGGAATTTTACGGTACTTGAAGCAATGAGAGGCAGCCATTCCATTCAATACGCACAATGATCATTCTATACCATAAAATACTATTAACTTTAGATGGGGTAGACATCGACGGAACCTTACCTGTTGGATCTCGCGCGGGGGATCCTTGGTGTCCACCCAGAAGTTTGTAACACCGAAGCACGCATAAGCGCCCTCTACCGCCTGGCGAACGCTGGCAGCATCATCTAGATCTGCCTGTACAACTTCACAGCCTTAAAAAGAGGAACGAGTCCAGTGAATTCATCTACGATCGCAAGGAGGTGAGCAACACATGAAATGTTCTTGTTCTTATCTATAAAAGACATATAAATTGTGAGGTTTTCGTAAAAAAGTGAAAGGAGAGCCAAATATCAACTTCAGTTTTTGTCAGGCTCCGATTGATTTTATTTTGCATAGCATTGAATGATATTTCAACGTGCATGGATATGTATTCGTTGTTTGTGTGATCTTTGACTTAGGTATATAACAAAAATCAGGCACAAGCTGAGTATAATAATACACACATTATCATCATTATTCATATAATTGTTCACAATGACAGAGTGCTTTTTCGACCATATTCCATCATATTTCGGTACTTAGAGATGACCAGCTTCATGTGGCTACAAAAGTGCACTGACTTTTGAACCAGCTAATCCTCTTACCCTTAGCCCGCAATTCCTCCGCTTTTTCACTTGAGGCGTCCCTGGTTACGGCGCGGACCTTGTAGGCGTGGTCCTTTAAGAAGGCGTTGACCACGGAGCCCCCCTGCGCTCCCGTGGCCCCAAATACTACCATCAGCCACGTGTTCGGCATCTTTATCAGCTTAGCACATGGAAATAAAAAATGCTCTTTAAGTGTGTAAAAGAGTTTTTTCTTTTTCTTTTTGGTGCTTAAATCGGTGCCCCCTGGAACCCCCTATCAATAAGATCCCCTTTCAAGAGAGGAGTAGCAGTGGAGATGTGTATTTCTGGACCAATACCATTTCGGCGTCCTATATTTCCTTTTAAAGACACGCATGTTCATTTTGCTGTATATTAGCAGATCATTATGAAATACGTTAATGGAAACGCTCTTGTCAAGGATTCAATGATCAGCACTATTTTCAATTTAATACTTTTTACAGACGAGGAGTTCCTAGGAATGGAACTCCGAGAGGCATTTCTAGTTTTTTTTTTTCAATCAAGTTCCCTAGAATTTCAAGTGAATTAACTGTGGCGCCTGTACAGATGCTTGGAGGCATTAACCCAGTGATGAGGAATGGCATTCCTAAAATAAAGAAAACACTATAATTTTTTTTAACCGCCCTGCACGTTTTTGCCCTCCAAAACTGAGATGTGCAGCATGGACAAAAGTAATTAGAACTCCGTGAGATAGATCATACTGTACGCTGCTTTGAAACTAGCTTTGAATCCTTCAATCATTCGAGTTTTCTTGAAGGTAATAAACAACAAACTTCCTTCGTGCACAGCCCATCGCATTTTGTATTGGCCCGGACTCTAGTTTTTAGTGGGATATGATGGTTAATCAATAAAAGTGGACGGTTCACCCCCTGCCACAAGACATATAAAGACAAGCTTAAGATAACATTAAGTAACACATGCCAATGTCAAAGTTATTTGCTATAAACATGAGCTGAAAAAGAACGCTTGGTTCTGACAGGATGGAGTAAAGAATAAAATAAAATAAACACTCCGAAGTTCTCTGTAACAAGCAAGAATTTTATAATATGATAGCCGTCAAAATCCCCATGGAAACGACATGGAAACGATGTTAATCCTCACGATTTAAAAATCCTAAAAACGATGTTTTGATCAAATATGTCCTGAAAGTTTGTACGCAATCTATTCTTAGTAGCATTTTTTAAGTTCAAAAGGATGCATATTATGCAATTCTGCGCATGCTGTCATTGGCAAACTTTTTTTCACCCTAAATCCTTGACAAATGTATACATTTATATCTATCTATATATATATACTTGTGAATTTGTAGAGCGATGATTTACAAGCGCACAAAAACTTCAAATAACCATTGCGAGGTATTATTTTCATATGTGAAAAAAATAATAAAACGCATGTATTCCCCCATCGCATTTTATGTTAGGTACATTGTAATAGACATCTTTTCACATATACACTTTCAAATAAACTTACCAGGAAATCGTACTGTTTACAAGTCCGTTCTTTCACACACTTCCAAATGCTCCTCGTTTACGCCAGGTGGTGGTGAAAACTGCGAGACGCACACCCGTTCTCTTCTAACTGCAAATTCTGTTTGAAAAGTATGTCATTTCACTCGATGAAACTCAATTGAGGGCAGGTAAAACACAAACCTCATGTAAACAAGAATGCCGTGTCTGGCTTGCATTACCTTGCAAGTGGATGTGTCAGAATGCGTTCCTTGAGCCGTATGAACTGCCCTGACCTGTGAAATTCTGGAAGTTCTGTTCACACTGCTATCGATCAGGGCACGACTGGTGCGATCCTGATCCGCATCTGCCTTGCTTTGCCTCTCTTGTGAGCTCAACATTTGGTTTGAAAATATTTTGAAACGCTTAATTTATCTAAAGAAGGACAAGTGCCGATCATCACTCTATGAGCTCATCTTGTTGTTTTGCGATCAATCTGTTGAACATGTTCATTAGCCGCGTGTTTTAGATAATCAAATAGTCTTTTAAGTTAATAGCTATAAAAAATTAAGTGGAATTTACCAGTCAACATTTTGTCTACTGACAGACGGCCTCATCAGGGAAATGATGTGATACATTTACTACCCATCAGACTTTTGGTGTGCAGGTTCAGTCAGGAACCCCCACCCCCACCCCTCCTCTGCCCGCGGGATAGGGGGCGGGTATGACCCCAGCCGTGGCGGGACAAACCCGAAACCCTGAGCAGAGTGAATTAGACAGACCAGACTATTCCAGTTTTCGCAATTTTCAGTAATGGAAGTTAACGTAACGATTAGCATGTGCACATCTTCATCTGAGCAAGATGAAAAAGGCTTCCTGTCAAATTATCAAATTTATGAAGGTGGGAATATCGGCCCACCAGCACTGCGGTAGAAGCCCTTCTTGATTTAAGTTGAGGGGGAAATGGTACATGTGTATTTCAAGAATAATATTAATATTTACGGAACGCTTCCTTCTTATTCATAAACTTGAACAGATTTTAAGCGTTTTCAACGTAGCGTATTCGGGAATATCAACAATATATGGTAAACGTTAACAGTAAACATGCAGAAAACAAGCAGCAAAGATAGTGGGAGGGAAGTAAAGGGTAACTCACGCACCTTTTTTCTCTTCTCTATCTCAGTGCTTAAAAAAACGACAAATATAATTGTAATAATTGTGCTTTTATTTCAATTTAATAGCACATAAAACACAATATTCGCAGCTTGAAAAGTTCGCTGTAATTTCCAAGCAACAACCTTCAATTATAGATATAGACATAAATTTCCGTTCCTGATAGATCCGGTCAGTTCCTCTCACCTGTCTCGCCCGTATGACCACATACTTGACCTCAAAGTTTATTAACAAAGGTGTGCAAGATTGGTAGATCTTAGATATATCCGGCATCCCAATTAAAAGATGGGAACTGGTCAGAAATGAACTTTCTTAAGTGCCGTTCAGACAAGTACTGCTTCAGAGTGGGAGTAGGACAAACTCGTGTCCTCTTTCAGTTAGATTAAAGCAAGAATTAATACGTTCTAGTCGCATTGGATTCTCGCCATCATTCTTGACAGGTTACACTTTCTGCTTTAAACATTTTCCATCCTCAATATCTACATAGGTCTGATAGTCCAATGCTAGTCTGTCAGTTTTCCAGACTAAACCACAGGAAGACTTCATCCAAGGGTATTTGGCCATGTCTGTAATCAAATGATCAGTGCCCAGAAATAACTGAAAACCCTAATTAATAACTTATACTAACATTTTACGTAGGCATTTACTGAACGTAACTCTACTTTTACGTAATTCTACTAAAACTCTTTTAAACAGGCTTTTGCAATCTATTTTTTGTTTCTGAATTGGCCATAAATAACTGTGTAGCTATTAAAGAACCCTGTCATCTGGATAAATGTAATAGGCACCTGACGTTACAGTAAATGGCATTCGGAAAAAAATACCACGCTTGAAGAGTTAGCTTTTAAATCCAACGATTTAAAGCATACATTGAGCGTGAAACCGTTGAGTGTATAGCAAAAAGTAAATTTTCTTAGAAACTTCAAAACACAGTTATTTTATCAATCTGGAATCAACCAAAAACTGTTGAAAAAATGACGATCTATAAATCTGCCTTTGTTTTTCACAAAAAGCATTATTAACAAATGACATTTTATTGACTAATTTCCATATGCCAAACAGTTTAAATAGTATATGCATTCTGTTGGTGTCTCACGAATAAAATTCACCCTTAGACAACTTATCATAGTTTTCAAGACCTTAAATTTGTAGAAACGATGTGAACTGAAATGATGGCCTGACAAGGAGAAAGCTGTTCTTTCCACATTTGTGTTAACGGCAAAATGCACAATTGCCGATACAAAATGCGACAGTTGTGACTGCTACCTTTAATCATGCCACAACCAGACACAGGTGAGTCGCATTTTGTTAGCATCATGTATACCGACCTATAGTTATGAGAGAGAGAGAGAGAGAGAGAGAGATTTGCTGATAACCAAGATATGAGATGTGTTTGAGAGTCATTAATACCCAATATTGCTCGAATTATAAACAGTGCAACTTAGACAGAAAAAATCATAATATTACGACAGAATGTGATTTTTATGTTTTCATTTAATATCTCCACTTTAGCTGATCCCAGTCTTAACTTAAATATCTTCAATGCTTGCAGCACGTACTTTCAATTTTTTTTCTTTTTTCTTTCTTTCATTCTTTCTTTTTCATTAAAGTGGACAGAAATATCTTTTATTTTTTATATCATCTATCTGCGAGGAATGTCTCAGTGGCATCAAGCCAAACTGTGCCACGTTACTTTAGTGTACACAATGATAAGACCGTTTAAAGTCAACACAGAGAGTCGAGCGTTTTTCATCATCACAACAGCAGATTTCTAAACAAATTAGACTCGTTAATGCCGTGAAGAGTTATATCAACATAGAAATGCTTATCTAAACCGACCGAAGGCGTATTAATTTTCAGTTTTGACCGATCTTTTATGGATACAATGTACTTATTTTAAATGTTTTTATTTTCAAGTCCGTCACCTGTTGAAATAAACACATTTAAAAAGGGCAAGACCAGAGCATGCGCAGTCATGCGTTGCTACACGCGCTAGGACTAGTGGAAAAATGTTCAACGTCACCGGCTAATTAAACAGGTGAAGTAAAAGATGCCAAAATGAGTTAAAAGCTTCATTCTTAATATTTATAACATACAGCTCAAAGTAATATCCATCTAGCTTAAATACAGCATAGAATTACCGTGGAACTGTGATTTTTTAACAATGAAAAAAATTATATGACGTCATAGAGATTAATAATTACTCTTCCTGATATTAAGAATTAATTCATTCGTGGGTTCTCGTGCTTCCAGAATCCTACGCACATTAAACCAGGTAAGAAGCGCATATTACTGATTCTTCTATTTTCCTCATGGTGTTATCGTTTGGGAGGTCGAACTATCGATTGGAAGTCTAATTGTTACACTGTTGTTTGAGAATGTTTCCATTGCTGCGTAATCTGTTGAAATATATACAAACGACGCTGTAAGGTCTGTATCGAACGTGCGCAGTGGCGCGTGGTACGTGAATAGCTCCCATTTTGAAGAATTGAGTTCACACAAAGTTCTGGGTTATTAGGAAAGTGGAGTGAAGGTTGCCATTACGGATTAAAATACTCCGCGGTGGAAATACCAAATCTTATGCTGTCAAGAAAGACTGAAAATAGGTAAGATACGACGTATACCACTGGAAGGGTACTCCATAGAGACGTACCTTTAAGCAGTCTGTCAAGAACTTATATGTAATTAATCAAATACGTTTTCACTCATTAAGAGATCGGGAGACGCGCCGGGCCCCAAATGCGGTGGCAGACAAATCGTCATACAAAGTATGCGAAGTGAGACGTTTCAACGCAACCAAGTTACATTCAGAAGTTTCATCATTTGTTCCTCTTCCTCCTTATTTTCTTTGATTTTTATTAAAAAATCTCACACCTATCAAGTGCTAACACCGAAAAAAGACGCAAAGTTATGTATTTAAACGATAAATAAAAGTCTTTTACGATCTCACTCGAGCTTTTTAATATCATATAATTTGAAAAACCCTATCGAAGGGAGATTGATCGATTCGGAGAGAGATGGGGGACGTTAGAAATAGGCCTTAAGGTACGTGCCGACCATGCACTAAACGGTTGTTTATTGTGAGATTAAGAAAGGTTTAGGCAGGTGCAGGTGTGTTATTTTATTGTTACATCTTTAAAATATTACACCATACTTCTTCTTTATATGTAACGACTCAACAACACGAAACAGAAATTGAAATAATTAACATTCTACTTCAGCGGGAGTCTAGACGTTTTAGTGATGAAAAACCCAAAGCAACGTGACCCCTTCATAATAATTTCCCCTTTAAGAAAGCGACGCAGAAAGCCACTTCGACAACAACTCAGTCAATCGTTTAGTTGGGTCAGATGATTCGTATTCACGGCTAAGAAAGGGCCTTGTGCCTTAATAAACAATTCGTTGGTTAGTGTTGCAGATATCATTATGAACCGATTAAGGCGTGAAGGCATATTGTACTCAGCTACACCTCTTGTTGAATGAGTCTGTTTGCTCACTTCGGCCACACTTGGTAAAGTCAGAAAGTTTACCTCTCCTGCAGCGATGGTGATACGAGCTTGTGTCAAAGGGGAAGTTCACTTGTTATGTAGGTTACCAAGAGTCTGAATCAGTACGACAGGAATATATAACTCAGTGCGACAGGAATATCAAGTAACAACTAATTATAGCGGCATTCAGCCTACCAGTACCAGCAACAAACTTTTTAATTTCTTTTTTTTTTTTTCGAAACTTTAGATTCCATTTATTGTGTTATGTATTGATCAGATGATTAATTTTGCTCATATTTTCAAACGCTGTGTGTATACTGTCTTGCTTGCTGTATACGTGTATCAGTTCAATCCTCTCCATCGAACTAGCTGTAGAGTAATCAACGCCCAGTGTGTAATGTAAACAGTGGGATTATTAGACCTCTTCTTGCGCTTTATCAGTATCGATCTCTCTCTCCATAATGATTAAGATGTAATAAGCGTATTGATATCACCGTCAACCTATTTCTAAACCATTGATATCTGAAAACAATTACAAGAAAATGAACGTCAAAATCAAAGGAGAGAATCGACCCCCATGGAAATCAAAACGTGCTGTGACACACGCTAGAGGGCACACTCTAAAAACATGGGGCCCAAAACGTAATGACTTTTGGATGCAAAATGACTGTATCATATCTGAAAAGCGCACCCGATGAGCACCTAGTTGATAAAAACGCTAGTGCCCGTTAAAAGCATAGAATCAAATTCATTGTTACCAAATTAACCCTTAAGCAATAATGGATGATCTTTTCTTTGTGACTTGACAATTATTGGTTTCACTTATAAATACACACCGAGAAGTTTAATAATTTAGGCATCGATTTGAACTTAAATCTAGGGTAAATTATGGACACACCCGCATTTTTTACAAAACGATTGAGGGAAGGTGTCAAGAAATCAAGTGCAGATTAAAAGAAAAAACATTGAACTTATATATATTGTGCATATCTCAACAGAACCCCCCCCCCCCTTTTATATGTTTCACTGAAAAATACTGACATTTCAGAAAGTCAGAAAAGCATCCTTTTCTATGAGGTTGATTCTGGGATGGGGGTGGGGGTTGGTGGGGGGTTGCCACATGCCACCTTACCTTAGACAGCGCCCTCTTTTCCCCAATCCTCCCCAAAAAGTACAACGTACGAAACAAGACAAAGCTCCAATTTTCTCACCCCTGCTTACAATTTATTATATCAAAATACAAAATGGTCCTCGCGTTCTGTTTCATTATACTGAAGTTTTATCCTTACCCCCCCCTCCCTCCCCCAATAGGCCTAACCAGCTATCTCCTTTGCAAACATCTAGCTGGTGTCCGTGGCAACTGCCACCTGCTTCCACTCTGTGTCCCAAGTGTACGTCTAACTTGATCGTTCATTTTAACAAAGCCTATAGAATGTTAAAATCAGAAGGTATTGTATAGAAAGGAACCTTCAAGATATACACTGAATGATAATGAACAAATACCCATCGATCAAGAGTCATATGACACTGATTTTGAATGCGGGCGACTTTTGTTATAGCTGTCTAGTTTGATAACCTAGTTGATATAGCTAGTAAACAGGAGACGGACGTTTGAGCGAATTCTACCCTTGTTTATACTGGTGCTGCCATGGCAACACGATGTAGGAATCCTGCAAGATGCCAGAACTTTTTTGTTGGGGAGTAAAAAGAAACATGGTTTAAGGGCTTGTTGATATAATGCTGGCTGTAGATCAATACGTACATGAGCAATTGCCGATGCTCGCTACGCGCTAAAGAAAATGATTTGATTTTGAAAGAGGATGATAATGTTCAGTTCTTGATAGTGCCCCTGATAATATATAAGTTGCTCTCTGAGTGTCATACATAACTGTATATTTCTACGTTTTACAGCAGATGTTGACGACATAATGGTGAAGGTGATAGCCGTCTTCTGCCCCACGGGGCGCCAGGGAGCCTCCGTCATCAAAACTCTGTCCAGGGACCCAACTTACAAGGTCAGGGCGTTAACGAGAGACGCCAGCAGCACAAAAGCACGCGAACTTGCCTCACAAGGCCTGGAAGTCGTCCAAGTGGATTTAAACGACAGGCAAAATATTGTTAATGCCCTAAAGGGCGCTTATGGCTGTTACGTCACGACGTTCACTGATCTTAGTAACCCTTTTTGTGCAGACATTGAAGTTGAGCAAGGTATGAACATAGCCGATGCCTGCCTGGAGGTGAAGATCCAACATATAGTTTACCATACACAGATAAACATTATGAATGTCCTTGGGATTAACGCACGGAATATGGTGGCAAAAGCCCAAGTGGAGGGCTACATGAAGTCACGTGGTCTTCCTGTGACGTCAGTGATCATGCCGCTATATTATGAGGAGTTTTTTGATAGACTAAGACCGATGCGAGAAGGCCATGATCACTATAGTTTAGGTAAGTGTTGGTATCTTGTTACATTTCGATATTTTCATTTCATATTTCTAACAATTAGTGTTTGAATGAAAGTTAAGAGGTCGATATGTTTTTGTCTCCATTATCAGTAAAACAACATTATGGTTTTCAATTAATAATTTCATCCTTAGATTGAATGCCGAAGATAGTAAGCATTTAAGTCGAGTGGGAAACTGATACTGAGTAGTATAATGGAAAGGAAGCAACTTTTGAAAGCATTTAACACTGAATGCGTGATCCATAATAATTTATCTTAAAGATTTAAACACAAGTTTACGCGCTTAACTAGCAGCTACAGTAAATGCACGATTCGTAAATGTTTTCAATTACGCCTAAAGTACGTAGGGGGATAAAAATCAACATCGAATCTCACTAAAAATAAACAACTGACTCAATTTCCGTGTTCCTTTTTTATTTCAGTGATACCAATGGGCCACATCCCCCTGGATATGATGAGTGTTGAGGATCTAGGCCCCGTGGTTCACCAGTTGTTTAACCATGCCGGACAGTTTATGGACAAGACGATATCACTGAGCGGAGAGAAGACAACCATCAAAGAAATGGCACAAATGTTCGGCAGACAGCTTGGGAAGAGCTTCATAGACAAACAAGTAAGATACATGTTTCGAGTATTATTTATTGTATGTGACATATAGATCTCGTGTGAAAAGGTCACCTACTCATCAGTTATAGTTTTGTTTTGGAGTGCTATTTTATTTTAAGTGGGCAAGCAAATAATTAAAATGTTTTTTCTTACTTTAATTGTCCTTTTCTTTATTTCACATTTTAAAGTTTATTGAATATCTTTAGAGTTTACACTCTAAATATTATTATTATTATTATTATTATTATTATTATTAGGTCACCGTGGAAGAGTTCCGAAATTTAAACCAAGGACAGCCGTGGTCACGTGACTGGGCCAACATGTTTGATTTCTTAAAGCGCGTGGACCAGACCAACAGCGTCACACTGACACGGAAACTAAACCCGAACCTGCGCGGTCTTGAGGCCTGGATCAGAGACAATAGAGCTGCACTGTTGCAGTCGTTGTGCCATTAAGCAAATGATATGTGGGATTTGAAAAAAAACTGATACTTGGAGAAATTACCCTGTGTTTCATGGACGACACGTGCCCAAGGCTTCTTTTTTGCACTTTCATATGTGCCCGCTAGTACCAATAATCTTTTGCGTGAGGAGATATGAAAATGGAAAAGCGAAACCTGGCACGCGTCGAACTTAAGCCTAGGACAGGTGAAACATGTTTTTAAGAAGGAATCAGTGAAGGACGTTCAGTTTACAAGCAGGCTTACGGCACCTCCAAAGCCTCAAGAATCATCGAGTCATCGTGCAGCAATGGCTACTTTATCAAGCAGAAGTCATCGGATTTGAATGCAGATTGCAGTTAAATATTGCTCAAATAGCAGACAATTTGCCCACATCTGACAAAGCGTTTTTCTTTAACTTGTAGGCCTACACACACCGCCTGGTCGAGTTACTTATTCATTTTCTAGTTGGTTTAGATTTATTAGTAAGCCTTATGTAATACTTTTTCCGGTAGGTTTCTTCATGTTGCGTCTTCGTGAATTGTAATATTTTTAATACATTTGACTAATAAGAAATGTTATCAGTAATTGACGCACCTGTCAGTTATTAAGGTGCAGGTTTGCGACATTGTAATCAAATTTGGACAGTTTCTCTGTCACTGAAATATACGGAGAAAGTGCCTGCGCATTTCATTAATTTCAGAACACAGGATTGCGACCGTGGTCTATTAAACGTCCTCATATTTAATTTTATTCTATCTGATGAAATCCTATTGATTAGCAGGTTATACTTTTATTGGTTAGAAACAGAGACATTTTACCATTGAGATAGAAATTAGTTTTTCAAATATGTAAATGCGCTTTTCATATTGTCAGTCAGTCATTTACGCGAGCAGCATTACTACATTTAGCGCTCTTTTACGGCCGATAATCTGTAGAGTCAATTCTTCATTTACTGAACCAACGCAAAATGGTTGACAAAAGTTTAATCAAAATGTATAAATGTATTTGTAAATAATGTCATGTTACGGTATGTGAATGACGTAACTTTGATACTTGGCGTGCAATCACTTTGTTACACTTGCTCAAAAAATAAACTGTTTTTACACAAACGACTTTAGTTATGGAGTAGGTACTCAGTGGCTGAGTTAGGGGGGGGGGGGGTCAGGAGGCCCTCCCCCCCCCCCCCCTTCGATTTCTGTTCCCCTCTTGAAATTAGAATTTTGACTAGCTGAATCAAATTTCTAAACCGTACCAAATGGCACCGTTCACCCTCTGAAATACCAACATTTTTCAGGGCCCTTCAGCAGGCCCCGAGCCCCACGCCAAGGGGGGGGGGGGGGGGCATGCATCCACGGACCCCCCTTCAAATAATCCTGGATACACAAGTACCACAAGTACCCTGACAAGTATGACTCGCAAGTATTTGTAGTCCATTATTATACTTATCGAAAAGTAAGGCAAATGGCATAATAATACACCTACCCGAGATATAGTTAAAGATCTATCTTTCAGACCACACAGTGACCACAATCTTAGGTGAACTTGGTAAAACGTGCTGACATTGAAAATGATTTCCTCCTGTGTTCATGTGTGAAAATATAATCGAAATTAGTTTCAGTGCAGTAAAAAAGCATATGTAATGCGCTGTTTTCACTTAATCCCTTTAATGATATGTTGTAGACTTCCTTGTAAAGTCGTAAAATGGTATTTTCTTAACCCCCCTTTACCTTACACGTTAATACTGTCAGCAGAAAATGTAAAATTCAGCGGAAATGCACATGTTGTACTTACACACAATCTTAAAACCATTTCTATTTTCTCAAGATATATTATTACTATACAGCGTCATTAAGCGTACGCACGTGGTGTGCAATAATCGTGAAAAATGAATACAGACGCAGAGCAACACAAAATGCAAATAAATAGATAAATATATGAATGAATAAAATATTTATCATGTTTGCATGAAAGCTGAGTACTAAGCCTTGGTCACTACGCATTTCAGCTAGGACAGAAGGTAAAAATGCTACACTGGAGACAAAAACAGTTGTGATACTAAGGCTCTCGTGGGTGTCTAAAAGACGATCTTAAGATAAATAATAATCTAAATTACTATATGTACCGCGTTCGGATGAAGCTGCAACAAAATCAGTTCTGTGTCTAAATAATGTCAAAAGAAGACGAGAAATAAAAATCGACATAAATACATGAAAAAAATAAAAAGATGAATTAATAACTTATCAAAAAAATAAATAAAATAAAGTCAAAGAGTGCACAGTCATATCTCGATAGTCTTTGTTTTTGTTTCCAGAAAAACCATGCTTCATTTGTGTTTAGGGCATTACCAAGTCCCGTTAAGCAATAAATAAATAAATTAATTAATTAACTATTTTGAAATAAAACTTTCCCTCAACGCACTGTTTATTCTAAAAGTCTTAGAGAACAGACCGAATACAAAGCTGTGCGTGGTCGTCATGACAACCAGGAGTCTGGGTCCCCGAAGTCTCAAGGGAGGCTTACGGTGAAGCCAAGTTGGTTAAAGATTTGTTGAATGCTCAGGTTGAACACCTCCGAAGCCGTGATCAAATTGGACCCTGTCACGTAGAGGAGGAAATCTATGGTCGGAACCTGCTGTGGACCTGGAGGAGGTAAAAAAGATGCATCATTTCCCATTTTACACTATTTTTTAAAGTTTGAATTACCTAATTATTTGTTGATAGAAACAGACTTAACGTGTTGTCTATATATGATGCATGATGTTTCGACCTTTAATTGAAAGTCCTTGGTCACTTAACTGACTTGTAGACCTATTTAGCAGTAATTAATTTCTCTCTATAAGTCAAAAGATACATAGCTTCGAGAATACTTTGATGAGAACCCGTGCTACCAAAAGCGATATTTATGAATGTTTCTCACCGTAACACACTTAAATCGTGAAAAGCAATGTCGTTAATAAAAACCCAATTACACGTTTGTGTAATAGAATAAAATAAAGAAAATTAAAAGATTACTCAAGGCCCCAAATTATATCCATTAAAAGAGTACTACAGAACACCAAAATATTTGGCAACAAAATTTTTGACAATTCGTATGACTGATCCTCAATTAGATCAGCGCATGCTGACACCACTAACCTGTAGTGGGCAGGACACACTGTCCGGAGACTTCATCGCACCTGTGTAGAGGATACATTTGGTAGACCAGGGAATAGGCCACGGGGAAGCCGTCCCCCAGGGTGACGTTATTGCTTACCTCGGCAGGAAACGTCGACGAGCAAATAATTAAGGAAACCTGGTAATAAAATGAAAATAAAATATTTTTTGCAGGTTGGCTCAGTTAATACTGCTTGAAACACGCCTACTAGTACATATAAACCTTAGATTAATGCCATGTTGGAATAATTGACTAGGATGTATTCCAACGTTTGACAGGTGAAATAAAATCAGAAAATCCTCCCAATCAAAATTGACTGGTGCTTTGTAACAGTGTACATGTAAACAGAAATGCAATATAGCCTAATACATTAAAATGCACGCTTGGTGTCAGCATCCCTGATCCCATCTCCAATGTACTAGTTTGATTTTCACAGAAATGTACGCTACAGAAATGAGATACCCAGGTATTTAATTTAATACAGTTGCTCATATGTTAACTTTTTTAAATTGATTTTTGAATTTAATAGTTTAACGTCACGTATATTTTGTTCAACGTGGGTGCAATTGTGTAAATGTTAATTTCTAGTTCACGGTTGATAAACCTTTTTTATGTGTGCGTAAACAAAAAGGGCACAGAGAAGATTCTAAATATGCTCAGATGTCTCAATTGGTCCTATAGACCTAGGACCCATTTACTATCCCCTGTCTCATTTAACGCTCACTTACGGTTCTCAATCTATTCTAATGTTGTTCGGTAATAAATGTAACAGTTCGAGAACTGTTTTTGGGAAGACCATCAGAATGTCCTAGAACAAATTAAGAACATTTGTCATTGAAAGAGGAAAACATTATGTTCTTGGACAGATCGAGAACCGTAAGTGAGCGTTAAATGAGACACATTTTAGCAGGAGTCTAATAACCTCTAGTCCTAGTTCCTGGGTCCTAGTTTATCACCTGTTATTACCTGTGACAGAAGGAGGAGAAGTGACCTGTCCGTAAAGCCGCTACCTATTAGTGCCCCTATCACACCTGAGCAGTCTGCAGTCTGCAGTAAACAGTCCTGGTCAGTCGTGCACGTCGTTCCAGTTACTATGATTAACAGACAGATATATAAATAAATATACATATATAAATATGTGGCTAGGAAGATAAGGTGAACAGATAGATAATGTATGAATTAATAAATGAATTGATAAATAATGAATTTATGATCAGTGAATTAATGAACTGAGAACTAAGGGAAGAAGGAACAAACGAGTTAATGCATGAATGAATAGGAACGGTGAATTGGTGAATAGATAATGGATGAAACGGTTGAATGAACGAATAAATGATTGATTGAGTTATTCTACTGAGCAAATATGATAAACAGCTCAACGATGATGGAACGACATGTCACAAAAACCTCTAATAGATTGTACATGTTGTTTGAACCAACCCAAGAGCCCGAAAACCTGCTCCCAAACACCCGTTTTAACTCATCCCCCTTTAAACCAACCAAACAAACAAACGATCAATCGAGCACTTGCCTGGGGCACAAACCACCAGCTCGGTGTCGGGGACCCTGACAGGGTAGAGGCCCGGTAGACACATGCAGGTCTTAAAGCTCGGGGCGAACACCGTCCACGGGGTGAAGGCGCACAACGATCCCTCGGTGCAGACTATCCCCAGGTCGTCGCTTGCACTCGTACAGTCTGCCAGGGCGTCTGAAATATATGGATTCGATATTTTAGTGGTGGGGTAACCGAATTACAGATATCAATGCAAGTCTGTGAAAAAATAATAAAATAATAAAATAGAAAAAAAAAAAAAAAGAAAGAAAGAAAGAAAAAGGAAAAAGGAAAAAGAAAAAAAGGGGCGGGGGAGGAAAAGAAGCCCATGTGTTGTGCATTGGTTAATCATTTATCCGTCACATTTTGTTAGTTTCGGCACCGGGAACTCTGTAGTGGTTGATCGCTTTTTAAAACTTTTTCATGAAAAATATTTTAAAGATAATGAATCAAAAAAATAGCCACGTAAAACACTCACTTAGTGTCGTCACAGGAACGCCGCCTTGGGTTTTATATATTGCATGGTAGAACATCCCAACGAAAAGAAACGTCGATGCCGCTATTGTCCTCATCATGCCGTATAGTAGTGAAGATACGGGGACGTTGAAATGAAAAATAAGACAGAGGCAATGTTGTTTGTGTTTAAATACGGCGGCATATAGGAAATTATGAATATAAGTGTGTGATAATTTATTTTTTTCCCTTAAAATAATATGATGATTACGGTAATTTCACGACTGGCGAGACCAGTGAGTAGGACTAGGTGCTAGTCACGTCCTGACTGCGGTTTGGTCATTTCCTTAAAGAATGCTTGAATATTCTCTGTGACTAGTTACATGAATGTTCTTCTAATTTCACACTCACTGGCTTTGGTTATTTGAGAAGAGAAAATATGTGAATGGATCCCAGGAATGAAAATATGAAATTAAATATAGAATGGAGGTTAACAAGATGAAGATAAAGAACAGATTTCGAAGACGCTTGGTGCCTAATATTTATATAACTGTTTCAGAATTATGTCTAATATTTAGCTATTTCAACTAAAATCAGTCGGATTAAACAATAAATTACAAGACTATTGAAATGTAAACCGCCAAGAAAAAATCAACAAATTACAGATGAAGCAAGTCAAAGTAAAAAGTAGGCCGGTACAAATTATTTAGATTGTTACATGACTTGCAATTTCTAATGTTTGAATTATTTTAAAACTTTTACGAAAAAATCGTTAATGTATAATGGATCTCAGTTTAATTTCCCTCTTTTTACACAAGCACGGATATATGCACGCACGCGAGCGCGAGTGTAAAAAAGGGATGAGATATTTAGTTGATATTCATCGCAAAATGAAAGACATTCCCATATGTGGGTATCAAAGCGTGGCCACAAGGAGGCATAAATATATTTAAAATGACCCATGCGATATTATCAGTAGGTAAAGACTGAGAGATTAAAAGTCCCGGCACTTGACCCGTCCTTTTCTTCGCACATATTTAACTAAATATGGCACAGGCATAAGCCGGTACCCGGGGCCAGTTTATCTTGAGCATATCGTAACGAAGGAGTAGTTATCTATAAATAATTCCTTTGCTAATAATACCAATACCTCTGACATGTAGGAAAATACGGTTACAATAACATATGAACCAAAGGTCTGGGAGTATATCAGTCTTTTTTGTCATGGGGCTATTTTCGTCCACTCTATATTTCCAAGATCTAATAAAACGAACTCTTAGAACATATAACTGTACGTTATTCTGTACCCTGAGTCTCTGTTCTCCCAAATAATATGGTTTGTCAACTAGGATGAGGAAATCTGCTCCAAATTCGACAGTCCACATTGGTGGCAAACAGCTCCATATCAAGCCGCCGTGAAACTCAGGGCGCATATTCTTAGTAGTGTAATGAACAGTTAAAACTGACCTGCGCTTAACTAAATTTCAAAAAATGAAATAAGTTTATTCGTTATCACCTTTATCAGAAAACAAGGAAGATATAAAGACAGTATGGGGAGATGACCTTACCGAAATATGTGGCGCTATATGGACAAGAGCGATAAATGAAGAAACAGATGAATAAACAAGACAGTCTTTTATTGAAACATTCCAGTGAGGAGATCCTCCAAATGTACTGATTGAAGTTCTGGATTTACACTGAGGTTTAGAAATATTTATGGATACAAAATGCAACTCCGTGATCATTTTACACTGTGTTACTGTATGCACTGTCACCAGCAAGTGGCGACTATCGAACGCCGTCAGAACAACAACGATTTATAATGCCACCTGACTTTAGCTACAAGTGTAGGATTAGTGGGATTAAAACGAGTCACGTGAGTTAGGTGTGACAGTAACATCAGATATGTAGTTAGACATGTCAGGATTAAGACCCGTTAAGTGTGTTAGGTGTGACAGTGATATCAGATATGTAGCTGCACATGTGAGGATTCAGACCAGGAGAGTGTGTTAGGTGTGACAGTGATATCAGATATGTAGCTGCACATGTGAGGATTCAGACCAGGAGAGTGTGTTAGGTGTGACAGTGATATCAGATATGTAGCTGCACATGTGAGGATTCAGACCAGGAGAGTGTGTTAGGTGTGACAGTGATGTCAGATATGTAGCTGCAAACGTGGGAATTAAACTAAATCAAGACAAATAACGTGTGTTAGGTGATAACATGATTTAGACTGTTAGATTGTGGTACTATGACAGATGTGACACTGTGTACGTAAACAGAGAGATTATCTTTTGAAGTGCTTAAGAATAGATCTTTAATATGTAACTTTCCATCCCCAACAGCCTCTCTACACAGAATAAAGGTCTTGTGCATGTATATATAAAACACGATGATGGCGTACGCAAATTCAAAGGGGTGGTTATTTTTCTAATAAAGTGGACCTTTTACAATGAAGCCTATGTGTACTTAAATAAAATTTTACCCAAATGGACCTTTTCCTGGCAAAAACGTTCGAATCCCCCGAACCCCCCCCCCCCCCCCTGGCGACGGGCCTGACCCTACACTGTAGCTTGAGCCCAACTTATATACACTTCCTTGAACTTTTAAGATAACACTTCGCTTTTGTGTTTAAACTCAAAACATTAAGCCAAATACCAAACACTGGGCAGTATTCGCGTTGAAAAATATCCTGATATGATATGCAAAACGACTTGTATTCGAGTGGTATGACAAGAAACCAGTAACCATCCCGTGATATAGGGTCAGCTCAATTCAAGTTTGACCTGTGACGTACCTGGAAAAAGATAGAGTTCAATGAGCTTACCCTCGTCAACACCATTTTGAGGTCTTTTAAGTGAAGAGAAAGGAAGTATTATTGACGATGCAGACTTGATGATAATGACCAGCAAAAAGTCGATGTCAAATCGATCACTTATTGTAAACTATGCCGTTCTTTCTGCAAAAGGTTCATATCAAATCGCCGTATATATCGTTAGGAAATAAATCTACTAAAAAAGACGTAAGATCTTCATAGATGCATCTCTGTAACAACAACTATTTTATTAATGATGCAAAAGGTAATTTGCGCGGACCCACGATAGCCTGCATTCGTTCCTGTGGCTTTCCGGTCCCATGGCCAGTTCGACGTCGATGTTGTGGTGGACTGATGTGCGTCATCTGGGATTCGAACCCGTGACTCTACGTCACCATGGTTGTTGACGGTTTTGCATTTGTGTTTTGGAGCCTTGCACGCTACCGACTGCTCCGTGACTGACCCGCCCACCCTCCGTACCTACGAGTTTCCTCTTATAGTAACCAAACGCAATTTTTGCAAATTATTTCTGGAAAAAAAAAAAATTGTAGTCGCATTCTCATACTCGAACCCGCGTGTGATTGTCTGCCTGCGTCCAAGTCGGCGGAGCTACCACGGAGCCAGGTAAACTTGGTCGGCGGATAGGTGATCAAATGGAAACTTTCTACCTTCTCACGGAGAGGACCAGTTTGGACGTACACGTATATATATCTGCAGTTACGACCGATAGCCTGGGTGCTGCATTTCTTTCCGAGCCAAGCCAGGCCCCGAACATGGTAATCTCATGAACATTGAAGTTCATCATGTCCACTAGACCTTGTTTGACAACCTGGAACGGAGCTTTCCTACATAGATGACTTTTTTTACCATCACACTCAGTTAGTGAGACATTGTTTGCTTCACCTATGGCGATAAAAGGCACAATGGTATCAAAGGCGGTTCACACCGGGACGGTTTTAGTTTAAGCAAGAGGGAATAGTTAAAACCTCTCGAATATGTAAAGACTGGTGCGCTTTCCATTCTATAAATTGCGACGATGCAAATTTTGAGAAAAAAAACGTATCTGGCAAATAACTCCGCCCACAAGATAACAACTTTTTCTGTTGAATGCAGTTTACGGGTGAAGTGAAGTGGTCTACTGTATACCGGGAAAGTAACTGAATCATTTCAACCTCGGTCGCTTTTATTGATAAGCCTGCTTGCAAGGTTCCTAGCTGTATGACTTCAAATGCTTTTATTTTCATTTTGTGTTACACTGAGGTCACATTTGACTTCACACGAGGATTTATAGAACACATTGAGATCCAAAGCGGTTCACACCTTGACGATTTTAGTTTTGAGTAGTTTTTGCCATTTGAAATGTAGACTGTGGAATTGCCCCGGGGAATGTTTGACCATACACTGTACGAACAGGCTTGATAAGCAAAGGGCATTGAAAAGAATGTATGAATGGGTAAAGCAATAGCGATAACACTTCTTTTAAACTTTTCAAAAAAAAAAAAAAAAAAAAAAATAATAATAATAAATAAATAAATAAATAAATAATAATAAAAAAATTAAATAAAAAATGAAAACTTTTCTTGCAGAAAATAGCACTTTTCGATGAAAGGGCAGTATGACATGCATGGCGTATTGTCGAGTCAGCAATTGACTCAATTCAAGTTTGACCTGTGACGTACCTGGAAAAAGATAGAGATCAATGAGTTTCCTCTCGTCAGCATCATTTTAAGGACTTTTAATTGAAGAGAAAGGAAGTATTATTGACGATGCAGACTTGATGATAATGACCAGCAAAAAGTCGATTTCAAATCGATCACTTATTGTAAACTATGCCGTTCTTTCTGCAAAAGGTTCATATCAAATCACCGTATATATCGTTAGGAAATAAATCTACTAAAAAAGACGTAAGATCTTCATAGATGCATCTCTGTAACAACAACTATTTTATTAATGATGCAAAAGGTAATTTGCGCGGACCCACGATAGCCTGCATTCGTTCCTGTGGCCTTCCGGTCACATGGCCAGTTCGACGTCGATGTTGCTGATGTTGTGGTGGACTGATGTGCGTCATCTGGGATTCGAACCCGTGACTCTACGTCACCATGGTTGTTGACGGTTTTGCATTTGTGTTTTGGAGCCTTGCACGCTACCGACTGCTCCGTGACTGACCCGCCCCCCTCCGTACCTACGAGTTTCCTCTTATAGTAACCAAACGCAATTTTTGCAAATTATTTCTGGAAAAAAAAATATCGTAGTCGCATTCTCATACTCGAACCCGCGTGTGATTGTCTGCCTGCGTCCAAGTCGGCGGAGCTACCACGGAGCCAGGTAAACTTGGTCGGCGGATAGGTGATCAAATGGAAACTTTCTACCTTCTCACGGAGAGGACCAGTTTGGACGTACACGTATATATATCTGCAGTTACGACTGATAGCCTGGGTGCTGCATTTCTTTCCGAGCCAAGCCAGGCCCCGAACATGGTAATCTCATGAACATTGAAGTTCATCATGTCCACTAGACCTTGTTTGACAACCTGGAACGGAGCGTTCCTACATAGATGACTTTTTTTTACCATCACACTTAGTTAGTGAGACATTGTTTGCTTCACCTATGGCGATAAAAGGCACAATGGTATTAAAGGCGGTTCACATCGGGACGGTTTTAGTTTAAGCGAGCCCCTATGAAGAGGGAATCGTTCCAAAAAAAAAAAAAACATATCTGGTAAATATCTCCACCCACAAGACGAGAAAATAGCTTTTTTCGATGAAAGGGCAGTAGGACATGCATGGCGCTATATCCGGTGATGCATGGCGATATAAATTCACGCGACTTTTTGTTTTATATGTCTGGTTGAATGAAACAGTATGCCATTTCACCGAACAGAAAACTATTTTCAGGAGTAATTGAAATAACAAAGGAGAGAAATTGAAAGCTGGTAATAAGTGCATTACTGGTATCTATTGGAATACCATGCAGGTAAAACCTTGTTTCGACTAACGTTGTTGATATTTCTTGTCTCATTCTTATTAATAAATAAATAAACAAATAAATAAATAAATAAATAAATAAATAAATGAAATCTAATTAGAAAATGATTAATTTTTTTTAAAGATGGAAACCATAGTTTTTTTAAATCTTTTTTAACGGGCTAATGTAAAATTAGAAACAACTCCATGAGGGTTGTCACGCTTAAATTACTACAGGACTTTCCAAAAGCAAACTGGAATTATCTTTGGATTGTCTTTAAACCAGCGCATGAGTCACATGATTGATGAAAAAACATATTTGCCAATTGCTAATAAAACACAAACTCTCTTTAATTGATGCATGTAACAATGATCTGATTTTAGTAACAGGTAATAATATTTTCTGTATTACAAACACATTTGTAACACATTAAGGACAATACAAACAGCAAATGTAAAAACGTAAAAAAACGATGATTGTAATTGGAATGTTGCATGTTGACGGAATTTACGTATGACAGTGTAAATAAACCAATGGCACCCAACAACCAACCATCTTTGGGTGACCAGTCCGTGATTGCCTGTACAATAAAACTATGGGACGATTCCTTTGACACATAAATACTAAAAGAGGTGATATACATAAATTTGTGCATATCTGTAAGTTTGGTCCAAAATGAATGCAAATACTGTGTTGGCCTTGCACTGTCAATAAAACGTCGCAATTTATGTTAAGTACTGTGATATAAATCAATGTCTTGGGGACAAAATTCATGGCACTTTTTTCCTGATCACTTTAAATAAATATGGCTCTTGTATAACACGCTTTATATCACAGCAACAATTGATAACATTTTAAAAAAGCTCAGTCAATATCCGTTATGTGCGGCATACCAAGAAATGGTTCGTCAACTTGACATTAAAATTCATCAACCGCTGTTTGAAATAGGTGATCGAGATAACTTCTTACTGGGCGGATTTACCGATTCACCAGTTGGGATAGATGTGATTTTTGGTACATCTGTCGGCGCCGTGTTGCCATTCACATCACTCGTAGGGGCTCGAGGGGCATGTTCCTCCACCTCTATCTGAACTGCTTTATTTTTCATTTCAGTTTGAATTCTGTCCGTTGACGTTCCTTGAGTGCAGCAGATGAGACAGTCAGGCGGGCACTTATAGTTCCTCAACCTTGGCGGGACAATGACCGAAAACCCTCCATCCGTACCCCGCCATACCAGCCGCTGGGCACTGTTAGCGTTTGGCTCTAGGAGAGCATTCGCCGGAATAGCAACGTCATTTTCCAGAATTTCCGGCTGCTTTTGAGTCATTGGGCCCACTAATGTTGCTCTCTTTCCTATGGACTTGGTAACATCCACTTTAATATCCAGCGACATTTCCCATCGTATGGTTTTCAATACATATATGCGGTTAGCAATCAAGTTTTTGGCGACGAGCCAAGTGTAGAAACTCTGGTCACGTGACACCCGCGTGAGGTATGCGCTTTTTTCTGGCAACAGCGGTATTTTCCACGTGATCTTTGGGTAGAAATTGTCGCTGACACTCACTGTCACGCGCTTCATGTGGCAGGGGCCGTGCACAGTTTTCACCTCAGTTCTGGACCCGTACCAGGGGTAGTGGGTCCCGTCTGAATCACTGATCATCTTCTGTTTGCCGGAGATCAATTCTGGAAATTCCCAAGAAGTACTGCAAATCGAAATAAATCAATTCATAAATTAATCAATATGCCTGTGTATACAACAGCGACAAAAAAGGTCTGGGAAACGACCTGCTGATTTAACTTGTATAATTTATCACCCGGACTATCATACATGTATGCCTATCAGTACAACATATATAAATTTATACATTATGTATCATATAAATTATCTCTACGATAATTTATTTTAGCATCGGTGAACTTTTGTACCTAGGCATATTTCACATTTGCCATAACAGTGATAACGTTATACATATACATGTAGGCGGAGAAGCGAGAGAAAACGATCCCCTTTTTTCTTCCGCTCCATTCGGCTAAACAACCCATGAAAACTCTGAAACTCAGTGTAAAAAAATTGAGACTGATTTGGGCCGCCCCATGGGAAGAAAAAATAAATTAGACAGCTAAATTGCGACTTACTGTCCATCCTCTCCGTAAGTGTTGATGAACTCCATTTTATCACAGGCTTGTATCCAGCCGATCTGCCATACTTGAGTGTTGGCCAAGTGTGGGATCAATACCTCAGCTCGCGCTCTGGAAAAGATATTAAGGATTAGGAATTTTAATAAAAAATATGAATTAAAACTTTATACGTTACTGCATGTACCTTAGGTTCAAAATCTCCACTGCCAATTTAAGATATATCGGATTGAAATATTCCATATAAGTCCGTAATAGAAAAAACTGTTTCACAAGTCTTTTTAAGTAAAATATTTGAGATTTTTTAACTCTAAAAGACCGCCTCTGTATCACTAACTGCAACAAAGTCTTAATCAATACATTTGTCTCTCTTATAAATATTTTTCATGGTCGAGGTATTACTAACAATCGTAGCTCCCATTAAAAAAATGCTCACGTAGTAAAATTTTAACACTTCAAATCGATCAATGTTATGGTATCAGTAGTAGAAGTAGTGGATTCATTAGCTCCCCGACAATGTATCCTTGTTAAAACTACATTTGTGAATTTAATCGAGAAATATATATGCAGCCGTAGGAATAATGCCAACTGGTGATATGGTTTTGAGTCCAGGACGTTGGGCTTCTACGAACTGGCATTGCGGTCATTTTATGTAATCCCTTTTCACAACCCATTTCCTTCTTTCCCTTTTCCATACAATATCAACATCGCTCAGTAACTGAAGACGTCTTATGTAATCACAGTAAATCTAGCTTTTCAAAAGAAAAGATGGCCGCCGGCACAGGACATGTGTTTAAAGGTCTCTGATTGATTCACATAATCACTGGTTACCATAAATGCAAGATCAACTATAACAGGATGAACATCCATCTAAAGTAAGACTGAACACCAAGAGAATATTTCATAGCAAAAAAGAATCAGGATACTGAGAAAACATTGAATTATAAAGTGGCAGGCATAGAAGAGTAAAGAGAGACAATATGGAGGACCTCTACACTGTACTTGGAGTGGACAAAAGCTGCAAAAGTGAGGAGATTAGGGAGGCCTACATCTCAAAGATCAATGAACCTAATGGCAAAGATTCACTCCAACTAGTAAGTGAGGCTTATTTCACGCTTATCAACCCAGTTAACAGAAAGAAATATGACTCAGACATGGGTATTGAAAGTGACTATGACTATTCAGAGCAGTATTTTGGCCCTAACGTCGAGGCAGTTACCCACAATAGCCAATGTGCCACAGTAGCAATGAGCACAGTAAATGTGGTGAAGAGATGGTTAGAAGCATGTCGTCAGTACCATATTCCATCAGAAGACTACGAGGTGAACGCAGGCACTGGACGTCAGCTAAAATTCCAGTACAGCAGCCCAAAAGGAGTAAACCTAGGAGGAATTTCTTTAACCTTCTACCACACAGCCAAATCAAAGAAAATTCATGTGCAGGGGGCCGGATATATCCTATGGTTAGCCCATGATTACCCAAAAATCGCTTTATTGATTTCATCACCCAAGACAGTGCAACCAAGTAACAAGATCAGAGAAACTTCAATGGAGTACTGTGAAGAAACTAACAATGAAACAGCAAAAGTCTCCACACCAGAGCACCCTGACACAGGACAAACCACACCAAAACTAGGGTTTAAATCAAGAAGAGTTTCCCAAACCTCACCTAAAGGCTTCAAAACTAAAAACTGTACAAACTTAAAGGAGATGAGGAGAGACAGGGACATAAACAGAATGCAGGAAACATTGCAGGCGGTAGAAAACCAGTACACTCAGATTCTACTACAAACAACTGACTTCAAAAGACAGGAAACCAAAACCAACAACAAGGAGGCAGTCTTGGAGATAGTATCTGCAAATCACAATGAGGTGTTAAAACAATTAACACTGTTAACAAGTCAAGTAGCTAAGCTGGCAACAGAAATGGACAGCTTGCGCACACAGGTGTCCTCTGCTAACAAAAGGAGCGCTGAAGTGGCAGTACAATGTGATTCATCTGCAAACATAGACAAAAGCACACAATATGAGGAATTGTGCAAGCCATCTCCAATAGTTAAAATAGATAAAAACACTCAGTGCACAGCGGATGACCACCAAGATGATAACATCAACATCACCAGTGCCACTTCAGTCACAGAACCTGACAACACCAGACCCCTAGTAACACCCCCCACAATTGAAGTCGCACCTGAGCCTACCCAGGACACAAACGACAGCAGACTGGGGATGAATGAATCAGAAAGCAGTGCCATTCCAGTCACAGAACCTGATAACAATAGACCCCTAGTAACACCCCTCACAATTGAAGTCACACCTGAGCCTACCCAGGACACATATGACAGCAGATTGGATATGACTGAATCAGAAAGCAGGGGCACAGGGACAATTGAAAATGAGCCAAATGAAAGCCAGACGAGGCGAAATACAACATGGGAAAACATAGTCATCTCGGGCTCAATCGGGAAAGGACTCGTCCCTCAGAAACTATTTCCTCGCACGAAAAGCAAATGTATCGCAATGAGAGGCAAACAAACCAAAGATGCCAAAACAGTCATAGCACAGAATGACTTTGGTCAGCCAAAAACAATTACTTTTGTAATTGGGTCAAATGATGTTAGCAGCGGACAACAGCCACAAGATATCCTGAATATAAACAAGGAGCTACTCACCACTACACGCAGGAGATATAAGGATACCACCATTATTGTCAGCAGCATTCTACCCAGGTGGAATAACTGGGCTTTTAACCAAAAAGCGCAGGAAACAAACAAACTCATCAGGGAGTATTGTGCCACCCAAGCAAATGTGATATACATGGAAAACGACAATATTTACAGCAGAAGGGACCTCTTTGTGGGAGATGGAATACACCTTAACCAAAAAGGCACAACATTACTTGCCTGTAACATTAAAACTGTAACTGGTCAGGCCAGATACACACATGCCCCAACTACATCAACACCAAGGGATCTACCATCACACACAAGGACCCCCCAGCACTCTCAAAATGGCCAGAGGACCCACCGTAACCAACTCCCCCCAAGAGGCACTAGTGGAGTACACCGTGGACCTTATATGCAACCAGGCAGAAATCAAGACAGTGATATTCAAAATGAACTACGAACACTGTGTGACTGCTTAAACAAATTACAAAGCAAATTGAGGTAAAGACTGTCTCATGCTGCTATATGCTATGATCAAATGGCTGAAGTAACAACAAGCAGAATGTAAGTAACAGAAAATTTAAGTTATACCTGATGCCATGAAGATTAAGTACTAAATAAATGAGAGGCAATGGAAAACTGTAAGTAAAACTACCTCTCTCCTAATATGGTTCATAGAGAAAAATAGATAGTATTCTGAACTCACCTATAGTGCAAAGACTGCTTACTTTGAAAATAGGGAAAATTAAAAATACAGTGAATAAGTAATTCCTTTGAAAAGGTTGCGTAAAGTCGTGTACATATGAAAAAGCCTGTGTTATACATTTGGCATGAGATTGTAGAATCTTTGTATATGGTCAACCATGTGATTAAGTCAGTCAAACACCGAGACCTACTTGTACCAAGAAATATGTTACACATAGGTATGAGAAATATCAGGGGCCTCGCAAACAAACTTTCAGATGACAATTTTATCTCTATAGTACAAAAGTATGATATATTTGCATGTATAGAAACCTTTAGCACAGAGCGTTCCAAAGTAGTGTTACCCACAGGCACACATGGGCACTTTCAAAAACTGAGGAAAAAAAGAAAAGTTAAGGGAAGACCCTCTGGCGGTATTGTAGTTTATTATAAAAAGGAATATAGTGGGGCAGTTGAAATGTTAGAAAGCAAAAGTGAAAACATACTGTGGGTAAGACTCTCTAGCCAAAGCTTTGGACTCCAGCAAGATTTATACCTGTGCGCCGTGTATGTTAAGCCCAGTAACGGAGCACTGGATGAAAGTACCTTTGAAATTTTAGAGAGTGAGATAGCTGCGTATGCACCTTCTGGCACAGTTTGCTTGTTAGGGGATTTCAATGCAAGGACTGGAAATTTACAAGACACTACTGTTTGTGAAAATACACCTAGTGCAATGATACCAAACAAGCCCAACACAAGTAGAATCTGCCTTCAAAGAAACAACTTAGATTCGGTTATCAACCCCCAGGGGAGAACTTTGGTAGATTTATGTATTGCAAGTAGCATGAAAATATTGAATGGGAGAACAATAGGAAACTCCCTAGGCTATTTTACATGTTATAACAGACAGGGCTGCAGCACTGTAGACTATGCTATTGTGAGTGATGGGCTGCTTAGCGATGTAAATTTTTTCACAATACACCCCATTGATTATTTATCTGATCACTGCCTGCTAGAACTATCAATACGTACTAATGTCATACAAAAATCTGCTATCTCAACAACAGTTCACAGATTCAACGAGCAGTACATTTGGAAACCAGACTCGCCTGAAAAATTTTTAAACGCTCTAGAAGATGATGAATCGATCAATGAAATTAGCAAACTCCAATGCACCCACTTCCCTAACACTAAAGAAGGAGTGAACAAAGCTTGTAATGAACTCCAAAATATTCTTTGTAATGCGGCTAATAAATCACTGGCAAAGAGAAAGCCTCCTAGAAATGGAACTAATAAGACAAAACGAGTGAAAAAACACCCCTGGTTTGACGGCACATGTGCCGAAATCAGGCGCAATATAAAGCACCTTGGGAAATTGCTACAGAACAACCCAGGAAACAACTTTGTTGCCCACACCTACCATGAAGCCTCTAGAAAATATAAGCAACTAATTAAGCGTAAAAAACGGGAGCACAAAGATTTTCTACTTAAAAGATTACTCGAAAACGAAGAGAAAAACCCTAAAGAATTCTGGGAAGTTTTTAAAAACCTGAAAGAAAAAGAAACCAGGCACAACTTAATTAGTCCAGACATTTGGCTTAAACACTTTCACCAGCTTTGTGGGATTGCCCCAAAAGAAAACAACATAATCGATGCCCCGTTAAAAGAGATGGAAAGACAAGAGGGTATTCCAATACTAGACAGTGCAATAACATGTCATGAAGTGAAAAATGCCCTGAAAAAGCTTAAAAGTGGGAAAGCAGCTGGGGAAGATGCAATTAAGAATGAAATGCTTAAAGTAGGAACCCAGTACCTAGCAATTGTTATCACAAAGATCTTTAATCTTATCCTCAATACCACTGAAATTCCCGACACTTGGAACCTTGGCATCATCATACCTATCCATAAAAGTGGTGAACATATGAATCCATCAAATTATCGAGGACTGTGCATCACCAGTTGTCTGGGGAAACTGTTTAACTCAATACTCTGTAAGAGACTGACTGACTATTTGCAGAATGAACATCTACTCAGTGAAGAGCAAGCTGGTTTTAGGCCAGGATACCGCACAACAGACCACATTTTTACCTTAAAATCTTTAGTTAATAGATACGTAAACCAAAACAAGCGTCTTTATGCATGTTTTATTGACTTTAAAAAGGCTTTTGACACTGTTTGGCACAAAGGTCTAATGTACAAACTACTAAAACTGGGTATTGGGGGAAAATTTTACAAATTAATCAAAGCAATGTACAGTCAAACAAAACTAGGGATATCGGTTGGGGAAGGATACACAGAACCATTTTATTCTAAATTGGGAATTAAGCAAGGCGACAATCTAAGTCCAGTCCTTTTTAACATTTTTATTGATGATGTGAAAACTGCCCTAAACCCAAATGGCGATGAAAGACTATTTCATATACTGTATGCTGATGACCTGGTACTACTCTCAGAAACAAGTGATGGCCTGCAAAAATCATTGTCACGCCTTGAAAAATACTGCAAAAAATGGCAGCTCCAGGTAAACGAGAAAAAGTGCAAAATATTAATTTTCAACAAAGCTGGAAAAACAGAACAGCACCTAAAATTCACAATAAATGAAAATATCCTGGAAAACGTTACAGAATATACTTATCTAGGTATCACCTTCACCAATACAGGTAACCTCAAGAAAGCAATACACAATCTAAAACAAAAAGCAATGAAGGCCATGTTTGCGCTTAAAAGCACTTTATCCTCCCAAAACATATCTAATCCACTATTACAAATGAAACTATTTGATAAAACTGTAAAACCAATTTTACTATATGGTAGCGAGGTATGGGGTCAGGAAATTCTCAAAGAAAAATCACTAAGCCTAGATAAAATCAATAACACGTCCTTCGAGCAAATTCACCTAAAAATGTGCAAATGGGTATTAGGAGTGAGAAAAACTGCCAGTAATAATGCCTGCAGAGCAGAATTGGGTAGATACCCAATCCTTACAGATATAATTAAATCCATGCAAAAATACCACACCAGACTTAAAAATCTCCCGAATACAAGAATACTGAAACAAACATTTAGCGAAGAAAAACTCCTGAAAATAGATAATTGGACTAAAACAGTGGCGGCATTTAGACAGAATTGGGGAATTCAACATTGGGATGAAACATCAGACCTAGAAAAAGAAATTAATCTAAAAATCGAAGACCTTTTTTGGAAAGAATTGAACAAGGAGAACCACAATAAACTGCGTACATATCGAAAAATAAAAAACTCATACGATCTTGAAAATTACTTAAAAATGAACGCCACAAGCTCAGACAAAAAATACTTAGCCAAAATGAGAATTAGTGACCACGAGCTAGCGATAGAGAAAGGCAGGCACATGAAAATCACCCTGGAACAAAGAACCTGCACAAGCTGTAAAACGGAAATAGAGGATGAGAAACATTTCTTCCTCACATGTAGTAAATACCAAATAGAGCGACAAAATATGCTCAGTTCCCTCCCAAACACTGTGAGACAAAATTATGAATTAGCAGGCAGTGATCAGAAACTATTCATCCTCCTCAACCCTCAAGATCAGAAATCACTAAAAGCATTATCACAGTATATACAGTTAGCAACACGATGAAATATCACTTTCTCTCTTTTTATGTAAGTACAATATGGTAGATTCTGTAGTAGACTAGACAGCAAACAATGTTAAATTGTAACATTCAAAGCTGAATAAATTATTATTATTATTATTAAAAGAAAATGACAAGTTCTGATACAATAATTAATTGAGGTCAGATTTACATCCTTATAACAATTCAAAATACCAGTTATCTACTCTGTCTACTTATAAAATTCCAAAATATGACACGCGTCTTGTAATTGGATCAACACATTTTACATGGAACTAATAGTAAAATGATTATCTCATCTAGACCTCGTGATTTCTGGCGCCTGACCAACGATAACAAAGATATTCATTTTAAGGGAAATGTTAACTGGAAGTTTATCAGGAGTGGAGGGGGGGAGGGGAGGGTAACTGTATCACCCACAGTTTCGTTAAATTTTTGGGGACCTTTCTCCCGCCGCTGAACTTATGACATAGGTTTATAGCATGTCACATTGACAGCGAGTGGTGTGCGTGAAAAAAGTGTGAAATAATCCCCACACGCCTGCAAAATGAAACAAGTTATATTAGCTATTATATAGAGAGTAACGTTTTTAGGTATAGATCAAAATGATAATCCGATGTAATTCTCGTAATTACCATGTTAAGGGAAGGATTTTGTGACAGCTGCAATGTACAATGCAAATAACTCAAATGAAATTTAAAAGGTTACCGTCAGGGCTAGACAAAAGCTCCTAAATCACTATCTTGAAGTAAAATCCTTTGCATTTACATAAGTGTCAATTTACCGATGACGTCATAATTGCCATTTTGGGGTAAAACTTGCAAAATCCGTTTCTCAAATTTCTCCTGAACACCTACGAACATATTTCAATGCTAATTTAATGACCTCATTGAGTACTTAAAAACCCTGCCAGCGACATTTTCTTAAAAGTCTTAGTTCAGATCATATTGTTAATAAGCAGAATAATGCCTTGGTTCAATGATGCATTACTCCTTGACAAATAAATTTAATCCAACATGACGGCAAGGGATTGAAACCCATACACGTGTCGTCACCTATGCCAATTTTCGTGATAAGTTCTTGACAACGATGAAGTTACGCTCCATACCGATTCTTATTTCACCTCAATACTGAAAGCTGTTTAGTTGGCGATAAATGCTCCGAGGTCCTTATGCTTATGCTTAGCAACTAGAAATTTTAAGACCAGCATTTTATTTTTTCAAAGGGATTTTTTTAATCAGCAAAATGATAGATGCATAACTGAATAAACAGATACACGAAAAAACCTCATTTTAGGTATTTTGTTGGTCTCAAATCCTGTCAGTGTCCTTAAACACTACAAGAAGATGACTAACCTAACAGGAAAAAAGTCGCAATATTCACGTATTATATAGATAGTAACGTTTTTAAGTATAAATCAAACTTCACTCACGGATACTCAAATTATCGTCATTATGGGATGGATTTTGTGGCAGCCACAATGTAGAGTGCAAAAGCACTTTAATAAAATTTAAGCATCTTACACAACAGGACACAGAAGTTGGGCGGGAACTGGGACTTGGTTTCTTAAAAATCAATCATATTTGTTACACTATTTAACTTGTAAGATAAAAATATATATTAGTCTATTATTTTAAAAATACGTTCCCTTTAAAATTATTTTAGTCTTAAACCTGAGAATGTAAGAAGAAATGCTAAAATATTATTTTAAATCATAGATGTGAATGTCAGAAGAAATCCAACATCACGTGAATAACCAGGATGAGTACACATATTTACCATGAACTGATATTTTATCTAAGAAAACTGATACGTACCTAAAGTGGGGAGTCCTGTATTTCAAACACGATGTTTCGTCCACTTCGGTAAGTGCATCGTCAATAGAGGTGTCTATTGCTTCAACAATAAAATTTGGTTTGTTCGACGCGGATAAACAGGAGAGAGAAGAATCTCTCATAACAATCACTGGCGGCGAATTACTCCTCTCAAGGGTCGACACGCATCCACCCATGTTACTTATGTTGCTCTCTACATGTACACTGTAAGATACCCTATGAGTCCTTTCCATTGGGTGTCAAATTTCCCAGTTCTGGACATCTTTTACAGGACATCCTTTCTGCTGTTGCGTTAAGTCAAAAAGGCGAATTGCGGAAGTGAATGTGACCTAGTGGGCTTTCAACCACCAGCTAGAAGAGAAATGAGCCTTATCTGGCGCGGGTCACTGGTTACTATGGGTTCAATATTATGCGTAACAATGGGATCTCGATTTCATCAAATTCTCAGTGCTCAAGTCACATTATTTGTAAGACACCAGTTTTTATTTCAGTAACCTGATGCCTGCTATACATGCGTCACCGTTTACCTTAATTTATTGCTGCTGGAAATTCATATAACACAAACAAAAACTGTTCTCAGAAATAAATGCACGTGAGGAGATTGTTTACTTCCGCGTTATGACGTCAGATCCGTCCACAGTACTCTGTTCTCCAAAATGGCAGCGCCAATAAAATTTGGACCGGCGAACAAGAGGTCTCAGAAATAAATGATTTATACCTTTTAAATAGTAACAATCAAAACCCAAGGAAAATGAGCACCATGTCAGGGTTACCGGAAACACGCTCAAGATTCAAATCTTCTAAACAAGAACATACAGCGGCTGAAAATGTACAGCCAACCGGAGATGCCACCCCAAACACTGCCGAAGCTTTGGCCACAGGAGAGAGCGAAAGTATTCTTCTACAGATGGACAAACAGTACACAAAATGCCTAGCAATTTGTGCTTCTAGAAACTCTTCGTATGGATGGCTGAGGCCACTGATGAAGGCACTAGAGAACAGTTGTCATGGCATTCCATGGCTCTTGCTTGCCGCCTGGGCAATTCTTAACTCGCGGGATGTGAAGAATCAGACACTGGCACTAAATTTAATGTTAGGTGAGACTGGTGTTCTTCAGTATCTCTTCATTTATGTCCTTGCATGCATCTTGTATCCTCTTGGGTAGATTTATTTTTCAGTAACAATTTACCATGCGCCAATGCAGCAGCGTTATTTGAATTTTAAAGAACAAAATGCATGTATCGTACGATTTTCTGATTCTCGCCTTAGTCGACTTTGCTCAGAATGGCTATCTGTGACAAAAAGGGGTGTTATTTCTGCCACCTTTGTACTGCTCAAGGGCTTTAGATCATAAATGTAGGTCACAGATTGTGGGTGTGAATAGTGGCTTCTGTTTACCTCCCAGAAGATAAGATACAGGCATTTTTTAGATTAGCATACAAATGCATTTGTATTGTACTGGAATGAAAATCTGTTGATATTTTATGTAATAATGCTTTTTGTTGTATCACTAGTTATAACAATATACAATTTGGTATCTAAAACATTTTCTTAATTTTTTTTTTTCATTCTAGCTTTGATATTTGACCTAATAATGGTAGGTGTGGTGAAAACAGCTGCTAAGAGACCAAGACCACAACACAATGAAATGGACATGTTTTTCACGGTCTCAGTGGATCATTTCTCATTCCCCTCAGGTCACTCCACCCGAGCTGCCATGCTCTTGTACTTTTTCCTGGACCAGTTAGTATTGCCAAGTTTTGTCAAACTTGGGCTTATCATGTGGAGTGTGTGTGTGTCGCTATCTCGAGTGATGCTAGGACGCCATCATGTATCAGATGTTATTAGCGGGTTTATCATGGGATTATCTCAGTATGTCATCCTGCACTCAGTTTTATGGATTGAAGAGAGTAGAGCAGGGAACATTGTTCATGGGATACAGCAGTATTTGGGTCTGATATGATAGTGGGCCATATGATATTTATATAATGTATTATTGTTGTTTATATAATGTATTAGATACAGGCAAGGTGTTCTGTATTGACTTAGTCCTTTCAATGTGAATAATTGTGAATTTTACATGTACTAAATTTTTTCAAGTCATCAATTCTTATAATATAAGAACATTCCTATTGTGTGGTTGCAAGGAAACTGAAAATCAAGCTTCCTTGTGTTAGTATACGTACTTTCAATTTCATACAGAAAAAGTACCACAAATGAAAAAATGATGTTTATGAAAAAATTGATAATTTCCCCCCATTGAAGAGATGGGAGTCAACACTGCCTGTGATACACTCATGTGCATTATGAGTGGTCATCATGTCCACCTTTGCTGATGAGTACAGTATCTTACTTTTACTAGTCTGGATATGAGGAGCTAAAGACCCAGTATGTGAGATCCACCACTGCATGATCTTTGCTATCAACATCTACTGTGGTAGAAGAGCTAGATACACTGTATCTGGGTATTTTGTTCTCAACATCCCATGCGGTATGACAAGGGAAAATGTTGTGCACAAATTTGAAATTGACCTATTTATCAAATGCTGTGAAATACTTCTTGTCTCTGTGATTATATTACTTTTTAAATATATGTCTCGTGCTCCCAATGCTTTGTTGTATTTTTAAATACAGGATCCTGGATCATTGTTTGATGGAACATGTATGTGGGATCAGTTGCATCTGAATAGAATTCCAGGATGAAATGTTAGCAATTTTAGACAAAAACTGTTATAAGTTGTAGATAAATTATTGAGAACATGGTAGAACTTTTACTCTGCTTTGCATTCCCTTTTATACAAATTTTTGTTTGCATGTAAAAGTCTGTAATAATGGTGTCATGTGTGACTCTGTTAATAAATAATTTGCTCCGAGATAAAGAATTGATTGCTGTAATGAATACTTTTCATTTTACCCTCTCCCCCATAGAAAATCCATAATAAACTAGAAAAGCACTCAGAGTGCAGACCTCCATCGGAACAAATAATTAACTAATAATAACCAATTAACCATTAATTAATAATTAAAGGATCATCACCAAAATCTGCTCTTTGAGCCCATTTCTGACCTTTCCTGAAAAATATTATCAAAACTTGTCAATAACTTTTTGCAGTCAGGAATCAAAAACTACTTCCTTTTCATTGGTAACTTTATTCTATGCCCGATGTACACTCCTGTAAATTTAATATGAAACACAAAAATATGGATCAATACTCGAATCGGATTTTTCAATATTTGGCAATGCATGGCAAAATTACGTGGATGCTAATATTTCAAAATGATGTACATTTACTAAAGAACAGGCATATATCACCAATTTTAAGTGAAATGTATTGAATAACATTTAACTTGAGGGGAAAACAATGCTGCAAATTTACAATACTATGATACAAATTTTGAAAATTGGGTTCACCGAAATTTGTTACTTTTGAGAAAAAAAAATGGCAAGTGAACCACCATTACCTCGTTTGTCACATTAAGAAAGTCTCTACCACCACTGAAGTAATAAATGGTAAATAGTATCACAAAATCATTCACAACATACAACAGCAGATTTATTCAATAATATCAAGAATTCAATAACATGACATCAAATGCTTAAAATAATGCTTTTTTTTACTTCTTTTGCACCAAATAGTACAAAGAACAAGGATGGAATTTTATTGACATATTACCATAAAAATACTTCTGTCAGTTGCATATTTCTTACAGCCTCGAGCTGAATGGGCCATAGCTCAACATAGAAAGAAGGTTACCCCTTTTTGATGATAATTAAGAAAAATTATGCAAGATTTCTTTCTTTTACTTAATTATGTGCGTGGTTTCTTGGGTATTTAATATTATGTTGTTTTCCTTAAATTGTTATGTCTACACTACCTCTGTAATATCACTCCTTAAGCTTTTATACTATATAGATATATATATAATCTGAATAATATATGGCAAAAACACCAATTAGTCAATTTAATCAAGAAAATGTAAAATCTGATCAGGTAATTATATCATCTTTATACCAAAATACATTCGTTGAAATAAGCAAAACATACAAACAAATCACCTGCCTACTACGTTATACAAAAACGGATAATTATCTTAACCAGAGACTATTGAACTAGTAATGCAAACCATTTTTTTATGTAATAACATTTTTCATCTACGTGAGCTGCCTAATGCACTACAGGTGTATTTATAACATTAATAATGAATTTTTTTTCACTAATTGCTTTATGAAGTGCTAAATGCTCTATGAATGAAAATCATGTAAATAATTTGTGAGTGAAAGTTTAATCAGGACGACATGAAATGTTCATCTCCAAAACATCCAAGGCTGCTGACCCAATGATTTATCCAAGGCTGTTGTTTATTTTACTTGGGCTGTGGGGTAATTCGGAGATATGGCTTTTTGGAAGGCACAGGAATTGTTTTGTGGTTTGGAAAAAGCTTGGCAGCTTCGTCTTCTTTGATAGTGGGAAGTACCATGCAGTCACCCCCATTCTGGACAAAATAAGAAAGGAAAACTCAATTATATAGATGAATGGTATTTTAAGATTGACTGAAAATAAATGTAGTTGACATACCTAAATGTGCACCACTTATAGATAAAATCCATTTCCAGAATGTCCAGACTACCACAATCTACTTAAAGGCACAGTCAAAAAATTAGGTAAACAACCTTTATTTGACACAACTGTGCTACCAGGCCTGTAGCCAGGGGGGGTTCGGGGGGTTCGAAAGAACCCCCCTTTTTGCTGGAAAAAGGTCCACTCTGGGTAAAATTTGACCTAGGTACATGGGGATTATATGGTAAAAGGTCCACTTTTTCAGAAAAAGAACCCCCCCTTTGAAATTGCTGGCTACGGGCCTGGCTACAGTTCTGAATTTACTTATCTTCACATAAAGAAATAAGTGGAGAGCAGTTCTTGAATTCCGGTTTGTTTTTCAAATTAAAGTATGGGCCCATAATGAACTGAGAGACTTTTGTTACAAGCATTGTACCTTGGGAACATGAGGAGATTGGAACACAAGAGAGTGATAGTCTGTACAGTAAAAATGCATAGGACTATATCACAGAACTAAATCAGATTAATTGTAGTTTATTCACAGCAAAACGCTCCATGCACTTTCTTCCAGTTTTGACAGATCACAGGAATATGGAAATAAACAAGGCAGCAAAGCTGTCAAATGTACAGACAAAAAGCAGGAAATAACTATGCACAAAATAGGCTACTGTTTATTCTGATGCAAAAGTACATTATGTTTAACTGTAAATTCAACATCAAATTTAAATTATGCTCAACAGGTAATACCAATGAAAGTAAAATGTGTAACAAGCATAAGGCTTCAGGCCCATGAGAGTTCAAGTTCACACTTTGAAAATGTATAACTTCCAGAAAAAGAAGCCAATTAGACTGCTTTTCCAACTCAGGCTGCATGCCAATTTTCGAACTTGACCTCCGTTTTAGTAAGATCGATTACTCCTGAGAGTTTCACGACAACAGGCCTATCGGTTTTCCTTGAAATGTGTTTACAGTGTTGCATATATGTTGAAAAGTGAAAGAAAAAAGCATAACTTCTACAATAATGGCCCGATCATCCTGATTTTCGAACTTGACCTGCGTTTTATGAATATTCATCAGCTCTTTAAATATAAAGCCCAAAAGTAAAACTGCCTTCCATTTATCGTGTTTACAATGAAAGTGCAAGGTGCCGGCAACAGCGATGACGGCGACGACAGACGCAGGTGATGGCAATATGTACAGACACATCTGTACATATTTACTGTACTGTTTGAGAACAGTAAGTGACATGGTTTTTCTTAAATGGTCATCATGGGAGCAGTGCCCAAAATAGTTTTTTTTCAAATTTTGATGCAATATTACATAATGTTTAACAGCATAATGACCATCAATTTTTAATAATAAAATATTAGTATCATGGATATTCAGAAAATGTGACTAGCAAAGGTCTTTAGGCCCATGGAACTTCAAAGCCACAACTTGAAAATGCCAAAATGTAAACAAGACAGCACTGTTCTGAAATGGGTTTATTTCCATTTTTAACAATTTTTAACATAAAACAAAATTAACAGTTAACTGCCATTTTTATATGATCAACTAAGAAAATTGATGAGATGGGAAAAATATCAATAGAATAGTGTCAAATGTCCAATTTCCTCCATTCTGAGATTCTGAACATAGTGAATGATTCAATCTGACAAACTGCAATGATATGAGTTTATTTCCATTTTTGAAACTTTATTACACAATACACAATAACAAGTTTAACATCATTTTTACAAAATCAACTAACAATGTAGTAAAGATGCAGGAAATGTCAAAAAAACACTTTTACATATCTTATTAATTAAATAATGAAACTGTTAACATGCCTAAGAATTGAATCTAAGGAAATGTAAAAAACAGCATAACTTCTAAAATAATGGCCTGATTATGCTGATTTTTGAACTTGACTTGCGTTTTAGCAGGATTGACCACTCCTGTGAGTTTAATGACAATTGGCCTATCTGTTTTTCTTATATTGTGTTTACAGTGTTGCATATATGCTGAAAAAAGAAAAAAAAGCACAACTACTAAAATAGTGGCCCGATCATGCCAATTTTCGAACTTGACCTGCGTTTTAGTAAGATCAATTTTTCCTGTGAGTTTCATGACAACAGGCCTATCGGTTTTCGTTGAAATGTGTTTACAGTGTTGCATATATGCTGAAAAGTGAAAAAACAGCATAACTTCTACAATAATGGCCCGATCATGCTGATTTTCGAACTTGACCTGCATTTTATGAATATTCATCAGCTCTGTAAATATAAAGCCAAAAAGTAAAACTGCCTTCCACTTATCGTGTTTTGTTGGAGAGTTACAAAGTCTGACATGAGCAAAGTAGAGTCCTTCCATAACAGGTGTCTCCGCAGGATCTGCCGCATATTCTGGCCAAATAAGATCTCCAATCATGACCTGTACATACTGACAGGGAGCCAGAGTATTGTAGGGCAGATCAAGCGACGGCGCTTTAAATGGCTCGGCCATGTACTTAGGATGGACGAGAACAGAGTACCAAAGGTAGCTCTGAGATGGACACCACCCGGAAAAAGAAAGAGAGGAAGGCCCAAGACCACCTGGCGCCGAACAATGATGGCAGAGCTGAGGGAGGGGGACCTTACATGGGGACAGGCCCAGCACGTAGCCAGAGACAGGGCCAAGTGGAAAGAAGTGACTGTGGCCTTATGTCCCACGCGGGACGAAGAGCAATGATGATGACTTATCGTGTTTACAAGGAAAGTGCACGGCGCCGACGGCGACGGCGACGACAGACGCAGGTGATGGCAATATGTACAGACACATCTATATATATTTACTGTACTGTTTGAGAACAGTAAGTGACATGGTTTTTCTTAAATGGTCATCATGGGAGCAGTGCCCAAAATAGGTTTTTTTCAAATTTTGATGCAATATTACATAATGTTTAACAGCATGATGACCATCAATATTTAATAATAAAATATAAGTATCATGGATATTCAGAAAATGTGACTAGCAAAGGTCTTCAGGCCCATGGAACTTCAAAGTCACAACTTGAAAATGCCAAAATGTAAACAAGACAGCACTGTTCTGAAATGTTTTTTTTTTTCATTTTTAACAATTTTTAACATAAAACAAAATTAACAGTTTACTGCCATTTTTATATTATCAACTAAGAAAATTGATGAGATGGGAAAAATATCAACAGAGCAGTGTTAAATGTCCAATTTCTTCCATTCTGAGATTCTGAACATAGTGAATAATTCAATCTGACAAACTGCAATGATATGAGTTTATTTCCATTTTTGAAACTTTATTACACAATACACGATAACAAGTTTACCATCATTTTTACAAAATCAACTAACAATGTTGTAAAGATGCAGGAAATGTCAAACAAACACTTTTACGTATCTTATTAGTTTAATAATGAGACTGTTAACATGCCTAAGAATTGAATCTGAGGAAATGTGAAAAATATGCTGAAAAGTGAAAAAACAGCATAACTTCTACAATAATGGCCCGATCATGCTGATTTTCAAACTTGACCTGCGTTTTATGAATATTCATCAGCTCTGTAAATATAAAGCCAAAAAGTAAAACTGCCCTCCACTTATCGTGTTTACAAGGAAAGTGCACGGCGCCGGCATCGGCATCGGCATCGGCATCGGCATCGCCATCGCCATCGGCGACGACAGACGCAGGTGATGGCAATATGTACAGACACATCTGTGTCTGTACATAAAAAAAAATTGTCCCCATTAAAACTAATGGTAGGTGTAACTGACAATGGTGAAATACTTTCTTACCACCCAGTCTGCTGGCGTTGCTACTTTTTGGTTGACAGTGAGCTGGAGAGAGTCCACCACTCTCAGGATTTCACTAAAATCACATGAAAAGGTGACCTTTATTTGTATCTTATTTATATCTATATATTTTATTTATATATTTATGTTTATTTGTTTACATTGATTAAAATTCTCACATCAAGAACGTATCAATTTAGGGTCCGCTATAAAGCTGATGTCTAAAAAGTATCTTTAAACACAGTTTAAGCTCCATACACACAAGTGCAAATATACACATGAACACACTTATTGAAAGAGTCACTTACGTAAAATTCCTCCCTGTGGTGGCAGGATACAACATAGACAACTTCAGTTTCTTGTCTGGGCTAATGATGAACACCTGTAGAAGTGGTTGTGTTAATGTACATGTGTACTATCAGAAAATATTGCATAGTTACAATATTGATGGATGCTCTTTCACATATATATATATATATATATATATATATATATCACATCAATGAAACAGATTTTAAAAAATAGATGGACTTTCATGCTTATTTCCAAACAAGATAAATAATCCTCGAATCACACTTGCGAATTCATAGTTGAAAAGGACAAAACTACTAGAAGACCCCCCCCTCCCTACCAATACTGTCAGTACAAATCTGTTGCTATAAAGGAACACACCCTTGGCCACACTGTTACATATAACTGCAGTCCACCATGGACAAAATGACTTATTACAATATCCAAGAGTACACATACTTGTATGCTTTACTTACAGCTCTGCAGGTTAGAGGCAAACCAGCAGCATCCTTCTCAGCAGGGTCAACCATCCCCAGGGATACAGCCAGGGAGCGGTCAGAGTCAGAGATAATGGGATAAGGGAAATCCCCTTGGTCCTTCATGTAGCTCTTAATATCCTGCAAATAACAGTCAAGGCTTTAGGATGTTAAGACATGTAATTCTCTTGACTTCATCTAACAAAGTTTAGCTAACCATATTTTGATATGACCAAGGAAAATGTAAAATAACATAAATGTTGAAAATGCTACAAAATATTGCTCATTTATTTCACCCAATTTTAAATTGATTTCAGTGTTTGGTGATATTTTTACACTGTCAAGTAGGAGACAATTCATTCATACAGCTGTATCTGTCTTTATTATATTTATCTATTTATTAAATAAATATATTTGGATGGGGATCAAACTGACCTCAATCCAGCCTTTGTGGCTCTCCACATTGTCACAGGACAGTGCAATCAACTTGACACCACGCTTGTTGAATTCTGGGACCAACTGGGTGACACGCCCTAACTCAGTGGTGCAAACAGGGGTGTAGTCAGCTGGATGGGAGAACAAGATTGCCCACCTGAGAAAAAAACAAATTAAAAAGATGCATGAAATGCATGGATAGACATACTCATGATATATTGTCTGTGGTATACTAGTATACAAAACCAAAAATACAAATATAATTTTCCCTTTTTCAAGATTCAGTGCAGTTCAGTGCGAGATTCAGGCATTTTTTTATATGTATTACTATAATACTCATTTATCTACCCTGCTCTGGCTTTATCCTATACTTATCAATTTTTTGGACTAAATGTTATTCAAAGGCATGGAGATGAGCTAATGTTGAAAATGCCCCAAGAAAAGTATTTTTATGTGTTTAAGACTTTTGCCTTTAAAGCTTGTGCCATGTGGAAGTTTATTCTACAGGCCTGTATATAGGCAGAGAAGTTCTGGGGTGTAAGAGAACAGCCTAATCAACCAATAAAACACAGTGACAGATTTAGGGGTGTGTCAGGGGGTCCTGACCTCTGTTCAATTTCTGCAAAAAATCACAGCAACGATCCCTCTTGAAATAAGAATTTTTACATAGTTCTAAACTGTACCAAATGACACTGTTCCCCCTCTAAAATTACACAAAGTTTGGGGGCCCTTCACAGGGGCGGATCCAGAGATATTTTCTGACAGTCTTCCAAATTATCTCTGTTAATTCGTCCTCAATTTCTGACCGTCTTCCGACAGAAATTATTAGTTACCCGTCAATGTAAACTTAAAAATCTGACCGTCTTCCGGAAGACCCAGAAGACAGCCTAAATCCGCCCCTGCTTCAGCGGGCCCGAAACCCCACACCAAGGGGGAGAGAGAAGGGTCTGCTTTGCATCTAATCCTTGATCCCCCTGAAATGTCTGTTCTGAATCACATTTTGACCAGGTTCTATGCCACTTCTTAAGTTCACTCAACAAAGGGTGGTAAAATGAAGGTCCTCTTTTTCAGAAAAGGACCTCCCCTCCACCTTTTGTTCTGAACCCTCTGGCTATGCTGCAGGCCTGTCTCTCTTCATCTTTTCACACGTACTAGCCTACATAAAAGACATCTGAGAAGATGTATTGTGGATTGAAAGACTACTACCCTTCATCTGTCCATTTGTTATTCAAAGCATTATGGAATGCCTCTGACCAATGAATTAGATAACTGTTATCTGATGCCGTGCTCTGACCTAGAATTCCTTTCCCTCCACTTTGGTGAGAAAGCTTACTGACCCTTGTCCAGTGTTCCCTGGGTACAAATTCAGACTAAACACACTTAATTGGGTAGCTCTTAATTCACTATATATTGAGTGGATCAGTGTGGGTAACACAGCTGGGTTTTGATGTTTTATTATTATTAATTCCTTTGGAGTTAAACATTTAAATTAAACTTGTGCCCCTACTACTCCTTTGTCACCATGTGCACAGTAATGTGCACAGGTAGCCAGGACTCAAAATCAAAGAAGTAAAATATGTGCTATTTGCTGAATTTGCAACAGTGCCAACGCTAAAATATTAGACACTACTTCAAAGGAAAACTGCCGACCTGGAGGCACCAGATGGACTTAATGCGCGCGTCCCACGCGAGAGCTATCTAAATTCCTCATCCTGAGAATTCACTCATGCCCGAACTTTCGGCTTGGAGTTCGAACTACACCTGTCCTGTCAGGAACAACACCAGTGACCACAGCCTGGGGATTAGTTTACGGCTCCTGCGAAGGCATTGCTGAGAAAGGTTATGCGCTCGGAGGGGGCGGCCGGGGTACTTAAAAACTTTGGGACGACAATTATACTGAAGTGTACATATACATGTACATTAACACAAGTGACAATGTAGCGCCTTTTAGCTCGATATTTGTGGCAGACGCAACTCGTTTTAGGCCACGTGTGCGAGACAAGCAACACTCAGACTTAAAGTTAGATAACCGTTTACAAACAACGCTGACCTAGTTTTCTTCATTTCTGACACCCCTCTTTGTCTACGGACTAACTTACTGGCCTTCTAAGCATTAAAAAAAAGCATGACAACCCTCAAAAACTGCTCCAAACTTACGAGTCACCAATCCAGTCATGGAATTTGAAGTCTCCATGAGTGGTTTTTGCGTCAAAGTTGGGGAATACGTCTCCAAGGTTCACCATGGTTGATGTGCGACGTCCGCTGCTTGAAGTACGAGCTGAAAGTGTAACGCCACGGTGAACGTGTCTGTCCTTGATAATTATAATCCCACTGCGCAAGTGCAACCTTAGATATGACCGCGGGGGGCGGGGGGAAGGGGGGGGGGGGGGTAGGGAACTCAAGAAACCAAGCAGGGCATACGCAGTCTCGAAAACAATCCTAAAATTACAATCGGGTTTTCCCTTTTCAGACACTTTTCAGGAATCTTAAGTATTATATTATGGATGCTTACAAACCCTCCAAAGAGTGCTATTGAAGTCAATGACAATGTTTCTGTTATTCCTAAACCAGGTTATGGATTTCTAGAAAAACTGTCACACCGTACCCCTGTAGGTCACATAACGGTGGGTCAACAGTTAGTGTTAAAGAAAATCAGAGAAATGTGGGATGCTCAGGCCTTGTCTTCTACAGAAAACAGACCTAAAAAAAGGCAGCGTTTTCATGGGTCTCAATTTGCACCCCTTTCGTAATGTATAAAAAGCAAACTGGCATTAAATATTCTGGGATATAGGGGCCTGTAGCTTTTGATCGGTTCGATAACATTTTCAATACCCTTAACATTAGGGGATTACTTGTAAATGTCCCACATTGTCCAGGTTCATTCATTCGATATACTGCATTCAGTGCATATTCCACATCACTGATTACATTTTTGTGTGTTTGTTTTGTTTTGTTTTCATTTTTTTTTTGTTATTATTCTATTTATTATTATTATTTATTTTTTTTGTAAATGTCTTCAAGCAGGATTTTTTGCTTTTGTTAGCGTCGTGTGTAAGCTCGATATTTTCACAATAGTAGGTTTACTGAACATTTAATTTTTTCTTCGAAAAAGCTTAATTGAGTCATATGAACTCGATTATCAACCACAGAACTTGTTAAATTTTGATACGAAAATTCGGTCCGAAATGCAGGCCTATTAGCTTCTTTTATTGTGTTATATAATATCTTCTTTTATTGCGTTAAATAATAAGTTCGAGGAAGTATATTGAGGAAAACCTCACCCCAAACCCCCTAACTGCAGTATCCTTGATCCAGTTTTCTGACCTCTGAATTTTAGTTAAAAAACTTGTCATGCCTTATCATTATGAATTGAATTATTCAAAAGCAAAGTCACAAGCAGTTACCCGTATTTTTATTCTCTTTGTTAGTCTTCATCTCTTTTTATTTGTAATATTATTGTATTAATGTGGCTGCTTTAGACCACTAAATGTATTAGTTTCGCTATATATATATTTTTTTTTTCGCAGTTACGTTTAACAAACGTGATACATTTTACTTTTAACAAACACTTTACACTGTTTTCTGTTGCTGACCGAAAATAGATTGACATTTCTGATATAATATTTGGATAACGAGTGGAAAAATGGTTAATTTAATGCTTATTTTACTGTCGGTAGGGTGTATTTTCCCCGTTTTTTAATATTCAATGACAAGCAAACTAAAGTCGCTCAAAAAACAATTAACTGCTCTATACAAGAAATTTTCATAATTTTTACAACTTTATACTTGCAGGAATAAATAAAAAACAGAACCAGTGATGATTGGTTTTTCAAAGTGAATAAAACGTTCCCACAGCTGGACGTTTTGCATTTGTGACAGTAACGCAGTGGTGGACTTGGGGGGGGGGGGGGGGGGGAGGGGGGGGAGGGGGGGGGGGAGTCCTGACCCTCCTTCGATTTCTGAAAAAAATCACACCAATGGTTCCCTCTTGAAATTAGAATTTTAACTAGCTGAATTATAGTTCTAGATCGTACCAAATGGCACCGTTCGCACTCTAAAATACCAAAATTATTCGTGGCCCGGGTGAAACTTTGATACAACCTTCTTTATGTGGGACCCTAAAATAATCAAACATAGTTTGCAATCTGTGTACTAAATATTTTAAAGAGCACGTCTGTGAACTCATTTGCACCTCTATATATTGGGTGTGGGCGTTTCTTGGCTTTCATTTGGAAGATTTTTACTCTAGTTTCTTTTGTGTCGGCCTACATTGTACCATTAGCCTTTACTAGTCTACATAAGTCGCATGAGCAAAAATCTTAAGCTGTGGTATAAGCTCCAACAGATCTGACGAATAGTTAAATTAAATATCTAAGAAAAGCATATACCATTGGTTATGAGACATGCACGTGAAAGGGATGGTTTCCTCGCTTCGTTCGGCAATTATACCCTGGAAAATATTAGACGTGGAAAATTTTACTGTAATATGCAAGGCACAGGGATGGATGGATTGATTGGTGTTGTCTCATTTGTTTTTATTATACCTTTTTTGTAGGGGGGAAGGGGAGGGAGTTCCTAGGCTAACAGGGGTAGTAGTGGGGAGCACGTGACCAACTGTGTGCCCCACCCTGTACCCACTATTGCATATCTTCCTTAAGGGGGAAGGGGGAAATGAATACAATCGTGAAAATAATGCAATAGTTTTTTTCATTACAGAAATTAAATATACTTCCTAAAAGTCCAATTAAATGTTGAGCTTAAGCGCAGTTTCCAAAGTTGACCCTATATCTTCATTTATTTTTGGTTTCGGTTTTGGAATTCTCTGTAGCACCAAGACAGTTATCAAGATAACTAAACGAAGAATGAAGCTGGATGAAAGCACTACAGAACAGGCCTGTAGCCAGCAATTTCAAAAGGGGGGTTCTTTTTATGAAAAAGTGGACCTTTTTCCATAAATACTTCATGTACCTAGATCAAATTTTACCCAGAGTGGACCTTTTCCCAGCAAAAGGGGCGGTTCTTTCGAACCCCCCCCCCCCCCCCCCCCCCCCGGCTGCGGGCCTGACAGAAGGATATCTCAAATTTCTCTTTTATGAATGAAGAGTTCCTTCTGATTTTATGGGCTTTCAATTACTCCATATTACAAAGGACTGTCCAGTTCAAAAGACAATAACTTAGAAACATTTACGTACAAATTTTTGTAGCGATCGGTTGATAAGATAGGAGGATGTACTTGAAACTGATTAGTTAACGTGTTTTGTCAACCTTGAAAGATGTAAACGCAGCGATGAACTTTAGCGCCAGAGGACAGGTTAATAAACAATTCATCAATAGATTACTTAACATGACTTACTAGAAAAGAAGTGAAGTGGTTGCTCTGCTTGGTAACTCTTAGCATATCCCTTAAAATGTCAGTGTATGGTCCCACTGTTGTGAGAAGTGACTCGGCAGTGGGACTGAACATGGCACAATATTTATATCTGTGTAACTTATTTACTTATCTGTCTTATGTAATTGTCATTAATCGTAATTATCAATGTCATCAAACAGCCATGTAAACAGCTATGTAACAGTGGTTTTAAGTTCTTTAAAAACATTTTTTTTTGTGTAACATGTTTATAGTATGTTTATGGTAAATTTATAATCACACCAAGGTTTATCTCATTGCTTAGACAGAATATTTTATGAGTAATTTTACTAGTACTTATCTTCATTATATAAAGATGGTAATGCACTAACTGTAATGTATCGTCATTTGTATATCATATTGTACAAGGTCATGACAATCTATGTACCAGTACAGAAATAAATTGAATTGAATTGAATTGACTTACTAGTACATGTAGCATACCGCTTTATCTGCCATCATTCCAATAACGAAATTATCTTATGCAACGTTAGATACAATCTTGGTTATATTAAACACAGAAAAACCTCACACACATAGACTTGCCCCTCTCTTCCCCCAATAACACCTTCTCCCCTCTGTCTCAACAAAATGCTTTTATACATGTACCTTATATAATATTATCTAGTGTTCGTAAACACCATTTTAGAATTAAAATCCCGGTTGAGTGTCCTCATGGGCCCACTTGATACAATAGATAGTACGTGATCAGTGTTGACACGGCTCCTTGTCCTCTTTTTTTCTTTATCTTACACCACGTCAAAACAAGCAAAGGCAAAACAAACCAACTAACAAAGTGAGTTATGTCTGCGTGCGGACTCGCATTGGTACACGTACTACAGCCACTTGGACAACAGTAGATTTACGCAAAAATGGGCAGTAAACAGCGTTTTAACTTCACAATTCAGGTTGACGATGTGGATAAGGGAACGAGCGAATGTGTGGTGTTACAAATTCATTATCACAAACAGCAACTTTGGAAAAGAAAGGTAGGCTAGCTAGTATAGGTTCACAAGGAACTTACTAACTCACTTCCTATACCCCCCCCCCCCCGCAGACGCAGACACGTACACAGATAACGTTCTGCGGTTCTAGCAAACTGCCATTCCTGTCAAACTCCCCTCCCCCCAAAAAAAACAAATAAATAAATAAATAAAATATGTTTAAAAAATATCTAAATTGCAATTACATTTGTCCTTTTCAGGCGAAACAATTTATTCTTAATGTGAAAAAAGGAGCCAGAATCGTTTTAGGAGCCAAGGAGGGCGCATCGCAATCTCTTGGATGCCCTGAGCATCAAGAACCTCCCGAACTTCCTGAGGCCTCTAAACATTCTGAACCTCCTGAAACACTTGGGCATTCTGAACATCCTGCACTTCCTGGGACCCTTGAACATCCTGAGACCCCTGAACTTCCCGAGACCCTTGAACCTACTGAACCTCCTAAACTTCCTGAGACTCTTGAACATCCTGAGACCCCTGAACTTCCTGAGACCCTTGAACATTTTGAACCTCCTGAACTTCCTGAGACCCTTGAACATTCTGAACCTCCTGCACTTCCTGATACCCTTGAACATCCTGAGACCCCTGAACTTCCTGAGACCCTTGAACCTACTGAACCTCCTAAACTTCCTGAGACCCTTGAACATTCTGAACCTCCTAAACTTCCTGAGATCCCCAAACATTCTAAACCCCCTGAAAATCCTAAATCCCCCCCCCCATTTTTGCTGGGAGGGGTTTCACAAACACTCACCTGAAATCGATTCTGAAGGCGCTGACGTTTTGTTCATGTGATGCCATTTTTAACGTAAGTGTGGTGGTGTCTTGAAGTATATGTGACGTCACCTTGATGCGAATTATATGACGTCACGGTGTAACGTGTGGAGTCATCTCCTACCTGGAAAACTGAAGGTACTTTCACATGTCAAGGCTTGCGACCTGTATAGCAACCGTTTTTGAAGTTCAGACAAATTAAGGGTTATATATAAAGGACTCTGCGTCAGGATTCTGCGAATAAGAATATGTGTAATAAGGGAGCCAGAGAAATCTGATGGGGAAAATACGCATTTGTTATGGAACTTTTCAAGTTGAATTTTAACTTTCAATTAACGGTCGTTTCAGGAAAGGACCTCGGTTACACTCCGTTTTCTGACCAGCTGCACGGTACGCTGATGATACAATGCAAAGGCGATTCTATATTGTGATAGATGGAGATTACTTCCCTCAATTAGTGCCACAGATTGTTTTTTTACTAGATATCAGCAGTTATGGTCTGTCCAGCAAGGCTTTTTCATGGAAGTAATTCATCATCATTCAGCAGGCCTTTTCTATGAAATAGGAGATTATAGATTGAGACGCCAAGGAAATATTAGACCGTGAAAGCACGAACAAATTCAGGCATGTGTAATCGCGTGTTTGTGAGAGCGAGTGCGCGCGCGAAATATGACGGCACTATTTCTATAAACATTGAAAGTGTAACGGAATAGTAGACAAGTTTTATACATAATCTTTTAGACATTTGACATTTGACTCTGAAAATTTTTGTATGATATATACATAAAACGCCCCCATACATTGTATTTGTTCATTTGTTTAACTGTTCATTCTGTGATTAAGCAGTTTGTTAATGACCTTGTTCACTTGTTTATTCTTGTCATCATTAGTGAATAATTGATGTGAACTTCACTTGTGTTCAGGAAACAGAAAAGTCTCAAACTGATTCTAGTGTTTGTCCGAAAATAACTATCCAGGTGAGGTCATTTCAGCATATATATATATATATATATATATATATATATATATATATATATATATATATATACACGAAGTGAGTATATAGACCTACCCTCTACCAGGGCGACTGATAGATTTTTACGGATATTCACAGATATGTCTCTAGCTAGATAGATTGTCATTTTAACTCTAAGTGACTTAGAGTTAAAATGACAATCTATCTAGCTAGAGACATATCTGTGAATATCCGTAAAAATCTATCACTTAGAGTTAAAATGACAATCTATCTAGCTAGAGACATATCTGTGAATATCCGTAAAAATCTATCAGTCGCCCTGGTAGAGGGTAGACCTACTCTGTCATAAGAATACCAAGAGAATTCTACTCCTTGTCAATATTGACAATCGGGATTTTTGTGAGTATGATTTTGCTGTTGATTCAATGGCTCAAGATAGCCTGCAAAAAGATTGGCCTATATATGGTTTTGGAGAGGTTGCACAATACAAATACTTCCCCCAAAACGTCCTCTTTTCACAATCACATCCCAAACAATACATTTCAGCTGTTATTTAAATGTATGCTCTACTCGCTTGAAAAATATATATTTTTAAACTCAATTATTTAATTAAATATTGTATTGAAGATGGAATCCAGGTACGGGTACGTCAAGCAATGATTTATCGTTTTTTTAAATAATGTCTATATATGCACCCTTTGTCGTGCAGTGATTTAAATAGAAAATTCGTCAAATTAAATGAGCATCCTAAAGTGTATTTTTACATCTCTCTCTATCTCCAAATTCATTAAAAAAAACAAACAAACAAACAAAAAAAAAAAAAAAAAAAAAACAAAAACAAAAACAAAAAAAAAACATACCGTGTGTATATATATATATATATATATATATATATATATATATATATATATATATATATATATATATACATACAGACTTGACATTTAATATGGAATATTTTTTCCAAATCATTTTTCATCAGTTTTTTCCTATTTTGGTGACTGCAAAATGGAAATAAGGACTGAAATCGTGTTTTAATAGCTTTTAATTATCTCTTTGATGTCTTTGTGACATCAGTTCATTAATGGAATTCGCCAGAGAAGCAAACAAAAACACACTGCCTATTTTATGTCATACGACAACCATTAAAAGAGATATTTTGGATCTCCATATTTTCCAAATCATTGTCTGTAAAAGAGTTACATACTCCACAAAAGACCCTCATGTCAGTGTCCAGTCATAGTAACGGTCGCTGTTATGCCTGACCTCTTCTGGCTGCTATCAGCGCTCTCAAGTGGCAAGGCACTCCTTGGGATAGGTTTTTAGAGTTCAATCTGGAATAACATTCCTGGCATCGGTCAAAACCTGTCCAATTTGGTTCAGTTTTGTTGTAGGACATGTAGGCCATTGATTCGGCGAGTAATGGCCTACCTACATATTGTCCATGTGGTTCAAATATGGCGATTTTGATGACCAAGGCAGCTGCTCATTCCCTTGGTTCTGTAACTAATCTGCTATTAAAAGTACCCTGTGTGAACCGGCAATCTCACCGTGCAACCTAAAATTGTTCCTAAGTTCCCCCTTATCAAATGATAGTCAAGTGGTTCCCAGATTATTCCTTTATTTGATCTGGTTCAGGTTTTCGTCGATGACTTCCATTGTTGTTTTGGCACCAATGTGGTATCCACGCCAAATAGTGACGCTGTTAATGACCTTAGTCACTTTAGACGAGGCACACGCTTCGTCGTTGGCCTGTTATGGATGTCCGTAAAATCTTTTTTGACTAGTTGAGCGGTACAGGTGAAATCTGACCTCAATAAAGAAAGCCACGAGGATTCAGTGTTCAATCCAGAAACGGTCAAGGTCTCCAGTTCATTAGAGAAACGTACAACGATTTTTTTGCTGTTTACAGTGGGTTCCTCGGAGGTCGTCTGGTATTCTAACCTGCTAAAAACAGTTTGGTGTTCGCTACGGGCCTTGAAAAATGCGTTTTGGTGGCAATTTACCCCTCATTCTGAACGGACTGGGTGGTTTTTGTTTAGTTGCAACAGCATATCCCGAAAGACAGTGGATTCTGTACCCTGGTGGTAAGATTTCAATACATTGGGTGTGGCCTCTGTGTAGGTACATCAGACTAGGCATTACTCTATAAAACTGTGCGGACCGTTTCATTTGGCGCAATTATCTGTCTGGTTATGTCTGTCTTTTTCGCGCCATTATGCCACAGATTAACAAATTTGTAAAGCACTGCATAGCTCATTTTACACACTGCAAAGCTGGCCACTTGCATGCAAAATTTCAAATTCTTCGATACAGTAATTGCCGACATATGGATACTTTTTTGACAGAACCATGCTTTGCCAAAGCCAAGCTTTGACCTGCCCAAATAAGCACTACCCAATTAAATCACTGAATATTACATAATGCAGCAGTGCAACAAACCTGGTATTTAGTTAGTTGGTAGCTACACACCTAACTACACACTTCTCCATTCACATGTCTTATATGAGACCGGAGTTTTTTGAAAAAAGAACGCATTTTTACCTAGGCATACCTTCGAAACTGAAATATTCCATATTAAATGTCAAGTCTATATATATATATATATATATATATATATATATATATATATATATATATATATATATATATATAAACCGTACACATTGCTGCGTCGGCAACTAATGTTTATGACAATTTTAAATACTTTTTTTGCATGGAACTAATTTTATCACTCAGATGGCCTCTACAGTAATAAGTAATGTGTACTATCTCGTTTTGCTGTATTGATATTTTGAGGGGGGGGGGGGGGGGGAGGGGGCAAGGATGGGGCATGACGCGCTCTGCCAATAACCCCGGTCCGTTATTGTAGCGGTCAACTAAATAAGCCACCACCTGGATGGGTAATATTTTGGTGCGATAGTACTGGGCACTTGTGTATGCTTCCTATATCCTGTAGATACACAGTCGAACGTCTGTTTTCTTATGATGATTTGTTTAGTCTCTTTTAATATTTAACCTTGAATGGCGTTTTTATTTATAACAAAAGTTTGATTTCCCCCCCTGTGTGTCATGAGTTAATTTGCATTGATCTATTGTCCCATGTATTTCTCCAGACAAACCTTGATTTTGTCGGTCTTCTTATATATCACCCTTTCAGAGAACAATGGACACTCATCCTGTTTTCTATCACCATGCCTCTGTCGAGTGTGTCTGGAGAGAGAAGTTCCCATTGGCACCTGAAACTTAGGGTGTTTTGTCCATTTATTTGCAAGCGGGGATTTCTTTTTTTAAATCTATTTTGTTGATACATGTATATAGTAATGTAGCACTGCTGGGGCTGCACAACTTCAAGAAATGATCTGGAAGCTTTTTTTTGTGGAAATGATTAATGTGAAATTTAAGGCTAAAATGGAGTTAAGGAAAAAGCGACCAGTTTACAGTTATTTTTTTACACCAATTATTTGCCCCTATTCTCTCTCTCTCCCTCACTCTCTCATTTTGCCCTGCAGTATGTGAAGCGCAGCACAACACACTAGTTTTACTACACACTGTCATATCATTATTAGCCAGATGATCCGCGGATTAAATATGGCCGAAAAAGGAAATATCGACATCAGGTACCCCGCACTATTATAAGATTTTTTTTAATTTTTTTAAATGTCTGAATTGGCAAAGGTAAGTAGAACATGGGACAAAAGTATATGTAAAACCTGTTCCGAAATGGAATTCACCTCCCCCCGTTACTCCAATAGACCGAAAAGGTGGTGTGAGAGTAAGCAAGTCAACATGCCCCCCATTTCCATCTGAAATTACATACAATGCCCAAATCATCTCTGCCCATTTGACGTCATAATAACATCCTTTTTCATCCAATCACCTGCTTCCACCGTTTCAAGGTTCACTCGAGCAGAACGACCTGCTCCATTCATTCAATCATTCATCCACCCGTGTGGACTGTCGAACGAGCGCTAGGTCGCCATCTCTCCATCGGTTGTTACAATCTTTCGCTGTTCCACGCAGGTCTGGCAGCTACTTGTGTAGACATGCTGGTGTTGGGTTGGTTAGCATTGTTTCTTTATGGGATTGAGTGCACAAAACAAGGTAGGTTAGTTCCGTAGGTAGGGTGATTCTGGGAGTTAGGGAAAAAAACTACACCCTGTAGGCCCTAAGCCTGAAAAGGTTCGCTCTAAATTGAAATTTGATCTAAGTTCTCTGGACACGCGTGGGTTTCCTGGTGAAAAGGGTCCACCTTTTCAGACAGATAAACTCCTTTAAAATTGCTGACCACAGACTCGAAGGATTTATTTCCGGAAAGTAGGTAGATTTCTCGTGGCCGGTTGGTTGTTGCACACGTGCCAAAGCTCAAAAGACGTCTTTCGCGGACTTTACTCTTCATTAGATGAAGGAATGAAAAGCCTCGAGGCTGGTTGTGGAGGAGAGAAGACGTAGAGGTTTTAAAAAACAATTGATATAGTTAATCGGCTACAGTAAAAGCAGCATTTTATTCAACCCCTTTTTGAAAGAGCATCGCAAAGAATATCTAAATGGTAGCAGTGGTGCATATGTTGTTTTTTAAATGTGTAGTTTTGTTTAAAAATGAACCGGTAGGCAATTTTTGTTTCTACTCTGCTCGAGACTCGAGCTCTCCAGTATTTACTTTTGTTATCACTGCTTTATAAGATCTGAAATATAAAATGAAAATAATAATGACGCGTTGACACATCTTAGGGGTGGAAGTCTTTTTGTCCGCCTCTATCAGTTTCACAGTACTGAAATGCCATGTAAATATTTCTTTGTGATTGAGGTAATTAAGGTAAACTCTCCCATACTCATGCAATTGTCTTGCTATCTACTTTAAAACGTGTAAAAAGTGCCTAGTCTTTGCTTCTCATCTGGTCTGGCACAAACTCTGAAACAATGTTCTGAATGTTCAGCAAAGATACGATGTGGCTGTCACTTAATTAGCACTGACTACCAGTGGGAGTAAATGCTGTTAACCAGGACCCACTATCTCCAGGGCCACTATAGCTGCATTCCAGCTCTTTGTCTTAGTCTTCCTCCCATTGACAAATTTCATATTTATTTACCATGCATATATCCTAGCACAGCATTGCCTGACCACATGCAAGCATACATGATTTCTGTTAACACACACACACACACACACACACACACACACACACACACACACACACACACGTCAAAAGTGTTCAAGGTTTGTTATTTAGTAGTGTATTACATGCCTTAGTCATATGTGCAATTTTGTTTTTTTAACTTACACTCAGTATCACATCTGTGTGTTGTTTATATTGTTATTGCATTCACCTTGAACTGTTAAGTCTCCTTGACATGGTAATAGACATTGATTCTGACTGTGCCAAAAACTTGTCTTACTGGCCATTCAAGCCACCATGCAGGGTCTAAGGGTCTGTGAGGCTTAAGGCAGAAACAATGACTTCAATGTAACCGCATTTGGCCTAGGGTCAGTGCTGATAGTAAACTCCTCAGATTGCCTTTGCAACAATTCTGACATATAAAGTGATAATTACTTAAAATTTGATTTACTAAATTTCTTGTGAAATAATCTGGTTTTACCCACTGAAGGCATGGAATTATGTCTACCTGAATGCCACAAATCTTCTAGCCTGTATGTCTTTCATCAGTACTATTTCAAATTTTAATTAAATGTTAAAACAATATTTATTTACTTCTTTTTGATTTTTCAGAGCCCCAAGCTCACTTGGGTATACGATGTGGACTGCATGAGCATGGTTGCCATGACAACTTGCGGTGTATTCCCAAGGGTTGGCTATGTGACGGAGAGGCAGATTGCTTTGATGGTTCAGATGAGGTTGCTAAAATCTGTGATCATGGTGAGAGACATTTTCATCTTATTTATGTTTTTGGCACATACTAGTACTATATATATATATATATATATATATATATATATATATATATATATATATATATATATATATATATATATATATATATATATATATATGTCCATCATGTTCAAAGCAGTAGGTTGATATTGTGAAATAGTGTCCTTGGACACAAGCTGTCTAGACCAAGTCTCTTAATAATGTGGAATTGATTTCTTATTTCAGTCTTATAATACAGTGTTTTTTCAAAATTAAAATGGAAAATCAGATTTTTGTGGCTGTCCCTAGACATGGCTTAAGGCTATAGCTACTGACTGATCCATTTCCTCCTACTTTTTTTCTGACAACTGGTTTGATCATATTTTGATGTTAAGATTTTAACACATGTACACTAGTTAAAAACATAAAGTGGGTGAAAATGATTGGTAATTGAGCATATTAATATGGTTCTACATTTCTTTGTAGAATCTCCTTATGAATGTATTCGAAATGCATTCTTAATGCTCTCCTACTTAAATTTAGCTGAAGAATGCAGACATTGTGTCTGATTAATTCATGAACTTTTTCATTAACCTTTTCAGCAATCCTGAACTGCAGTTCTCATGAGTTTCTTTGCCAGTCCAGAGAGAAGTGCATCCCAGCTTCCTGGCACTGCGACAACACGCCAGATTGTGCAGACCACTCGGATGAGCAGCATTGTGGTGAGTGTGTTAGATGTGACAGTAGAACAGATAGCACTGACTAAGGAGGTGGTCAGCATTGTGGTGAGTGTGTTAGATGTGACAGTAGAACAGATATTACTGACCAAGGAGGTGGTCAGCATTGGAAGTCGTATTCTAAGATGCATTGTGGTGAGTGTGCTAGGTGTGATAGGTTGAGTGCGTTAGATGTGAAAGTAGAGCAGAATGTTCAGACCACAAATGAATAGCATACTGGTGAATCTGTTATGTGTGACAATGAAACAGGAAGTGCAGACCATTCCAACAGACAGCATTGAGGTGAGTGTGTTAAGTGTGACAGTACATCGAAATGCACTGATCACATTGTGGTGAGACTCGTTTAAAAGGTAGCAAGACCAACCAGATCATTATGATGAACTGGCTATAGTAAATTAGTGATTGGGAGTGTATAGGTCTTTTTCAAGTTTATATTTCAATATTCAGTAATGTTCAATTTATTTTTTTACAGTTTTTGGGTTTCTCAGACATGTAAATACAATTTTAATTTAACCATAATAACATGCACTGGTGTAAAACTAGACTTATTTCACAATTATAGATTACATGCTTCAAGTTTTTAAATTTTTTTCCCAGGTTTGTCCCCTGCAGAGTGCAATGCTAGCCATGGCAAATATTTGTGTGGGAATTCTCAGTGTATTGATCTGCAGTTAGTGTGTGACAGGGTGGCCCAGTGTGGGGATTCCTCTGACGAGGGTCAGCGATGTGGTGAGTGGTTTCCCAGTGAATATATAGGGACTTTTTCTCATGTGGTGATCTTAGATTCACTTTATGTTCATAATTATCATATTATGTGGTTGTTGCAATGAGTGTATTATCCTGAAATCAGGTTGATTGTGTATTTAACATTATTTTCGTTAACCAAAGGAAATAATCCATTATATATTTTAAATTATCAGTTTGTATGTAATTTGGCTTTATTTTCCTTTCATCAAAAAGGACTAAAGCAAACATTTACTTTGATCATCTATTAAACTGTATAGATTTGACTGAAGAAAAAAATAATTAGCTCTTTTCCATGCAGGTTGAATTTAAATGGAAAAGACATGCAAAAGAAATCTTTTTACTGTTTTTTTGTATCATTATTCTATAAACTATATGTGTAGTGGTATAGGTCAGTTGTGAGAGTTTTCCTATTGGATTTGTGTGTACATGACCCAAATGGTATACAATTTTGCAATAGAAATGTGTGTATCACTTTTTAATGACATACATGACGGTCAAGGATGTCAGAAGATGTAGTCACAACAGCATGAGCCTATACTACCAACTAGAATTGTATGTTCCAGCCTGTCCCAAATATTGTACAGTGCATTTAGAAATGTGTGTGTCACTTACTAATCATAAATAACATACATTCAGGTCAAGGATGCATAAACAAACAATGTAGTCACAATTGCCAGAGTCTACCAACTGGATTTGTGTGTACGTGTCCCAAGGGTTATGTCATACAGGAGGATGGCAGAACATGTGGAGATATTGATGAATGTAGGACACTTCCAGTATCTCCATGTAGTCAGCTCTGCTATAATACACCTGGAACTTACCACTGTGCTTGTGTAAAAGGGTAGGTACCTCATGCTGTTAGACACTGTCGAAGTGATATGTTGGATTAATTGATATATATTTGTTCTTCTTTATAGTATGAAGATGACTCAGTCTTTTCAATGGAGGAAAATGTCAATATTCCCTATACATAATTTTAGAGGTACTAGTTTTCCCTATCATTTTTGGTTCTTTTTCTGTATAGAATAGAACTATTAGCCTGTTTATGCGTGTTGTTGCTTCTGCTCATTAGGAATGTTTTAATTTTAAGAATTTATGACATAAAAAAATTACAACTAATGCAGTAAAACTCACCATCTTTTCAAATTCCCCATTAAAAACGTGGAATCCTTATGCAACTGTAGTTTGAACAGGAAACAGTGAAATCTATGACTTAATAAATCACTTATATTTTACATCTATTATTTTTTATCTGTAATATGTCAACATTTTCAGGTTAACTGTTGTGTTTTGAAGACCCTGCATGATTACAATGTTTTGTAATGACTAGAAGGGAACTGAAACAGAACACTGAAACAATTTATGATTTTAAAAATTTCACTGTTATCACCAAATTATTTTGATGGAAGTTTTTTTTTTTTTGCTTTGTCATTTATCTACTCCAGAGAACCGTTTTAAAAGAAATATTAATCAATGCTTTTGCTTTCATTTTATCAATTAATTAAAGAAGATGAAGATAAATGAGATTCAAGTCGTAAATTTCACAAATGAAAATTTTTTGTTCCAGATACCAATCGTATGGACAGGAGTGCAGGGCTGTGGATCCTGATGCCTCGTTATTGTATGTGTCTCAGGGAAGTCTTCACACTGTGACATTGGACGCTAACAGCAGCCATGGTGTTGTAGCAAGGCAGTCCAGGCTGCATCATATCAGAAATATAGGTGAGCATGTAAAGTGATTTTGAAGAGGGGGAACCATGATCATTTATTAGATGTGGAATTTGCATGAGCATAAAATGCATAAAATTCTGGGCATAAAATTCTGTCATGTAACATTTTCAATTTCTGTATACTTTTACCTTTTTAGGAATGTTATAATTGCAAGGCATACTTAAAATAAGTGAGAGATATGGAAGAAGTGTCTTTGAACAATTTCATTTTAAAGTGTAGTATTCAGTCACAAAAAGAATGGCAAATAATTATTATGGGAACTTGACTTTTGAATAATATGTCCCAAAATTTTGGAGGTAACTGCCATATTTGACTTTGAATAATATGTCCCAAAATTTTGGAGGTAACTGCCATATTTGACTATTAGAGAGGCAAAAAAAATGTAAATGTCTTAAAACTTAATTGAAAAAACATTATAAAATTAAAGTAACTTTTATTATGGTATAATAATTTCATTTTTTCATGAACTTAGTATCATAAATGATTGTTTTAAATTTGAATTTTGTGGTTGATTTTATTCAGTGATAAAAAAATTTAATTATTTATGTAAGGAGCATTGATAATTATGGAATGCACCTAATAAGAATTATATAATGATGATAATTATTATATTGGTAGGATATGATAGTGTGGACAGTAGGCTGTATTGGTCAGTCATTAGGCAGGGCAGGGTGATGTCCAGCAGACTGGATGGTACTGATGTCCAGCCTGTGGTGACCAATGGTAAGAAAGTTATAGCTCATGGACACATGCTTCAGAATAGTAATCTAAGTGGCTGAAGCCATTGATTTTTCCATGTGAGAATTTTAAAGCAATTTACTTGTTATCAACTGTTAAAGGTTACAATTATTATAATTATTATTATAATTATTATTATTATTATTATTACCATGGTCCGTGCCAAATACTTTTTCAACTTCAGGCCATTTGGCCCCCATGGGGACTGATAATCTACTATACAAGCCCAAACCAAAATTCACTAGCATAAAACCCAATTTTGAAAAAAAAATATAGCCTCCTGTTACAAATGCGAACAAAATGTAAGATTTTCAAGAGTTTGTTTTATAATCCCAGACACAGCAGTTCATGAAATCCAGATCACATTTTAAGGTCTTGCATTGTACTCTTTTAAAAATCTTTCAAGATTTCTTGCCACCTCTTGTTCAGACAGCCCATCATCCCATCAGTAGTCATTCTGCTTCCAGATCATCTGCACACTCCTGAAATAGCATATCGTAATACATTGTCTCAATTTAATATTAAGGCAGAATTTTGAATAAGCAACACAAATTGAACACACAACACTTACGTTACCTTTGATAATTTAGGTACATTTGGTTCAAATGAGCAAAGTCCCTCACTGAAGGCAATTATATATTATTATATGTAATATTATGAATATATATAATATATTATTATATATTGTAATAATATTTGTATAATACTTTTATATATTATAATAATATTTATATAATATTTTGTATATATAATAATTATGAATAAATTTCACTTGTAAGGGTAAAAATAAGGAATTAAAATGTTCAGTTTTCGGGGCGATTGTATATTTTTCTTTGTTTACCATTTAAGAGAAATTAATTTCTTTCAGCTATACAAATTTCCAATATTTAAATTTGAGGTAATTGTATCATCAAAATTTTCAGGCGTTCATGAGATAGGCTGCATAGCAGTGGACTGGATAGGCAGGTTGTTATACATGGAGGACACAATCCATCATCAGTTACTGGTCTGCGCACTAGATGGCACCAGGTGTGCTGCCATCTTCAACAGCAGCAGCAAATACACTTGGAGAGACATTGTGGTAGACGCTGTTCACAGGTATTAACTTACATGTTTGTTGAGGTCTCGCATTGCGTTTAATCTACTTACTGAGAACTGTCAATTTCCTTTGTTTTTCATGTGTGTAGGTACTTATAGTGTTTCATGTAGTCAAATAAAGGTCATGCAGTTCTGGCAAATCCTAAATTTATGATCAAGGTAATTATATGTTGGCATTCATGAAATGATTGGGAAATGACATGCACCATCCCTTGTTATGCTGCCTGGAATCATGCAGGGTTCAAACAGCCTTGAAAAGTGCCTGACTTTAGCCCTGGACCTTGGATTCAGTTGGTCGCCTTTGGAAATGTTTGAAATTGTAATTAGCTCTGAAAAGGTCTTGTATTCCATCATTGTTTTTCCCTTAAAAGTACTTGAATTTGATCACTACGCAATTTGTCAAATATTTCAAATTGTGTCATTTCCACATCAATGTAGACAATAATTGGCAGCAGGGGAGAATACCCTTTTTGGACAATATTTGATTTTATTCTTTTTATGTTAAAGAACATTAAAACACTTTAATTTAAAAACCCAGTAAAATTTACTAAACAGTCCTTAAAAGTCCTTGAATTTGTTATTGGAATTCCTGTGGGAACACTGTCATGAAAGGTAGTGTAATTGTTCAGTTGTGGTCAGTGGAAGTCACGTACTGTTTACTGTGGTCTATATATAGAGCATTTGCTTACACAGCTTACATATTTAAAAGAGCTCCAAGATTTCTCCTTGTTCTCAGTTTTTCTGCATGCCAGTCATGCTAGCTTAATTTGCAGTTATGTTGATGTGCTGAATTTTTTAAAATGCACATCTAAAAAAAAAAAAAAAAAAAAATGCATTCACAAAGCACACTACAGCACACGTGCTACATATTGAGGATAAATGTGATTAAATGACTTAGTTAAAATGAAGTTTAAAAGCATGAATATGAGAAGAAGATGGAATAAACTTGGGTATAAGCCCTTTTTCCTTGCACAAATCTCTTCAAGAGTATCATGCCCTTTTATTTTTTCCGAAGTTTTATACCATGATTTCTACTTTTCCAGAGGCAATAAATTTATTTCTACTTTTTTTTTGTGTGTGTGTGCGTTTGTGTGGGGAGATGTCATACATGTACCTTGATTTCTGCTTTTCCAGAGTGTTATAATTTTTTGCATTTCCAGATTGTTATAATTTTCTGCTTTTATTCCCAGAGTCTTGTACCTTTCCATATGGAACGGTACCCATGCCAACATTGACAGTCTTTCCATGGATGGCATGGAGCTTCACCACTTGGTGTCGGTCAGTTCTGGTCACCCGTCACCACTGGCCCTAGACCTGCCCACTGGTCAGTTATACTGGGTCCAGCATCAAGATGGACTTGTTAATAAGATTGACCTTAAGACTGGAACAAATAGGGTATGGGCAAGACTTAAAGTTTATAGCAGTTTACAGTTTATACATAGCAACGTATGCAATGACAATATAAATGCAATTTTGAACGAGTATGAAGTTAAACAATTATTAGAGGTATGACTACTACTAACACACTGATGAAAATTGTTTAAGCCAAGTTACTATTACTACTACTCAATTACTAAAAAGTGCAGCAGTGCCTTCTAGATCCCTCCAAGCAAAGGCAAAGGAGAGATATTTAGCTAATGCAGTGAAGGTTTCTTCCTCTTGGAATTTCATAATGATAGTAAATTTTTCATCAATTGTTTGAGGTCCAAGTTTGTGTAATGTTTTGTAGATACCTGGTACCTGGTACAGTACAGTTTGCAGGTCCTTGCAAAGGGGGAAAGTGTGAGAGTGTTTCTCACTGAATTGTTATCATTACCAATATTATAGCTGTTTTGAATATTATCTGTAATAACCAGAATGTAAAGATCAAGTTCAACTAGCAAAAAAAGAAATAATTGCTTTTTTATGTTATTAATTCATTTCATTACATTGAAAGAAAGTCTAGAGAGCTGGTGTATGTAAACAGATTAATGCTCAATGGATATGAATGAATAAATAAGCAAAGAGACTAAAAGATTGACATGTTGAAATAAATAAATACATGACTGAACAAATAAGCTGTTTTTTCTAGGTTGCCTTTGAAATCAAGATGTATGATCCTCCCAGCATGGTTGTATTTGAAGATGTAATCTACTGGGCTGATCACTACCTCTCCAGCATTCACTCAGTCAACAAAAGGACTGGCAAAGACAGGAAGACGGTGCTCAAACCTCGGTATATGATACAACAACTCGTAGTGAAGAACACTGCCCTCCAGCCTGCTGGTAATTATGTGGCCACACGTGAACTCTGGTTTTGTTTGCAACGTGACACTCAAACTGACAGCTTTCTTTCTGGTCAAAACATCACAGCCAGGAGTGGCAAACGTGTTACAGAATTTGTTTAATTTTTATACATATTTCTTATTCCAACATGACTGTGTGGTGAATTTTTTGGCTGATTGATATTAATATTTTGTTAATATAGTTGGATATTGCTGTTATAGTATATATAATATTCTGTATTGAAAAAAAAAAGTCTATCTTTGCTCAGAAAGTGTGATTTAATCAGAAAAAAAGAATTTGTCTGTCTGTCTGTTTGTCTGTCCATCTGTCTGTTTGTTAATTTGGTCTCATAGTGACCTTTAAAATATTTTAAAATCAATGTTTGAGAAGTGAGTGCTTCAAAAAATTTATGATTTTTCTAAATAGTTAAGTATCAAGATATAATGATTGGTCATCTTTTTGATGGTTTAGATAACATCAAAGATACGTTATGTATGAATTACCTGAGGAAAAATACCACTGGTTTTTTTTATTGATGTCAGGTATTAATCCTTGCTCCGGTCATCTGTGTGATGGTCTGTGTGTCTGGAGTGGTGAGATGGCTGACCATAGAGTGTCTTGCATATGTCCAAAGGGGCGCTACCTGGCAGCTGACAAATTTTCATGCAAAGGTGCGTATCATGTAAGTGAAAAAGGAATTGCTCTGAAGTACAAGTTTTAAAAAATCTTTTCCAAATAACTTAACACTTATCCTCATATGTGACATTAGATTGAAAAAAAATCACTGATGACATTGAATTCTTTTGATGTATCAAATCTGCAGTAGATAAAAATGATTATACAAGGTATTGAAGGACTTTATTTTACTTATTTCTAATCAACAATTCAATAATAATATTTTATAAATAAGAACATAGTCAGACTTTATTGTGTATGTCAGTTGTATAAATTATGTTATTATCTTCGGTCAATTAATTGTTCATATGCAGTGAACCCCAACCTTTACTTAAAAATAATTTATTATGAAAAAAAAACTGTGTCCATTTGAGTTTCTATAGTTTCCTGTGTTAAATAGTTGGATAATTCTGAGGTGATACTTCATAAAAACACAGTGTGCAACCTGCAATTTTTAGTTCAAAAAATGAAAATTGGCAAATAGACAAGTTTCATATAGTATGTCAAACCTCTAAGGGCAAATATTTTCAATTAGTTCTTTGATTTGATTGGATAAAGTCTCTTGAGACTTTATCCTTACTTAAAGCTACAAAAATAAATAAAAATTGTAATATTTCTTTTAAATTTTAGATTTGCCAACCACATCGTCTATGTTGATAGCAGCAAGGACATCCATTTTGAAAGTTTACCCAGATTTTGTAGGCCATAACCAGTTCAGTCCAATGATGTTTCCGCACCTGAAAAATGCCATTGCCTTAGACTATGATTGGTCAAATGAAAAGGTGTTTTACAGCGATGTGACTCAAGATGCCATTTATCAAGGCGATCTGACCACAGGATATGTGTAAGTCTCTTTAGGTATATAAATTTTTTAGAAGAATGAGTTTTAATTAAGAATTGAATAAATAAATAACTTATTCACTTATTCAAAATAATTAATAATGATGAGAATTGAGCTGCCTTGGTGGAGGTCTGCACTCTCTCAGTTCTTTTCTAGTTCTTCCTTAAATACTGTTAAGGGAATCTGTTTCAAAGTACAGCATACTCATTGTTGGGTGGATAACAAGAGTGTTGATTATGTATCCCTGGGTTATTCTTTACTTTCTTTATTTTCCAATAATTGCTGGAATTCACTGGATTATTCTCCCTTCAACTCAGGGTCTTTCATTCATTTTAAGAGCTGTGTGGGTTTTTTTGATAGAAGGAAGTCTTGTGACCAGTGTGCATGATGAAATTAATTTGTACATTAATTTGAAGCTAGTTTTCCATGTACTTTGAAGGTTTTTTGAATTTCTTGGAATCTACAGCCAAACCACAGGTGATGTATGAATCTTGTCACCTTAGTTCTTCCTCTATTGCTGTACAAAAACACTCTCCTGTTTCAAGTGATATTTATGCCGCTTCCTCAAGTATGTCTTTCTTAGGGTCATGAACCTCATATGCACCTATCTTCATGTGCTTCCAATGGCTCTCCTAGGCTTCTAGACATCTTTCTGCAAATTCTCTCCAGGAGTCCACATCCAATGATTGATCAATTTGTACACAGTTATTTCACCTGCTTTCCCCATTATTTCTTGATACCTGTTCTCCAAATTGTGGGCAGTGATCAGACGGATAATTTAAGGGATGTACAGTGAAACATTTTCTCTCTCTTGGCAACCTGTTGCTTACATTGCAGAAAACAACCATGCTAAATAATGTCTTTTAACACAAGAAAAAAAAATGAGAGTAAAAAAGTATAAGACAAAGTGAGAATGTGTTGTTACCATTTTGTTTTAAAGACATACATGCAAGTACAATATTAATGAGTATTAGACCTTTATTTTGAAAAAAGTCATGTAATTTCAAGCAAGTTTTACTTTATCACCAAAATGTTCCCTAAAATGATTTTTTGCTGTTTTCCTCTCATTGTGTGTCAGTAAAGTACACTGTGATCTTGTAAAATCACTGGCATATTGCAGGCCATAACAAGAGCTTATAGATCAAAGCTCTTATGGGGCGTCCTTGACACCTTACCATTATAAACAAGGATTAATTGAGATATTTGGAGTTGCTGTCACAGAATTGTGGATGATTGCTGCACTTTCAAACAGAAATTGGGCACTTATCAACATATGGAAACAAATATTTTAGTGTTAACTGTGTGTCATTAAGGTTCAGTGTGATCTTGTAAATTCACTAGCATATTAATTGCTGGCCATAACATTCTGGAGCGTTCATGATTCCTTGCTGTTGTCTATATATAAGGTTTAAATGAGATATTTGGATTTGCTGTTACATAATTGCTGATAAGTGCTGCACACTAATCAACAAACAAAACAAATATCTTAGTTTTAGTTTAACCTATTTCATTTCAACACAGTTTGAATGTTGTAATATGTATATATATATGAGCAGTGTATTTAAATACACACACATGCAGAGGTATTTAGTAGCTTTCATACTATGTGCAAAAATTGAAAAGTTTATACCATGACTGTCACAGCATTTGTGCTTCCATATGCTACACATTGTAACTACAGACAAAAAATAATAGTTTCTATTTTCCTTCCATTTAAGTGTATGTTATTTTCAAGGGTGACTGATTAGGTTTTAATCATGACAGACACATAATAAACCAAAAGAGAATTTTGTCTGCTAAAAAGTTATGATAGACTGGGTAGACCTGTGTAAGTCAAACTCTTTTTTCTTTAAAGAGCTGACATATTAATACCTCAAAACACTAAGGAAGGAAGCAAAAGAGAAATTGGCCACATGCTTTGTATGTCTCCATCTGATAATCATTTCTTGAAGAAATGATGAGTGTCGTTTTCCAATTTATGTTGTTGTTGTTGTTGTTTTTGGAAATTTAGAAAATGTAAATAATTAGACTATTGTATTCCATTGCCTAGGCATCCCATTGTAAAGGAGGGTTTGGTCACTGTGGATGGCGTGGCCGTGGACTGGATGGCACACAATGTGTACTGGACTGAATCTACCAAGGTAAAAGTTAGGCCCATAGCCAGAGTGGGTTCGGGGAGAGATTTTCAAAAGAACCCCACCCCTTTTTTTTTGCCGGGAAAAGGTCCACTCTGGTTAAATTTGATCTATGTAAACTAAGGTTTCATGAAAAAAGGTCCACATTTTCAGAAAAACAACCCCCTTTTTGCAATTCCTGGCTACAGGCCTGAAAGTTGTGGTATAATAAACAAATGCAGAGATGTACCCTCTACCAGGGAGAGTGATAGATTTTTTACAGATATTCACAGATATGTCTCTAGCTAGATAGATGGTCATTTAGCCCTAAATGACCATCTATCTTTAAAAAAGACTAGTAAACAAAACTATTCTAAAAAGATTAATAAACAAATAAAACATTACAATAGAGAAGTAGTACAAAGTCTATACATAAAGTTTGACGTGACTATTGATCGCATGACACATTGGATCTAGACATTGAAGACCAACCTCCCTGCTTTTCCATTGGATGTTGTTTTAAATTGCAGCAAACTGCCTGACTTATGGTCACTGACCCTGCTCAGTATAATCAGCATGTTCTTTAGAAGAACGCTATATATATGGCATTTTGCCCCAGTATTGATGTTGGTAATTACATCTACTTCATTTGCCATCAATGATTACTGCTTGCATTTTATCCCCAGGCTCTTGATAGTTACCATTATATTAATGATCTGACAGTAAACCAGAGTAATTGTACAATGTTCACACTTACTGGCTCTTGGTTAAATTTGATAAAAATGGTAAATGGTAAAATGTGACACATGAAACTACAAGAGAAAAACCCATATTGTGATAATTACCTTCATGTGCACGTTAACAATAGATAAATTTTGTAAAATGTATTGGATGCATTGTGATCTGAATAAATAAAGAGTAACTGAACACTATAAGCTATGATTATAAAAGTAAATTAAGTAATCATAATTTGATCTCTTAATTGATTGTCACCTTTCCAGCACTTCTAATGTTGGATCATGATACACATTAGTCACATCTTGGTTAAGCTTCAAGTTTATATCAGGCAAAGTTTCAGATTTGCCAATGGTCTTTATATAACCTGTCAGGCTTATTTTTAAGGAAGTCATGCTTTGCAGAAACATGGTTTAAACATTGCATGAATTGCTTTTCTGAGTGCCGTGTTTTTGCCATACAATATGATGGCATCCATTGTATATGAGAGCTGAAAAAGTAACGATGCAACAATATAGGCTTCTGGGCCAATGGATATGAGGTTCGACACAAGACTTGGAGTGAGGTTGCAAATGAAACTGTTCAGCATCAAGAGAAACATGGTCTTGGTAAGCTGAAGTTCAGTTTTAGCAAGGAATGATGGTTGCTGCTGCTGTGGCGGCAAGTTCTCTGTGGAAGTTGCTGGAGCAACTATTTCCTTCAATTTTTTCATCTTATAGATGATGGCACCATCACAAACCAACATGATGACTGATGCTGCTACATATAAGACCATAAAGATGGCCATTGAATCACAGTGCTTTTTTCTGATATCGTACATACATAATAGGCTTTCTGGGCTATAAAGTATAACCTTTCCACTGCACACAAAAGCTGTTTGAATTATGAAAAGCACGGGTAACAACCATGCCAGAGAAATTAGTCCCCCAATGTATTTTGATGATTTCAATTTATTTGCCATTGCATCACCTGGTTTGCTAGAAATGACGATACAACGCTGAAATCCAATAAGAGCCAATAGCAAAGCAGATGTTGTGAGCAGGGGCAGCTTGACGTAGAAGGAGAAGGTACAGAGTCTCTGTCCTATGTCCCAGTCTGGGATGGTAAATGCCAGAAATTGTGGAAATGTCTCCAGGAAAGATACCATGGCATTGTTGAAGGTGAGACTGCAGATGAGGATGTAATGAGCAGACTTGTGGAACTTTGGGATATGTAATATGGCCGCCACAACGGAAGTGTTGCCCACAGCTCCCAAAATTACAAAGATTCCCTTCAGTGTGAGGATTACAACACGGAGTGGAACCGAGACACTTTCCATAGACAAAGTTTGTGTGCCATTCTGTAGAAATTCTGTCTGAAATCCTGACTCATTGATGAGAGAAAAATCTTCAAAGAATTCTAGGTATGTCTCGTTAAAATCATCTGGCATCATTTTTTTCTTGTGCTATCTTCTGGCTTGTAATATCTTTAACAGAAGTTGCATGGGTATTACCAGCCTGCCAAGTGAGGCTGTGTCTTCTGGTGGTGTATCTAAATACCCTGCAAGATCTCAGCACAACTCATCAATGTCTGTCATCACTATATTCAATTGTCCAATCAGAGAACTTCTTTTTCGCAAAAGAGAACAGTCAACCTTGTACAACCACAGACTGTACAAAACAATTGGTTTGATTAAATTGGCTTCCAGGTATAGACATATGTAACATCCAATGATACATGAGCATTGAGAAAATTAAGTATAAGAAGAACATATACATGCAATATGTACCACAGGACACCCACATCATGACTATAAAACACTGCCACGTGTCTGCAATGAGCATCATTGCTCAGAAATAAGATCCTTTTCCTGACAAATGAACAGAAAATAGCTTATGTTACACAAGAGGGGGCGGAACCCTCAACCACAGGACATTATCCATGTCTGCTTAGTTTCTTTTTAGTCAGCTACATGTACTTCAATCATACCTCAGTAAGGGCCAATACCAGAACTGAATTAAGCTCTGGTAAATTTGTTAAGTTCTTAAGACCCTTTTTTTCTACTGATTTTACATTTAAAATCAGAAAAGATACTGTTAATCAGTCTATTCACATTTCATTCTTGTTGTCACTGAACCACATTGGAAAAATTTACATGTAGGTAGTTTAATTATGGTCAGTGATTCCCTGGAGCTCTTATATCCTATTGTTTTGAATATATTTATTACATAACATGATGTAATTTTGTTGTTGGCAGTTGAAATTGAGAACATTTAAAACTGTGCATTTTATGTGTGTATTGAATGATTTTAACTTGTCCTACAACTTTAAGCGATATGGCGATTGCTTGATGGCGCATCCAATCCATTCTAAACTACATGTAGAGGTGCTACTCTCCGGGTATAGTATCACCAGCTGGAGTAAACCCATGTATGGCAAATAAAAAAAAGGGACACCACCTCCAGTGGTTTTGTAGACAATTACAATTTATAACAAAATTGTGGGAAAATGTAAAAGGTAGAATCCAAGGTCACAGTAAGAGTGTAAATCTAAGTTCAATAATAAATATAAGAGCTTGAAAATTTGTGAAGTGCAGTTCATGGTGAAAAGTAGGTCAAAGGTCAAATTCAGGATCACAGAAAGTTTACCAATATATGATTTCCTATTCAGGTTCAGTAGCAAATATGGGTATCTAGGTTAATGGTCAAATTCAAGGTCATAGTAACATAGTACGTGAGGGTACGCCAAGTCAAGGAAAGGCATAAGAGGCTCACTGGATCTTAGTTTTATTTCAGGCAAGAATTCACAAGACACATTAAAACTAAAAAAGTAGGAAAAAATTACAATAATTCACTCACTACCCATGATTTACCATGCTTAAATTTACTTAAAAAACTGATAAATTTCAATAATCACTAGTAATCAATAATCAGTATAAAAAATCATCATTCCTGCCATTCCTTAAACTATAAATTCTAAATAACAAAACCCAAAATGACTGATCAAAAAGAATATACTGTGTGTTCATCCTACAGAAACACTGGGTTGAATGAAATAAAATGTCCAAACTAATATGAATATCCCTAAACCTAATATAGTTATCACTTACACAAATGTAAGTGCATCGGATGCGTTGGATCACCCAGCTCCTCAAGCACAATAAAAAAAGCAATATAAACCTTACAGTAACACCCTGCCCATATATGACTTCCTATTCAAGTTCAACAGTAACAATGGATGTACCTCTGTCAGTTTTAGAGATACAAGTGTCAGAAAATTTACAAAGTGCAGTTCATGGTGAAAAGTAGGTCAAAGGTGAAATTCAAGGTTACAGTAGGATTGCTAATTAAGACTTCCCATTCAAGTTCAACAGTAACTATGAGCATATCTCTCCCAGTTTTTCAGATATAAGGGTAAAAAAATTTGCAATTTGAAAGTAAGATTACAGGCTTTGTCAAGAACTTATTTTACAATAAATTATAGAAAGGCTAGTAAACACTTGAACATTACAACAGAAGTAGTACAATAGCCATATGTTAAGTTTGAGGTGACTATTGTATGACATATTGAATCTAGACATTGAAGACCAACTTCACTGCTTTTCCATTGGATTTTGTTTTAAGTTGCTTTTAAATTGCTGCATAACAGCCCGACTTATGGTCCCTGAACCTGCTCTGTATACTTCCACCAGTCAATATATGTTAATTTCTTTAGTAGAGACGCATATATAATTTTTGTATTTGCCACAATATTCATGTTGATAATTACATCTACTTCAATTGTTATCAATAAATAGTGCTTGTAATTTATCACCATGCCCTTGAAATTTATGATATTAATAATCTGAGAGTTAAAAGAAATTGAGCAATGTGGTGGAATTTGATAAAAATGATAATGGTAATACTGTGCCACATGAACCTATAAGAGGACAACCCAGACTTTGATCATAATCTAATAGAAATTAAATAATAAGTGATAAAATAACAGCACATTTGCACATTAACAATAGATTTATATTGTAACTTGTATTATTGGATGTTTTGTAATCTGAATTCAAGTTGATAAAGAGTAACTAATACACAAGAACACTATCTGTAAGTTATCATAATGATAAAATAAATGTAATCATATTTGATCTCATAATTGAACCTCACCTTTCCAGCACTTTAAATGTTGGATCATAATACACATTGGTCACATCTTGATAATAAGATTGATTTCATCAGGCAAAGTTTGAGATTTATAAATGGCCCTTATTTTACCTGTTGGGCTTCTTTTTTCTTTCTAAGACAGTCATGCTTTGCAGAAGCAAGATTTATACATTGTTTGAATTGCTTTTCTGAGTGCCGTGTTTTTTCCATACAATATGATGGCATCCATTGTTCGTGAGAGCTGAAAAAGTAACGAGGTAACAATATGTGCTTCTGGGCCAATGGATATGAGGTTCAGCACAAGACTTGGAGTGAGGTTGCAAATGAAACTGTTCAGCATCAAGAGAAACATGGTCTTGGTAAGCTGAAGTTCAGTTTTAGCAAGAAATGACGGTTGCTGCTGCTGCGGCTGCAAGTTCTCCGTTGAAGTACTTGTAGGATTCTGCACTGGAGCAACTATTTCCTTCAATTTTTTCATCTTATAGATAATTATGCCATCACAAACCAACATGATGACTGATGCTGCTACATATAAGACCATAAAGATGGCCATTGAATTACAGTGATTTTTTCTGTTATCATACATACATAATAAGCTCTCTGGGTTGTAACGTATAAGCTTGCGCCTGCACACAAAAGCTGTTTGAATTATGAAAAGCACAGGCAACAACCATGCCAAAGCAATTAGTCCCCCTATGTATCTTGACGATTTCAATTTATTTGCCATTGCATTACCTGGTTTGCTGGAAATGACAATACAACGCTGAAATCCAATAAGAGCCAATAGCAAAGCAGACGTCGTGAGCAGGGGAAGCTTGACGTAGAAAGAAAAGGTACAGAGTCTCTGTCCTATGTCCCAATCTGGAATGGTAAATGCCAGAAATTGTGGAAATGTCTCCAGGAAGGATACCAAGGAGTTGTTGATGGTGAGACTGCAGATGAGGATGTAGTGAGCAGACTTGTGAAACTTTGGGATATGCAGTATGGCTGCCACAATCGATGTATTGCCCACAGCTCCCAAAATTACAAAGATTCCCTTCAGCATGAGGATTACAACACGGAGTGGAACCGAGACACTTTCCATAGCCAAAGTTTGTGTGCCATTCTGTAGAATTTCTGTCTGATTTCCTGACTCATTGATGAAAGAAAAGTCTTCAAAGGATTCTAGATGCGTCCTGTTATAATTGTCTAGCATCATTTTCTCTTGTGCTATCTTCCGGCTTGCTATTTCTCTGATTTACAGAAACTGCAGTGATGTTCACACCCTATCAAGTGAAGCTGCACCTTTGGTTGCTGCTACTAAATACCCCGCAGGGCGTCTGCTCCACTAATGAATATCTGTCGTCACCTACATTGTATTTTCAGTTGACCAATTGAAGACTTTCTTTTTCATACAAGAGGCGTCAATCTTGATCAACTACGTGCAGTGCAGAAGTATGCTTGTGTTGAATTGGTTTCTAAGTTTAGACATTGTTAACATCCAAGATACATGAGCATGAAGAAAAAGGTAGAAGTACATGCATTCAATAATTTTATAACACAAAAAAAACCACAACTTGACTATAAAACACTGCTGTTGTGCATGTATCAAAAAAAAAAAAAAAATCAAGGGAGACATAAACAAATAAATATAATAATTTGTGTAATTGAATTAAACAAGAAATAACAATCAATCAGTTTAAAAAAAAACATTGACTGAAGGGTGTATCTGAGAGATAGACTGCTGCTGTCACTGGCTGCTGAGATTACTGTTGCTGTCGAGGGTCACTGAGAGGTAAGACTGCTGCTGTTGAGATCTGCTGAGATTACTGCTGCTGTCGAGGTCTGCTGAAAGGTTACCTAGTGTAGAAGGTCCTTGAGAGGTAAGACTGCTGATGCCAAAGGCTGCCGATAGATGACTGCTGCTGTTGTGGGTTGTTGAAAGGTTACAATACTGCTGTTGTCGAGGGTCTCTGAGAGATGACTGCCAAAATTGAGGATCCCTGAGAGTAAACCAATCTTGGTGAAGACTGCTGAGACATATGTTGGCATTGTTGGGGAGTCCAAGTTTAATGTGAAACAGTGCCCAGCTTATATACTATCTGAGCCAAAGGGAATCTTAGTCTGTTCTACATTTTACCTAGGTGATGAACTATTTATTACTTGTGAAGGGATTTTGCAAGTATATAGTTTGTCCTGCTAAATTTTGTCCGTCGATAATGGGCCACAATTTTGGGGACTTTTGTATCAATTTTTTTGTACATAGGTAATAAAGCAAGCATCACATCCATAAATTTTCATAGGAAATCTGTTGGTTGCTTCTGTGTTAAAAATTCCCTAAGTTTTAAAAAATAAGCATGGAAATGCCCAGTGAAAAAATAAAAAATTTTGTTATTATTAAATTTTGGATAATCTCATTGAATTGAGTGAAGTGATACAAGGTGAGGACTTCTATATGTGCCAATTTTAATTGATATTGGATTATAAGATCTTTTGTGAGGGGTGGAAATTGATTTTAAGGCCCGGGCATCTGGATAGGTATTAGGAAACCCGTTGTATTTGAGGAATAGCCGCCATTTTCTTTGACCCTAGACTTAAAATCTGCAAAGTTGTGTTTTGGTTAAGCTTTACCAATTGCAAAGAGTGCAAATAATTTAACCAGTAGATAGGAGAGGTGTGAAGTTCAAGATGTTGACATATTTTTCATCATTGAAGTGTATAAGGTACTGTTTTTTGGGAGTTGTGGGTGTGTAGCAAATTAAAGGCAGTTCCACTTCATGGTCAGGTAGTGGATGAAATGTGGTTAATTTTAACTAGACTTTGTGTGTGTGTGTGTGTGGGGGGGGGGGGGGGGCTTGTAGTTGTGCGTGCTCAAAAAGTTCCAGATAGTTAAAAAAACATATAATAAACAAACAAATGAATTTGAATTAGATGAATTTAAAATTGGTTTTCATCAAGGTAATATCAGAGTAAGACGGAATTTGAAGAGCCAGTGGCTCAATCCTTTAGTTCCATAGGTAATCTACTCAGACATACGTACTGGACTCACTGTATGGTGTCTATAAAAAAAAAATCCAGGTGTTTAATGGGCAAATAAGCTATAGTATTATGAAGCAGTTATGTATGGGAATCTTTTTGAGTATTAACTACAATTATTGAATAAGTATGTTAATTAAAGGACGTACCTCTCCACCTCTCCCTGCACTCATTTGAAAATCTCCCACAGTCATATTTTTGTCTTGTAATGATTCTTATATTTCCCAATTCAGAATTAAAAAAAAGACCCTTTGAAACAAAAGTTTATTTGAAGCCTCGTTTGTGTACCTTGGGTACCCTTAGCAAAATATCAGGCCTGTGGCAAACTCTCTCTCAAATTCACTGCAAATTTGCTGGGCTCCGTAACTTGAAAGTAGTGCGAATTGCGACCGAGCACAAGCACCTCTATTCCATAACTCGGGATGCCCCGATTAGCCTCGAAATAAAAGGTGATATTGCTATTGTAATTCGCGATGCTCTCGAGTTACAGAGTTACAGAGCCCTGGAGTGACCCTTAAGCATATAATATATAAATATATAATATAACTGAATTTGAACACTATGTTTTGTGTCCAAAATCCCCAGCTTCTAAATCCAGCAAGATTACAGGCTAGGTAAAGAACTAATTTTACAATATATTATAAAAAGCCTAGTAAACAAATAAAACATTACAATAGAAAAGTACAGTATGTATACATTAAGTTTGACATGAATATTGAACGACACACTGAATCTAGACATTGAAGACCACTTTATGGCATTTATCTAATCACTTGGATATGAATTATATAATTATTTCATTTGCTATTGTTCACTACTGCTTGCATTTTTTGTCAGGTACTTAAGTAATATTAATCATGATAATAATCCTACACTTGACAAAAGCAATTGTACATTGTGCACATTTGTTGGCTCTCTTCATTGAATTTGATAACAGTGGTAATGGCAATAATACTGTGAGTGCATGTAACCTAATGGAAATTACATAATAAATGACAAAATTACAGTGCATTACAAATTAACAGTGGATAAATATAAGAAGGTGTTTTGGGCTTAGTGTGATCTGAATTAATAAACCTGCGTTACTGATTAAGAAGAATACTACCAGTTACAAGGGCGGATCCAGAGACATTTTCTGACAGTCTTCCAAATTATCTTTGTTGATCCATCCTCTATTTTTAACTGTCTTCCCACAGAAAAAATAAGATACCCGTCAATGTAAACTTGAAAATCTGACCTAGAAAATGGCCTAAATCCCCCCTGAGTAATGATTATTAAAATTAATTCAGTCAGCACATTTTGATCTCTTAATTGGTCCTCATCTTTCCAGAACTTGAAATGTATGGCCAGGATACACGTAAGTCACATCTTGATAATAAGACTGATTTCATCAGGCAAAGTTTCAGATTTGTCAGTGGTCTTTATAAAGCCTATTGGGCTTCTTTTTAAGACAGTCATGCTTTGCAGAAACAAGATTTATACAATGTTTGGATTGCTTTTCTGAGCGACCTATTTTTCCCATACAGTATGATGGCATCCATTGTTCGTGAGAGCTGAAAAAGTAAAGATGCAACAATATGCGCTTCTGGGCCAATGGATATGAGGTTCAGCACAAGACTTGGAGTGAGGTTGCAAATGAAACTGTTCATCATCAAAAGAAACATGGCCTTTGTAAGCTGAAGTTCAGTTTTAGCAAGAAATGACGGTTGCTGCTGCTGTGATGGCAAGCTGTCTGTGGAAGTTGAAGCATTTTGTGCTGGAGCAACCTTTTCCTTTAATTTTTTCATCTTAAAGATAATTATGCCATCACAAACCAACATGATGACTGATGCTGCTACATATAAGACCATAAAGAAAGCCATTGAATCACAGTGCTTTTTTCTGATATCATACATACATAATAGGCTCTCTGGGCTATAACGTATAATCTTTCCCCTGCACACAAAAGTTGTTTGAATTATGAAAAGCATGGGCAACAACCATGCCAAAGCAATAAGTCCCCCAATGTATCTTGACGATTTCAATTTATTTACCATTGCATTACCTGGTTTGCTAGAAATTAGGATACAACGCTGAAATCCAATAAGAGCCAATAGCAAAGCAGACGTCGTGAGCAGGGGCAGCTTGACGTAGAAAGAAAAGGTACAGAGTCTCTGTCCTATGTCCCAGTCTGGAATGGTAAATGCCAGAAATTGTGGAAATGTCTCCAGGAAGGATACCATGGCATTATTGAAGGTGAGACTGCAGATGAGGATGTAGTGAGCAGACTTGTGGAACTTTGGGATTTGCAATATGGCTGCCACAATGGACATGTTGCCCATGGCTCCCAAAATTACAAAGATTCCCTTCAGTGAGACAATAAGAACACGAAGTGAAACAGAGACACTTTCCATAGCCAAAGTTTGTGTGCCATTCTGTAGAAGTTCTCTTTGAAATCCTGACTCATTGATGAGAGAAAAATCTTTAAAGGATTCTAGATGCGTCCTGTTATTGTTATCTAGCATCATTTTCTCTTGTGGTATCTTTAGGCTTGCTATTTCTTTGATTTACAGAAATTGTATGGGTATTACCACCCTATCAAGTAAGGCTGTACTTTTTGGTGTTGTTACTAAACACCCTGCAATATCTCAGCACTCCTCATAAATTAAATGTCTGTCATCACTATATTCAATTGTCCAATCGAAGAGCTTCTTTTTCATAAGAGAGCAGTCAACCTTGTACAACCACAGACTGTACAGAACAATTGGTTGTATTAAATTGGCTTTCTAGTTAAGACATTAAATGTCGCAGGTCCTGAGATATTTTCTGACAGTCTTCCAAATTATCTTTGTTGATCCATTCTCTATTTTTGACCATCTTCCAACAGAAAAAATTAGATACTCGTCAGTGCTAACTTGAAAATCTTACTGTTTTCCGGAAGACCCAGAAGATGGCCTCAATCTGCCTTTGCATTTGTAACATCCAATGATGCATGAGCATGGAGAAAATAAAGCATGAGACGTACATACATGTAATATATACCACAAGACACCCACTTATGGTGACTATATAACACTCAGTGCTTAGAAATAAGATCCTTTTCCTGACATTTGTATGAATGTTTATGTCTTAGGTGGGCTGAAATTAATACTGTACCATTGTTTGGGAACCCATGTTTCCTAATATTTTATCTTTAGACACTTATATCATAGAGTATTAGATGACAAAGTAAAAAGATGATTGTATGGAACAACTACAGTAAAGACTTAAGCATTTTGTTGGCCTTGAAAACTTTGTCAAAAGGCCATATTCCACTGTCAAAATTTTTTCATATTGAAAAATGTATCAAAACTCAAAATAGACTGGAATAAATTTCAAGAACATTTTGTCTTGTGCATAGTTATGTTGTCTGACTTTGTTTAATTGGGGAGATGAAACTTGAGTCATGAGAACCTTGCCAATAATCTTGATTGGAAAAATAATGTGTCCCTTTGAGCGGCTGCCTGCAATATGCAGATGATGGTTTACCCATTTGGTTGCTAGCTTCTGAGGAGGCGGATGGTGAGAAGTTAACCTGCTAGCTTTCTTCCATATTACTCATACTTAATGATTCAAAGAAACAAAACCTGATCAGATGGCAATGGGCAAACATTAAAACAATGTTAAACTCTTGAATCTGCATGGCTAATTTTTTCTTGAGTCCATGGTGTCCTGCACAACTCAGCAGATTTTCAAGTTTATGCACATATTCAACATTGTTGTCAGTTGTTAATTAAGCTTTCAGTGACATCGATGAACCTCTTAATGAGGCTGAATGATCTCATTGGGCCTCTGTTTTTGAAATTAAATTATTATTTATTGTTTTATTTAAATTTGAAATTATGAATTTGTATACATCTTGTATGAATGTTATAATATCAGGTGGCTCCAATAAAATGTAATTTCAAAGTTCAATAACTTGAAGTTATTGCAATGAAAAATGAGATATTGGGGTTTAACAGTCACAATATATTACACTGGCAAAAAATGTATTTCTGGCCAGACCCAGATGAGAAGACATTGAAAAAATGATAAACATTTCACAGGAAGCTTGCAAGATGTAAGAAAGAAAAAATAATCAATTTCTAGTGGAAGCACATTTTTGAGAAATTCAGATTATCACCTATGAGAAAGTTAATAATTTTTTCAGTGCAGAAATTTCAAGATTTTACCGTATCTGATAGAAATAAAGATTTGATGTCAAAAGAATGATTGCACAAGAACCTCTGAAAACAATATGTTTTGTTTGGATGTAGCACAGAGGGAGAGAGAGAGAGAGGGAGAGAGAGCAAGAGAGAGACTGAATCTTCTCCAAAGGACTCATGAAAATACTGCTTTATGGCCATTTAGAATAATCTTTCCCCATTGAAAAGATTGATTTATTACTGGTTATTATGTCAGAATGAGTAGGCCAAACGTGCATTTTTGTAACCAAGGTCTTTCTAAGTGATTTATAAATAATACATCTTCTTAAAAGGTTTACACACATCATGAAATTTAAAGTGTCATGCAGTCTATGTTGGAATATAGATTATTGCGTCTTTGAAAAAAAAAAGTTCCTTTTGAAAATGAGCATGATCAGATTAAATTTCACGCAACTCTGCTTTTTGGAATTTTTTCATGTATTTTTGTGACATTAACCCCATAAATGCTAATTGAAATCAGATTTTTGTTCTACTGCAAATTTGCGGAGTGGATTTGAATGTTAATGAGGCACGTTACATTTGAAACTTGGTTTGATAGGATTTATTGATGATGATGATGTTTATTCCGTAATTTAAGGCCTCCGACCCAAAATACATATAAAATTTCACCACAATTTTACCACTTGTAATAAAACCTTTGATGTACACTGAATAAATATGACATATCCGTAATAGCTAGTCCTCTTTTTAACAATTTTCAAAGAATGTAAACGTTATGATAGTCATGTTCTTAATCAACACTGTGAATTAAATTCATTTCACTATCTCCTCTCGCAATGCAAATGCAGTAGTTAAAAATCTTGCCAATGAGAATATGCCACCCTTACTAATGTCAGACAAAATCAAAGCAAATAATTGTTTATTTTTACTGTGTTTTGTCCATTGTATTATTTATGTTTATGCCTGTTTTTGATTTTGTTTGGGTTGGATTATTTTCATAAAGTTTATTAACTTTTTGAAAATATTTTTGCAATGTTTTTTGCTGTTCTTGCTTTTATATTTGCTAGCTTTAATTTATGTCTATTTTATCTGTGAACTATTTTAAATACATTGTATTTAAAACTAGTTTTACAATACTGTCTCATGATTGTGTATTGGGGCTTTTTATGAAATTGGTTCTTCTTCTAATTATTTCATTGTTTTTTAAGATAATCAGTGAATCAGTTCCTAAATATGCGGCCTCAAACAGTTAAATACTACTACAATGATTTTCATTTCTAGGCATTAATAGAAGTATCAAGACTCAATGGCAGCTCAAGAAAAACCTTACTCTACAAATATTTGGATCGCCCCCGAGGGTTAGCAGTGCACCCTCTAAATGGGTAAATGTCGTAATTACAATTACAGTGTCTATCAAACAGTGTTTCAGTGAGCTGGACTTTGTTGCTCAGCCTGGTATTGTTAATCAGCGGCAGATTTAGGCCGTCTTCTGGGTCTTCCAGATTTTCAAGTTTACGTTGACGGGTATCTAATTTTTACTGTCGGAAGATGGTCAAAAATGGGGAATGGCGCAACAAATATCATTTGGAAGATTGTCAGAAAATATCTCTGGATCCGCCACTGTTCATGATATTAATTTTGACCACCCAGTTGATCCCAAGTGCCTACATTGCATCAAGAATATGTATATAGAAAATTTTTTTCTGAATTTTCTTATGGGGGGAGGGGGGAGGGGGGGCACATTTAAGACCAGATGTAAATGTTTTCCCTTTTTGGTAATTCTCTTGTCTCAGTCTGTGCAGCGTAAATTATTGATTATTTTAAGGTTATTATCCTGAGATATGATGGATAATAATGGTGCTAGTTTTGTGCAAAATGAGGAAAGGGTACATTTCAGCTTAGTTAGCCTTGGTATTCTGCAACTGGTAGAATGTAATGCATAAAGTATAATGTGAGCATGTAGTAGGTATATCGATTATTTTAAAGTTGTTTCAAGAAAGAGTACCCATCCGTATACATATTAGGCCACATTCACATCGAGTTGAGCCATGGCTCTACAAAGCCACGACCTAAATATGGCGGACGTACATGAAAGGAATACCGCCTTATCTTTTAATAGCCTCCCCATATGTCGTCCCTGCAGGGGTACAGTCATTAAAACACTGCTCCATTGGGACGACACACGGGGAGGCGTGTGAGAGGCGGAGAGACTATTAAAAGATTAGGCGGTTTTCCTTTCATGTACGTCTGCCATATTTAGGTCGTGGCTTTGTAGAGCCATATGGCTCAAGTCGATGTGAATGCGACCTTATACTTGTTTGTCAGTTTGAGTCTGTTAGTCTATTTACTTGTGCATCTGTCCTTTAGTTAAAGGTACATATGAATCGAGCATTGGTAGAGCGTGGGTATCCAGTAACACATGTAAACCACTTCTACTAGTTTCTTATACGACTCAAATAAAGTCAACATGCCAAGGGATAAACTGAATAAATCACTCGATTAGCCATATAAGAGCTTTTGACTGCCTTTTCTTTAAATTTTTTGGTCAGAAAAACCTACTTACATGTCATTGATCTACTTTTTAGCGCTATGTATATACAGCATAGAAAAATAGCAGAAAAGTCCTTTCAGATATCATTTTTTGGGTATTATTAAACAATATCTTTTGGTAATTCTCTTAGCTATACTATTTGAAACTATATGCTGGCGTTTGGTAGGTTTTTGTGGCCAAAAATTCGCTTCGCATGCATAAGTGACTGACATGTTAATGTATCAAAATATTTATTTGTCAATTATTACAGACACCTGTATTTCTCAGACTGGGGAGTAAGTCCTGTAATAGAACGTAGTGATCTGGATGGCAAGAACAGGAAGGTCCTGGTTGACCGCCTTGGATGGCCAAACAGTTTGACCATAGACTATGAAGACAGCAGGCTCTACTGGTGCGATGCCCGCTTTGACCACATAGAGTCGACAGGCTTAGATGGACAGGAGAGAAGGGTGGTTGTAAGGCAAGTCAAATTCTTTAAGCCTAAAGATTGTTGTCACAAATTATAGCATCTATCTATCTATCTTTCTATCTATGCACCATAGTCGGTAACAACAATGGGGCAAGGGCATCGAAATTTCAACATGGCACCGATCTTGTGAGGACGCTTTTCGCTTAGAATATGCATCATATTTTGCAATATGTTCAAGGGACAACGCGTGGGGAGGCTTGAAAGAAGCAGAGAGACCATTACAGGATTAAGCGGTCTTCATTTCATGTTGGTCGGCCATATTTAGGCCGTGGACCAGCTAGCACTCGCCTCTTCTCATTCTGAATGGCCCCTTTGAGTGTCATTTTTGGCTAAGAATTTAAAAGTGTAAAATACACAGCGATGTTTGGAAACACGAATTTATTTGTTATTATTAGATTACTCCACCCCTTTCACCTGAAAGCACCCCAATTGTAATCCAACACATAGGAATTTTTAGGCAGACTTTCAAAGATGATAACCCATTGTTGTTACCCAGTATCATGGACGTGCAGACATATTAATATATATCAATTATATGTATATATTGATTTTCCTGTCTCAAAAATGAATGATTCTCATGCCAGCTAAATGTCAGTCATAACACATATCTAGCTGAATGGTTATATCAAGTTACATGAAGACAGTGTTTTCTTTATTTTTCCAATCTATTTAGTAATAGGAGATCAGTAGAAGTCTCCTTTTCATGTTTTTCTCCCAACCTGCATGCAATGATCTGTTGACAACTGACAGGTATTAGCATTACCTCAGGGCAGTGGGAATATAGTGATCATAGTTTGAATTTTATTATAACTGTTATAATTATGTTTTGAAGGCATTTTCTAGCTTTCAGCAATATTCGTAAAGCTTTGGCATGTGTGACAAGAATCATATATTGTCAATAACACTACATCAGATAGCAGAATTGCTGGCCGAGTGGTAAGGTCCTTGGCTGCCAAACCTGGGTCTGATTCCCACTCAGACCAGTTTTTTTTTTTTCCATTAATGATTGATGTAACAGGTATCAGCTACATGTAGTATAGAAGTGTTATTAGGATTCTTCCATTACCATCATAATGGTTACATAATCCAGGATAGAGATACACTATCTCTGCGGCTTTAATTTTAAGACCATTGCTGTGATGGAAGTTTTTGTTGATTTTGTTGATTATAAAAAAGTTGCCTAAAAGATTTATCTATTTATTTTGACCAAATTAATTTTTTTTAAAACACAATTGGTCAAAAAAAGATGTGATATTTTGATAGATATTTTAAGTACATTTTTTACCATAATTATAATTAAAGATACTTGTATACTGTAGGTAAAAACATGAAAGTTTTGGATTTCTTAATCCCAGCAATATTAAATTTTTTTTACTCTATCTGATAATCACCTAATGCAAAAGACTTAAATAGTTTACAGGCACGACCCACGTGCCCCTGATATTTAAGGATTAAAGGATGATTACATAATTTTAAAGTAAAGTAGATGACCATTTGGGTCAGATTGATTATGACTCTTGCCATTAAAACTGCAGAAAACCATGTAGACAGCTGTAGTCACTGTTGTTTAGACTGTTTTGCAATATCTTACGTCCCCAGAAGTGAAAAAAATCTCGTGAAATCCCACAAACTTCAAATCTTACTTTTGTGCCCTAGCAATTACGTACTGATTCAGAAACTTCAAGATACAGTAACAACACACTGAATTTTTATGGATTACTTTCAGTATATCACAATTTATAATTTGATTTGTCCATACAACTTGAAATGGATGATACAGAAATAATTTAAGAAGGAAAAAAAAATTAGGTGAAAAATATGATTTTTGTTTGTATATCAGAAAATTGTATATCTGAAAATGATGATATGTTTGGGATGTTTATAATGTTCATAACTTTATGCTATAAAATGAAGTGTAAAAAGGTGTACGTTTCCCATAAGTTTTAACCATAAAGAGGCTGTGTTATGGCATATGTGAAGGCCATCATATGAGGACATTTTCATATTGAGCATTGTATAGGTATTATGTATTACAGGAATGTTCCCCATCCATTCTCGATTACGGTACTACAGCAAAGAATATACTGGACGGACTGGGACACTACACATCTTCATTACGCAAACAAATGGGATGGCGGACATCAGGGACAACTCCTCAACTATGAGGGCATGATGGGAATTGTTGCCATGGCAGCATCACGACAACAAGGTGATATAAGAAAACCATTTCGCCTTGCATTTTTTGCAAGAAGGTTTTTGAGAAAATTAGAAACTGATGTATTCTGTGTGATTTCTCCGTAATATCAGCATCACTGTGTTGACAATTGTATTAACCCTGTGTAATTGCCTGCATATTGGATAACATATACTGTAGATATATAATATTACCTCAGCCAAGGAGGTTATATTTTCACCTCCCTTTGTCTGATTGTTGGCAAAATATCAGGCCTGCTGCAAATTTACAGCTACTATTACCAATAAATGGTTAATGAATTTTTTCTAGATTCCCATATATTGCAATTTCATCTCTGATATAATTACAGTATATACACTGTACTTTGATAAACCTGGCAATACAAAAACAACAATATAAAAATTGACATTAATTTTCTGTTGAATTTACTGTTGTTATTAATATTTATTGCTGCATGTAGGCATCTCTGTAATACTGCTATGTTCCTTCAGGTACCAATGCATGTTCTGCAGATAATGGAGGTTGTAGTCATCTTTGTTTTGCTAAACCTGGCGGCCATTTTGTCTGTTCTTGTCCAGAAGGGATGACAGTGAAGGACAAAACTTGTGAACCATGTAAGTTCTCAGGATTAAGCTTATGTTGATAAACCTGGAGTTACCAATGGAATTGAATTGAAGCACATCTAGTAGATTCCACATAAACTCATCAGCTAGCTTATTCTCTAAGTTATGTTTAATCTTAAATAATCATATATTGTGGACCACATTTTCCTTTGTCATGTATGCACTGGTTGAAAATTAATATTATATCCATTCCTGAATTTTACTTGAGCATTATTTTCTTGTCTGAAAAGTCATGCCAAGCATTTTGTACTCTGCTTTCAGTATCAAATGCCAGGCTGTGAGCGTGTCTCCATACATGTGTGCCCTTTGTATTCTTCTATTTGGGATGCATTTCCATTGAAGTTGTAACAGCTTAACTTAGCACATGCATTTTCAGCAATCTCAACTTGTTGAGATTTTTGCTGAATATATGCATCTTGACTGCAGGGTATGGCATATGTCTTGCCCACTATTACTTTGGCAGTGGGGTGACAACAGGGATTAGAATAGCATATTATGGTTAGATAATGGTGTGCTAGAAGGCGTGTGCTAAATTGAAGCTGTCAGAGACTGGAAATGGGACCTCCACTCGCTGCTGTGTTCTTGCCAGAGATCAAATTCTAACATACTCTGTTGATTAGCTCATGCAAGCTTCTTGAGTTTCACTTGTGAAGATTCTTTTTTTGGACTAGACAAGAAAAATGATCTAACAGTCAAGCTGACATCACACGTCTTAGCAACTGGCAAGTCCAACAGAAATGGGGTAAAACAACTAAAAAAAAAACATGGGGGATTGTATTGACTTCTGTGCTTAAGTAGTCAGACTTTTTCTGATGGTATCATACTTCACAATGCTTGACAACTTGTGTCAGTGAGGATGAAATAAAGTGTCAGGGAGGATGAGCTATTTACCTGGTTGATTTCCTTTGCTGATCTTTGTAATTATAGCCATGGCATACCTGCTTATAAGAGATAAAATTGGATTTAAGTGATGATCATTATCTGTGATCAGGAATCTTAAGGCAGTAGATTGCAAAAACCCATTTGCTTACCTGGATGAGCATAATAATTACATCCTTAAAGAGAACTTCTTCAGGAAGCAATTGATTTTAGCATGGAAGGTGTCAATTTTACTAAGAACTGTTGACATTGCATTGCTGGCAAAAGTCACGGTGACCCAATATTTTACCATCAAACTATCAAGTATTTCCAATGTATTCTTCATGAAGTATACTAAAAGGAAAGATCTTGAAATGATCACCAAATATCATGGTGGTAAAATACACATTTTTAATTTTCTTATTTTCTCATGAAAATTTTCACCTGCAAACTAACAAAAAGTGCCAATGTATCCTCCATTATGCATACTAAGAAAAAAGTCATATACTCAAATAAAAAAAGATTTATTAAGTTTTGTGGGGGGATTGGGAGTCAAAACTTTATGGGGGGAGTAACATTTTCATTATGAAAATTTGACTGGGGAGGCAGATTTTAGGGAAGTCCGATTGTCATGGTACATCGGCAATACACGTACAGAGGTAAAGTAGTGAAAGCTTACCACACTGCAAACACATTTTGAAAATCAGATTGGAATTTTTTTAATTCCCAGAGATGAACTTTTGAGAGCAATATGGCTGCAGGACCAAGGTTGTGCATATGTGACAAAAGACTGGGTTGTTGATCAAAAGGTGCATGTGTGTTCAGTTCATTTTATTACAGATAATGAGAAAGTCGTACATTGTGTGGTATTTGTGTTAGCCATTTAACTATAATGTCCAGACCTTACACTTGTTATTAATTATCAAGTTATTACTGTAACATTTACAGTGCAGGGTTGCCCAGAGGACCACATAGAGTGTGATGGAAAGTGTATCTCTAAGGAACTGATGTGTGATGGACAAAAACACTGTGAAGATAACAGAGATGAGAAAGATTGTACAGGTTGTTACACACTTCTAACTAATGTTTATTGATATTGTAATATAATTCACTTATTGCTGCAGTATTAAATTACTAGTAAATGCTGTATATGTTCATTGAATAATTACAATTAGTATATATCTATTTGTAAAAGATACATGGATTACTCAATCAATTTATTTGAATGTTTGGTCATATTCATGTACGGTACATCATGTACTAGTACTGTAATAAATTCAAAGTAATGATGATAAGGAATTTGTCAAATCTGGTTGCATTTATGTTTTTTTTTATGGACAGACACTGTGTCTGGACGTATAACCATCACATGCATCTGCAGCCTTAATTACTGTACACACACACACACACACACACACACACACACACACACAGCATAACAATATTGACTTTTTGCATCCCAACCAGTTTCAGCAATATCTTCAGGGGATTGTGTGTGTGTGTGTGTGTGTGTGTGTGTGTGTGTGTATATATATGTATATCAACATACCCTATCTGTGTCTATATTCTCCACTAGGACACCAGTGTAGAGAGTATGAGTTCCAGTGCACCAATGGTCAGTGTATACACAGTATATGGAAGTGTGACCAGGATGTGGACTGTGAAGACTTCTCTGATGAGACAGACTGTGGTAGGTCAATGAAACTATATGCTATAGACAAGCCACAGGGACTACCCCTGGTGCTTGACAGTTGTTTTCTAGGCAGAAAGGCAGAAACAGAGTTTTTACTAAATTTTAGTTGGAAAAAAAGAAAAACAGAAAACGAAAAAGACCATGCAAGTTTTTGTAAATTTAGTTTCTGGTACTTGAATGCAAGTCAATGTAAGTTAAGTAAAGAGGACAGAAATTCTTGCGCGGTGTATGTACATGTATTATAATATTTTGATATTGTTTACATATGTATTTTAGGTGCAGTGACATGCAAGCCAGGACAGTTTCAGTGTGTGTCTGGTATGCCATGCATAGAGGCGCACTGGGTGTGTGACGGCACCCAGGACTGCCCAGATAACAGCGACGAAAGTTCCTGCAGGAACCGCACATGCACCATTGAGGAGTTTCAGTGTCAAGATGGCCGCTGTATTCCCACTTCCTGGTACTGTGATGGGGCTGTAGACTGCGAAGGGGGAGAGGATGAGGTCCGAGATTGTGGTAAGAGATTTGGGATGGATTTAACAGGAATTATACAGGAGCGGATTCAGAGATATTTTCTGACTGTCTTCCAAATTATCTTAAAGTTTGTTGATCCGTTCATTTTTGACCGTCTTCTGACAGGAAAATTAGATACCCGTTATTTTTTAAACGGTTAATGTAAACTTAGCTTGATAGTACAACTCTTTACAAAATCTGCTTAAACTGTTTAAATGAATTATTTATATTCAGGCTAATGTTTTTTGGTTTGGGTTAGTGAATTTTTTAACCCAGCTTAGCCAAAGGGCTGTTCATTTAAAAAGTATTTGGCATAGACTGTTTCCATTATAAATAGCTAGACATTGAGCAGTGTTTGATTTGGGGACATATAATTTAGTGTCACACCTTTACTTTAACATCTTTTATTTTCCTTAGTAATCAATTATCAGAACAGGTGCTTTGAATTAATGACTTATTTATTAATTATTCTCTTTTGTGGACAGAAAAGTCTCCCTCATAAATAAATGGACTTTGAGCAGTTCTTGATTTGGGGACATGTAATTTAGTGTCACACCTTTTACTTCTGAATCAATATCCTTAATTTTTCCTAGTGATCAATTATCAGAAATGGTGCTTTGAATTATCGACTTAATTATTAATTATTCTCTTTTGTGGATAGAAATGTTTTTCTCATAATAAACTGGACTTTGAGCAGTTCTTGATTTGGGGACATGTAATTTAGTGTCACACCTTTTACTTCTGAATCAATATCCTTAATTTTTCCTAGTGATCAATTATCAGAAATGGTGCTTTGAATTATCGACTTAATTATTAATTATTCTCTTTTGTGGATAGAAATGTTTTTCTCATAATAAACTGGACTTTGAGCAGTTCTTGATTTGGGGACATGTCAGTGTCACACCTTTACTTCAGTATCCTTAATTTTTCCTTGGAAAATGGTTGCAAACAAAGCTGTTTAGCATCAAGAGAAACATTGTCTTGGTAAGCTGAAGTTCAGTTTTAGCAAAAAATGACTGCTGCTGCTATGATGGCAAGTTCTCTGTGGAAGTTGCTGGAGCAACTTTTGCTTTCAGCTGTTTCCTCTCATAGACAATAACACTATCACAAACCAGCATACACTGTTTCCATCATAAATAACTGGACTTTGAGCAACTGTTCTTGATTTGGGGTCATGTAATTTAGGATCACACCTTTACATCAATATTCTTAATTTTTCCTAGTATTCAATTATCAGGTCAGGTGCTTTGAATTATCAACTTAATTATTTATTATTCTCTTTTGTGGATAGTAAAGTTTTTCTCATTATAAACTGGACTTTGAGCAGTTCTTGATTTGGGGACATGTAATTTAGTGTCACACCTTTTACTTCTGAATCAATATCCTTAATTTTTCCTAGTGATCAATTATCAGAAATGGTGTTTTGAATTATTGACTTAATTATTCATTATTCTCTTTTGTGGATAGTAAAGTTTTTCTCATCATTAACTAGACTTTGAGCAGTTCTTGATTTGGGGACATGAAGGTGTCACACCTTTAAGTTTCCCTAGTAATCAATTATCAGAACAGTTGCTTTGAATTGACTTAATTATAAATCATTCTTTTTTGTGAATAGAAAAATGTCCAAACTAAATGACAGGAGTTTAAGCAGTGCTCGATTTGGGGATACATAGATTTCAATCCTTTACTTAAACGTCCTTACTTTTTCCTTAGCTAGTAATAAATTATCAGGACAGGTGCTTTGAATTAACTTAATTATTAATAATTCTGTTTTTACATTATTAAACATATCCCTTTATGTCCAACAAGAAGCTCCCAGTAAAAGTTAATTTGAATTTACCAACATAAACTGAATGATGTAAATTAATTTTGCTAAATTCCAGGCTTGTTGGCTCCTTGCCAGGCAGAGGAGTGGCGATGTGGGAACAACGCCTGTATAGCCAAGTCTCTGAGGTGTGACGGGAAACCTGACTGTTCTGACCACTCAGATGAAGTGACCTGTGGTAATGTGAAAACCTTTGCTGAAATGACTCTATTTTATAATGTGGTTGCATGACTGTATTTTGATTGTTTGGTAACCAGCTATAAAAATGTCACTAACTGAGATTTAAAAACATGTTTGTTATTTGTCAGAATACAAACATGAGTGTGTGCCATTTTGCCCCAGCACATGCAATTTGACTTGGATAAATTTCAATCAAATTCAAATTACTGATTTTGGGGGTGTTCCTGTATGTTAATTGGTCTTGTTCTTTTGGTGTTTTGAGTTATCACAGCAACAACCTTTGCAAATATGCAGAGATATGTACTTGATTGTCACAGGAGACTATAGATATTTCACATAGAATCAACAAAGTGTTATCTATTACTAAGGATGAGATTTTTCCCACTATCAACAGATTTTTTGACTTTTTGGGAGCCAAAACTATCATTGGCCTAGGTGGCCCACTGGACCCCATGTCCCCCTATTTACTGACTTTTTCACCAATTGGCAGTCTCATCCCTGTATTCCTGACATCTCATTGAGATATCGCATTTTATTTCAGGTGTGGCATCTGAGTGTTCTCCCCCCTGGTTTCAATGTACCATGGGCCCCTGTCTGCCACCGCACCAGGTCTGTGATGAGCACCAGCAGTGCCCTCTGGGGGAGGATGAAAAAAACTGTGGTAAAGATTATGTAACCAACACATAACAGATAACACAGTGCCTGGCATTAGCGATATTTTCAACAAATTTGTATCTTAATAACTCGGACTCACTCATTTACACCTTGTTGTCCAATATACCACAATGGTGTTGAGAAGAAAACACCAAGTGTGAAAGATATATTACATTCATGATGTGAAAGACTTTATATCTGGACAGTTGTTTTCTACGTGGACTGTGGTATAGGATATATCATTATGGTAATACACTAGGTGTAAAATGAGTGAAAATCAATGATTGGATTCCTAATCTTACTCTGCCAAACAATAAGGCCTCTCTAGCTGATGAAATAATTTATTGTACAGAATGACACAGAATTGCTTGTATCATCACGACTCTGCATGGTTTTCAGTTTCCAGTTACATGTACTTTTAATATTTGACTATTTTGAGATCTCCTGTGGTCTCAGTCACCAGGAGTGACACACTCTACCCACTGTTTGTCTCACAGCAGTTTGTGACAACCAGTGATTTTTATCTTCTAGGTCTGGTCACTTGTGACATTTCTGAGTTCCTCTGTGGTGATAATGATACATGTATACCCGGTCACTGGGTGTGTGACGGTTTCCGAGACTGCGAAGACGGAGTGGACGAGTTTGAGTGTAGCCGCCCCAGGACAGATATGGTGCAGAAGAAAGACAATAATGGAAATATAGACAGTGGTAGTGTTCTTTTAGTTTTGCTTCTCTTAATTATTTTAACCTATTTTTTCTGGACTCTTTTTTTTTTATCTGAAATTTTGACAACATACTGTGGCTTTGCACCCTAGATGTCACTTTTACTGACATATATTTCTGTTTTGTTGTTTCCATAAAAGCATGTTATACCCTAAGTGTGATTTACCACAATAATATTTTATATTGTCAGTGGTTTAAAACCATTATTCAGATGGAACCCCTCACTATAGCACTTATTTAGTAGTAATAATAATAATAATAATATGGTAAACAGTTGAGCTCATAAACACTCCAGATTGTTATCTGTTTGATACCTTATGTTACCAAGAGTTACTCTATTGTTAACAGTGATTATCATGGGGTATTAGAGGTGACACCTCTGGGGAAAACACCCCCAGCTGCAATGAGTAACCAAACTATTGTCCAACAATAACACAGTGAGCAAACATACATAGTGTGCATGTAACACAAGCCATTCATTAAGGAGGGTGGCGTTTTTAAAACGTAACCATTGAAGTTGTTAGAAATTGTGACTTTTGGTAAACTTTCAATATTTCTGAGCTCAGCTGTAATAGCTATGATTATTGAACCATGTATTAATACTTTCAGGTAAAGTAAAAATTAAAAGATTATAGACTGATGAAACTCATTAGAAGTTGAATAGCAAGTGAAATTAGTAGTGTAGTGAAATTATGTAGTCTAATTTATTGAGGTAAAACAATGCATTTCCAGCTGCTGTGTGTGGTGCAGACATGTACCAGTGTGGCAGTGGAGAGTGTCTGGTCTACCAGCAGGTGTGTGATGGCACCCAGCACTGTAGAGACGGATCAGATGAGGGTGGACAATGTGGTAGGTAGGGTGAGTGTCACATTGTGATGTGTTAGTTGTGACAGTGTGTTAGTTGTGACAGTGTGTTGTGACAGTGTGTTAGTTGTGACAGTGTGTTGTGACAAGTTGTGTTAGTTGTGACAGTGTGTTAGGTGTGACAGTGTCTTAGGTGTGACAGCTAATGTATTAACTGTGGTGGATGTGACAGCGCATGTGTTTGTGTGATTTTGTGGCAATGATAAAGGAGCATAGTTCAATAGTGATATATAGGTTTGACAATGAGGCTGTGTGGTGGTGTGCAGGTTTTGATGGGGAGGTGATTGTGACAAGATGGAAATTATGTTAAGTGTGACAATGATGTAGTCTGTATTAGTGTGCTGGGTGTAACCGTGAAAAAGAGGGCAAGATGAAGATGTGACATTGAGGATTGTGTGTGGTTTCACAGTGACAGCTTTTGGTTATCTTTTCCAGACAGCTCATGTTCCACGCTGAAGGGGGGTTGTAGTGACATATGCCGCAGCACCCCTGCAGGCCCTGTGTGTCAGTGTAGAGAGGGCTTCACTCTGCTCAGTGATGGAATGGTCTGCATAGGTATGTACAGCTCTGATGCACACACACACACCCACCCACACACACACACACACACACACATGTACGGGTGCATGTCACGTATGCATGTTTTCACACAAAATTTACATACTAGTAGGTGCTTCTGCAGGCTTTCAGTTATGCTTGAAAACATCCATGTAACATTGAAATATGCAAGCACATGGCACACACATGTTCTGTGTCATTTCCTTTGCACAGTTTAGAAAATAAGGCAAATCAATGCTGTAGGTTTGGTAATGTTCATATTCACCTCAGCTTAATATGCTTGAAAATTTTCCTGCTGTATATATATATATTACTTTCAGATGTGAATGAATGTGACCAGCCTCTCAGTGCCACTGCTCCCCTCTGTGACCAGGTGTGCTTTAACACCAAGGGCAGCTACAGGTGTGACTGCAAGCATGGATACCAGCTACAGTCTGATGAGAAAACATGTAAAGCAAGTACAGGTAATATAAAGTAAAGCACTCAGAGACCTCCATCAAGATAAATAATTAATTACTAAATAAATTAACCTTTACTTAAGTGAAGTACGTATCACCACCAAAATCTAGTCATTTGTTCGTTGTTCCATTTCTGACCTGTCCTGAAGATTTCATTGAAATCCATCCATAACTCCTTGCATAAAGTTGCTGACAGAAAAACTCACAAACAAAGTATTAACAGAACAAGAAACATAACCTCCTAGGCTAAGTAATAATGTAGTATGTAGCCTTGATATTAACACCTTGGACAACTCTGGTGTGACTGAGTGTGGGTGCTAACAAGGATGGACATAAAAACAATATATGTTGTTCTGTATTTGGTTGTACTTAGCTCATTGTGGAATAGAGATATTGATTTTTTTTTAGACTTCTCACCTCTGTCAAAGTTGAGAAGATGAAATGATTAACACCAACTAGCTAGAAGTTATTTGATAAAAATTAAGAATTTTTTATTGAAAATAATATCAGTCTTTTTTTGTTTTGCTGATCATAAATTATTGAAAATACAACTTGATATGAAATAATGATCATGATGATGATTTCAAAAATTGTCAATGGAAATTCCATTTTATGATAAGTATCACAGAATATTTGGCACTTTAAATGTGAATGAAATCTGTTTTTCTTCTCCCATTATGTTATATCACATGCCTCATCACTAATGTTTAATGTGCATGATATTAAGTGAAGTTTACAAGAAAATATCAATACTCTCAATAAGAATACTGAAGGAAGAATACCTAAAAAAAAAGGAAAAAAAATTCAGGATATGTTGATAGGTTCTAAGTTAAGTGACTTGTCTCAGCTGAGTCATAAATGATTTTTGAGTCACTTCCCCCTTTTTTTTTTAATGTAAAATTATGCTTGGGAGTCATAGGTCTGGACTTTTTAGCTTTTTATCCCATTAAGGCACAACAGACAAATTTCACTCTCCACAGCATGTAGTTCGTATTGCTCACATCAGCAAAAGAGGTCAGCTATGCCTTGAAGTTGATTGTCCATTAGTAAGTGGACAGGATATATCTAAAAATTTCTCTTCACAAATTGTATTGATGGTTTCTATAGGTGGAATATAATTTCCTCTGAATTCAGGTTTCTTTGCATTTTCAAAACAACTTTTTCTGCTTGTGCTTTGAAGTGCCCTCTAGATTATGAACACTTCTTTCATGGTTGGTACGTGAAGAACTTGACTTTCCCACTGTATGCCTCCCCAACAACCAATTGCCCATAGTTGTCTATTGCCACAACCTGGGGGACATCTATCTTGTTATCCTCAGTGGCGATATACCCCTTAAATGTGCCATCATGAGAGAGCATCGTGACTTTATAGTTATTTTTCTCAGCAACAAATACATTGCCATAGATATCTGAGCATATGCCACAGGGGTCAAGCATCTGGCTTTGTCCTTCTTCAAGCCCACCCTGTTCCCACAGCAGTTCTCCTTTCTGACTGAAAGCTTTCACCTTGTTGCCAATGTTGTCAGACAGTAGAATGTCGCCATTAAATTTATTAACGGCGATGTAGCAGTCGTCGTCCATCTCCTGGGTGATTTCTATTGGTATGTGGCACAGGTGGTGCCCATGAGGGGTGAAGAAATGAACCTGGCGTAAATAACTATCCAATAGGAGGATTTCTCCCTTATGATTGGTCGTCACGCTGCAGGGTGACATCAGGAGGTCGCGTCCACACTGGAGCAAGTAGTGACCAGTCCGGTCATATATCTTAGCCACTCCGTCCCCCGGGTCAGCTATGGCTATGTTCCTGTTGGACAGGATAGCCACATCTTTAGGCTGGACAAATATCTTGCTGAATAACGTGGAGCCAAATTGATGCCTTTGGGTTCCACTGTACCGAAATGTCTGAATGAGAAGAATTGAAAACGTGTTAATATTTAATTTTTTATGTGTATTAAAATCCTGTGAAGCTAGTTGTTTAATTCATATCACTTTTTTTTTTTTGCAAAATTTTTAGTAAACCTTTAGATTGTTTTGTTGTGAAACAATTATAATTTTACTGGTATTTTTTTTGTGTTCAGTTATTTTATCAAATGATGCATATTAATAGAGATTGTTAGTGGCTGTGTAACATAATCAAGCCTTGGTAACGTATGTACAACTATTATTCTGGTTGAAAACTTTGTATATTGTATTGTATAATAACATGAAGTAAATGAGTATGAAAGTAACTTTAAATAATTATTTCATTTGATAGGACTGAATTCTGTTTGGTTAATAGTTTCAGCGAATAATCCAAACATTGACAATAAGATCAAAATTAATAATATTGATTGGTAAATTAAATTCATAATCATTGAATATTCTCAACTATACTCAGTCAAATTAAATAGAACTAATTTATCAATTGATAATTTAAATGAGAAAATTATATAAGTTTGAATGGAATACAAATTGATGACCTTCAGCCTTTGTGCTTTTCCATCCATCAATACGATATCATTTCGGTGGTTCACAGTGAGTCCACATATATTAGGTGTCTTGTGTGGGTTTTTCTCTATATTAAAGCAATGGACTTGTCTACCAAGGCTGCTGTTTCGGTGGAGTCTGACATCAAACAAAGTGAACTTCTGACTGGTGTCATAAGACATGGCCACTGTGGGTCTGTGAAAATATCAGGATTAGACTTACACTGCATATGGATGAATAGCACTGTTTTTTTTAAAATAATTTTTTTAATTTTTATTTTTATTAGCATGTACTTAAACCTCTTTATTACTAATTCTATTGAATAGGTTAATTTTATATCTGTCCGTTTCTGATAGGTCTTTGCCTCAGCTGAATTGGTGGTTTTTCTGTCCCTTTGTGTACTATCTCTATATAGAACCTCGATAAATAAGAAAATTGGAACATGGTTGCTTAAAGTTTCCTGCTGAAGCCTGGTTAATTCACCTAATTGAATTGGCTTTACTAGAAAGATAAGAAAATAATTATTTCATTCCCAGTTTGATAATATGCTGACCTTGGTTGACTGTGTAATTATTATAATTGTGCTTGATATACCTGGCCAAAAGTGATAATTGCTGTCAATGACATAGTCAGCCATGATAGATACATGTATGTGTACTTTGGTAGATATTTAATCATCTGACAGGCCTGAAGTCAATATTTTCTAAATGGCTGAGGATTGTTTTTGTGTGTTACAAATGTAAAAGATGGACCTCTTTATCCCTTTAGCAGACCCAGCATGAGAAATGACACCGTACCTAGATAAAAATTTTGTTTCAAAACAGACCTTATCTGACCAAAAAGGAAGTTTGTTTGAATCCCCCACCCTTACGACCTCCACCCTTACCATCCCCACCCTTACCACCCCTCCCCCTCCCCACCTTCAGACCTGCTAGAGATCATGATAATATTTTTGTAATGGTAACCTTAATATAATTCTTTTGTGTATGGACACCATCTTGTGGCATTCCAGCCAAAAGATGAAAGGTTAGGAATGACATAGAGTTACAGTAATAATATATTCTCACCTGCTCAGTCTGTCACTCGAATGCTTTCATGAAAATGTCACCATGCAGTGGTTTTATGGTAGTGTCCTAGCTCAGTGTGACACCAGTGAACCAACAACGTTACTTTACGTGTGTCATATCATGGTCTGGTTCCTACAGCCGCTAAGGGTCACACACTAAACCTCTGTACCTCACCCTGAGTGTCTGAGGTCACTAAAGATACCTCATTACTTATAATCTGTCCCCTCCAGTGGTGACCTGACCTCCAGTACTCAGGGTGTCCTTGATAAGATAAGCTTGCATATGAATGTAGGTCTGCGGAGGTGATGTAGGATATTATGTGAAGTTTGTTGTGTTATTATCTAGTGGGGTTAGTTAATTGTCTTACATACCCAGTTTATTTACTGTGTGTCTATGCCATAGAATGGATTTGTTGTTTTTTTTTATGAATTTATATGAATTTTGAATGAGCTGGAGATTTGTTTTTAATTATCAGTTCATTGATTTAATGTGTCTGTAAATTAATTTAAATGTCATTTTAATATTTGAAAATCTACAACACCCTACCCTTCCACAGACAAAAGCACCTTACAAAATTAAAACAAACAAAATATATATAGATTTATGTCACTGATCTGATATATTCCATTACATTACAGGCCCACTCCCCAGCCTCCTGTTTGCTGCTGGAGCTTCAGTGTTTACCAGCCATCGTGACGGCAGTCACCTGTCTGCAGTTGTCACCAGTCAGCACTTGATTATAGCTCTAGACTATGATTGGCTGACACAAACCATCTACTGGAGTGAGGCTGTAAGGGAACTGGGGTGAACCTTTCTAGTTTGCGTGACAGTAGAAGAAAAAAAAGTTTATCGCAAATTGTCAGTTGTCCTTACAGAGATCAGGAGAGAACAGGACCAATTTGTTTACAGCATTGTGCATAAAATGTTTATTTGTTTAATTAGAAAGATGAAATGTAAAAACAGATATTTTTGTAAAAATAATGGAGAAACATGGATATGTTTTGCAATATTCGTCTGGTAAATATATTGTTGAAGCAAAAAAAGAAAAGAGAGAGAAAGAATACAGAAAAGAAAAATAGTTTCAGATTCAATCTATAATTAATTGTATCATTTTTTTGTGGGTGGAGGGGGGGAAGGAGATGTACTTTTTAGTTTTCTTGAGTCATACACTAATTTTGAATAATTTTCCTAGGACACTATCAAGTCAATGAAGGCAGGAGGAAGTGGTGACCAGGGTGTCCACAGGTCAGTAGTGACCGGGTTGTCCAGACCAGATGGACTAGCAGTGGACTGGGTAGCAGGCAATATATACTACACAGGTATAATACTGTTTTCTGGATGAAATAATACTTCTTTCTGGCAAAAATTTGAAACCTTCAGATTACCCATGAATCAAATCAAGCTTAATTATAAATTTCACCATTAAAGGTCCTTTATGTATTTATTTATTTTTTAATTTTGTAATTTTTGTTGCAGATTTGAAAACGTTGCTGTACTGCACTGCTGTTAGTTTAACTAGTAACCTTGATATTTCCAAAATTTACTGTGAATTCATTATTTGACTCGATCTTTTCAGTGTGGAAAATCGTGAGTTTTATAGATGCTGTACACATATTTTTTAAAGTCACAAATTCTTGAAATTGAAACATTCCTATCGTGTGGTAAAAGCAAAACTATGTTTTGCAGGCTATGTTTTTTTTACTTCTATTCTATACAATAAAAGCAACAAAAATGCTACACAGAAATATATTTTTAATGATTCTAAAATTGCATCAACAGATTGACTACCTCACATTAGTTGTGAATTAAGCACATACTGGGACATAATAAAAGCTTTAATGTATGTGCCTGTACTTAAGGGCAGTGAGAATACTAATGAGCTGCAAATATAAACTGGAAAACTTTGAACATTGTGCTACTGTAGAAAGAGAGAATGGCAAAAAAGCAAGGTGACAGTGAAAGTGCATAATCAATCCCTGGACCCACCTGTCCATTTTAATGTCTTCTCTCCATCAGATGCTGGAACCAAACAAGTCACAGCTTGCAGTGGTGATGGAGATGTATGTTCTGTGTTAATACACAAAAGTTTGGACCAGCCCAGAGCTATTGTGTTACATCCTAAGATAGGGTGAGTGATTAGATGATGTGCATTGGGATTTGATCTTGTTATCTGGCGAGACAGCTAGCTGCTACAGAGCTTAGTAATGATAATTGTTTTGGCGTGTTTCTTGAGATATGGTTAGAGTGAATAAGTGTTGAAACCTGATGTCCATTGACAATCATGTTTGTAATAAGTTACCATTTTTTGTGTTATTTACTTTATTAATCAATTAATTAAGTAAATATATTACACAGAGTGCAAGTGTGCATACCTTTCACTGGCAGGACTCAAAATGTTCATTGCTTTTGTGGGAAAAAACTCGTATATCCTGGCCACTTTGTTAATTTTCTTCTACATTATTTTTCTTCGATATCATTAATATATAAATGTTCTCCTGGTGTGTCAGGCTAATGTTCTGGTCTGACTGGGGGTATGATGCCAAGATAGAGAGAGCCTGGATGGACGGCCAGCACAGACAGCTGGTCATTGGGGACAAGGTCATCTGGCCGAATGGACTGACTGTGGACTTTGTGCTGGACAGGCTGTACTGGGTGGATGCAAAGTTTGACCACATTGAGGTGGCAGACTTTAATGGGCAACACAGGTAGGGTTTTGGGGGGGGGGGGTAGGATTACAGTATTGACTCTGTCTTTTCCATGAAAAATTTATCAATCCTTCAGATATGTAATTTTGGAATTGTACAATTTATATTTCTGTGTAGCATTTGTTGTGCTAGCTTATACTGTTTTGAATATAAATATAGGGTATAGTCATCTTTTCAATGTTGTCACTGCCACTGAATTAGAATGTTCTTTTTTAAAGAATTTTTGACTTAAAAAGTACAGTATTGGTCTCTAAAATTCACTATTTTGGCCATTGGAAGATCAAATCATAACTGTACACTGTGCTTATAGCTGTATACTTCAAGTTGATGTTCTTGTTAGATTTATATGGAATAATATTAAAATCAGAACATCTGTTTCAAGAAAAACAACAAAACATACATAAATCATTATGGTACATGTAGCAGATCTTTTGAATTATTAAGCAATCTACTGCAGCAAAAAGTGTAAAACATTAGAGGTAATTTAAGTAGTTTGAAAATTTATTGAATTACCTACTATGCAGTACCCTCTACCAGGGTGGCAGATTATATAGGGAAAAACAACCCAGACCAAAATGACTGTATTTTTATCAAGAGACATATCTGTGAAAATTCAATATATTGCCCTGGTAGAGGGTAGTCAGTAAGCATATATTTGTTTACCCCTCTAGGCGAGTGGTAACAAGCAGGGGCATGCAGCACCCATTCAGTGTCACAGTATTTGAGGACACCCTGTATGTCTCAGAGTGGACTACAGGTACAGTGACAGTACTTAACAAGTTCAGTGGGGACAACAGAACCTCTCTGCCTGAATTATTCCACAGACCAATGGGGATACAGGTCTATCACCCTTTACGACAACCTACAGGTAATTTTCTGTTTTTAGAAAATGTTAAATAAAATAGTTTGAAAGTTTGAAAAAATAAATGGCTTTAAATTGTAATGCTCATTCATAAGTTGGTTGTGAATTCGTTTGTGAATCACCACTATATGATTATATAGTCATAGCTAATGATGTTGAAATTTATTTTTTCATCAATTCTCCTAACACACAGCACAAATAAATTCATCTTTAGATTTCTATAACAGGTATATATTCAGTGGTATCGCAGATGTTTTTTTCAATGACATGTATCGAATGATTTTCTTTCGTATAGGGTATAATTATTGTGAACCCCTCCAACCCAAGTGTAGTCACCTCTGTCTGCTGAAACCAGGTGGAGCCAGCTGTGCATGTCCAAGAGGATACACACTGGAAGCTGGTCACTTGTGTCAAATTACAAAACCCTTTACCAGTGGTGCAACACCTGAGATTTCTGGTATTAGTTCTGTCGCTACTACTCCTGTTTATCTGGACAGAAAAAATACAATTTCTTTATCTGCATCCACTGCCAAAAGTTTCTTTGGTCCTAGTACAAAAGCTGTGCATGAGTCAAATTTGGAACTTCTTAAACCTCAAGAAGGGGTTACTGAAAAACAACAGACGGCATCAACCATGACAACTGAATATCCTGCAGTGCCAAGAGGTGGGTCCGTTGCCATTGACACTGATGTTACCATGACAATTCCAGTGAGTTACAAACACCCTATAGCAACACACAAACTGACACCTCCCACTGTGACAGCCAGGAATCAATTGGATAATGTAAAAGGAGAGTCTGGGGGTGATGTAACAACTGTGAGTAGTACAACTACAAGGACATTGAATGAACATGAAGCACAAGGGGCCCACACAAAATCAATTTCCATGGTGACAGTTCAAGTCCCCAGTAATGGATATCCAGAGAGAGAACATGTGGATAATGAAGGTGAGTAACTTGTGTGACATTTACTTGATCAGTGTTAATGAGGAGATCCATGTGGTATAATGCGTTAGATAACTTATTGAAGTTGGCTTTAGATGACATTACAGAAAATTAACTGTCAGGATATTTTATTAGAGAATTTTGATGTTCTCTGAAAATTAACTGTCTGTATATTTTACTACAGATATTTGATGTTTTTCTTCCATATTGCCTCTAGAAATACACTTTCACCATATATTTTTCTATTTTTTTAATAATATTTTTATCATGGTTATACATTTTTTTCATGTCATATTAGGTCCTTCTGTAAACATTGATTTGCCAAACAAAACCAAACTATGCATTGCCACATGTTTAAATGGAGGAAATTGTGAGGGAGGCATTTGTGTGTAAGTCAAGTGATTTTTTTCCACATTTAAGATGAACTGTAGAGTTTTTTTTTCTGATTTTGTAACCTCCCATATTGATGCTTTTCAAAATTTAAGTAAAAATCCATCTGAAATTTTGGGCTCTAATATTGAACAGCTGGTATCTTTAGATGTTCAAAGATATGTATGGTAGACTGATTTTGAGCACATTTTGTATGAAATTGGGAATTTTTTATTTTTTGCTAATTTTGCCACCCCTGCTTAGTATAGTTTTTTTTCAGAATTAAGGTAAAAATCTGAAGTTAAAGTTTTGGGCTCTAATGAACATCACGTGTCTTTAGTGATTTTAGCATTACTCCTCTATTTCAGATGTTGGAAAGGTTTTACTGGCCCCAGTTGTGAGGTCATGATCTCATCCAATCTGACCAATGAGAAACCTGAGGGGAAGGAGGAAGCTGGTGACCTGAGCATTGTAGTCATCCCCGTGATGTCTGTCCTGGTTGTCATCACGGTCATCGTTGCTGCTGTGTCCTGTTATTGTAAGAAACAGAGGTAGGTGCCCAGCATGTAGTGCGGTACACAGGACAGGTTTTATATGGATCTTGGAGGGTACTTGCAAACTGGTGTAAAAATTAATTAATAAAATTTTGTGTGCGTGTGTGTGTTTACTGTCCTTTGTTTTCTTGGCTTCCATGCTTAAAAGTGCGATGTAAAGGTTTTAAGACTGGAATTTTACTTCTAGATGAACTTAAGAGTTGCATGCATTTAGTATACGAACACCTAATCAAACAGTGGTGCTCAAAAGCTAATTTTTACATTTTTTCATTTTCAGAATGAAATCACATCTTCTCCTAATCAAGTATAGCAACAGACACAACCAAGTAAAGCAGACGGATGAAGAACACTTGGTAGAACATGCCTTCCATAACCCTGCATTTGCCAGTGAAGAAGATGAAAGTGTAAGAGATTTTTTGGTACAGTTTTAGAAGTAAAAATATAATGTAGAGATAAAAGTCCTGGATTTTTCCAGATATTTGGATGTTTATTTACCCCCCCCCCCCAATAGAGCTACACACCGACTTCTTTACATTAATAAAAAAATACGTCCTACTTTTGACAAAAGCATCAACTCAAAATATTTTAAATGCAGAAAGAAAATGATGCATAAATTTTGAAAGGACTTTGTTCAATTATCCGAATGTGTTCTGAATTCTTCCAGTCTTGTATACAAAATTAAGGTAGCAAAGCATGCCGTCTGTTGTAATTTTGCATACTACTCTACTTCTCAATGCTTTACAATATACAAGCATCGTACTTTTAAAGGATTTAATGTCTTTTTATTCCATTAGTATGAAGGGATTAAATAATTGTACTTTTAGGATCACCAGAATGCCAGTCTTCACAATTCACAGTGTACCATAGTCACGTCTTCGGACTCATCTGACTCCGCTTTCACTGATGAGAAATCAGATGAACAAAATACCTGAAGCTAGCTAGCCTAGCAAACTAGTTTATCCACATGAATTGACACTCTTCTGTCCAGTACAGTATTATTGAGAATTTAGACAATCTCTTAATGGTGAATGGTATCAGTATTTTACATAGAGGTCTGTTCCTTTCCCTTAGAAAATTATATTCTGAAAGAGTATTGAACATTGTGTGTTAAAAACAACTATATTTTAGAAATGAAATGTTTGGGCACTGCTTTGATAAACAAGTAATATTTTCAGAAAGATTTAGTATCACAGCAGCAATTACTTCTATTTTATTACAAATGGCTGTTATTTAAAAATTTATGGTAATCCATGTTGTTGATCTGCAGATTTATCAGAGCACTTGTTATCATCTATGCCATTGTTGTCTGTTGAGGTCATACGAGTCGAAATTTTTAATGCATGTGGACACGAACGTGTAACTTTGGTGTTACTGTCTTTGTTACCACTGTTACAAGATGTGCCCTATGAAAAAACATATATTGTGACAATTTGCTACTTAAACTGTTATAAATAAGATAATAAATTAATGAAGACACTTTTGATTCTTTTTGCTATATTTTTCTAAATTATTTGTCATTGTATTTTTTCTTTGTTATAATATATAATTTATGGCACTAAACATGATGACATTTTTTCTTTGTTATAATATATAATTTATTGGCACTAAACATGATGACATTTTTTCTTTGTTATAATATATAATTTATGGCACTAAACATGATGACTTATCTCACTGAAAACATGCAGATAGGAAAAATTATACAGGATAAAATTATAATCCAAAAAAATGTTTCTTTGATTACAACAAAAGAACTTGTCGACTCTTGCCATGCATTAATGGCAATAATTACCCAAGTTTCACCATGCAAAGATAATTCTATTCAAATCAAATTATTGTAGTGATTCTAAAAGTTCATGAAAAGAAAATAATTTCAAAGAACTATCTGCCCATATTTTAAAAGGAAAATAAGAAGTTGTGCATTTAAAAAACAACAAGCTGAAAATCACTTACAGCCTAAGCTGCTAAAATCATCATCTTACATTTAAATACAGTGTAAATTGCTTCATACAAAGAATGTATAAGTTCATTTAATTTTTGGAGTCTAAAAATCATTAAACCTGGTCATGAATAGGAATAAATAAAGTTGATGTAAACTGTTACTAATAGCCCAAACTTTGATCCAATATTTTGTTTACTGATGTGTGAAACTGGGCCTTCTCAGAAAATTTCTGACACTTGCGTTTTCAACATATTAAAATATATTCAATCAGCACCACATTTTCTCAAATAATTAAGTTTACAGACGTGTTTATGTACATATTATAGCTTTCTGTACATTTTGTACATTGATAATTAAAAGTACAAGGTTGCGTAAATTGATAAAAACTAACTTCTGGTCACAGTTTTCTGGTTATGTTAACATGCAGATTATACAATAAGATTAAATATTCATAGCACCTCAACTGGCATCTGATATTTCGCCAATTATCCATCCATGCTTCAATAAAACAAAAAATAATTTAAAAGCACAGTAATTCATCAGAGAAGTACTGTAACAAGCTACTAAAAACACAAACAACAAGTGATTTTTAAAATAAAGCTGTTTCAACCAATTTAAAGGTTTCAAAAACTTCTACTTCTGATTAATAGTCTATTTTAATCAGAAGGAGTCAATAAATCTACTAAAAACCTAACTTCTAACAAAAGAAAAATCCAGCATTGCCAGATAAACAATAAAATTCAACACTTCTCATATAAATATATAATGAGATAGCAACATGCATAAAAATGCACTTGGACTTGAGTCAACCACTGGATTAATATACATCTTCCAAGCTGATGTTAAAATCATCATGATCTGGACATCTTTCTACTTACGACTGATCATTTATGACCAAAACCTGGGGAAAAAGAAGAGAAAACTTCTTTTTGACATACAAGTCTGGGATTTTGAGATTTAAAGTACGAAGCTTATTCCAATGAGGAATCTCAACTTGTGCTTTGTAAGTTGCATTGGTCACTTCCTGTAATGAATGACTCAGCAGTAATGTCAAGGTCTGACATGCTGGATGGAAAGTAATCCGTTTTCTTCTGCTGAAACACAACTGGCATTTAAAGCTGTGCTTGCTGTATATGACACACCCCTGTTGTCTTGATTACATTCAGAGCTGCTGCTGGAAACTTGGATCAGTTGGGCTGGAGATGTCACTGTCACTCCCTAGTAATGGCGACTCAGAGAAATTCACAACCTGTAAATTGACCTCTTCATCTAGTGACATTTTCTGTTTTTTCTTGAAAAAGCTGGAAATCGATGATGTCTTTTTTCTGTTTCTGTTTGCCGCCTTCTTTGTTTTTCTTTTGTCCATTTTCCTTGAGGGAATGCTACGCTTCATTGATGTTGAAATCACAGTATGTTCTTGATTGCTGGATTTCTGGATTCAATGGACAGTTGGGGGTGTGACTCAACACCATCAGTGCCAGTTTTTGATGCTAACTTCCTGGTCCCACTATTTAGTAATTTGTTCTGAGGAAACGGAATTTTTAGCTGTTTCAAGCTCGATTTGGTGTCCAGTTTTCTCTCTTAAAAAAATCATATCATTATTCTTCATTAAAATGGTTATTTTAAAACTACATACAGTTAAAATTTCAAAACTCTAGGAGCTGCTGAAAGAACCATAAGCAGGATGTTCCATTAAAAGTAAATAAATATAAAAACTAAAGGCAATTTCCAGTGCCTCCATAGCTATCAAAGATGTACTCTTGAAAAAATTGTCTTATGAAGTGACCTAAGGAAAGGGGAGGTCAAAAGTTTTTACCAGTATTTTGTATTTTCAGTGTGAATGTGCTTGTGAAATGAGAGCTGAGATTGAAATGAATCATGAAAAAGATCAGTATCTTATTGTATTTGGTTTACATTGTTTTAAAACTTAAAAATATATTTTATGACACAAGGAGCAGGCTATCTTTAAAATTCAATTAAGGCAATTTTAAAATATGTTTGAGGAAAATAAAAGCCACAAAAAATCTGCACACAGTACCATTAAATCTCTGAAAATTTTTATATGTAATCAAAATTTATAAATCCAAACACAGTCTTACAATACTCTGGATTTATTTTTTAAAACTTGTAGCAATGTTTGGGTCAAGTGAAATATAAAAAACAGTTTTTTTTTCATTAAAATGACCTTTTTAGTACTAAGACATTTCTTGAAATTTTGAACCAATTTCCAGTTAATCTGAAAAAATTATGTTTAAAAAATAATATTTGCTTACTTTTTACACTTCTTTTTTCCTCCATCTTTTTGATTTTCTCTAAGTTTGTCTTCTCATCAAATTTCTCTGCCATCTCTGGGAATCTCAAATGAAATGCTTCCTTGCACTCCAGTGTCACATAATATGGTTCTTCAAGACAGGCCAAATCCACAGCTGGAGAAGAAATGTAATAATCTAATAAATAATCGTCAGACAGTAAAAAAATTATTGTAGCCAATAAGCAAAAAAAGTATCACTTCTGTCAGATTAAATGTAAAAATCTCTTTCTGTCAATGGTTGATATTAATAAACATAGCTGCACAAACCTTGTTATTACATTTTAACTAATTTAAGTAGTCAATAAATGATCTGCATACCTTGGTGTTTTGTATTTTCAACTTAAGATAATACATCTTATGAATAAGAAAACAACAACCAAAATTATAATATTTTTGCACATTATGCTAACTGAATTTTCCATTTAATACTAATGGTGCGATGCAAGTAGATAAAAAATCTTGAATTTTATCATGTGACTCACCCAACTTGTGCCACCTGACCTCATAGCAATCTTGATGGTCTTTTTTCTTAGTAGAAATTATGCTGAAACAAGAGACAAACAATTTATACATATATATGTGCAGAATGTGCTGTATATTTTGAAATTGGACATGTATAGCTTACTTTACATTTCCTCTATACTAGGTCAAGTAACGTAAACATAAATAATTAAATAAAGTATTAAGTTTTTTCACTTATGTACATAAAACACAGTGTAAGTAAAATAAAACATAGTACATTATTACATTAACATGTGTATACTGAAACTCCCTAACAGCCCATCCTCACACACTCCAAGACCAGAACATGAGGATTCAAGTTTGGCAAAGTTCATAAGATTCAGGTAAAACCAAAGAAAACACCTCTTCCACACATCACCACACTGCATATACCATGTACCTATCTGGTATAACAAGTGGGGTTGTTTCACTGCTCTCTGTTTTCCTTTGTTTCAACTCCCAGGATGTGAGACAAGGGATCACATGACTGGAAGTCTTAGAATAATTCCACTTCAGATATTTCTTCATGAAGTTCTGTAAAAGATATAATTTATAATTGTCAACTTAATGATTATACACGAGTGCCACTGCTGGACCATTACTTTTATATGGGACCATGCTTCCTTTGATTTGGATAATTCATTGACAAAATAGTAAGTTGGAAATCAAGGCACACACTAAAATAATACAGCAATGTATTTTAGTACAAAATATTATGGCTTGTTCCATTTAATCATGGTTGTCATTTAAACCTTATACAGGACTATCACCTTTATCAACTATGTGAAAGTTTATTTCATAAAGGCATATTAAAGTTTATAAAACAAAATAAGATCATGCACTTCTTGAAGAAAAAAAAACAATGTTGGTCAAATAATGTGGGCAATGAAACCACCAGGAAAAATAAAAAGAAGGGAGACCAAGGAAAAGATTTATGGATACAGCTCTAAAAGAGGCTATGCAAAAGGTAAAGGTAGAGGAGGACATAAAGGACAGGACTGGTGGAGGTGGAGGTGTGCTATCCACTGTGATGACCCCTAAGAAGGAAATAAACCAAAAGTCAAAGATGAAGCACTTCTTAAAGAAAATTCAGATTTGAAGTATTTACCTGTATTCTGTCAATCTGTGGCTTTGACCACTGAAAGTTCTCAGCTGGACATACTTCCCCAGAGTTCATATACTCATTTATCACCTTGTGTAAATAAAAATTGGGCATTATTAAACAATATCATGCTGACATTCTCACATCAAAATCAATTAAGTTAATACCATTTTTTTTTCTTATTTTCATCATCCAAGGTCAAGGTTCATTACTGTTATTATAGGGGAGTCCCAAAAATAAATGCATTCATTGCATTCACAATATCATTGCCTGTCAAACTTCTGAAGTATATTTTTATTTTACATTGTTTTCCATATAATACATCAAATGCACTTTTTATTGTTATATTTTAGCAATGCACCTGTAACAGTATGGTAATCCAGTGGACTCAGCCAAACAATTTTACATAAAAATTTTTTAAAGAACTTGAACTCGATATGACCATTTTATTAGCTTCTGACAAAGCAGCAAAAAGCAAATCTTTGAAAAGAAAGTTAAGACCCCTGAAGTTTGATGCCATGGCAGAACCCCCCCAAAAATACCAGTACAGCTGTATCATTTATAACTCTCTGAGGAAAAATAACAATTTTTAACAGCATGCCAAGACACATTTCTAATTTGATGCACAGCCTTGTGTGTGTGTGTGTGTGTGTGTGTGAGTGAGTGAGAGAGAGAGAGAAAATCACCTTCCTGTGTCTGTCAGGATACCCAGGTGTTTCCATGGCTAATGCCCTCAACTTCAGCTCAGCTTCACTATATTGCGCTAGTTGAGAATTCTTGTTGTGCCAGTCACAATTACACATCTCTCCTTCAGTATCACAGGAAACTTTGGTCTTGCATTGTTCACAGCCATTCTTTTGGTGGCTAACATAATTACCTGTAAATGACACCACAGACGGTAATTCTAATCCATTTAAAATCTTTAAATGGTTTACAACAACTGCATCTATATATCCACACCTCTCCAATTGTTGCCATCAAAATTGTGGCATATGTTGTTGAGGGGCACCTGTGCAGGCCAAACAAAAAGACAGAGTTCAGTGAGATGGTGTGGCTGAGACATTGTGCCCCTTAAATGGATAAGTGTGAGTTGCTTTGCACATGCCCTTTCTGCTGACAGACTAATTCCCTTTGTTCAGCCACTGTTATCCATCACTCAATACTAATCTAAGACAAAGAAACTGTCAAACTTAGACTGCATTCCCATAGATTTAGATCAATCCATCTAGATTGACCTAACTCCCAGGGGGTTCACGCTAAATTGCTGTCAGCCAAGCGCGCACTGTAGTTAATTACCCCCTTACAGCTTTTAGTAGGCGGGACAGATGCTCAAGCCAGCTAAGCTGACAGTAATCTAGTGAGACTCCCCACAGGGATAGATGATCAATCTAAAATCTGTGGAATGGGGTCTTAGTGGTTTATTGGGGCATTCTTTCTCAAACTGTTCAACTATCTCTTCTGTTTATTTAATGTCTACTACAGCAGATTCCATATAACTTGGACACCTTTGCACCTGCTTGTGTTACACAAATATACCCATACAAGTTCAGCATTGTCCACAGTTATCTCAGCCAGCACAAAATGTAAATAATGTTCCGAATGATTCAAGATAATGATACGAGTTATTAGAACAAGACTTGGGTCTACTGAATACAAAGTACTCATTTGCCCATCTCAGAGTTCATCTTTGTAAAGTAAATACGTGCATGGGTCTGCTACACACACTACTAGGGGTACAGTATACTTACCTAGGTGCCTGCACTGAGAACAGTGGCTGTCCTTTTTCATTCCACTTAAATCTTGCTTTATCTTCTCTCCTCTCAGTAAATCAACATCATCCTCAAGACTAAGAAACCTACAGCCACAAGGAAAATATCCATTTGATTCAAATTTTGGTTTTAATTATTTTCTCTCTGAGTAAATCAACATCAAGACTAAGAAAACTGTCATAACAATGAAATGATTTTAAGAAATACAGGTAATGGTTTGAGTGATATTATGAAAGCAATGTCATTCTCTCATATTAAGAAAAGAAAAAAAAATACACTACAGTGAAAGACAGGTATTCATCACTATCATTCAAGTCCAATTTAAAATTAAAGGTTTATTTATTTGTCAATTTTTAACACATCAAAACCTTTTAATTGCATCTTCCTTGCCAAATCTTTGCACCAGTGAAAGTGCCTTTATTTTTCCCACTTTTTGGATCCCCTTGGCATCGTAGTCGCAACCCATCATGGCAGCCAAGCAGACAAGCTGTCCTCTACCCAGAGAAAGTTTTTCTTCAATATCAGACATATCATAGCTGTCTAAACGGGACTGATGTGACTAAAAATACAGATGTGACGAGATGTAGCCATAATAGTAGCTGTTATTATAAAATCTTTTAACAATAATTCTGTCATATTAAAATCAATATCTATATAATAACAATTTTATATCTGTGTTGCTTGTTAATACAACATGCTGGTGAAAACGTGTTTAGTCTTTTTCAAAAAATATACTTGACCAATTATTATTATTATTTTTTTAGTAATTGCAAAGTCTGCACCATCCCTTACACTGTGGTTGTTTATCATCAGATTCCTGTAGACTCTCTGAGCACCATACAGGAAAGCATCCATGTCATCTGTCATCACGGCATCCACCATTTGCTTTTCATTCAGTAGACCACACAGTGCCTCACCTTCATGATGACTCTGAATACAGGGGAACCCAAAATACTGCAGCAATTCACGACACTGAAAAGGCAATTGCACCTATGGAAACAGAGAACCCCAAAATACTGCTGCAATTCATGGCACTGGAAGAAGCAATTCAATACATGGATACAGGGGGATCCAAAATACTGCTGCAATTCATGGCACTGGAAGAAGCAATTCAATATATGGATACAGGGGGATCCAAAACAAACTGCACCTATGGACTCTAGAGAACAACAAATGCTGCAACAAATAACAGCACTGAAAAAAGCACTTCTCCCCTAATACCCCCTTTACACTGGACGGCGTCCTTTCTGCGTCCTCTCTGTGACCATGAAATTTGGCATCGCTGTGGTCTTAATAAGGAAGCACGAGCACTGATTTTGTATCAGAAGAATGCTCAATGACCGGCCAGTTGTCGGCACGTAAAATATTATAATTTTTTAACTCTCAAATGGGGCCGTGCTGCTGGACGCAGAAAGGACGCCGTCCAGTGTAAAGGGGCCGTTAGGAGATGTAACTCACATAATAACAGTCTGTGCCAATAACTATTTAGCCACCCCCAGGGTCTAAGAAACTCTGGCCCATAACATAAATTATGGCCATTCACTGTACACATTTCTAAAATTTTACTTTCCAAGCTGTAATTACACTGGCATTTCAGACACGTATGAAGCCAGTGCCACTATCACAGACTCAATTAAGTTAGGTGAAAAGATCAGTCATTATCATAGTAACTTTCCATGGGTTCATTTGTAAAAGAAAATTCAAATAACTTTTCACATCTACTGACATTTTAGTAATAGTAATCACTTACTTTTTTTATTAGACAAATCACTTACTTTAGAGCTAAAAAAGTAACAACATAAATACAAATTATAAAATTTCTTGGAAGCAAGATCGAGCTTACTGATAACTTTTTACAAATAGATAATCAGTAATTTTATTCCACATTTTCAACCAAGCATCACTATATTTACATAATATGTACTAAATAATCTCAACCACCATTTATGCAGACCTGCTCTACTATCTGTTCAAATCGTTTACTTCTAACAATTCTCTCATCCATTCCTTCTCTTTCCTCCCTGCAGTGAGAGCTGGCGCCAAGATATCCCTTCTGCTGGTCACACTGGTCAGTATCAGCAACGTGTCCACTCTGCACTGACCGTCTGTTGCGGACAGTTTCATATTTCAGCCTGGCAGGTTCTGAGCCATCCAATACAAACACAGCATTGATCCCATCTATAAGAAACCGCTTCACCTTAAAAAACAGGTTCCTGAAAAAAATATACAAACATTTTTATACACACGTGATACTGTACACACCCACACGTATTCAACCTGTATATGTACAGACCAACTTAACAGATTTTGATCAATTGTGATCACATATATTATATAACATGCATTCCTAACAGGTTGATTCATATCATAATAAGTATTTTAAAGCATCAAGTTAAAAAAACCTTTCCTGTCCTTTTTTGTACATAATTTCACTCCATGTTGATACCACTTCATAAAATGAGCTACATGTACAACTTAAGTTCTTTTTATTGTATTGCACATTGTCAATGAATGTTGCAAAAAAAGAAAATAACAAAATTTCAACTGCTCATTGTTTGACTGCTGATCTACCAGTACAGAACAGTATACTATAGTGTGGTAAATCAGGCCTATAATCTGAATATTTGAATATTATAGAAATACAGAGAGAGCAGGAATCTCCCTCTTGGCATCCTGAGCTGAATCAACATACGTGCACATATTGGTACACCTTACACCATTCATGGGTATTTACTGTAAATGTTGATGTGTGCCCTTGTAGTCTTTCAACCCGTGGGATTGGACAATCCACCCACTGAGATCAATGGCCACAGTTTGACCTCTCAGTGACCTCAGAGTGACCACCTGCTTGACATCCTCCAGGACTGGCCACAGTCCTTTAACACCCATGCCTCAGCTGGACAGTATGTGATCTGAAAGATGTTGATGAAAATACATGTACATGTCATAAAATAAACTATACATGTCATAAAAGAAAACTATGTATTGTGTTTTAGTGAGTCATCCATGCACTTGTACTTTACCCATAATAAACTATTCAGTAGCCAGCAATTTCAGAAAGGGGTTCTTTTTCTGAAAAGTGGACCTTTTACCATGAAACCTTTGCATACCTTGATAAAATTTTACCCGCAGAGGGGTCCTTTTTTCCAAGCAAAAAGGGGGGATTCTTCCGAACCCCCCGACACCCCCGGCTACGAGCCTAGGTGTTACTCTAGCACATTATTAAATATAAAACATAAATACGATGACGAACATCTAGAATCGAATAAGTTTATGCCACCTTGGGTCCATATATATTATAATACTGTATACAATATGATGATGGGTCCACGACAAAAAAGCACGCACACGCACACACAGACACACACACACGTTAACATTAATACACTGTACCAATACATGTAGCACGAAAATTCAAGCGTTAGCACTCCTGTTGACGATTCTGATATGTACTGGCTGTGCTAACGCTTACGTGCTACTGTACGTACATGTACATGTAAAGGTAAAGGTGCAACAAGTCTTACATTAACGTTTGTTACTACAACAAAATTGTTTCAATATATATTCAGCTTTCGCCTTGTTGCTTTAATAAATAAAACAAAAGGTACGTACGGGTATATGTAACTACTTCAGCACTGCACCAACAGTGCCTGATCAACACCTTACTTGTTCCTTCTAGAGTCTTCCTTCATCGTGGATTTACCGCTAGGTGGCAAACTGATCGCAGAGGTCAAGATGCTACCCTTGCTGACTGACTCAAAAGGATACGTTGTTAAATACCACAAATACAAATATCCAACAATAATAAAATGATTTCCATATATGTTGTGGAAGTGCTTAAGCAAGTTTCATCAACATACGCACTTTTAAATGTTAAAACAACGTATATATACTGGTTTTTGTCTGCAAGAAAAATGTTTGATCTTTCACTTTCAGACATGTCAGATTTGATGTTTAATAAATTGTAGCTGATTATTCGAAATTCGTACAGGTATGAGAAAAAAAAAATAAAAACAGGTTTTACATAGGCCTACCAGTTGGACTTTTAACCGAGATGCCTCAATCAGGCACCTGAAATATGAGAATCTGTGTATTTAACCTAGTTCTTGAATTGTAGCCTACTTTGCATTTGAAAAGACTCCAACTCAGGCAGCAAACAGAAAGCACCAGGGTAAAATTTTAATGCTCAAAGGTAAACTCATCATGGTCGTACGTACGGGACCAAAGCACCGTGCCAATATTCCGGATCATTTAAGATATTGGTAGACGACGACCCTATACTCAGAGTAACCTGGAAGGCTACAATCTCGAACTGTAGGCCCTACATCCAGTTAGTACACTTACTCAAGCGCACAGTAAGTACCCTGTACATGTAGATCTACATTAAATAAGGGTTTCGTTATCACTGACGCTGTCCTGAACTGCTAGTAGGGGAGAGCGGGGTGGGTAGGAACGCGGGTAAGTTGGAACATTGGCTTTATTTCTTAAATCGCAAGACCGATCATGTGCTCCTTCAGCATAAAAATGTCACGTGGCATGGTTATTCATCCGGTAAACTTTTGGAAGTTTCGAAAATACGGTAAAAGTTTTATGCGAAAAAAACCTATTTTCGCCACTCGAAGTAACTTTTCATATTTTTGACATTCATCGTGCTGTAAACTAAAGTATAAGGATTATATCACTGAAATTGTGCATAGCGTTTAGGACCACCTTTATGTTCAAAAAGCTGTAGTTTTTTTCACCTCCCACTTGTTAAAGAAATAGTGTCATAAGTAGGCCATGACGTCATGGGGGCTGGTCGGAACATTTGACATGGGGCCAGTTGGAACACTGTAAGGGGTGTTCCAACCCACCCCGCACGGTGTTTTTCAATTTCTCTCTAAATGATTTATTTTCAACTTTAAGGAGAGTAACGTAGTAATCCAATACAACTCCAACTGGAGACGAAATCCAGCTGGTAGAACATCTCCAAGATGCCGGAATGTACATGCCTGTAGAAGATACAAGGGGGGATGGTCACTGCTTGTTAATTGCAGTTGCTAGCTGTTTGGTCGAAAGGGGTCTGCATGTCCACTGTTGCTCTTTGCGATAAATTGCTGTTAGAAGTGGAAGGAAATGTCGATTATTACTCTGCATTTCGCGGCAAAATGAAAATATTCTAACTGAGAGCCTACGTTATGAATAAACTATACAACACAAATTCTGCCGATATTGTTTTAAATGCTTTGTGTAATGGATTGGGGGTTGCTGTTAATGTTTAGTGAACGAGGGTACAAAATTCGCCAGAAAAGACAAACATCCACCTCGTAACTTAGGCAAAGTTTCAGTTGAAATCTCAGTTGCCCTCACCGGAAGAGGTGCTACAGCACACTATAGCGCACTTAAGAAAACCCCAAAACAGCTCAAGTCCAGCAATAATTAGACCGGTTCCAAAGGCTCACCGTCGCAGTCCAAAGATTAAAAGTAGAAAACGATGCAGTGCAGTTCTAACTGACACACCTGAAAAAGAGCTACTCGAAAAAGAAAAGGCCAAGCCCAACAAAATTAAAAAGGACAAGTGCAACAAAAATAAAAAACAGTTAAAGATTTCTAGTCGATAGAGGAAATCAAGAAAAAAGAAATGAAAGATGACCCGCGATTCTGAGTCAGAATACAAGATCATAGCACTTAAAAAGTGAAATTGCTGGGGGAATAATTTTGCAGACTGAGATGAAGAAACCAATCCCAACTCTTAAAACAGGAATACTGGACATTGCTAAAGCGGGCAAAGCGATAATGATTGTAATACAGTGGCGGATTTGGGGGGATGTGAGGGGTTCCTGCCCCCCTTCCATTTCTGAAAAAAAAAATCACACCAGTGGTCGCCTCTTGAAATTAGAATTTTGAATAGCTGAATTATAGTTCTAAACTGTACCAAATGGCATCGTTCACCCTCCAAAATACCATTTTTTCGTGATCCTTTAGTAGCGGGGCCCGGGGGGGGGGGGGGGGGGGGGTCAGCTTCGCATCCGTGGACCCCCCTTCAAAAAATCCTGGATACACCTCTGGTAATTACTGCATCGAATATGAACAAACAGAAGAAAAAAATTAATTAAACCAGGACTGGGATAGAAGGAATTTACTAGTCACTGTAGGATCCTGTAATATGACCTGACTGGGACAAGGAAGTTATGAGCAAAAATACCGTGAAATAATGAAATAATGAAATAATGAAATATTCAATATAATCTGTTCTCACAGAGTATTAGAGTAGACCACATATCGGTATTAGTTAGGAGGACTTGTAACGGTAAGAGAGAGAGAGAGAGAGTGTTTGTAAAACTGCACATATCTGGCCAATATGAGGAATTTGTTTTATATACATGTAGGTCAACTAAACAGGGCATCGTCGAAGGAGAAAGAAACTTCGTGGAAGATGTCTAACTTGATTTTGTTACTGTACTGTAGGTTTATTTCGTTTTTTTTCTCGGCTTATTGTTACCTGGACGTCCAGCGTTATGCTATTTGGTATACTGAGGCGATGTACACACACACTATCCTGACAGAGTGCACGGGCGGATCCAGGTTTATTTGAGGAGGGGGGGGGGGTCCGAGGATGAAAAGTATCCCCCCTAATTTGGTATTTTAGAGGGCGAACGGTGCCATTTGGTACGGTTTAGTACTATGATTCAGCTAGTCAAAAATCTAATATCAAGAGAGGACCCAGAAATCGAAGGGGTGGTGAGGACCGCCCCCCCGACCCCCTCTAAATCCGCCACTGGAGTGATCACTGTGGACTTGATTAATACATGTATGAGAGTATATTGCAGCTTATTATTTATGTTCCCCAGTTTAGTACTACATGTAGTAGGCTTGTTTAGGACCGAAAATTGGGCAAATGCTGCATTTTGTAGTACAAATGTCTAACTTGAAAAGAATGTTCCTTGGACTAAAAAAGAGTACAGACTATTTCTAACAGTGCATAAATTAAATCAGTAAGCATAAATTATGCCAATTTCTTTATGCAAACGCGGGAATATTGCCTCCCTGTCCCCTTACAAATCAAAATGGCGGATCCAGGTCCCCAGTCCAACTCTTTCATTTAAAGTGGAAAAAAATAAGACAACCTTTTGTACCTGTCCTAATTTTGTGATGAAATCAATATCATTTTCCTTTCAGAAAACATCGTTGAGAAAATTTGAGACAGAATGGCAGAAAAAGAGCAACATGTGAGCGGGATCGAACTGGAGGAAAATTCAGAGAAAAATTCATCACAAGATAATGTTTCCCTGTCCAACTCTCCTCCGCACAGCCTTTCACTTCCGATCAGTAGAAGCAGGCCGCAATCAAAACAAAAGCTGATCAATGTTTCACATAAAGCACTCAAGTTTTCCTTATCCTTGAACTTCCTGTCAGCACTGTGTATGACATTCTTAATTCTGGCAGACATGGTTACAGATATAATACTCATCGTGTTATACTACCAAATGGGGGAAGGGTATCGCACTCCCGTCTGGGTAGCCATAGGCATGTTAATTCCCGCTCATATACTTATGGCCCTCGTCGACAACCATCTCTTCGACAGAGTATCGGAATTTCCCATCATAAATAAAATTCCTAGATATGCCAGATTTCTCTTAGACTTTCCATTGCCGCATTTAAGGATGTGGGGCTTGCATCTGAAGCTTATCAAGAGAAGGTTCCTCGTCATGTATTACGCTTACAAGGCCAATGAAGAGGCACTGAATCGGATGCAAGAGCAGATCAATCTTTCTGGAACCAAGACCATTCCTCGTGATAGACCCGATGTGGAAAAGGAAATGCGGGAACATATTTTATTCTTCCTGGGGGTAGAACCAGTTCTGTCTCGATGCAAGTTGTTTCAAAGCATGCTGGAGTCTGCCCCTCAGTTAATGGTCAACTTGTTTCTGTTGCTGAAATACCAAGACCTGAAATCAGAGTTGGCTGCATGGCAGATGGTATCTGGCAGCATTTCAATGATATCTCTCGTTTGGGGCATTGTGGCTTATCAAAAGTCGCGCCCAGGTGGAAGGAGTCGATCAGCGTGCGCCACGTTTCTGTATTTCATTGAAATGGTCATGTTTATGATAGGCAGGTTGTTGGCACTGGTTTACTGTGCCCTTTGCTTTCAATACTGGATTCTTATTGTCATTATCCCCCACGGTGTGGTTTACTTCATCTCCAGCTGCTGTCGCCTCCGTCAATCCAACGGTACAAATGGCGGCATCTGTTCTGGCAGCTTCATCAGGCGCTATGTGATACGCGTTGCTCTTAGCATCATCAGCATTTTCTGCATTATCGAAGATTTGCCTATTATAATCTTTGCCATTGTTAGCGTGGTGTACCTCACAGAAAACGTCATCTTTATTTCTTTCCCCCTTCTTGTGAGCGACTCTGCTAATTTCACCGGGACTGCTTTTGGCAATTCTACGGACGAGGCGAACGCTTTGAACCCATTTCACAGACACGATGCTCGGCCGTGTGGTGACAATGATCCTTGGTTTTACACCGTGATGTGTGTTGTTATCATCTTTACGGTGTTGAGTCTGCTGCTTCGTGTGGTAGTTTACTGTGGAAAAAATCGCTGTGATTGCAATCTGCTTCAGGATGACGATGAAGACACGTAGACTTGATATTTATCATGAAGATAGTCAGGAATGGAATAAAACTGGACGTAAAAATAACAGATGACGTTGGTAAAATGCGTAGAATACACCAAGGATGTTCAAAACTGTTAGTGGCAAATTTTCTGCAAATCGTCACATTCACAGCACAGAACAATGACGACTTGTGACTTGAGGGTCAGTGCGAGTTGTTTACCACATAGTGCCCTGGCCACGTAACTCGAAAGCATTGCGCACTGCGAATAGCGACATCACATAGAGGCTACAATATTTTATATGGGGCGAGTATGGGCGAGTTATGGAATCGAGACGCTTGCGCTCGGTCTGGATACGCGATGCTTTCGAGTTACGGGGCCCTGAATTAGATGAATCCTGGGTGTTGAATTCAGTCACACCCATAGTGTAAAGAAAAAGAACCAAGAGGCTTGTTTTCATCATGACTCGTAATTTCAGGTTGAACTGTATATTTTAAAGATGAGATTCTGAGTTGCACGTTTTCGGCGCATACAGTGGAATAAAAACGCCGCTTTCAGACGTCTTGTAATTTAATTTCTGGGCGCAAATTTCTTTGCACACTTTTCTGTCGATGCATATTTAAGTTTTTTGTGTATTCACACTGCCAAAGGCAGTTGTACAAATGTAAGTTTGTATTTTTACATATGAGCATTTTTTCTACGTATCGTTTCGATTACTCGTGTTACTCAAAACGCCTTAAAAGTATTCATTTTGCAAAGCAACCCATATATATATATGTGTTTCTTTCATATAAATGTTATGTGTGTTTCTTTAATTATAAAAACCCCAAAACCCATAGGAAAGGGAAGATCACAGAGGTATCACGTTTTATATGTATGTACATGTATTATGATTATGATTATTATTATTATAATAACCATTTCCAGGAAAAAGAAATATCTTCATATTTAATATTTTTTATAGCAATATTATACAATTATTGACTTTGGATGAGGTCTGTAAGGTCTTTGCTCGTAGGCGACATCAAAAGTTCGTTGCAACAGCGCTGTCATCAGATATTTTTGTACTGTGATCGCATGTTATTTTTTCTGATTGTTCCAAAATAATCGGTCAATATATATATAAAATGACGTCGTTGGTCAAACTTGACTTTATCAGATCTTACATTCCAGGATATACATGTATTCTGCAAGATAGTATTCTGTGCTATTTACATACTTATCTGTATCGATATCTCATTCAATAATGCTTTGTAACATTTTAAAGGAACTTCATTCCTAGAAACAAGTAATTGAATAAAGCTTTGTTACATTTACAGAAACTGTCCTATATACACGTGAAAAATCGTAATAAATTAAAGGGATAATAACTCTTCCTATGGGAACTATATTTCACAATAAAAACACTGTGAACAACTCATAGAAATATAATATATTCTGTTGTACCACAAAAACGGCAGTTATAGCTATTATTCTGATATCTGAGCTTGTCTTTAGACCACGTGACTTCCACTGATGGCTATACTCTGTTATAATCTCTTAAGACATTATAACAAAAAAACTTTTTAGAAAAAAAACCAGGGACTAACTTTGAACGTAAAAATGGATTCATTAACCATTGATAAGTATGGGGAAAATTGTTGTTTACTCTAGGGAAATTCATTATTTGGCCAAAACGAAGAGTTTTTATCCCTTTAAGCTTTGTTACATTTAAAGAACTTCGTTCCTAGAAACACTGACAAATTGGCAGAATTGTGTGGGCTTCATGTTTTTGGTCAATAACATGATGGATTTTTTCATAAGGACAAAAAATATAGGAAGTCCATAAAAAATGCGACTTGCAAACTGTTTATTACGAAGACCGGCTACTGCTGGGCTCAAAAACACCAACGTCTGACGAAAACTCATTTTTACAATGAGCACACCAACTGTTTTACTGTGAGTTACACTATCACGAGCTTCTACGACCAGAAGGGTCAAGAATTCTCCGTGCGACACCTGAAATAAACTCTCGTAGCCTGTCAACACTCCTGATCTCGTCGGAGTCTCTCGATTTGGGCCTGGACAAAATAATGGGAAATATCACCTGATCTACCAGTTCAGACGCAAAATCTCCCGATTTATCATATTTTTCTCTCTTTCCTTTCGTTAGAACGAAAATGTAACAAGTAGACTTCCTCAGATGTCGTTTAAATGAACACCATTTGACCCAGATGAAAGAAAAAGCGGACCTTCACACGAACTTCCTGGCTACGTGCCTGCTTATAATATCCATAATACTTTCGATATTTGTCGTCTTTGCCAAGTTTTGGAAGCTGCATCAACATCTAAGCAATAGATTCGCGTTGCATTATGGTTGCTTAACTCTTAATGGCTTTGCCAAGCGAAAAACCTGTAGCTGGCAAAAGTTGTGAAAGAACGTCGAAAGGTAGTGTAACTAACTATCGTGAATTGCCCTCTAGCAGCTTGAGTGGGCGTGCCAGACATTTCAGCCGCTTACACTGAATGCAATTTAGGGAGAATCCCCACAGAGTTAGATCGATCCAGCTTGTACGATGGGTAAATGGGAATGCTCCCTTGTGCCTGATGTTAACATTTAAAACTAGCATGAAATGGATTAAAAACCACTCTTTGGGAACCTAACAAAATCACAAATTTTGGGTCTTTTGGGTCTGTCCTGGACCTGATTAGCGATTACACCCCCTTGGACTCCTGCTTCCCATTAGTACAAGTTCCCGTATCGATCAGTGGCGCGACCCGCCGAACGCCCGGATGTAATATACGGTACTGAACATAAATCCCCGAAGCTGCACGTGCGCTGGAGTATTTAAATCTTATGCAATTTCACTTGAAATCAACAGAAAATATCACGGAAACTGTTTTAAATAAAACCCAGGACGTAGTTTAAGGTACATTCACCATGTCTGTGTGTAGCCGAAATGTATCAGACAAAAGTTCAGTATAAATTAACTTATAAACAAGAGTTCATTTGCGGTAGTAGTAGCCTTTCTTCCTTCCGGTCCCCTTGGAATAATATCCCAAGTTTCTTTTCATTCCTTTCAGATGTTTTAGAAGTGTCGGTACATCCATCGCAACAATTCCTCCAATAATGAGGAGTACCATCAACAGCCCAAATGTCCCCATAGCCTCGGCCCCTGGCGCCTCCATGGGGTTCTTAGGGTGTCGCCGGCGGTTTGGTTGTACCCCTTCTATTGCTTCAGCGAATAAAAATAATAATGAAAGTTCATTGTTGTGCGTTTTCATAACTTTTGTTTCTCTGCTCATTTATCATACACGTAGGCTACTCATAATTGTATTGGACACAAATCACTTTCATTGGGAGGTTTTACAAACGATGAAGCACGAATTGAGAAAAAAGTCATGACACTTCCCAGCGGGCAAATTATGTTGTTTTAACGTTGAAACAACGTTAAACCATAACGTTGAGAAGACATTGAATAAACGTTGGATTTGAAAGTTGTGTCAACCTCAGATAACAACGTTGTATCAACGTCAAAAAACAATGTTATATCAACCCCACCCAGCCTGGATGTGTTAAGCAGTAGGATATGTTTAATGGCTAAATATGTGTTGGGTATAAATGTATGGCCTTTAAGTGAAAATTTCCAAGGTTTAGATTAATACATATAGTTCTTTTCTTATATATTCTTAAGAAGATAACTACAACCATATATATATATATATATATATATATATATATATATATATATATATATATATATATATATATATATATATATAACAAAGTCACAGTCACCTCAACCTGTCTACCTATAACAGGTTACCAAGAGCTGTTAACTCCATCACATTTACAGCAACTTATTTATCCTAGTGTTAGCTGACCTTGCAAGGAATCCATTTTATTGGAATGTATTTCTGAATAACAAGTTAAGAAAATTCACTAGTTAACTAAAGACACAAAACAACGGTCACTTTTACTTTAACCATTTTGTTATTATTTTGATAAATTTATTTACAGTATTGATAAACAAAGTATCACGTTTTCAATAATTAATATTTTAAATTACAATTCATAACTGCAAGGTTGTGTCATTGACCAAAATACAACGTTGAGTCAACGTCACATTATGACGGTGTTTTGACGTGGCTGGATCAATGTTGATTTTACCTTGAATTTAGGTAGATCAACGGCAATTCAACGTTTCAACCTGTTTTCAACGTTGATCCAACGCAACTATGCCTGCTGGGTTTGTTCTTCACACTTCGTTAATGTAGCTTATGGCGATTTTGAGAAACCGTCAAAATATCATGTTCGATTTGAATTCATACTATACATACATATTAAAACACGTGAAAATGTGTTTACGTTAAATGAAGGTAAATATTTTTCCTATTCTATTGCTCGCATGGCGATTTATTTTATGTGAAAATAGAGGAATTACGTTGTGAACTGCGATTTTTTACCCATGCCACCACTTGTCACCCATGTCAACTTCAGAACAGAAAGAACACGCAAAAGAAATAACGTAAGATATATCACACCAGCGACATCTTTTCGTATTCGTAAAAAAAGTAAGAAGCCTCCTGTGCGAACGTGGCTTCTGCTCTTTGCACTCGTATTCCGTCATTTGCAAACCTCCAATTTCATACTTAGGTACGCCTCTCTACCTAAAACTACAAGACAGTCGCACAAAGAGCAAAACATACCTTCTGCACATGGCGGAACCACGTTGCTCCAGACACCTGTATGCAAGCACGTAATCTTCCTGTGCGTCATTCCATCAGGGAAAGTCAAGTTGTCTGTGCATGTGTATACTACCACAGTGCCTATACCGTGGTGGGGGGCACTGCCGTTGCTCATAGTTTTGAACACCTGACTAGCAGATCCGCAGAACGGTGCTAGAACGAAATACAAAATCATGGCCTGAATAGGCATTGAAGTAGCATTATCAACAGCATTAAACTACTGAAATTGTTTACCTCCAATACTTCAATTCGCCTGGATAGCCTCATTCCCCGGTGAAGATACCCTAGACAGACATCGAAATATTTGAAGTATACTCTGATAACATTACACAGCTGAGGGGATTCTGCCCTGACTGAATAAGCATTCCTTTTATACACATAAAACAAAATATTATACGCACGTGCTGCTCTTAATTTTAATTATGCTGCAAAAAAATCATGACACAATAGGTAATGGGAATGTTAAGGCTGGTAATTGTCTACCCGACTGGGAAAATTGGAATGAAAAATTTTAATATTTGAATGACGAGCGGGGTTTTGATGTATACGCCCAGATACATGTTGAATCAAAGTGGTGGTCATTGATAAACAGTGTAGTTAAAGAACCCAAACGCTATCATATCCCATTTGTATTTACCCGCAGTGGTCCCCGCGACATCTAATGACGCCAGTGACGACGTGGCACTTGTTTGGTGTTCGGATGACCGTGATTCAAGCAGGTTCCAGCCCATACTCGGCAATAAAGAGTTGGCACTGTCATCAGCATAATGGGTAGCAGGATCAGTTGACGTCCTGGTCATATTTTCCGCATTCTCTAAATCACTAACTTCAGGTTCTGAAACAACACTTGCTGTTGCCGTTTGCGTAGTCCAACAGTCGTTATGGAGGCAGTTCGTTCCTGTATCCATTGTGGCAGCGTTAACAGAAGCCAAGTCACTTGTGTTAAAAGTTGAATACGACGCTGAAGAAGATTTGTTTGACACGATCACCGAGGGCACTTCAGTTGCAATCTCGCCGCCATCAACAGAGAATGCCATTTCAGTTGTGTGTTCAGTTAATGGTGCCGTTAAGGAAGGCACAGTTAAAGACCTGTTTGGAGCTTGCTGCATTACCGCGCTAGTGTATTCCGTTATGGAAGTCATGGAATCAGCATCGACGTCAGTTAGACTGAATTGCTCTGTGCTAGTGCTTGAAGGAAGTTCTGTGTCTATTCTCGGGGTGACCATCCCGTCTGGGGGATCACTGCCTTGGCCTGGAGAGCTTGAAACATCCGTTTGTCCGTGCGGCGAATATTGGGGTGCGTCCCTTAGCTTGTTAGCTGGGGTTAAAGGAGAACATAAAAATACACAAAAAATCCCTTATGGGGCAAAAATAATTCTTGTATTTTTAATATAGATGTTTTAAAAATACTTGTTAAACATTTAAATGTCTCTGCATGGTATTATTTTGTCATGAAATGATTACGTGCGAATCGCATTACTTTTCATACAAAACAGAATCAAACCTAGGTATAAGTATGTTTTTAAGACATATTTTGCATTTGTAATATCAGAATTTCCATTGGCTAATTAAAAATAGTGTTTCTGTATTTTTCATAAAATTCAATATCCTGACAAATGCTTTTAAACACGTTCACTCTTTGTGGCATACAAGAGTCAGCAATAGCATATCTAATGATAATACGTAGATAATACGTAAATACGTAGATCTCTCTCTCTCTCTCTCTCTCTCACACACACACACACAAACAGAAACCGTCTACACTCGCCATTCACCTCTCTCTCTCTCTATCTTTCTCGTTCGTACGCTCTGCTCACCGTTACAGATGTCCCTAAACCTGATGTAGTTCTGATCCAACTGCACATCTATATCGTATATTTGCAAACATGACATTTTCCCCGCAAAGCCCGAGCCTCCGCCGCCGACGCCAATATCCCCCAAGATCGACGTTAGGTCTTCGGTCGTCAACTCTGAATCGTCTTTATTTAAAGTGCCGTCGACAAACACTTCCATTAATACAGATGACGCTGTTGGGGACTTTTTCGTCACTGCGCCAATGTGATGCCATATGTTAGGTATTAAATCACTTTCGTCTGTAGACATAAACCGCCCAGATGATACATCTGCGTAAAATGTGCTCTGGTTGTTCTTGACTGTCTGTAAAGTGATTCTCCCATTGGTCACTAAAATTTCTAGACCGGGAGGGGCTATATCTTCGTATAAATACTGCCTGAAAAAACTTACGGGATGTCTGTAGTCTCCATCGTCATTACGTACATCGACATCTAAGTAGAACAGCACGGACACTACATGTTGTACGGTCAAGTGTCCATTGTTTACTATTTGCACCAGACTGTTTGGTGTGCCCCAAAGCTTCATGCATCCATGCACTGACGGCATTGGTGAAACAGTCGGGTTGATGTCAGGATTGTTTACTATCAAATCGGAGTTAAAGCCACTCAAATCTTGTGTTGGATATTCAACGGTCATTGGCCATAACCCTAATGGTTGCGGTAAACCTGCATTGAAAAATGAATATAATGTGCTTATCAAAATGCACTTGATTTGATAGTATGTTGTTGCCTTTTTTATCGTGTATTTTATAAATTATATTCAAGTTTATAGTGTTTTCTATAGGGGTGCCATAAATTCATGAAAGTACAGGTATACAATAATGAATAACTGGCATCATTAAAAATCATTGATACTACTGACTATTAAAAGTTAGGTGATAATGCATATGTTAACACTGTAAGAATGATATATCTTCACCATTACTATTAACAAATTCATTATTTGTTGTTGAACAGGCGAGCCTTGTTAGGAAGTTTATAGCTGTCCGATCCTGAAATCTTTGGCAATAATGACGATACTGAGAATTAACCTTCTGGACTTGTGTCTCTAACGACTGGACAGGTGAATCTTTTAATGCGCTAAAGGTGACCTTTTATGCCAAACATACTTACACGCCAATCGTATGTCCTGTAGACCGGAAGCCTCCAATGCCACGTCATACAATTGAAGGCATGCCAAATTTCCTCTGAATGGTTCGACCAGACTAGAGCTCGTTCCACCTACAATCAGTTCTCTTTCACCAACGATAAAATTCAGTGACATGTCCTTTGTTGCTATTAGAGAAACAGTTTGGGCATTAAGAGCGAGGTTGGTATCTGTCCATAAGTTAAGCGTGGCAGTGGTGTGGTTGTACGTTACTGCCATGAACTGCCATGTATCGTTGAGTACTTCTCCAATTCCTTCTACATCTTCACTTTTGATCACTAATTTAATTCCACCGTGATCGCGTTTAAAACCCACATGTACATGTATATCGCTCGGCATCAGGAACCGCAACAGTCTACAATACTGCAGGTATAAAAAACACCTGGGCTTCAACAGTAAAGCTACCGTGAATGAGTTGTCGAACATTGGAGATGCGGCGCCTGATGCAAGATAACTGCCGGCTGAACCGTCCAGGAACACTGCCCCGTCCCTGTCACCCCACGGTCCCGTGGTGAAGGTCACGTTGGGCAACAAGTTAAAGTGAGTGCCATTGGCATTAAGGTCTGTCCCTCCATAACGGCGATTAAGGGGCCAAACTCCAGCAGACTGAAGATCGCCTGTTAGTGGCATAAAAAGGCGCATGTTACCAACAGGTATATGATTAATCTGGGATTTGTTATATTCTATAAACGTGTGCAAAATATTAATAATAATAATAATACTTTTTTACTTTAAAAATATCTTGCCACATTGAGCAGCTCTGCCTTTGATTAGCATTTGGGACCTCTCCAGCTGCTTATTTTGGGTGTAATCACTTTCTCCCTATTATTATTATTACAATTATTATCATTAGATTCAAGATACATGCATGGTACTGAATATCAGGATCAGAAACAGCTACATGTATTTTGGAAACTATGGAGGACTTTAAGAAAAAGCAACTGGAAGTGAAAGCCCACCATTACATAGGCTTACATGTATGCTCCTGAAATGTGGCCTTGATCGTAAATCCTGCAGATATACAGACAGACAGACAGTCAGACGGACAGACGAAAAAGCACCAGGAATCACGTGGCTCAACTACGTCAACGTGAAGTCTATAAGCTTGGAAAACGTCTGCAAAGGTTATCCTTATTATGATTAATAGTCGACTTACTGAAGAGAAAGAAAGGCCGTGCACGTAACAATACAAATGAAGTTTAGTTTCAAATTTATATTTGAAAACTGATATTCCAAAAAGATATTATCGTTTAAATATCTGAGTGCCTTAATTTTTTATATGCAGACTTTAATTTTAGACGCCGCTTAAAATATCAACATTTATTTCCAACACATTTATGTTCATCGTGCCTGATATACTTGGCATGTGCAACAACTTCAAGACAGTTTCATCTGACATTATTTGTATAAAGAGTGTTGCTTTGCACGTTCACAATATAAAGGAAACTCGCTAGGCTCCACTTTTTATGCTGATTCATGCATTTATTGTTGAAATAAATTGATCGTTAAAATGTTCACAACAGCAAGGTCAGACGGCATTGATCTTGATGACCTCCATAATTAATCTTAATTGTACCAGTTTTCCTTTCAGTGTCCAATTTAGATTCCAGCCTTTCAAGTGTCCAGAAAAAAGTCTTCCCACTGATCCTTGGCGTTTATTGTTCAGTCAAGTATATAAGGGTAAATAGAAGTTTGATTAAAGGTCGATGATAAAACGACAGAAATATATAGTATTTTACCGGGATGGGCTTATCATGAAACTTCATTTTGTTTTTATATATTGGTGAATGGGATTAGATAGACTTTGAAAATCACGCGTTTTTCCATTATGCCGTTATGTGAAGGGCGACAGACCTACGATCTAAATGGGAACAGTGCAAATAGAAACGCTTTTCAAAACTATTTTCTTCCCTAATCAATGCATCTCTTAAATAGCCTCAAACTACAAATAATGTTTTTCTTCCAAATATGTATTGAATTCAGACGCCGTTGAATTCTATGTCACCGTCAATTATGAAAATAATTTTAAATGAGCGATGACGTTGCCGTCTATTTCGAGTCACAAACTCTTAAGAAAACGTTTGTGCCTGTCAACCTTTGAGTCCTGGGGTCTGTCTAAAAAAAAAAAAAAAAAAAAAAAAAAAAAAAAAAAAAAAAAAAAAAATTGGTCTAAACCTTTTAGACCAAACTAGAAGTTTTACTTGGTCGAAGAAAAAAGGAGTATAGTAGTTCAACCGTATAAAACTTTGCTGTTGTGTTTAAAAAAAAACGCGCGCGACAAAGGTGTCAGATCAATACCTTCTTCAATCAAGTGGACTTCTATGGGGCTCTCGTGTACTGATGTAATCCAAACTAGGGTCGAAAAGTTTGAGCTCTCTGAATGCAATTAGGCCGCATTCAGAATAGGGGCCTAACTAGTCCGAGGGTCAAATATGGCCTACCCACTTGACTAGTTCCCCACGGGATTTCTATTTTGTGCCTATTAGCGGATTAGATGGCAAGCTTTGTGGTGGGTCGCCATATTTGACCCTCGGACTAGTTAGTCCCCTATTCTGAATGGGGCGTTAGTTTAACACGCCTCCTCCTGTTTCCCACGAACTTGTATAATCGCCAACTTTTTCTGCATTCTATTCAACGGCAGGAGGAGGCGTAGTCATCTTTTAAACTGAGCTGACATTCAACGACAGTGACTGTAGAGTTAGATCGATCTACGATATCAAGCTAAACGCTATGATTTCAAGCTAAACCCTATGTACAGCGATGTTCTACGAGTAACTATAAGTAAAAGTATCTGTTCCCAAAATAATATTAAGGTAATGCAGGTTATTTCATGAAGCAATATTGTCCAAGATTTCCCGATTTTCCTGATTCATAATGAACACCTTTAAAGTTTGGGACTATTTTTTTACCAACCCGTACTGACCAGTGCAAGTAGTCGCATCACTTCCGGTCCAGGTTAAATCAGTATCGCACGTTCTGTACACCACAGGCCCCCACTGACCAAAGGTCATTCCACGCCCACATTGGTATTTGACCACTGTTCCGATGGGGTTGTCGTTCGTAGTGACATTCTGGTCTGCCCAAGGTACAGGGGTCGGTGCGTCGCATTCACTCGAGCCACGCCCTCTTACTGTCGGATGTAAAGATAAATAAATGAATTTAGAAAGATTAAATTTTAAAATGACAGTGCTGTATTTTGGAAGGCGCCGAATCCATGTACACGGAGTAGGAAATGATAATTATACGGTTATTCCCTCGATTTAAGAATTTTGCCATTTTTAATTTTAAAGCTGTAGTTGTTATATTTTTACCGTTGAATCTATTGTTTCGTAAGCTTACCTTGTATTTTACTTATATCCCAAAGTAAACTGAAGGCTAGAAAAATAAATCCAGGCCGTGTAGCCATCTTGTGTTTTTCCTTAACTAATTTTTAGGGGTGATATTTCGGAGAGATCTTTCTTATAGTTTCCAATGCGTCTTGCGTTGCTTTCGACTAAGGAAGGAAGGAAGGAAGGAAAAGATGAGTTTAAAAGAGACTTGTTGTTTTTCTAAGTTGAAAAGATATTCCATTCACATTCGATCTCTAGAACACCAAAATAACTCGAGACAAAATACATCTCGTCGAGACAATTTGATTTTGGACAAAACTTTTGCTTTTCTCAGTGAAGGGTAGTGTCAGTAAAATTGATACATGTACTTCTTCGCTATTTGAATGAAATCAGTAAGCATGAAAAATAAATGTATTAATAGCACATTCTTGGTGACTTTTGATCATTTACCACAGACGGTTTCAAACATGAACAATATTGATTCTATTTATTCATTCAGAAGCTGTTGTTTAACCTATGATCATGAAACTAGTGTGTTTTTATCTTATTGCTTTAAATTACAATTCCAGTCAACAGAATTTCAAGGAAAATGAACACAGAACTGTGAATGAAATTCTCCTGCTAAGTTCTAGTTTTGTGAGTAAATAATTAAAATTTTTTTTCAGAAAAAAATTAACTACACTTCTTCTATCTATGCGCACTTACTTGAATTTTTCTGTCCTGAATTCGAATGGATTCCTGGGCGACGCGTGAGTCAATCCAAACGTTTGTTTTTGCATTTCATATTTTTGTTTTTTTTACAAATACAATGCATTTTCTGGTATGTTGCTTGAGTTTACGCCAGGGGAATCCTGAGACGAGAGCAGTTGAAGTGCACATGAAACAAATTATTATTACACCGTTAATTAACGAAATGAAGATCTGAACCAATCGTTGAAAGCTTCATCGAAAGCTAGTGTTAGAGCAAATTTACTTTATACATAGCCAATGATGTATGCTCAAGCTTTCTTGAAATACAATGTAAAGCCAGATTGAATTTTACAAGCCAAGGTCGAGAAGACGATTATGAAGACAAGGTAAGATGATGAACGGGACCAAAGACTGCAACCATGCTTTTACCGGCGGATGGCATCGATATTCACAGCTAACACTGTATTGTTTAAAAAAACAGGACCAATGTTTGATCGCGTTTTCATCGATTTCTCGCTGCTTTTCCCACGATTTTGATTATATTAGAAAATGAGGTTCTAGGTAACGGGTTAGAATCAACGTGCCTTGGGTGGGCCATAATCTAGGCCTGGGGGTTTCTGTACGACTCAATAAGAACCGGGATCTCATACAAGGGACTCTTTAGTACGCGGCACCGGTCTGACTCCAACTGCAGCTGCACGGTGCAAGTGCAGAAAAGAAGTTATTTAACTTCTAAGACCCCATTCCATAGACACCATCTGTGTACGTAGATCGTTCCGACTGTTCGGGGACTCATGCTGAGTGCAATCAGCTTTAATGTATGACACGACTCCTGTTTTTTTCCCAACGTACTTGTTTAAATACCTGCTTTTCTGTATTCTTCTCGGGGCTAGGAGGAGGCATATCATTCAGTCAGTTGATTGCGTTCAGCAAGGGTCCCCGCAAACTTGGACCGATCTACGTAGACCGATGGCGTCTTCGGGAATGGGCCAAAATCAGGCAATCAAGATTGAAAAGAAACGCTTTCAAGCCGCTGTCAGTTGGCAAATTCTTTTCAACAACGGTTTCTGTCATTTTAAAAGTTAAAATTTCATTGGTAAACCTTCTTCCATACGTATTTGATCATGGTTCTTCCAATACTTCTGAATTCAGTACATTTCATCACTTTTATTGAATATAAAAGGGTTGAAAATTAATTTGGATATCAATTTTAATTCGATTTATTATCGTCCTTTCAATATCAGTGTTTTTCCTGCACGCCTTTTGAGTGGCTTCATTGAAGATTGACACGCTGTCGGTGCAGACCCTACGATTTTTTTCAACCTTGTGTTCAGATTAAGTAAAACTACAATTTCACATTTATGCAAATGAATTACACCAAAGATGAGTACAACTCTTTGATTACACTAACATTGAAACAACCTAACTATTCTTATGCCTCCTAAACTATCACTTTATTTTTCAATGAGCAGGACATTGGGAAAGAAGGCTGTAAACGACGTATGTAGGTTGTCTTTCAAATACAATTGGCCATTTATAAATATTAACCCCCCCTCCCCCATATGTCCATATGTGAGTCTGCATGATTTTACAATATCATGGGTCAGAAAATCAGGGTGAATATTGTCTTAACTATCAGGTAAGGAAAACATGGATGCTTGATTCTTATCATATCATTAGAATGAGATTCCAATTATTATTATTATTATTATTATTATTACACAAGTAAGCTGATCAGGTTTACATTGTTGTTTTCCAATCCAATAAGTTCACGCTTAATTCTTTCTTCGTGTGACTAAACATGGGAATTTGGTTACAGTTTTATTACTTGTGGTTGCAGTTGTTCTTAAGCGCCATCTAGCGATGATTTACAAATAATGTATTACGTATTTATCAACCACAATAGGGTGATCTGGCAAATTCGTGGCATTGCATTTTAGCAGAAGAAATCGTATATTTAAGTTAAATTGCAGTGCTCTTAAGGATGCAGACGTCTGCAAGAGGTGAGCACCACCTAAGTGAACGAATAAAGTGTTACATATATAGTTAAGGAAGGAAAGGACCCAAATGCAAATGTAGCCTGTGGAATCTATATGCATTTAGTGAAACTGTGCAATAATAGAACATGTTTACATTATTTTATGCATCCATATTAGTGAGCAATGTATGTAGAAATGTTTGTTTTTCACAATTAATTAAGTCTACATTTTGTATATTTTTCATATATTTTTCATTTATCTTGGTAGACTTCATGTGTATCAGTATATTATTAGTAGAAAGACATTCCCCTTACTGTCCTACATGTAAATATTGCACTGTTTGTAGAAATGTTTGTCCTTGCCCAGTCGGTGAATAGCTTCAAAGCTAATGCTTTCTTTCCATTTATACCCGACATGAAATAAAATCTATTGTACTGTATTGTAGTTACCGGTATTTTTGATTAAGTACGTAAGGTACAGTACATGTACATAAGGCGCTTTCAGTCGGGTCAGGGAATGTTTGAACTGCACCTACTCTTCATAAGGTATATACGGTATGAACTGAGCAGCGGTGGAGCGTGGATTACCAGTAACACATATATACCACTTCTACTGGTTCCTTATACCACTCAAATAAAGTCGACATGCCAAGGGATAAACTGAATAAATCACTCGATCAGCCATAAAAGAGCTTTAGACTGCTACTTTCTTTAAATTTGTGGTCAGAAATTTAACCCACTTATGTGACTTACTTTTCTGCAGCATAGAAAGCTACCAGAAAAATCCATTCAAATATCATTTTTTTTGGTAATATTAAGCGACGTCTTTTGGTAATTCTCTTAGTTATACTCCTTGAAACTACAGACTTGACATTTAATATGGAATATTTCAGTTTCGAAGGTATGCCTAGGTAAAGATGCATTCTTTTTTCAAAAAACTCCGATCTCATATAAGATATGTGAATGGAGAAGTATGTAGTCAGGTGTGTCGCTTCCAATTAACTGAATACCAGGTTTGTTGCGCTGCTGCATTACGTAATATGCAGTGATTTAATTGGGTAGTGCTTCTTTGGGCAGGTCAAAGCTTGGCTTTGGCAAAGCATGGTTCTGTCAAAAAGTATCGATATGCTGGCAACTACTGCATAGAAGAATTTCAAATTTTGCATGCAAGTGGTCGGTTTTGCAAGGTGTAAAATGAGCTATGCAATGCTCTGCATATTTGTTAATCTGTGGCAGAATGGCGCGAAAAAGACAGACATTGCCAGACAGATAATTGCGCCAAACGAAACGGTCCGCACAGTTTTATAGAGTAATGCCCAGACTGATGTACCTACACAGAGGCCACAACCAATGTATTGAAATCTTACCACCAGGGTACAGGACCCATTGTCTGTCGGGATATGCTATTGTAACTAAACAAAAACCACCCAGTCCGTTCAGAATGAGGGATAAATTGCCAACAAAACGAATTTTTAAGGCCCTTAGCGAACACCAAACTGGTTTTAGCTGGTTAGAATACCAGACGACCTCAGGGGAACCCTCTTGACTATCGTATGATAGGGGGCACCTTAGGAACAATTTTAGGTTGCACGGTGAAATTCCCGGTACACACATAGCACTTTTAATAGCAGATTACTTACAGAACCAAGGGAATGAACAGCTACCTTGGTAATCAAAATCGCCATATTTGAACCACATAGACAATATGTGGGTAGGCCATTACTCGCCGAATCAATGGCCTACAAGTCCTACAACAAAACTGGACCAAATTGAACAGATTTTGACCGATGCCTGGAATGTTATTCCAGATTGAACTCTAAAAACCTAACCAAAGGAATGCCTTGCCACTTGAGAGCGCTGGTAGCAAACAGAAGAGGTCAAGCGTAACAGCAACCGTTACCGTGACTAGACACTGACATGGGGGTTCTTTGTGAGACGTGTAACTCTTTTACAGAAAATAATTAGGAAAATATGGAGATCCAAAATATCTCTTTTAATTGTTGTGGTATGACATAGAATAGGCAATGTGTTTTTGTTTGCTTCTCTAGCGAATTCCATTAATTTATTGATGTCACAATGGCATCAAAGAGATAATTAAAAGTTATTAAAACACTATTTTAACCCTTATTTTCATTTATCAGTCAGCAAAATAGGAAAAAACTGATGAAAAATGATTTGGAAAAGATATTCCGTATTAAATGTCAAGTCTGTATATGCTGGTATTTGGTATGTTTTTGTAGCAAAAATTGACTTTAGTCCAAGAAATTGGTGCAGAAAAAAGGGTGAATTGTGCGTTTTTTACCTACAAGCATGAAATTTGCTACAGTTGTAGATAATGGAATTCTAAGCTTTTTTTGGATATATGGGCATGTCTGAAAATTCCAGTATGGCCGCCAAATCCAATATGGCCGCCACAAATACTCTTTTAAATTAAAACATCTAATATATAGTCCTAAAATGGTTTAGAATATCATTTTATAGCTGGAAAATATCATGCTATGAATGAATTGGCAATATCCGCTTCTACAGGTGTATAGAATTCCAAAATGGTCTCCAAAAGTAAAATAAGCAGTTTACTTACGCAAAATATGCAGCAGTTTTGTAAAATCATCAAGCACTTACAATTACAAGCATAAAAATTGGCACAGTTATGTAGAACATGATTCTAAGCAACGTTGGATATAGGGGCATGTCTGAAAATTCCAATATGGCAGCCAATTTCAATATTGCCCCCAAAATACCCTTTCAAGGTGAAAGTTATTTGTATAGTCTATTATAAAAATATCATTTAATGGTTAGAAAATACCATTGTATGCATGAAGTATCAGTATCTGCCACTTAAGTTTTTAAAATTCCCAAATGGCCTCCAAAAGTCAGCAGACCACAACTATTGAATTGTAATCACTCGGGAATAGGCATGTGGGCTTTGCAAACTACCTGTATAATCAGCATATTCCTACCTGTGCAGGAGCTATTCTACAGAGTTTTTAAAAAACCATCAAGCATGATACATTTATTATGTACTGAAAAAAGTCCTTCTTTTGATAAACCAACATAAGTAGTTTGACTTTTTGCTCTGGATTCTCATTTAGATCAATTCCCAGTTAGCAATCTTCTTATATGGCACTCATGAGTGACTCCCCCTTTCTAAGAAAAAAAGTATCGTGCAAAATCCATAAAATGTGAAAGAAACACCAGAATAACTTAGCCTTAAAGAGGCAAATATAAAAAACTTGGGGTGTACCAATTTTGTCTGTTGGTTATGATTCTTCAGCTAGATCAGTGCATGGCGCTTCATCAAATGCTCATAAATATAACAAAAATGACAGCTAATCAAACATACAGGTCTCAACAATTTGGTGTTTTTCATTGGTAAAGTACTAAAAGCGGGGCACATTTGCACTCGTTATGATGTTATCTTGTGCTTCAAAAGTAAATTAGAAAAGCTTCTTATTTAAAAAATTGGCTTTAGTACATTCACAGTAATGGCTACCGAGAATTTAGTGAAAATTTATGAGCAAAGAAATACCTGTACCCCAAACATAGGGCAGGTGTTGATACGTGCTGTATCCAAGAGTTGCATTGCAGACTTCACACTTCGTGCACTAAAAAAGAAGCACTGATCTATAGGCGCCAAACTTTGGTTTTCATTTGATCATTTGGCAACTTGTTTAGTTACAAACTTGTACTTTCAAAAAACTGAACATGAAAATAAAAGAATTAAAATCCTTCAGACAGTTAATACATACAAAACTTCAAAAAACGATGTATTCTGAGGATTACACCAAGAAATTAGTGCAATATGGACTTTGAAAGGTAAAAATTCATTAGATTTCCTGCATCATTGTCTCTGTGGGACAATCCAGAATGAAGCCATGAGGAGTATTCACTTACCCAGCTTACAAAATCTACCAGGTAGCTCCCACCACATCTGTTTGTAGTTATGTGTGCAGTTGCTAACTGTGGTGAGGGGAGTCAGAAGCATTGGAAGACTGGTGCTATAAGGGCTCACACTAGTAACCTACATCTACTAATATGCCCTTCCACACTTTCATGTTCCTATGGACCGTCATGCATGTAAACTGAGTCAGAAGCATTGGAAGACTGGTCCTATAAGGGTTCACACTAGTAACCTACATCTACTACTATGCCCTACCACACTTTCATATTCCTATTGACCCTCATGCATGTAAACTGATGCTTTCTGGTGTTAAAAACGACCAATGCCTCTTGGTATTTTGTTGGGGAAAGTGGATTACATGTAGAAGCTTTAGCTTTAAGGAAATACTGGGAAAGCTGAGGGAAACACAACTACTAGTAAAGCTAGGCACACATTAATGAATGAAAATTATTTAACCAAATAAGTAGAAATTTCGGTGAAGCTAGTTGTTATCCTCTGTTGAGATATTGTCCATTTACTAAAGTAAAAGGTTGACCGCCCATAAAATGTGCAACACTTACTTGATAAAATAACTTTCGTTAATTTGAAACTTATTTGTGAAAATACCTTGACATTTTCATACCCTTGACATTTATAGAATTGCTGCATGTGGTGTCACAACTAGACCAAAAGGAGTCCTGTTCCATTTTTTATGGTCATTTGGGTCTAAATGTAACTAAAGGAGTGAAAAACCAAAAAAGAGTAAAGACTGTTGTCAGTCAGATTATATAGTAGTCTTTTTTTACTTTAAAAGGGTTTTAGTGGCCATATTAGAATATTCAGACATGTCCCTATATAAAAAATTGCTTAGAATCCTGTTCTGTACAATTGAGCCAATTTTCATGCTTGTAGTTTTAAGTGCATGATGAATTCACCATACTGCTGCTGTGAGTGGCCTGTTTTTCTTATTTTAGGAGGCCATTTTGGATTTCTATACACTTAAAGAATCAAATATTGATACTTCATGCATACCATAGTCTTGTCTAACCATAAAATGTTATCTTAAGTTATTATATGATTATATATACTTGAAGTTTTAATTTGAACGGGTATTTGTGTCGGCTATATTGGATTTGGGGGCCATATATTGAAATTTTTAGACATGCTCATACATCCAAAAGTGCTTGGAATCCTGTTTTACAACTGTACCAAATGCCGTGCTTGTAGTTTTTGATGAATTAACCACTCTGCTGGATATCTTGGATTAGTAGAGTGCTTTTTACTATTGGCGGCCATTTTGGATTTAATACACCTAAAAAAGCAAATATTGATTCTGAATTCATACCGTGGTGTTTTTTAACCTTTGTATGATATTTACGCCCTTAAAAGACTATATACTTGAAGTTTTAATTAGAAGCCGTATTTTTTGGAGGCCATCTTAGATTTGAAGGCAATTTTTAAATTTTCGGATATGCCCATACTTCCAAACTTGCTCAGAATTTCATTTTCCACAAACCTGCCAAATTTTATGCTTGTAGTTTTAAGTGCTTGATGAATTCCCCATTCAAATGGATATCTTGAATAAATGGTCTGCTTTTTTTACTTTTGGCGGCCATTTTGGATTTAATACACCTGAAGGATTCATACCATGGTGTTTTCTAACCTTAATATGATATTTTAAGTCATAAGAAGACTATGTACATGAAGTTTTAATTTGAAAAGGTATTTTGGTGGCCATATTGTATTTGACGGCCATTTTGGAATTTTCAGACATGCCCATATATCCAAATTTGCTTAGAATTTTATTGTCCATAAGTGTGCCAAATTTCATGCTTGTAGGTAAAAAATGCACAATTTTTCACCAATTTCCTGGACTACTTCATATGAATCTTTAAATGTCGCTGTATCTAGGTCACGCAATGTGATGCGTGAGTGCTTTTAAAATGCGTGTTTAATATTGTATAGTTGAAGACATTTTTGTCTTAGTATATGGCATCTATAGTTGACTGAAACCTGGATATACCTGTAAACATGTAAATGCACGTCACCTCGAAGTATTCCGTCTAATGGGAGCTAGGGGCGGGGGAAGGGTGTTGTCTGGGTAAATCCCACGTTTCGCTGAAGTGTACACATCTTTTACCCTCTACTAGGGCCGCAGTTATTATTGTGGACAATTTTTTGCTGAGGCCCACAGTATAAAGATTATTCATCTATTTAACCAGAGACATATCTAATAATATCTGGTGAAAAATCAATCTGCGACCCTGGTAGAGGTACACATCTTTGAGACTCAGACGAAGTCCTATGTCTGCTCTAGCTATACCGGCAATATACTATAGCTACGGGTTTGGTGTAAAATGAAAACTTGAAAGGAAATGCACGTGTCTAACCGGTATGTGTATATTTGTGTGTGTGTGCATGTACGTGACGACATATTCTTGTACGTTTACTAAGCTTATGAGAGCACTTTTACTTGGCGTTTCACTCTCCGTATGCTTTTTCTCGACCCTCTGTTCGCGCATTCCAAACGATTGACGTGCTGCCAGCCAAATAAGAAGGCAACAGATGTTCAACAGAGTGAAATACAGGTCTCGCTTAGTGTGTTAGTTGTCCAATTGCAGTGGGCGGTAGTTTTATGGTACATATTTAAATTACTCAATTTGCCTCAGCCAGCCAGTCCTCAGCCCAATAGGGTTGACACCCCAAGACCGAAATACGTCGAGTACTTTGATAATTTTGACATTTTGTCTCCCTATTTCTTTAGTGTTCACCAAATCGGTGAATACGTAAGCTCAGCACCTGTGCTATACTTCATTTAATGCTAAATGATTACTATTATTATTTTTACCAAACTTGCAACCCGAGGGTTGGATTATTACAATCATTGCATCATAGTTGAATAAAACCATTAGTAAGAAAGAATAAAGGAATATTAAAAGACAAATGTAAACAAATTTAAAACAAAATTTAAAACAAATATATCAAAACTCAACGTACTTCCGTCTTGGGAGTTAAACTCCCTGAAGAAGGGGGCGTATCTCTAGCAGTGAAATGTGATGTCACAAACAGAGCTGAGGTAAAAGGGGTGTGACATTTTGCATGAATGAGATATGAATCATGTTATGAATTGGGACAGGACATTTTTGAGCTACGGTAAGATTGGCGCAAGGTAAAATTTATATAATTTCAGGAAATAAAACAAGGAAAAAGATTTGTTCGGGATTAACAATAATTTAAGTGAAAGGCGGCGAGTTATATGCGGCATCTCCGTGTTCTTCAAAGTGGAAGCAACGTGGCTCTTTACATGTCAGGACTATACTTATACACTGTGCTTAAATAGTGGTTCCTTAAAATGCAATTTTCCAAAGAATTCTTAAAATGGTTAAATTGTTATTGATAAAAATGATCTTAAAACCTAGCATTGAAAGAATACAACACTAAATATCCCCGCGTAGTTGAAGAAGCTTATTCAGCACACAGAAAGCACCCTGGGTCCCGTGGATATCTTGGTGAATAACGCGGGTATCTGGGTGATAAGGTGTATGAAGAACCTTCACGTGGAAGAGTGGGATCAGCAAGTGGATGTGAACATCAAGGTAGGACCAAAGTGGGTTTTAAAGTGTACTGGCAGTCAGCAAGTAGATCATCGGAAATCCTCAAGTTTGCACTAGGATAAAGTGTTTTGTACTATTTTAATTAAAACCAATATGACTTCTAAGCGAAATACGTCATGCGTCTTCCTGGCTTTTCACAGAAGAAAACGCCAATATCGAATACTTTTATGTGAGGGATTTTCTAGTTTGAAGGTCTGAACTTGGAAAGGTACAAATGTAGACACGCATTTTTTAGGCCATTTAGACAAAAGATACGGCGTTGGAGCTTTCTCAAATGTGTATGATCACCTTTAAGATACACCTTAAATAATCGTTAAGATTCTTCTTCTACAGGGAGTGTTGAACTGTATTGGAGCTGTGATCTCAGGGATGTGTGAAAGGAAAAGTGGTCATATCGTCAACATGTCGTCACAAAATGGAAAGAAGGTAATAGTTAATTGCCAGCTCTCCCTTCTGTATGAAAGATGAAAGTTGGAGAATCCGATTCAGTCAGAAAGCCTGTTGACCTATCAGTTTTCAGAGTTGCAAAAATAATCCTTGGTGATTTTCATCATCTTGTTACAAACTTGGTTCACTTAGACCTATTTCGTTTAGTTAATCAGTTTGTTCTTACGTCTCTCATACTGCAAAATCAATCCATCTACAACTTTTCATTCGAAAGCATTTTAACTTCAAAAAGTGCAAGAAACCTTTTCATCAAATGAATACTATTCAAACCCCAGTTACTTGTCATTTTTTATATTTACAGCACCACAGTTACAGCATTGAAACAAATTCGTCGAAACAAATTTTATATACCAATAGTTAAGTACGCTACACTGAAGGCAATGGACATTTAGAGCTCTGATAACTTCATGAAATTTAATTTGTTTTACACATATTTGGATCGGACATGATGCAAATCTTTTAAATAATTTAATTCTGTTTAAATGCACATTAATTCATTTATAAATTACTATATTATTCCAGGGTAGGGCTAGCCGTGTACACAGGGTCGAAGTTCTTCGTTGAAGGGATGTCACGGACGCTACGCCAGGAAGTTTGTAAGGATGGGGTTCGTGTTACTTGTATTCAACCTGGTGAAGTTGAAACGCCCGGTTACGCCACGAATAGAATGACAATGGAAGATGAGCAGGTAGAACTTTGTCCACTACATCTCTTATTGCCAGCTTTTAAAGTAAAAAATCGATATCTGATTTACATGTACATGACATGCTTCATCAATTTATCGTCAAATCAAATTAAGGGTAGGCGAATTTGTTCCGGGTTTTCAGTAAATTTTGTCTGTTACCTCATAAAAACGGGTTCTGGCGTTTGTATCCAATACTTGTTATCAAGTCCAAGATTGTAATGATCTATGTTAAGCTGATATATAACTGGTTTAAAAGCAATGTATCGGCCGATTCATGTGTGGTGCCATTTTCCAACGGGGTTAATATTGAGAGTAAAGAAATTATCAACTAAGAGGCCAGAAGAGCCGAGAGCTAGCTAGGCCACGTCCTAAATATGGCGGACCTACTTGACAGGAAGACCGCATAATCCTGTATTGGTCTATCCGCCTATCCCATGCATCCCCCTCCTTTGATCTTGCTCCGAGTTTCTCTTCCCTTTATTTTTATGTCCAAATATAGCGTAAAGCATGAGAGGATGAAGATAATTGAGGCAGCATATTGTACTGTAGATGAATTACATGTACACAAAACATGGGACAATTAAGGCTTCAGTAAAACCGAAGAACTATCAATATCTCGCAGAGAGTGTAGGTTTTACAATATCTGGCCTTTTAGACAAAATGGTCTTTTGGGATTGCCAGTCGCGGGTTTGTGATTGTGAACGCCGAAGTAACGACTTCAACTGCGATGGTGCGAACGTCAAAATACTTGCTGCAAGCACCGCAATTTTTATTAGGAACGATTTGATCAGCTTTCGATCATGTCTCTCGCTGTTTATGTACGAAAACTACACGCCAAGCTTTCGGAAATTCCAAGTTCTAAATTGGGTTAGTAGTTAATTTACAAGGCCGTGGCTTGAAATAACTAACGGCAATTTTTGTTTGTGAGGCCTAAATATCAAAATGGCATTTCGGCTGGCATTTGCTTACGCGAAGGTTTTGTTTGCAGAATAAATGAAGCAAATTCTCTTTGAAAGTAGCATTATAAAAACCAGTGACCTAGAGCGTGCAAAATATATATTATTATCATTTCAGTGTAAACCGCTGTTCACTTACCCTCGCTCTTACCCAGTTCTGGAATCTGAAGTCATCGCCCAGGCTGTCCTCTACGCAGTCACGCAGCCAGATCACGTGGCCGTCAACGAGATTCTTGTGCAGCCCAGGGAGGCCCCGCTGTAGATCATACCACTTGCTTAGTGCTTGGTATCTAGTCAGAAAGAAGTGTTAGCGACAAGAAACAAATTTGGGGATTAAATACTCTTTGTAGCGGTCGTCATATTCAAGGGACTCGTACAACTGCACCTTGGTTGGAGCAAGTGCCAAGACAAGTGGTTCTGCAAACTACCCCTGTAGATCTCTCTAAGGTACTGGACTTCACATTACATCAGGCAGTATATACAGTATTCTGCTTTCTTTCTGTGCTATAATAAATCTTTTGTCTTTTTCGGTAATTCATTTGAACAAGTATGCTGTTGCGCGCGCAATTACATTTGCATCCCCTTACTGGAACTGTGGAAAATGTGCCTGTAATATCCGCCAACCTGGCTGAACAGGTACATGTAAATTGGTCAATTTTCGACCAGAAATGTGATGAAGGTACAGTTTTAAAGCTACTTTTTGGCAGAACGAGGGGTTTATTTTGAGTAGTACTTGGCATGTCTACTTTATTTAAGCCTTGGACATAATAATAAATTATTATATGCGTTACTTGGAGTCCACGCTCGCTTTATATGAAACTTTATCGTAAAGACAAGGTCAATGATAAGGGTGCATTCCCAGAGCTTTAGAACGATCCAGAGCTTTAGATTTAGATCGACCTAACTAACTGGGGGTTCACGCTAAATTGTAGTCAGCCGAGCGCGCACCATAGTTAATTGCCCCCTTACAGCTTTTAGTAGGCGGGACAGACGCTTAAGCCGGCTAAGCTGACAGTAATCTAGTTAGACTCCCCACAGAGATAGATCGATCTAAAATCTATGGGAATGGGGTCTTAACACACATCTTCTAAGACCTCCGTGAAAGCGTTTTGTCCATAGTACTTACAGGAGTCTGAAAGTCATCTTACAGGTAGACAATTCAGCACAGCCTGACAGCTAAACACGCTGCTTGGCTCTCTCCTCCGGTGGCCTCGTCACCGGAACAAGTGACCACGTAGCTCATTAACTCCCAGGCCGAGCAAAAAGGACGTTTTTTAAAGCCCAAAATTTACAAAATAAGCTTTCAGATTGTGTATTTGGAGAAAGATATCATTAGTTGTTTTCTGAGGAATATGATTCGTTTAAGCCATTTGAGATTCGTTTAAGCCATTTAAGCCACCTTTAAATAACTTCTTTTCTGCACTTGCACCGTGCAGCTGCAGTCAGAGTCAGACCGGTGCCGCGTACTATAGTGTCCACTGTATGAGACCCCGGTTCTTATTGAATCGTGCAGAAACTCCCAAGCCTAGATTATGCCCCACCTAAGGCACGTTGTTTCTAACCCATATGAATCTAACAGAAGGCGCATTCTCCGTTACCTGGAACATCAATTTCTTATAAAATTAAAATCGGTCTCTTATGCGTGGGAAAAGCAGCGAAAAATCGATGAAAACGCGATCAAACATTTATTCCATTTTTTAAAACAACACAAAGTGTTAGCTGTGTATGTCGATGCCATCCGCCGGTAAAAGCATGGTTGCAGTCTTTGGTCCCGTTGATCATCTTACCTCGTCTTCGTAATCGTCTTCTTGACCTTGGTTTGTAAAATTCCATCTGGTTTTATATTGTTTTTCATGAAAGCTTTAGCATGCATTTTTGGCTGTATATATATAAAGTAAATTTGTTCTAACACAAGCTTTCGAAGAAGCTTTCAACGATTGGTTAAGCTCTTCATTGCTTTATTTAACGATATAAATATAATACACGTCTCAGGATTCCCCTGGTGTAAACTCAAGCAACATACCAGTAAATGCATTGAATTTGTTAAAAATCAAAAATATGAAATGCAGAAAAATAAACGTCTGAGTTAACTTACGTGTCGCCCAGGAATCCATTCACGGAAGAAGAATTCAAGTAAGTATGCACAAATAGAAGAAGTGCAATCAACTTTTTTTCTGAAAAAGGGCAAATCAATAGGTACCAGTATATGTACAGTACATAATTTTTTGCAATACAGTAGCGATATATAACGATTTGGTGGTGGTAATAAATTTTAATTATTTACTCCAAATACTAGATTTTCACAGGAGGATACTTCATTCACAGTTCTGTTTCCTTGTAATTCTGTTCACTGGAATTTAAAGCAATAAAATAAAAACACCCTAAACGCATCTAATTCCTTTTCACACCAGTAATTGGTTGGTAATTAAAGCTTCACTCATTTCATGTCAAACTGCAAATGTGTAGTAATCTGATATTTCAAGACAGAATACCATTTTTTTAGGTAAAAATGATTATTTCTAGATACATGCATGGTGTCTAAAGGAGCCCCACGCAGAAGTGTTAACATATAATTATATGTACAGATATTTGAAATCACGTCATAATGAAAGTAGCAGTCTGCAATAAAACTGTTTTGAAAGTTAATTGTTCGTGTTTCATTCAAATATTTCAAAAGCGCTGTGCAGTGTCTAGTACCGTTACTTGTATGGACCATCTCCGGATGTGACGTCATTCCCATTGGGAGAATGCACTTGAGAAGTGATATGATCTACAGCGGGTTCTCCCTGGGCTGCACGAGAATCTCGTTGACGGCCACGTGATCTGGCTGCGTGACTGCATAAAGGACTGCCTGGGCGATAACTTCAGGTTCCATAATTGGATAAGGAAAAGGGTAAGTGTACAGCGGTTTACACTGAAATGATATGATAATAGTATATATTTTTCACGCTCCAAAACACTGGGTTTATAATGCTAATTTCAAAGACAATTTGCTTCATTTATTCTGAAAAAAAAAAAAACCTTCTCGGAAGCATATGTCAGTCGAAATGCCAGTTTCATAATTTAGGCCTCAAAAACGAGAATTGCCGTTAGTGATTTCGAGCTACAGTTTTGTAAATTAACAACTTAAACCCCAATTTCATGAATATTGCGGTGCTGGCAGTAAGTACGTTGACGTTCGCACCATAAAATCGCAGTATAAGTCGTTACTTGGCGTTCACAATCTCAAATCCGCGACTCGCAATCCAAACGACCAAACTGTTTAAAAGGCCTGATATTGTAAAACCTACAATCTGAATATGCATGGTACCAGATATTGACCACTGAGGAAAAACACATAAAGCACAGTCACTAGTAATAAAACAAATTACGTGTAACCTTAATATGATCTGACGATAAATTTATACACATGTAGCATATCAGCAGTGTCCCGCTCACGGATCAATTATCGATTTTTATTTAAAATGGGCAATAAGAGATCCAGTGGACATTATGTCGTGAAATGTGTTACCTGCCTATCTTCGATTGTCATCAAACTGTGAGCGTAACCGGGCGTTTCAACATCACCAGGCTGAATACAAGTAACGCGAACGCCATCCTTGCAAACTTCCTTACGAAGCGTCCGTGACATCCCCTCTACGAAGAACTTCGACCCTGTGTACACGGCAAACCCTACAAAAGCCTGGAATGCCATAGTAATGTATGCAATGAATTAATGTGCATTGAAACAGAATTAAATTAAGTAAAATGTTTGCAGCATGTCCGATCCAAATATGTAATACGTGTTAAATTTCATGAAGTTATCAGAGCTCTACATGTACATTGCCCTCAGTGTAGCGTACGTTGGCCTAAGTATCGGTATATGAAATTTGTTTCGACGAAATGCGGTCACGGTGGAACTATAAATATAAAAAAGTGACAAGTAACTGTTGTTCGAATAATCCATTGGATAACTAGGTTCCTTGCACTTTTTGAAGTAAAAAGGCTATTGAATGAACAGTTGTACATGGTTTGATTTGCATAATGAATGACATAAGAACAAACTGATTAACTAAACGAAAAAGGTCCATGCGAGCCGAGTTTGCTACAAAATGATGAAAATTACCATTTTTGAAACTCTGAAAGCTTATGGATCAACAAACTATCTGACTGGATCGGAGTCTTACGCTTTCATTTTTCATACAGAAGTGAGAGCTGACAATTAACCATTAGGGCCTACCTTCTTTCCATTTTCTGATGACATGTTGACGATATGACCACTTTTTCTTTCACACATCCCTGAGATCACAGCTCCGATGCAGTTCAACACTCCCTGTAGAAAAAGATTCTGACAGATTCGTTAAGGTATATCTTAAAGGTGTTTATACTCATTTTAAATGCACTAACGACAAATCTTTTGTCTAAATGGCCTGAAAAATACATGTCTACAAATTCAGACTTTCAAACTAGAAAAACCGTCAAATAAAAGTAGTTTATGTTGGCGTTTTCTTCATGAAAAGCATGGTACTCTGAATAAATAATAATTCGCTTAGAACTAACTGATTAAATTGAAATGGTACGAAACAACTTATCCCAGTACAGGATTTTGATAATATAGGGGTTGTTTACCAGGTAACTTTGAAAACCAAAGTGGCTCTACCTTGATGTTCACATCCACTTGCTGATCCCACTCCTCCTCGTGAAGGTTCTTCATACACCTTATCACCCAGTAACCAGCGTTATTCACCAAGATATCCACGGGACCCAGGGTGCTTTCTGTGTGCTGAATAAGCTCCTTCACCTATGCGGAGATACTTAGCGTTGTACTATTTCAATGCTTGGTTTTTAGATTACAATTTAACCATTTTAAGAATACTTTGGACAATTTCATTTTTGAGGAATCTCTGCTTTTCAGGTACAATGTATAAGTATAATTTTGCCATGTTAAGAAACACGTTGCTTCAACCCTGAAGAATACTACCGGTAGACGCCGCATATAACTCACTGCGTTTCACTTAAATTATGGCTTATCTCGAACATATCTTTTTCTTTGTTTTATTTCTCGAAATTATATAGGTATTGCCCAACCCAAATCATATAGCGTACTTCAAAAAGATTCTGCCCCACATTCATAACACGATTCACATCTCATTCATACACAATGCCACACCCTTTTTACCTCAGCTCTGTTCGTAACATCGCATTTCACTGCTAGAGCTTCGCCCCCTTCCTTTAAAATTTCATCCTGGATTTCTTTTAACAAGTTCTCCCGTCTTGCTGCCATGGCGACCTTTGCACCAGCAGCAGCCAGTTGACGAGAGATGGCAGCACCAATGCCACTAGAGGCTCCTGTTACCACGGCAACCTTTCCAGAAAGAGGTTTGTCATCTGAAAAATGTATTAAATTTTCTGTTTATTGAATAAAACTTATTTCATTAGCGGCATGTTAATCATTTGGAATGCGTGGATAGAGAGTTGAATGTAAGCGTCGTACGAAGAGTGTAGCGGAAACCTCCATATACTAGATAGGATAAGGTGACCTTAAGCTTGAAGAACATGACATCAAAAAACATCACTTTTACTACTAAACGCATTGTAAAACATCTAATTCAAAACCAGTTGTGAAAACAAATCTTCACAAATGTGAAGTGTTATAATTTTCCAGTTTTTTATGGTGACGGTATATGCAGCACATAAAATTTTTCATTTTCATTATTTTCCTTTACTTCGCTTTAATTAACCATCATAACATTTAGTCTTATTCGTTTCGTTGTATTCCTACAGAACTTTTCGGAAAGCGCTGTACTGTTCTATTAGAGGCAGTGCCGGGCAAAAGTTTCCGTGTGTAAATGTACTTGTACCTGTAGCAAAAAGGGGTCACTACATGTATCTCTGACAGTATATCGATACAAGGAATTCTATCTGTTGTCCCTCCTTGACCGATACTATCTGTTGGCCTACCTGTACTTAACATCCAACTGAAGTATAGTATAAGTATGGTTCCTTATGATAAATTAAACAGAAAAGTAGGTCTAGGTCAATCTAATTACTAACGCAAAAATGAAACGTCTGAATGAGGAGCAAAAAGGTCTTGAAACACCAAGCAAAAGTGCTTTCATAAGCCTAGTAGACGTACATGCCGCAAGTGCGCACACATACACACAAATATACAGATACCGGGTACACACTTGCATTTCCTTTTAAGCTGTTCAACCCCTTAGCTACCTGTATAGTATATCGCCGGTATATTATATAGAGCAGACGTAGGACTAAGTCTGAGCTAACACTTAAGCTTCAGCAACGCGTGGAGTAAGCCCTGACCCCTACCCCCACCCACCCCAGCTCCCATCGGACGGTATGCTTCGAGGTGACATGCATGTATATGGGTACAGGAAGAGGCGGATCCAGGATTATTTGAAGGGGGGGGGGGGGGAGTCCGAGGATGCAAAGCCGACCCCCCACCCTTGGCACGGAGTTCGGGGGGCGCTTAAGGGCCCCAAAAAATGGTATATTAAAGGGCGAAAGGTGTCATTTCATTAACTATGATTCAGCCAGTCAAAATTATAATTTCAAGCGGTGGCCATTGGTGTGTTTTTTTTTTCAGGAATAGAAGGGGGTTCAGGACCCCTCTGACGCCCCTGTAAATCCGCCATTGACAGGTACATGTACCCGGCACATCCAGGTTTCAGTCAACTATAGATGTCATCTACGCTACATGTACTTAGACAAAATTTGTCTTCAACAATGCCATATGAAACACGCATTTTAAAAGTACGCATTAAATTGCGTGACCTAGATATATAGTGACATTTAATACATGTGGGTGAAGTTCAGATAAAGTGAAAATCTAGGTTCTATTGCACTGATCCAACTGAAAAGCCTTAAGTACTTTAGGCATATCAAAACTACCAGTATAAATTTATCACCTTCCCCGTTTACTTACGTGGTTCTTGAACTCACCTCTTGCAGACGTCTGCATCCTAAATAATATTGCAATTTAACTTAAATATATGATTTTCTCTGCTACCGGTACGCCAGTTCACCCTATTGTGGTTGATAAACACATCATACTTATTTTTGTAAACCATCGCTAGAGGGCGCTCAAGAACAGCAATCACAAGATTTATAACTGTAACCAAATTCCCATGTTTTGTCACACGAAGAAATAATTAAGCATGAACTTATTGGATTAAAAAACAAAAATGTGAACGTGATCAGCTTACTTGTGTAATAATAATAATAATAATAATAATAATAATTGACTTCTCAGTGACGTGATAAGAATCAATAAAACATCTATGTTTTCCTCACCTGACAGTTAAGACAATATTCACTCGGTTTCTTTTGTTTGCCAAGTTCCTGACCCATAATATTGTAAAATCATGCACCGTCACACGAAAGCGTCTACGGGAATAGGAATAAATCAGCCCATCAAGAGTAAAATGAAACCATTTCAAGCCGCAAATTCCCTTCAACAACGGCTTTTGTCATTTTTTATAGTAAAATTATTTGTTAACCTTTTCTGATCACCTTATTTCATCATAGTTCTTCCAATACTTCTGAATTTAGTTAATTTCATCACTTTTATTAAACATAAATGCATTGAAAATTAATTTGGATATCAATTCCAATTCAATGCGTGCATGTATGTATGACTAAGTGCAAGTACAGTAGAAATTACATGTGTACAGTAGAATGAGAATTCAGTTGCAAACTAAATACAATGTGATTGTTTTGTGAAACCCACTTCAAAATGGTAGCCTCAAACGTTGCAACTATTTCACATTATTAAAAGCGAGCGTGAATTCCAAATAACGCATATACGAATAATTTTAAACCACCTTTGCTTTATTCTTCTACAGCTAAAATAAAGTCGACATGTCAAGTCATAATCCAATTTAACCCCTCGTTCAGCCAAAAAGTAGCTTTCAAACTGTACCTTCAATCAATTTCTGGTCGAAAATTGACCAATTTACCTGTCCATCCAGTTTGTAAAATTCTGCTAAATGACGCAGCTCTGCGCGCGCACTGCAGCTGCATAATCACCACCCTAATGTACCCTCTGCTAGGGCGGCGGATATTATAGGTTCATTTCCGCATTTCCAGTTAGGAGATTGACGATATTTAACCAAAGACATTATATGTGAATATCTAGTGGAAAATCAATCTTTGGCCTTGGTAGAGGGTAACTTTAATGGATGTATGGACGCACATTGTAACTGCATACTTGTTCAAATGGATTTCTCAAAAACAGCATAGCACAGAAAGAAAGCAGAATACTGGATATACTGCCTGGTGTTACCGTGTACCAGGGCGACAGATTGATTTTCCACAGATATTCACATATATTTCTCTAGATAAATAGACAGTCATTTTGGTCTGATGTCGATTCAGCCAAAAATGTCGACAATAATAACTGAGACCCTGGTAGAGGGTGGCCTGGTGTAATATGAAGTCCAGTAGCTTGGAGAGATCTAGTTTATAAAACCCCTTGTCTTGGCACTTGCTCCAACCAAGGTACGAGTCCCTCGAATATGACAACCAATACAAAAGAATAACACCCAAACAGGTATCTTGTTACTAGCATCTCTTTCTAATTAGATACCAAACAAGTTTATCTACAGCGGGCCCTCCCTGGGCTGAACGAGAATCTCGTTGACGGCCACGTGATCTGGCGTCGTGACTGCGTAGAGGACTGTCTGGGCGATGACTTCAGGTTCCAGAACTGGGTAAGGGAAAGGGTAAGTGTACAGCTGTTTACACTGAAATGATAATAATATATTTTTGCACTCTCCAGATCACTGGTTTTTATAATGAAACTTTCAAAGAGAATTTGCTTCATTTTTTCTGCAAACAAAACCTTCGCGGAAGTAAATGCCGGCCGAAATGCCTTTTCGATATTCAGACCTCACAAAAAAGAATCGCCGTTAGTGATTTCGAACCACGGGCTTGTAAATCAACTACTTAACCAACATTTGATGGAATTCGTTTTTTAAATATTCTGTTTGTTACTATTTATACTTGGAATTTCCGAAAGCTTGACGTGCAGTTTCCGTACGTAAACAGCGAGAGACCTGAACAAATCGTTCGCAATAAATATTGCGGGGCTCGCAGCAAGTATTTTGACGTTCGCACAATCAAATCGTAGTTTAAGTCTTTACTTCGGCGTCGACAATCACAAACCCGCGCCTCGCAATTCCAAACGACCAATTCATCTACAGTAAAAGGCCAGACACTGTAAAACCGACACTCTGAATATGCACGGTGCGCGATATTTTAGTTCGTCGGTTTTCTGAAGCCTTTAATTGTGCCATGTTTTGTGTACACGTAGTACACCTGCTGCTTCAGTTCTCTTAATCCTGTCATGCTTTACACTATAAACAATGCAACCTCTGAGGAAACTTATAAATATACGTGTAGCACAGTTACTGGTTATATAACAAATGCATTCACGTGTAACCCTTAATTTGATTTGGCAATAAATTTATGTAGTACGTCATGAAGACCAATTATCAATTTTTACTTTAAAGGTGCAATAAGAGATCTACTGGACATTGAATGTCTTTAGGTTTTACCTGCTCATCGTCCATTGTCGTCAAAGTCGTGGCTAAACCGGGCGTTTCAACATCACCAGGCTGAATACAAGTGACACGAACACCATCCTTGCAAACTTCCTGACGAAGCGTCCGTGACATCCCCTCTACGAAGAACTTCGACCCCGTGTATACGGCGAACCCTACGGCAGGCTGAAATGTCATAGGACCATAAGGCGTATAGAATGACTCTATGTGTATATAAACTGAATCAGCGCAATGTCAGATTCAAGTATGCAAAACTCAATTTTAATGAAATTAAGTAATTAAGTGAGTAGCCTATTTTGTGACTTCAGAGTATACGTCACTGTATTTTTTAGAAAAAAAAAAAAAAAAAACAAAGATGAATTTTTGTAAAAACTGTACACGGAGAACCCTACAAAAGCCTGGAATGCCAAAGTAATTCATGCAATGAATTAATGTGCACTTAAAGTTAAACAGAATTAAATGAAATAGATTTGATTTGATGTGCAGAATAGGGGACGTAATCTTGAACAAACTGAATCGAGGTCTTCCACTCTCATTCTTCATACAGAAGAGAGGGATGACAATTTTAATTGGTTAAAACAATTACCTTCATTCCATTTTCTGATGACATGTTGATAATATGACCTCTTTTCCTTTCACACATCCCTGAAATCACAGCTCCAATGCAGTTCAACACTCCCTGTAGAAGAAGATTCTCAAGATTCTTTAAGGTATATCTTGAAGGTGTTTAAACAAATTTGAGAATGCCCCAACGCCACATTTTTGTCTAAATGGCCTAAAATACATGTCTACAGGTGTATCTTTCCAAATCCAGACCTTCAAATGAGACCACACCTCTAAATAAATAAATAAATAAATAAATAAATAAATAAATAAATAAAACTAACTACTGGATCAGAGAGGCGATACGGCCTCTGGGTATTGTACCACCAGTTGGAGTACGTGCATTCGTATGGAAAACAAAAAAAGGGGACATCACCTCAAGTGCTGTGTTTGACACGCTCTACAAAATCAGGCCTTCCCAACTACCAGACTCGGAACCGAATGATCCTGAATTCACCGGTATATCGTACCACACTGCCAGTTTTCAAGGTATGCGTCAGTACGCTCTTCGATGTATCAGACGCGACACCGCTCTTGCCCAGTATGCGATGTGATAGTAATGATTCACAGCGGGGTTGAAATGTAGTGCATCTCAACTCAAAATTTGTGTAACATGAAAATCTGACTCCCATGAAAATCTGACTCCCCCAGTCAAAATTTCATTATGAAAATCTGACTCCCCCCCCCATGGAATTTTGACTCCCCTTTACAAAACTTAATAAACCTTATTTTATTTGAGTACATAACTTTTATCTCCTAGTATGCATAATGGAGGATACATTGACACTTTTTGAAAATTTTCATGAGAAAATAAGAAAATCAAAAATGTGTATTTATCCACCCAATAACTCCTATGAAAAGGCTATGGGAGTCTAAATCCTACAGATAATAACATGAATACTTGTTTCAAAAATGATCAATTTTCACCAAAATTTTCATCATCAAACTTTTAAATACTAACAAAATATATGTCGCTATGTAAACCATGTGGAAAACAGTGGTATGGTGACTAAATATAAAACAGGGCCTTTTCTTCATGGGAGTCCAAATCCCACGGGTATGAATATGAAGATTTTTCATGATTTTATTTTCATTTTTTGCACCCAATATTTTACCATCAAACTTTCAAATATTTCCAATATGTTATTCATAAAGTATACTTAAAGAAAAGATGTTGAAATGATCACCAGATATAAATAAATAGCTTTTTCATAAGGGAGTCATTGAGTGGTAAAATACACATTTTAAAATTTATTTTCTCATTAAAATTTTCACCTGCAACCTACAAAAACGTGTCAATGTATCTTTCATAATGCATACTACAATATAAAAGTCATATACTCAAATAAAATAAGATTTATAAAGTTTTGTAAGGGAGAGTCAAAATTTCATGGGGGGAGTCACATTTTCATTATGAAAATTTGACACTTTGATATAGCGCAACTCGTAACCGTATGGAAAACAAAAAAGGGGACAGCACTATGAGTGTTGCGCTTGATAAGCTCTATAAACTGTAAAAAAACAAGAGGCCTCTTGCATTTACGGTTACAAAATTAGAGAGAGTTTTCAGTTTCGGCGTCTAATGACTGCCTCTCCCGTGAAAATGCACCGGTTGACCCAAACTCACGAAGATGAAAGATGACGCTAAATGCAACATCTGCTCTAAATGTAACACCAGCCCATAATACTATACATGTAGGTTAGGTCTGTAACGTTTCTGAAAATCAGCATTCCCATTTTTAGAAAATTTTGGCCCGTTTGAGATTGAAATAAAGGTCAAATCCAAGGGCACATTTAAAATCTCCACATATGACTTTCGGTCAGCCATCTATAGAAAGTTTCCGTTAATTCCTTTGGTTTGGGAGATATTTAGCATTTAATTTTGCAAATTTTGGACAAGGGTCTTAGACTTGTGCACCGACAATCCTCAAAATTTACGTGGATCGAGTTGAGATTATATGTGACCTAAATGCAAGAGATGGGTACGCAGGCTCTTGTAGCCTGAAAGGAGCAGCGGTAACGGTGACGTGGTGGACGAGATGGGTTGGGACTAAAACCATGTGTACCGCCAGCGCCGCGCTAGTGGTACAATAATAACAACAGAAGTCGATGTTGGCTTTGCCTTCTGTGAGAAGCCAGGAAGACGCATGGCATTTTAAATAAACAATTCGCTGAGAACAATTTGGTTTAATTGAAATGGTACAAAACAACCAATCCCAGTCCAAACTTAAGGATTGCCGATAATTGCTGAATACCAGTACACTTTGGGAACCACAGTGGCCCTACCTTGATGTTCACATCCACTTGCTGATCCCACTCCTCCTCATGAAGGTTCTTCATACACCTTATCACCCAGATACCCGCGTTATTCACCAAGATATCTACAGGCCCCAGGGTGCTTTCTGTGTGCTGAATAAGCTCCTTCACCTATGCGGAGATATTTAGAATTGTACTCTTTTTTTGCTTGGTTTTAAGACCATTATTATCAATGTATAAGTATAGTCCTGACATGTAAAGAACCACGTTGCTTCCACTTTGAAGAACACGGAGATGCCGCATATAACTCGCCGCCCTTCACTTAAATTATCGTTAATCCCGAACAAATCATTTTCTTTGTTTCATTTCCTGCAATTATATAAATATTGCCTTACGCCAATCTTACCGTAGCTCAAAAAATGTCGTGTCCCAATTCATAATACATCTTATTCACACACAATCACACCCTTTTTACCTCAGCTCTGTTTGTGACATCACATTTCACTGCTAGAGCTACGCCCCCTTCCTTTGAAATATCATCCTGGATTTCTTTTAACAAGTTCTCCCGCCTTGCTGCCATGGCAACCTTGGCACCAGCAGCAGCCAGTTGACGAGAGATGGCAGCACCAATGCCACAAGAGGCCCCTGTTACCACGGCAACCTTTCCAGAAAGAGGTTTATAATCTGTAAAATGTATTATATTTTCTGTTGAATGAATAGAACTTATTTTATTAGACCTTGTCCACCCTATCAATATCGGTAAAACGCAGCCTTGCAGAAGCTTCGTTTTGCGATTGTTACTTCCAGATATCCTTCCGGTGACACTTCCATTGAACTGTCTGAATATCATGCAACCAGGGAATTATAATTCCCTGATGCAACTCAGCTCAACAGCAAGGAGTTTAAGTTCCAAGACGGAAGTACGTTGAATTTTGATATATTTAGCATTAAATGAAGTATAGCACAGGTGCTGAGCTTACGCATCCCCCGATTTAGTGAACACTAAAGAAATAGGGAGCATAAGTCTGATCAGCACCTGTGCTATATTTCATGCGCAAATTTTGACAAAGAAGGCCAATGTCGCTGTTCATATTATTCTTAATGTTCTGTGTGCAAATGAGTGAAAAATGCCAAAATTATCAAAATACGCAACGTACTTTGGTCTTGGGAGGTCAACCCCCTTGAGCTTTCATAAGTCTGATAAACGTACATGTCGTCACGTACGCACACATGCACACAAATATACACATACATGTACCGGGTGCACACGTGCATTTCTTTTCAAGTTGTCCCTTTATGCCAACCCCGTAGCTATGGAACATCGCCGGTATATTATATAGTATATTATATATCATAGAGCATCAGAGATGAGTAGGCCTACACTAAAGCGTTAGCAACGCGTGGGATGATCCCGGACCCCCCCCTCCCTCAAACCCAGCTCCCATTGGTCGGAATGCTTCGAGGTGACGTGCATTTACATGTTTACAGGTACATCCAGGTTTCAGTCAACTATAGATGCCATCAACATGTACTCAGACAAAATGTCTTCAACAATGCAATATGATACACCCATTTTAAAAACACGCATGACTTTGTGTGACCTAGATATAGCGACATTTAATAGACGTGCAGTTCAGGCATTGTGAAAATCTAGGTTCTGTTGCACTGATCCCACTGAAAGCACCTTTTGTACTGTAGGCATATCAAAACTACCAGTATAAATTTATCACCTTCCCCGTTTACTTAGATGGTGCTTGAACTCACCTCTTGCAGACGACTGCATCCCAAGGAGTACTTTAAGTTAACTTAAATGTACGATTTTCTCTGCTAAAATGCAATGCTACATGTACATGTACGTACTTCCCAGGTCACCCTGTTGGGGCTGATAAACACATCATGCATTGCTTGTAAATCATCGCTAGAGGGCGCCGAAGAACAGCAATCACAAGTAATAAAACTGTAACCAAATTCCCATGTTTTGTCACAGCGTGAACTTATTAGATTAAAAAACAACAATGTAAACGTGATCAGCTTACTTGTATTATAATAATAATAATAATAATAATAATAATAATTGGAATCTCAGTCTAATGATATGATAAAATCAATAAAGCATCCATGTTTTCCTCACCTGATAGTTAAGATAATATTCATTCGGTTTCTTTGTTTGTAAGTTCCTGACTCATGATATTGTAAAATCATGCAGACTCACACATAAGGGTCGGGGTGGTGGGGTGGTTTTGGTGGTGGTGGTGGAGGGAGGGGGGTATACTAATATTTATAAATGGCCAAGTTCAAGTTCAACGGAAATTAAGAACGAAACATTTTAAAATGATCGATTTTCTTTATATCAACAACTGTCGATTTTTACTGGTACTTCCACTAATGCTCATAAAATATACAGATACCACACCACGTCCTGTTCTGCTAGGACTGTTTTAACCCAAATGTAAGCATATACTCGTACATAGTCATAGCATTTACCAGATCACCAAAATAGCGAGCCACAGTGTTGTCAAGAGCGCAATAAAAAGAAAAAAGTTCTTTTCAATCAATGCATATCTTGTTCCCACTTTCAAGGATCCACATTCGAATAATTTGCGTCTTAAATGCCGATAATTATCAACGTTTGTTTACAATCCATTAAATTGAATGGGACTGGGGATAAATCGGCCCATCAAGAGTAAAACCAAACCCTTTCAAGCCGCTGTCAGTTGGCAAATTTCTTTCAACAACGGCTTATGTCATTTTTTATAGTAAAATTATTTGTTAACCTTTTCTGATCACCTTATTTCATCATAGTTCTTCCAATACTTCTGAATTTAGTTAATTTCATCACTTTTATTAAACATAAATGTATTGAAAATTAATTTGGATATCAATTTCAATTTTAAAATACGTGCATGTATGTAGAAATACAAGTACTGTAGTAAATTACATGTGTATCGTAGAATGAGAATTCAGTTACAAACTGAAAGCGATGGGATTGTTTTATGCAACATACTTTGAAATGGCATATCAGACGCAAACGTAGCAGCTACTTCACATTATTTTTCGGTAATTCATGAGATAAAACCTGGCAAAGAAGCAAATAACCCTCGATATGAAGACCAACCGAATCAGCGAAAATAAGTTATGAGAAACTAGATTGAAATGTACCTATGTGGGGAAAATTAACGAAAAATAAAAAAGGTCCAAAACCAATGAAACTAATATGTTTCTTTAGTCTACCGGAAATATACCATCCATACTGCTTATTAATACGGGGGTAATGCGCTGTAGACAATCCCCGGCACGTACGAAAACTGCCGAACGGATTAAAGGTTTGTGGATTGAAACATATTGCAAGTAGCCAGTAATCTCGCATTCATACCATGAAATCGTGGTTTGAGCCACACATTTGGGCCTGTGTGCCACATATCTTAGGCTTGAGTTCGAAAACGCACAATTCGTTATAAAGTCTGATATTACCTGAGCGCTCTTAGTAGGGCACTATTGACAAAACGCTTTCCCGGAGGTCTTAAGAAGAGGATGTGTGTTAAGCCACTTATATTTTACCTTGTCTTTACGATAAAGTTTCATATTTAGCGAGTGTGAATTCCAAATATTTTTAAAACACCTTTTCTTTATTTAATTTTATTAGAAAAGCAGAAGACTCCCAGCAGGCATAGTGACGTTGGATCAACGTTGAAAACAGGTTTGGACGTTGAATTGCCGTTGATCTACCTAAATTCAACGTAAAATCAACGTTGATCCAGCAAATTAAAAACACCGTCATAATGTGACGTTGACTCAACGTTGTATTTTGGTCATTGACTCAACGTTGTTGTTTGGTCGTCGTGATGCAAGACATGGATTGTAATTTAAAATATTAATTATTGAAAACGTGATACTATGTTAATCAATACTGTAGCGAACTTTATCAAAATATTAAAAAATGGTGCTTTAAAGTAAAAGAGACAATTTTTTTTTGTGTCTTTAGTGAACTAGTGAATTTTTTTAACTTGTTATTCAGAAATACATTCCAACACACTTCCTGGCAAAGGTCAGCTAATACTAGGATGAATAAGTCGCTGTAAATGTGATGGAGTGAAGTTAACAATGTTGACAGTTCAGGGTACCCTGTTATAGATAGACAGGTTGAGGTGACCGTAACTTTCTTATATATATATATATATATATATATATATATATATATATATATATATATAAACTTTTCATGCAAGAATGTTGTCTAACAACTGGGGTTGATACAATGTTGTTATCTGACGTTGATCCAACTTTCAAATCCAACGTTTATCCAACGTCTTATCAATGTTATGGTTCAACGTTGTTTAAACATAAGTTGCCCGCTTGGCTGACAATTTTAAATCACTTCTAAAGGCCCACATTTTTAAATCTATCTATATCTCTTAGATTTTTTAAATATAGATTTTAATAAGATTAGCAGTGTTAATTCTAAATGGTTTCCAATGAGTGTTTTAGATTTAAATATTGTCGTTATTTTAATGATTTTAGTTATATTATCCATCATTGTAAGGCGCCTTGAGGTAGCATGTTAGGCGCCTTATAAAAAGCTTCTTCTTCTTCTTCTTCTTCTTCTTCTTATTATTATTATTAAAAGTAGTAGTAGTAGTAGTATCATTATAAAGCTAAAATAAAGTCGACATGCCAAGTCATAATCCAATGTAACCCCTCGTTCAGCCAAAAAGGAGCTTTCAAACTGTACCTTCATCACAATTCTGGTCGAAAATTGACCAATTTACCTGTCCATCCAGTTTGTAAAATTCTGCTAAATGACGCAGTATTGCGCGCGCACTGCAGCTGCATTATAATCACCAATCTGAGGCCCGTAGCCGGGAGGGGGGGGGGGGGGTTCAAAAGAATCGCCCTTTTTGCTGGGAAAGGTCCACTCTGGGGGTAAAATTTGATCTAGGTACATTTTTTCAGAAAAAGAACCCTCCTTTTGAAAATGCTGGCTGCGGGCCTGACTCTAATGTACCCTCTGTCAGGGTGGCGGATATTATAGGCACAATTTTCACATTTCCAGTTAGGAGATTGACGATATTTAACCAGCGACATTATCTGTGAATATCTAGTGAAAATTCTATCTATGGCCCTGGTAATGCATGGGTGCAAATTGTAGCTGCGCGCGCAACAGCATACTTGTTCAAATGGATCTCCCAAAAAGATCAAGGGTTTAAAATTGCACAAAAAGAAAGCAGAATAATGTACAGGGGTATATACTGCCTGATGTAATGTGAAGTCCAGTAGCTTAGAGAGATCTAGTTTATAAAAGCCCTTGTCTTGGCACTTGCTCCAACCAAGGTACATGTACATGTACGAGTCCCTTGAATATGACGACAGATACAAAGAAGAATCCCAAAATATGTATCTTTTTGCTAACACCGCTTCACAATAGATACCAAGCACTAAGCAAGTGGTATGATCTACAGCGCGGTCTCCCTCGGCTGCACAAGAATCTCGTTGACGGCCACGTGCTCTGGCTGCGTGACTGCGTAGAGGACTGCCTGTGCGATGACTTCAGGTTTCAGAATTTGGTAAGGACGAGGGTAAGTGTACAGCTGTTTACACTGAAATGATAATAATATTTTTTTTGCACGCTCTAGGTCACTGGTTTTTATAATGCTTCTTTCAAAGAGAATTTGCTTCATTTATTCTGCAAACAAAACCTTCCCGGAAGCAAATGCCAGCTGGCCGAAATGCCATTTTGATATTTAGGCCTCACAAACAAAATTTGCTGTTAGTGATTTCGAGCCACGGACTTGTAAATTATCTACTAAACCAAAATTTCATGGAAACTATTTTTTTTTTTTTTTATTTATTTATTGCATTTATTCACTCAAAAAAAAAGAAAAAAGAAAATATACAAAGATAATCAAAGATTGAAAGATTGAATGCATGTAATACAATGCTGGTGATAATTACGGTAATTAAATACTAATAGGTAAATAAAAAGATCATAAATATATAGATTTACTCTCACTCACTCATCCATCCATACATACTACGCGTATGCATGCTTGTTGTGAGCTACATCTCGGCAACTATGTCATATATAATGAAATATTTAGACAGAAAATCAAAGATTAAATGCATATGATACTGATAATAATTACGGTAATTAAATACTGATAAATAAATAAGAACATAAATATATAGACTTACTTTCACTCACTCATCCGTCCATACATACTACACGTATACATGCTTGTTGTGAACTACATAACGGCAACTATAGCGTACTAGAGGTGAAAATTTTAACACGTTATGGTAGGAATGCGTTTCCATTTTGTATTGAACCTGTCTTCTTTTCCTGTCTTTATAGCAATGTATTTTTCTATTTTCTTCTTCTGACTAAGAAAATGCAGAAACAGTTCAAAATCATAGACTGATGGATTTTCTGAATTTTTGTTTATGAATTGTTTAGCCACAATAATGCAGAAATTTAAAGCTTTTACGCGCTGGTCGCTTGACAGACACCCGTACATTATAGTTTTTTCATTTTTTCTGAAGTGTATGGTGTTATTCGGAATGTTCCACCAGTTTTCAAATGCAATCCAAAAATTTCTTGCACGTACACATTCTACAAAACGATGTATTATTGTTTCTTTCATATGGCAGTTAATACATCCTGGGCTAGTAACTATTTTCATTTTGAACAGTGTAGAATTTGTGTACAGCACATTGTGAATTATTCTGTATTGCATTATTTGTAGTTGAGTTTCTTTGACAGACTCAAATGGTATCAAGAAAACTCTCTGCCAATCATTTTCACTTACGCCTGATTTGATAAGATGCAAACTTGCTGTGGGTAAATTTATTACATTTCTTTCTATTAGCTTATCGTAAATGGTTTTTGTAGAGGCTAGAGTCCATACTATCTCATCTGAGTCTGTGTTGTCAACTGTTTCTGCATTTTCCCGAAGTTTACGTAACCATGATATCGGAATTGATTTTTTTTACTTTTTCGTATTCTAGAAAATTCGGCAGCTTAATGTCGAAGTTGTGTTGATTTATTATTTCTTCTAATGATATAAATTCACCATTAATATTTATAATATCTTGCATATAATTTACTCCGGCTTTTGACCAATGCCTTAGATATATTGACTTTTTGTTTACAAGTATGAATCTATTATTCCATATTATCTGTTTCTTTATATCGGAGGCATTATTAGGGTCTGTTTGTATTACATTACTCCATGCATCTAGCATGGCTACGTAAAAAGGTGGTATGTCCGAAATGTTAATATTCTTCAGTTCATAATTACAACTGAAAATAAGTTTTCCTCCCACACTTCTTAAATATTTCAGTATGTTTATAACCCACGGATCATCGTTGTCAGCTAACATTATGCGCTTAACCATTGAGGCCTTCAGAGACCGCACGTGCGATGGCACATGCGTCAAATTTAAACCACCTTTACTCTTTGGGGCTATTAATGTATTTTGCTTTAATTTTGGTTTTTTATCATTCCATAGAAATTTTTTGAATGAAGCATCTATCCTCAAAATAATATCATTTGGGGTCTCAAGAACTGTATTAGCATAAACCAGTTTAGCCAGACCCAATGTTTTCAGTATTTGTATCTTTCCAATCCATGTGAGGTCTCTGCTGGACCAAAGGTTAAGCAGCTTTTCAATTTGATCAACTTTACTATCGAAGTCTAGAAACCTGCAGCTTTCGTAATCGTAAGAGAAATGAATTCCGAGAGCTTTTATTGGTCTATCCGGCCATAGCAACCCGAGGGGCTTTTCGTCGTTGAATCTATTGCTTCCAAGCCACAGGGCTTCGGACTTGCTCAAGTTTAGTTCTAAACCAGAAATTTGTTTGAATTCAGATATTAATTTCAATGCGTTTTTAGCGGACCCAACATCATTTAGAAATAGCGTTGTATCGTCGGCATATTGGCATAATTTGTGTTCATGACGATCAATAGTAATTCCCCGTATGGATGGATCTGCGCGTATTGCGCAGGCTAGTATTTCTACGGCCAGCACGAATAAAGGGCCGGACAGTGGGCATCCTTGTCTTACACCTCTTGTAATTGAAAAGAATCGCGAGGAATATCCGTTGTTTGTAATACAACTGGAAGCATTGGCGTACATAATGTCAAACCACTGAATGAAGTCAGGGCCAAAGTTGAATATTTTCAGGCATTTTTTTATAAATTCCCATTCAATGCAATCGAACGCTTTTTTAAAATCTAAGAAAATTGCCATCCCTTCTTTATTTTGCCTTTTTGTTGAGTACATAAGATCCCAGATGAGTCTTATATTTTCACCGATATATCTTTTTTTAACGTACCCGGTTTGGTTTTTGTTGATAATGGTTGGTAAAGTCATTTCCATTCGTTTTGCAAGTGCTTTTGCGGCTATTTTGTAGCTTACGCTTAGCAAAGAAATAGGTCGCCAGTTTTCCAAACGGTGTCTATCCTTGTCTTTTTTGGGAATTAGTGTTATTATGCCCTGCCGTTGGCTAATATTTAACTGACCAGTTTCAAAAGCAAAATTTAAACAGTCTGCCATTTCCTCTCCTAATTCTTCCCAGAATTTCATGTAAAATTCTGCGGAGAGCCCATCGACACCCGGGGTTTTATTCTTCTTTTTTGTAAGTTCTTTGAGTGCGTTTTTGCACTCGTTGATGGTTAGCTTTCCTTCACATGCGATTTTTAGGTCGTTTGGAATTTGGGGTATGTTTTGTACATTGAAAAATTTGTTTGAGATTCTCTCGTTAAAGGTAGTGTTCTGTGAGGTGTACAAATTTTCATAAAACTTTTCCTGTTCTTGTAGAATATCTTTATCGTTAGTTACTGTTAGTGTATCATTAATTTCTAGTTTTGTAATTGTATTTCTGACCCGATTCCGTTTTTCCAAGTTGATAAAGTAATTTGTATTGCGTTCGCCCTTTTCGTACCATCTCACTTTACTGCGCATTATTGCACCTTCAGTTTTAGCTTCTAAGATTAAATCATATTCAGTCTTAAGTTTTTCTAATTCTTTAGCTTTTTCTTTATTAAATTGATTGTCTATCTCGGCTTGTAGCGCGTTGATTTTTTTCCAAATGTCTCTTTCATTTTCTCTATGTTGTTTAGATTTTTGCTTTGAAAATTTTATTGAAAACTGCCGTATTTCCATGGTTATCATATCAAATGCTAAACCACGGTCCTCTAAGGAAACTATTTTTACTTTATCCTATTCGTTACTATTTTAGACTTGGAATTTCCGAAAGCTTGTCGTGCAGTTTTCGTACTTGAACAGCGAGAGACCAAATCTAAAGCTGACCAAACCGTTTGAAATAAATATTGCGGTCCTCGCAGCAAGTATTTTGACGTTCGCACCATGAAATCGCAGCTCAAGTCTATAATTCGGCGTTCATAATCACAAACCGCCATTCGCAATCCTAAACGACCAATTTGTCTAAAAGGCCAGGTATTGTTAAGCCTACACTCTGAATATGCACGGTACGAGATATTGATAGTTCTTCGGTTTTCTGAAACCTTCAATTGTCACATGTTTTGTGTACATGTGCTTAATCTACAGTGCAGTATGCTGCTTAATCCTCTAGATCCTGTCATGCTTTACACGATATAAACAATGCAACCTCTGAGGAAACGTATACTTATAAGTGTAGCACAATCACTGGTTATACAACAAATGCAAATTAACTCGTAACCCTTAATTTAATTTGACGATAAATTGATGTAGCATGTCATTTTATTTTAAAGCATGTCATTTTACTTTAAAAGGGGGCAATAAGAAATCTTGTGGACATAGTATGTCTTCAAAGGTTTTACCTGCTCATCTTCCATTGTCATTAAATACCTGGCGAAACCGGGCGTTTCAACTTCGCCAGGCTGGATACATGTTACACGTACACCATCCTTACAAACTTCTTGACGAAGCGTCCGTGACATCCCCTCTACGAAGAACTTCGACCCTGTGTATACGGCTATCCCTACCAAAGGCTGTAATGTCATAGTAATATATGCAATGGATTAATGTGCATTTCAACAGAACTGAATTAAATTGAAGGTTTGCTGCATGTCTGATCCAAATATGTAAAACGCGTTAAATTTCATGAAGTTATTAGAGCTCTACATGTGCATTACCTTCAGTGTAGCGTACGTAACTACTGGTATATAAAATTTGTTTAGACGAATTTGTTTCAATGCGGTTACGGTGGTGCTATGAATATAAAAAATGACAAGTAACTGGGTTTTGAACAGTATGAATTTGATGACAAGGTTCCTTGCACTTTTTGAAGTAAAATTGCTATTGAATGAATAGTTGTAGGTGATTTGATTTGCAGAATGAGGGACGTAAGAACAAACTGATTTACTAAACAAAATAGGTTTAAGTTAACCAAGTTTGAAACAAAATGATGAAAATCACCAAGGAATATTTTTGCAACTCTGAAAACTGATAGGTCAACAGGCTTTCTGACTGAATCGGAGAGTCCCACTTGCATTTTTCATACAGAAGGGAGAGCTGGCAATTAACTATTACCGTCTTTCCACTTTGTGATGACATGTTGACGATATGACCTCTTTTCCTTTCACACATCCCGGAGATCACAGCCCCAATGCAGTTCAACACCCCCTGAATAAGAAAATTCTGACAGATGCTTTTTGGAAAAATCAAAGATTTTATACACATTTGAGGATGCTCCAACGACACATCTTTTGTCTAAATGGCCTAAAATGCGTGTCTACGGGTGAACCTTGCCAAGGTAAGACCTTCTAACTAGAAAATTACCATCAAATAAAAGTAGTCTATGTTGGCGTTTCCTTCATGTTAAGCAAGAAAGAAGCATGGATTTCTAAATAAATAATAATTCGCTTGTGTAATTGAAATGGTACAAAACAACCAATCCCATTCTAAGCTTGAGGATTGCCAATAATTGGTGACTGCCAGTACACTCTGGAAACCACGGTGGCCCTACCTTGATGTTCACATCCACTTGCTGATCCCATTCCTCCTCGTGAAGGTTCTTCATACACCTTATCACCCAGATACCCGCATTGTTCACCAAGATATCCACGGGACCCAGGGTGCTTTCTGTGTGCTGAATAAGCTCCTTCACCTGCGCGCAGATATTTAGAATTGTACTCTTTAAGTGCTTGGTTTTAAGATCATTATTATCAATAACAATTTAACCATTTTAAGAATACTTTTAAAAATTTAATTTTAAGGATCCCACTAAATAGGTACAAGGTACAGTATAAGCGTACACCGTAGTCTTACCATGTAAAGAACAACGTTGCTTTCACTTTGAAGAACTGTACCGGAAGATGCCGCATAGAACTCGTCGCCTTTCCCTCAAACTCTCGTTAATACCAAACAAATCTTTTTCTCTGTTTTATTTCTTGAAATTATGCAAATATTGCCAAACGCGAATCTTATTGAAAATTTCCTGCCCCAATTCATAACACGACTGGCATCTCATTCATACACATGCCACACCCTTTTTACCTCAGCTCTGTTCGTTACATCACATCTCACTGCTAGAGCTGCGCCCCCTTCCTTTGAAATTTCATCCTGGATTTTTTTTAACAGGTTCTCCCGCCTTGCTGCCATGGCAACCTTGGCACCAGCAGCAGCCAGTTGACGAGAGATGGCAGCACCAATGCCACTAGAGGCTCCTGTTACCACGGCAACCTTTCCATAAAGAGGTTTGTCATCTGAAAATTGTATTAAATTTTCTGTTTAATGAATAAAACTTATTTCATTAGACAAAGACCACCCTATCAATGTAACAGCTTTCACTGTACTTTATTAAGAACCCGAGTTTAATCTGTAAGTTGACGTGGCAGAAACGAGAAACGTATGTCTTATTAATACTTTACAAATAAACAAAAAGAACTTAATGCAGAACTGAACTTACATAGAAATATTTACGTGAACAACATTTATGAACTAATTATACTTATTTTTATGATTAAACTAAACTTCTAAACAATATAAGGATGAAAAGAACAAGCACTGAAAATATCAAACAAAATAACTTAAAGAAATACAAAATCTTAACACAAAGAAAATGAAAAGCAAACCAATCAAGTCTATCTCACCTGTAAGTTGACGTGGCAGAAACGAGAAACGAATGTGCCGCGTAAGGCCCCTATTTCACACAGACCACGAATCCCACGAATCGCCAGGAATTGACAAATTTCAGGATTCGTGAGGATTCGTGAGATTTTGCCAATTTTCTGGTCGAATTCGACGCTCACGATTCAGTTACGATACAGGTACGATAGTGTTACGAATATTCGTGGGATTCGGTTGGAATCGCACGAATATTGTCCAGAAAATTCACTACGATTTTTTTGGAATCGAGAGTTCGTGGCCAAAACTTTGAACAGCTCAAATTTTTTGCCACGAATTGATCAAGAATTGCAATAACTGACTACGATTATATACGAATCTGCTAAGAACTTCAAGAACTGATTACGATTCAACCACGAATCCTGAAATTTTCAATTCCTGGCGATTCGTGGGATTCGTGGTCTGTGTGAAATAGGGGCATCAAAGATTTTGCCACCAATTCCTGTTGGTCAAGAAGTGCAAGAACTGACTACGAATAGATACGAATCTGTTAAGAACTTCACGAACTGATTACGATTCAACCACGAATCGTGAAATTTGTCAATTCATGGCCATTCGTGGGATTCGTGGTCTGTGTGAAATAGGGGCTTAAGAAAGAGGGGCGTGTTACGTATATAAAGAAACGGAGACGAACGAACACAAACAAAAAGGCACGAACACACTACACTAACACAACCACAATCATACATACGCAACCTCATATATATATATATATGTTACATCAATATCGGAAAAAGGCAGCACTGCAGAATCTTCGTTTTGTGTTTTTTACTTCCATCCTTCCGGTGACACATTGCCATTTTCTGTAGTTCATGCTACTCAGCTCAACAGCTAGGAATTCCAAGACAGAATTACGTTGAATTTTGATATTTCTGGCATTAAATAAAGTATAGCACAGGTGCTGAGCTTACGTAATATGCCCCGACTGGATGAAGACTAAAGAAATAGGGGAGATAAATCAGCTTAGCACCTGTGCTTTATTTCATATTACGCATATTTTTGACAAAGGAGGCCAAGGTCGCTGTTCATATTATTTAGGGTACTGTGTGCAATATCAAAAATTCTCAATGTACCTGTACTTCAGTCTTGTGAGGTTAACCCTCTTAGGCTAACGACTGGCTGAGGCCAATTGAGTAATTTAAATATGTTCCGTAAAACTACCGCCCACTGCAATTGGACAACTAACACACTCAACGCCATCTGCATTTCACTCTGGTTAACTTCTGTTATCATCTGTTTGGTCAAAGCCTTCTAATTTGATATCATTGACTGGCGGCACACCAACTGTTAGAATTGAGCAAATTTAGGGTCGTGAGCAAGCGTATAATGAGTACGGCAGAGAACCTCTATGCACTAGTACATACATATAGGAGGACCTTGATGAACACGACGTAAAAAACATCATTTGTACTAGTAAAGGAACTTCGAAACTTCTTACTATGATTGGACAATGCGTCCTAGGCACCGCCATGTTTTACCCTACGCGTTGTGCGGGTGTTTGAAACTGAACACCATTCTTGTGCAGCTTTCGTGGAAGGAACTCCGCGGATTCCGGTGGCAAAATACTCCATTATATTAGTTCTGAATCAAACTTCCAGCCGCGTGATGTGGGAGTTAAACAACATCTCTCAGGCTTCAGATAACGGCCTGAAAGCAGACGCGTGATGCAATCCTCAGACGCAAGTCGCGAGTTTTGTACAGTGCGTTGGATAACGAAAAGTCCAGAACTGCACATATTGTAGATATTAATGCATTTTGAGCAATAAGACGAATATATCTTATGAATCTAATATTATTGTTATAAAGTGTTGTTGTTGTCTGCTTTTCGCGCGGTTTTAAGTAGGTCGCCATAAAATCTCGCTCGATATCGCGTGACTATGCAGAGTCAAAGAGGGCTCCGTCAGTTAAAATCTCTTAAGAGATTTTAACAAAAAACCAGTCAACTATAGACCCCATCTACATGTACTTAGACAAAATGTTTTCAACAATGCAATATGAAACACCCATTATAAAAACACGCATAATAATGTGTGACCTAGATAAAGCGATATTCAAACATTGTGAAAATCAAAGTTCTGTTGCACTGATCCGACTGAAAGCGCCTCATGTACTATACATTTTGTAGGCATATCAAAACTACCAGTATAAATTTAACACCTCCGTTTACTTAGGTGGTGCTTGAACTCACCTCTTGTAGACGACTGCATCCTAAAGAATATTGCAATTCAACTTAAATATATGATTTCCTCTGCTAGAATGCAATGCCCCGTACTTGCCAGGTCACCCTATTGTGGTTGATAAACACATCATGCGTTGCTTCTAAATCATCGCTAGAGGGCGCTTAAGAACAGCAATCAGAAGTTATATAATTGTAACCAAATTCCCATGTTTTGTCACACGAACAAAGAATTAAGCGCGAACTTGTTGGATTAAAAACAACAATGTGAACGTGATCAGCTTACTTGTATAATAATAATAATAATAATAATAATAAAATGTATTGAAAATTAATTTGGATATCAATTTCAATTCAATACGTGCATGTATGTATGTATGACTAAGTGCAAGTACAGTATTAAATTACATGTGTATTAAATTACACGTGTTACAAGAATTTAGTAACAAACTGAAAGCGATGTGATTGTTTTGTGCAACACACTTTAAAAGGGTAGAGCAGACGCAAACGTCGCAGCGACTTCACATTATTTTCGGAAATTCATGAGACAAAACCTTAATGGCTAAGAAGCAAATATGAAGACCAACTGAATCAGCGAAAATAAGTTATGAGAAACTACATTAGATTGAAATGTACCGGGGAAAATAAATGAAAAATAAAAAAAGGCTCAAAACCAATCAAACTAATGTTTCTTTAGTCTACCGGTAATGTACCATCCATACTGCTTATCAATACGGAAGTAATGCGCTGTCGACAATCCCCGGCACGTACGGAAACTGCCGAACGGATTAAAGGTTTGTGGATTGAAGCATATTGCTCGTAGCCAGTAATTTCGCATTCGTACCATGAAAGCTTGGTTTTAGCCATTAATTTGGACGTTCGTGCTCACAAATCTAAGGCTTGAGTTCGAAAACGCACAGTTCGTTTTAAAGTCTGATATTACCTGAGCGTTCTCAATAGGGCGCTATTGACAAAACGCTTTCCCGGAGGTCTTAAGTAGAGGATGTGTGTTAAGCCACTTATATTTTACCTTGTCTTTACGATAAAGTTTCATATTAAGCGAGCGTGAATTCAAATAACGCATATACGAATAATTTTAAAACATCTTTACTTCATTAAATTTTATTAGAAAAGCAGAAGACAATTTTAAATCACTTCTAAAGACCCACATTTTTAAATCTTTCTACATATCTTAGATTTTTTATATATTTTAATAAGATTAGTAGTGTTAATTTTAAATCGTTTCCAATGAGTGTTTACGATTTAAAAAAATTTAGTCATTTTAACAATTTCAGTTATACTATCCATTATTGTAAGGCGCCATATAAAAAGCTTATAATTATTATCACTAGTAGTATTATTATAGAGCTAAAATAAAGTCGACATGCCAAGTCATAATCCAATGTAACCCCTCGTTCAGCCAAAAAGTAGCATTAAAACTCTACCTTCATCAAATTTCTGGTCGAAAATTGACCAATTTACCTGTCCAACCAGTTTGTAAAATTCTGCAGCACTGCGCGCAATGCAGCTGCAAAATCATCACTCCAATGTACCCTTTGCCAGGGTGTAACTGCAGCCAGTAATGTTAGTTAGTGATTGCGATAGATGCTCTCACAAGATTGCGACGGAAGTATGCATTTTTTGTTTGCGTTTATTTTACTACGCGGGAAATAAGTTCTGCACGAAGATAGCTTACTTTACTTATGTTTTACACTTTGTGATTGTGTTTCTTTAAATTATTATTGTCTTTTGGTTTTCATTATTTACATTTTTGCAGTTAAACATATATATATTTTTTACATTGTTAAAACGCAGTCATTTTTGTTCTTCCGGTACTATTTTTTTGTTATAAGATGTCCGAAACCATGTGGTTTCATGCAAAAGAGCGCTTCACATTTAACAGATATTTCTTAAGTCAAGGTAATTTATTCTATCTTTTTTATTATATAACAATAGTTAAAGGCTAATAATTTAAAATGCAAAAGTAACAATAATGTCCAAACCTAGAAGTAAGTCTTATAACTTAGTGTGTAAGCGAAAGCGTGTAAGCGAAAGCCCTTATTGGAAAAACTGTATAACAAGTTAATGAGTATACTTAGATTGTAACGCAACGAAAGGTAAAATAATAACGAACGAAGTCTAAGTACTATATTTGTTTATTATTACAGGATTACAGTAAAGGGTATAGACATCAACGTTTTCACTGTTAAACTAATGGAGATCATGACTTGTATTTACGGAAGAATAAAAAGAATACAACTGCAATATGAGCCTCCGTTATAGTGAAAACGAGTCAACCAATTCCCTAACGAAGAAAAGAACTGTAACGATGACAGAAAAGGGAAAGGAATATTCTGTTGAGATACAAGGTAAAAGATGTAAGCGACTCTTTGGAGAACTGTCAAAAATTATGGAACGGTGCAATGCCATAATTAAAGAAGGCGGCAGCAAGACATTACTCAGAGAAGAATATGCAGAATGGTTGCAGAATTGTGACCAATATTTTGAAATTGAAGATAATTTGTTGAAATTACAAAGCCATTCTGACTCAGCAGTTATTGATGAGCCTCGCAGAAAAATATTATTGGAATTCAAGAGAATTATGGAGCAGAATTTATCATCAGTTACTGAGCACACTGAAGACTCTAAATCAGTCAGTACCAGATCAAGAACCAATTCTCGTGGCTCCTCAACGTCAAGTCTTTTGAAATTGGAGGAAGCACAGAAACAAGCCGAGTTGAGCATTCGTGCATCAGCCATGAAAGTCAAGCAGGAATTGGAGCGAGCAAGGTTAGAATTGAAATTTAAAGAGGAGGATTTAGAAATGCAGACTAGTTTACGTGTATCTCAGGCTAAAATTGATGCTTTAAATGAGTTTGACAAGATACACATGCCCTCAGTTTCCCTACCAGTGACTACAGAAGCATACACAACAGATGTTTCCCTGCCTGCAACTGCAGCTGTACACGTGCCCTCAGCTTCCCTGCCTGTGACTACAGCTGTTTATACACCCGAGGTTTCAGTGCCTGTGTCTGCAGCTGCCACAACACCTGAGGTTCCCGTGCCTGTGACTGCAGCTGTGCGCGTGCCCTCAGTTTCCCTGCCTGTGACTACAGCTGTTTACACGCCTGAGGTTTCCGCGCCTGTGTCTGCAGCTGCCTCAACACCTGAGGTTCCCCTGTCAGCGACTACAGCTGTTCATGCACATGTGATGTCCGTGCCTGCGACTACATCTGTCTATACTTCCCTACCTGTGACTGCAGCTGTGCGTGTACCCTCAGTTTCCCTGTCTGCACCTGATGTTTCCGTGCCCATAGCTACAACTGCACACATGCATGCAGTCTCTACGCCTATGGCCACAACTGATCACACGCCAGCAGTTTCCCTCGATGGTTTAACAGAAGCTCTTCAACAGAGTTTGTCTTTAGGACGCCTACCTGTTCCAGAACCAAAGGTATTTGCAGGTAATCCATTGCTGTTTCCTGAATGGAAGAACTCCTTCTCTGTCTTAATTGGAAGAAAAGCCCTCAATGCTACTGAGAAACTCTTTTTTCTAAGGAAGTATACAGCAGGGCCTGCTGCTAAAATGATTCAGGGAGCTTTCTTAAGAACAGATGAAGCAGCATTTGATGATGCCTGGAGAAAGCTGAACGAAAGGTTGGAGATGAGTTCCTGATACAGAAGTCTTTCAGAGAAAAGCTAGATAAATGGCCAAAGATTCCAGAAAAAGATGGAAATGCACTCAGAGACTACTCAGACTTTCTGAATGCTGTATGTGATGCCATGCCGCACGTCAAGGGACTCACAGTTTTGAACGATTATAGTGAAAACAGGAAAATGGTTAACAAGCTACCACAGTTTGTATCACACAGATGGAATCGTCAAGTGACAAGGTCTATGAAAACTGAAGGCTACCCCTCCTTTCGTGACTTTTGTGCTTTCCTGTCGGAAGAATCAGAAGTGGCTTGCAATCCCATTACCTCTCCATTGGTGAACAAGGTGCATGATACGGTCAGAGCTCTAAATGTTAATGCTGGTGTAGCAGAGAAAAAATTGTGCACATATTGTGAGAAAGAAGGTCATTATATCTCTAGATGTCATGACTTTGGCGCTTTAACGATATCCAAGAAAAGGGAGTTTGTGGTGAAAAAGAATTTGTGCTTTGGATGTTTAGGACAGGGACACAGAAACAGTGACTGCAGAAGAAAACATGTATGTGGTACCTGTAAGGGCAAGCATCCAACCTGCATGCATGAAGAACGGCAGCCACCTACCAGCAGAGAAACCCAAAGCGTAAATTCTCTCAAAGTCAATCAGCATCACCGTCAGAGTAGCACCACCATGATAGTGCCTGTTTGGGTGTCTACACAGGAAAATCCAGAACATGAGGTGTTGACCTATGCACTTTTAGATACACAGAGTGACACTACATTTTTATTAGAAGATACGGCTGCTGCTTTAAATGCTGAAACAGAGCATGCCACACTTAGTTTATCAACAATGTCAACTCAAAAGTCCCTCATAGACAGCAAGAAAATCAGAAGATTGCGAGTAAGAGGATTCAAGTCTACTGAGACATTGGAGATTGATCAAGCATTCACTAGGGAGTTTATACCAGCTGACAGAACACAAATTCCTACGAGAAAAACTGTAACAGACTGGCAACATCTAAAGCCTCTTTTGAACAAGATTCCTCCCCTACAGACTTGTGATGTGGGTTTACTCATAGGTTTTAATTGTCCACGAGCACTGCTACCCAGAGATACCCTAGTTGGTGGAAATAGTGAGCCATATGCAGTGCAGACTATACTTGGGTGGAGTATTGTTGGCTGCTCTTCAAGAGATAACTTAGCTTCAGTTTGTCACCGTGTGACGACAAAGGAGGTGTTTCCTTGTATGCCAAGAGACGTTATTAATGCCTTAGAAAAGGATTTTGTTCACGACAAGACCGAAGTTGAGATGTCTCAAGAAGATTTGCAGTTTTTGAGAGTACAAGAAACCAATATACAGCAGTTGGATAATGGTCACATTCAGATGCCATTGCCATTCAGAAGACGACCAGCTCTAACTGATAACAAGTCCCAGGCACTCCAACGCCTTGATCATCTGAGACGCAAGTTTGAGCGAGATCCAAGTTATCGTGAATCGTACACGAGCATGGTGCAAGGTATTATAGACCGAGGTGAGGCTGAAGAAGCTCCAGATGATACCATTAAAGGAGAAGTATGGTACTTGCCACATCATGGAGTTTATCATCCACAGAAAGGAAAACTTCGTGTGGTATTTGATTGTTCTGCAACTTACAAACAAACCTCACTTAATCAGCATTTGCTAAGTGGTCCCGACTTAACAAGTAGCCTTCTAGGAGTTTTGATTAGATTTAGAGAACACCCAGTGGCAGTAGCATGTGATATTGAAAAAATGTTTCATCAATTCCTAGTGCAAGATAACGACAGAAATTACCTGCGATTTCTGTGGTGGAAAAATGGTGACATTACCAAGGAGCCAACAGTATTCAGGATGAAAGTACATCTTTTTGGGGCTACTTCATCGCCTGGTTGTGCCAATTTTGGTTTGAAATATCTTGCTAAAAGTTATGAGAATGAATACCCATTGGCAGCAGAATTTATTAAGCATCACTTCTATGTTGATGATGGTTTGACCAGCTCTGATGACGCAGATACCGCCATTCAGATTATCGATCAGGCAAGGAAATTGTGTGCCAGTGGAGGCATACGATTGCACAAGTTCTTGTCCAATAGCAGGGAGGTATTAGAAACGGTCCCAGAGTCTGAGCGTGCTACAGAGGTGAATGGTGTGGATTTGAATAAAGACAGATTGCCAGTTTCCACTGCATTGGGATTACAGTGGAATGTAGAAGATGATGTTTTTCAGTACAGAGCTTTTACCAGTGAAGTCAAGACAAAAACACGCAGGGGAGTGCTATCTGCAGTGGCATCCGTGTATGATCCTCAAGGCTTTCTATCCCCATTTATTCTTATTGGGAAGCAGATATTGCAACAAATGTGTAAAGAGAATTCTGCATGGGATGAAGAACTTTCCAATGATCTTATGCCACAGTGGGAAAAATGGTCTGAAGAATTGAAGGATATTCAAACTATCAAGGTGGCGCGGTGTTTTATACCAAAGAACTTTGGAACAGTAACGCGAAGAGAACTTCATCATTTCTCTGATGCGAGTTTATCTGGATATGGACAATGTTCTTATATACGACTTGTGAACGAGAAAAATGAAGTACATTGTTCTCTTGTCATGTCAAAGGCCAGAGTAACTCCATTGAAGGTTATCACCCTACCAAGATTGGAGCTCAACGCTGCAGTAGTCTCTCTCAAAATGAGCAAAGTTCTTGAATCTGAGATGACAGAGAAGTACCGTCATTATTTTTGGACAGATTCAAGGATTGTGCTAGGTTACATAAACAATGACACACACAGATTTAAAATATATGTAGCCAACAGAGTACAGCTGATCAAAGAAGCAACTTCCCCACAGCAATGGCACTATGTAAGAAGTGAAGACAACCCTGCAGATCACGCATCAAGAGGTTTGTCAGTGGAGAAGTTGAGAGACTCCACCTGGTTTACAGGACCAAGATTTCTTTGGAATCCTGATTTAGAGATGGCTGACATGCCCCACAATGATGTACAGTTACCAGAAATGGACCCAGAGATCAAAATGTCTTCTGTAAGGAGTACACAGACAGTAGAAAAGAAATCCATGATAGAAAGACTCGAGAAATTTTCAGATTGGTCTAGAGCAGTCAGAGCAATTGCAAGGCTCAAAAGAAGAGCAAGAGGTATCAAAAATGCAAGTCTCACTTCAGAAGAGGAAAGGCAAGAAACGACCACATTCTTGATAAAATTAGCTCAAGAACAGAAGTTCGAGGGAAAACCTCCTAGTTCAACATTGAACCCCTTTAAAGACAATAAAGGAGTAATTCGTGTGGGAGGAAGGCTAGGACAATCAAGTTTTGCCTTTTCTGTTCAGCATCCAGTAATATTACCCAAGGATAGCTATGTTTCAAAATTGATTGTATCTCATTTTCATAAACGCATTGGTCATATGGGCCGTGGTATGACTCTAAATGAAGTCAGAGCCAATGGATTTTGGATCCTTGCTGGAGGGAAGTTGACATCTGAAATTATTCACAGATGTGTTACATGCAGGAAAATGAGAAAACCAGTGGAAGAGCAGAAAATGGCAGATTTGCCTTCTGATCGTGTGGAAGCATCATGTCCATTTGAATATAGTGCCATGGATTGCTTTGGTCCTTTCATTGTGAAACAGAATAGGAAGGAGTTCAAACGCTATGGTCTGTTATTTACCTGTTTATGTTCTAGAGCAGTGCATGTTGAAATGCTGGACGACATGTCATCAGATGCGTTTATAAATGCTCTTAGATGTTTCATTTCTATTAGAGGAAAAGTTCGCCAGATCAGATCAGATCAAGGGAGCAATTTTGTAGGTGCAAGGAATGAATTCACAGCTGCATTAAAGGAAATGGATGCTCAGAAGGTAGCTTGTTACCTAGCCAATCAAGATTGTGATTTTCTTATGAATGCACCTCATTCTAGTCATGTTGGTGGAGTATGGGAGCGACAGATTCGTACTATAAGGAATGTATTAGCAGGAGTGATAAATCTCTGCCCAGGTAGATTGGATGATTCATCTTTACGCACACTGTTTTATGAAGCAATGGCAATCGTAAACAGCCGTCCTCTATCAATAGCCAATATCAATGATCCTGAGTGTGCAGAGCCCCTGACACCTAATCACATTCTTACAATGAAATCCAGTGTGCCACTACCACCCCCAGGAAATTTTGTTTCTCAGGACATGTATCTCAGGAAAAGATGGAGAAGAGTTCAGTTTCTCACACAACAGTTCTGGAGCAGATGGAGGAAAGAGTATCTTCAGAATCTTAACAAGAGACAGTGCTGGACAAGATGTAAGAGAAACATCACAGTGGGAGATATTGTTCTTGTTGTGGAACCTAATGTATCGCGAAACAGTTGGCCACTAGGCAGAGTGGTTGAATGTATTCCCAGCAAGGATAAATTAGTGCGCAAGGCCAAGATTTGTGTAGGAACTGATGACTTAAATTCTCAGGGAAAACGCGAAACCAAGCCAGTTATTTTAGAAAGACCAATTCAGAAGTTAGTGCTTCTGATTGAAAGTTGTTAGTACTCTCTGAATGTAATTAGGACTGTAAGTGAGTGAGTTGCTCAATGACTAACTGTTTAAAACTTGTAGTTAAGTTTGAATGTTGATGTTGTGAGTTTTATTGTTTAAGGTAGGATATAAATTTTTTGGATTCATTCCCACTGTTTGAGTTGGTAACTTGGATCATGAATCCTTTAAAAAATGTCATTTCATTTTTAGTTCTCAGTCTTCACGGTGACTTGGAAAATAGACAAAGCTAGTTTCACAATAGGTCTAGGGCGTGAACGGTGAGTTATGGGTGTAAGAAAGTATGTTAGTGTACTATATTAAGGTGACATGTGGATTTACCTTAAGCAACAAGTTATAAAGGAAATTAAGGTAGAACATATAACCTTTACATGCAGCGGTTAATGTATTGATAGCAAATAGTGTTTATTTTGTGTTTATCATTTACTCCTTGATCTTTGGATCCAGTTTTACATTGGAAATGATTTTTTTTTTTTTTTTTTTTTTTGGTATTATATTTAATTTAATGCACTCTTAATGTTGTTAAAAATCTTAGATAGATTTTGGGGGGGGTGTGTAACTGCAGCCAGTAATGTTAGTTAGTGATTGCGATAGATGCTCTCACAAGATTGCGACGGAAGTATGCATTTTTTGTTTGCGTTTATTTTACTACGCGGGAAATAAGTTCTGCACGAAGATAGCTTACTTTACTTATGTTTTACACTTTGTGATTGTGTTTCTTTAAATTATTATTGTCTTTTGGTTTTCATTATTTACATTTTTGCAGTTAAACATATATATATTTTTTACATTGTTAAAACGCAGTCATTTTTGTTCTTCCGGTACTATTTTTTTGTTATAAGATGTCCGAAACCATGTGGTTTCATGCAAAAGAGCGCTTCACATTTAACAGATATTTCTTAAGTCAAGGTAATTTATTCTATCTTTTTTATTATATAACAATAGTTAAAGGCTAATAATTTAAAATGCAAAAGTAACAATAATGTCCAAACCTAGAAGTAAGTCTTATAACTTAGTGTGTAAGCGAAAGCGTGTAAGCGAAAGCCCTTATTGGAAAAACTGTATAACAAGTTAATGAGTATACTTAGATTGTAACGCAACGAAAGGTAAAATAATAACGAACGAAGTCTAAGTACTATATTTGTTTATTATTACAGGATTACAGTAAAGGGTATAGACATCAACGTTTTCACTGTTAAACTAATGGAGATCATGACTTGTATTTACGGAAGAATAAAAAGAATACAACTGCAATATGAGCCTCCGTTATACAGGGTGGCGGATATTATATGCACATTTTCCACATTTCCAGTTAGGAGATTGACGATATTTAACCAGCGACATAATCTGTGAATATCTAGTGAAAATTCAATCTGTGGCCCTGGTAAAGGGTAAGTCTAATGCTTTTATGCAAATTGTAGCAGCGCGCGCAACAGCATACCTGTTCAAATGAATTGCCGAAAAAGTCCAAAGGTTTAATATAGCAGAAAGAAAGCAGAATACTGTATATACTGCCTGATTTAATGTGAAGTCCAGTACCTTAGAGAAATCTAGTTTATAAAACCACTTGTCTTGGCATTTGCTCCAAACAAGGTACGAGTCCCTTGAATATGATGACCGATAATAATTCCCAAATATGTATCTTGTTGCTAACACCGCTTTCTAATTAGATACCAAACACTAAACAAGTGGTATGAACTACAGCGGGGCCTCCCTGGGCTGCACAAGAATCTCGTTGATGGCCACGTGCTCCGGCTGCGTGACTGCGTAGAGGACTGCCTGTGCGATGACTTCAGGTTCCAGAATTTGGTAAGGGCGAGGGTAAGTGTACAGCTGTTTACACTGAAATGATAATAATATTTTTTGCACGCTCTAGGTCACTGGTTTTTATAATGCTCTTCTCAAAGAGAATTTGCTTCATCTATTCTGCAATCAAAACAATCGCGGAAGCAAATGCCAGCCGAAATGCCATTTTGATATTTAGGCCTCACAAAGAAAAATTGCCGTTAGTAATCTCGAGCCACGGGCTTCTAAATTAACTACTAAACCAAAATTTCATGGAATCTACTTTTACTTTATCCTATTTGTTACTATTTTAGACTTTCTGAAAGCTTGGCGTGCAGTTTTCGTACATAACCAGCGACAGACCCGATCTAAAGCTGACCAAATCGTTTGAAATAAATATTGCGGTGCTCGCAGCAAGTATTTTGACTTTCGCGCCATGAAATCGCAGTTTAAGTCGTTCACAATCCCAAACGACCATTTTAATTAAATGGCAAGATACAGTGTATTGTAAAACCTACACTCTTAATATGCACGGTACGAGATATTTTAGTTCTTCGGTTTTCTGAAGCCTTCAACTGTCACATGTTTTGTGTACATGTAATTAATCTGCAGTACAGTATGCTGCCCCAATTCTCTTAATTCTGTTATGCTTTACACGATATAAACAATGCAACCACTGACATAACGTATACATATAAGTGTAGCACAATCACTGGTTATAAAACAAATGCAAATTAACTTGTAACCCTTAATTTAATTTGACGATGTAGCATGTCATGTACATGTAGATCAATTATCGATTTTTACTTTAAAAGGGGGCAATAAGAAATCTAGTGGACATAGTATGTCTTTAAAAGTTTTACCTGTTCATCTTCCATTGTCATTAAATACCTGGCCAAACCGGGTGTTTCAACTTCGCCAGGCTGGATACAAGTAACACGTACGCCATCTTTGCAAACTTCCTGACGAAGCGTCCGTGACATCCCCTCTACGAAGAACTTCGACCCTGTGTATACGGCTATCCCTACCAAAGGCTGGAATATAATAGTAATATATGCAATAGATTAATGTGCATTGCAAAAGAATTGAATTGAAGTGAAGGTTTGCAGCATGTCTGATCCAAATATGTAAAACGCTTTAAATTTCATGTTGCAGCTATTAGAGCTCGATCTACATGTGCATTGCCTTCAGTGTAGCGTACGTACATGTAACTACCGGTATATAAAATTTGTTTAGTCGAATTTGTTTCAGTGCGGTAACGGTGGTGCTATAAATATAAAAAATGACAATTAACTGGGGTTTGAATAGTATATTTGATGACAAGGTTCCTTGCACTTTTTGAAGTTAAAATGCTATTGAATGAACAGTTGCAGCTGTTTTGATTTACAGAATGAGGGACGTAAGAACAAACTGATTAACTAAACGAAATAGGTCTAAGTGAACCAAGTTTGTGACAAAATGATGAAAATCACCAAGGATTATTTTTGCAACTCTGAAAACTGATAGGTCAACAGGCTTTCTGACTGAATCGGAGAGTCCCACTTGCATTTTTCATACAGAAGGGAGAGCTGACAATTAACTATTACCGTCTTTCCATTTTGTGACGACATGTTGACGATATGACCTCTTTTCCTTTCACACATCCCCGAGATCACAGCTCCAATACAGTTCAATACTCCCTGTAGAAGAGGATTCGCAAAGATTCTGTAAGGTATTTAAGGTGTTTATACACATTTGAGAATGCTCTAACGCCACATCTCTTGTCTACATGGCCTAAAAATACGTGTCTACAAGTGTTCCTTTCCAAGTTCAGACTTTCACACTAGAAAATAACCATCAAATAAATATAGCCTATGTTGGCGTTTCCTTCATGTTCAGCAAGAAAGAAGCATGGTTTTCTAAATATATAATAATTCGCTTAGAACAATGTTTAATTGAAATGGTACAAAAAACCAGTCCCAGTCCAAACTTGAGGATTGTCGATAATTACTGACTGCCAGTACTTTAAAACCCATTTTGGCCCTACCTTGATGTTCACATCCACTTGCTGATCCCACTCCTCCTCGTGAAGGTTCTTCATACACCTTATCACCCAGATACCCGCATTGTTCACCAAGATATCCACGGGACCCAGGGTGCTCTCTGTGTGCTGAATAAGCTCCTTCACCTACGCAGAGATATTTAGTATTGTCATCTTTCAATGCTAGTTTTTTTAGATTATTATTATCAATAACAATTTAACCATTTTAAGAATACTTTGGACAACTTCATTTTAAGGCCCCCCACTATTCAGGTACAAGGTATAAGCGTACACCGTTGTCTTGCCATGTAAAGAACAACGTTGCTTTCACTTTGAAGAACACTACCGGAAGATGCCGCATAGAGCCCTCCGCCTTTCCCTCAAACTCTCGTTAATCCCGAACAAAACTTTTCCTCTGTTTTATTTCTTAAAATTATATAAATATTACCAAACGCGAATATTAGCGAAAATTCCTGCCCCAATTCATATATAACACGACTGGCATCTCGTTCATATACAATGTTACCCCCTTTTTACCTCAGCTCTGTTCGTTACATCGCATTTCACTGCTAGAGCTACGCCCCCTTCCTTTGAAATTTCATCCTGGATTTCTTTTAACAAGTTCTCCCGCCTTGCTGCCATGGCAACCTTGGCACCAGCAGCAGCCAGCTGACGAGAGATGGCAGCACCAATGCCACTAGAGGCTCCTGTTACCACGGCAACCTTTCCAGAAAGAGGTTTGTTATCTGAAAAATGTATTAAATTTTCTGTTTAATGAATAAAACTTAATTCAAAGCCTTCTAATTTGATATAATTGACTGGCGGCACACCAACTGTTAGAATTGAGCAAATTTAGGGTCGTGAGCAAGCGTACGATGAGTACAGCAGAGAACCTCATTGTACCAGTACATGTATATAGGAGGACCTTGAAATAAATGACGACGTAAATAACATAATTTTTACTAGTAAAGGAACTTCAAAACTTCTTACTCAATACCCCATGTGGAAACATAAATCATAAAAAGTGAAGCGTTATAACTTTAAGTTTTTTAAAGACACAACAACACTCGCTATGATGACAGTATTCGCAAAATAATTTCTTCTTTTTTATTATTTTTTCTTTACTTTGCTTAAATACGCATTATAACATGTAGACTAATTCCTTTAATTTGTTCCTACAGAATTTTCCGGGCAGGGCAAAGGTTTCCGTATGTACACTGAACTAAAATATAAACGCACGAAACTAAAATGGTCAGTTGGTGGCCATAGTCGTTATTAGTATCTGTGAACTCAGGATGTTGACCCCCATGGTGAGGTTGATGTTTAACTCTTGGACTATGCATTCAAAGATGCATACAAAGTCAATTTTTGGTCACAAAAACCAACCAAATGCCAGCATATAGTTTCAAGTAGTATAACTAAGAGAATTACCAAAAGGCAATGTTTAATTTTACCCGAAAATGATGTTTGAACGGATATTTCTGCTGGCATTCTAAGCTGCATGTCAATGGGGCAGGAAAGTAGGTCACGAAAGTACCGGTAGGTTAAATTTACAACCAAAAATTTAAAGAAAGGAGCAGTCTAAAGGTCTTTTATGGCTGATCGAGTGATCTATTCAGTTTATCCCTTGGCATGTCGAATTAATTCGAGTCACATAAGAATCTAGTAGAAGTGGTTTACATGTGTTACTGGGAATCCACGCTCCACCGATGCTCGGTTCGTATGTACCTTTAAACTTCCTGTAATGCTCTCAAAGTGATGTCTATTTGTTGAGGAAAATATGCTGTTATTGTTGGATAAATACTCTAGTTCCATACATGAAAATAAATCAACATATTCTTTCATACGTTTATATTTTTGTTCAGTATACATGTACCTGTTACACAAAGGGCCGGTGTGCACACGTGTATTTCCTTTCAAGCCAACCCGTACCTATAGAATATCGCCGGTATATTATATAGAGCAGACGCAGGACTTTGTATGAGCTTCACTTTAAGCCCCCTTTACACTGGACGGCGTCCTTTCTGCGTCCAGCAGTACGGCCCCATTTGAGAGTTAAAAAATAATACTTTACATGCCGACAACTGGCCGATCATTGAGCATTCATTCTGCTACAGAATCAATGCTCGTGCCTCCTTATTTAGACCAGAGCGTTGCCAAATTTCATGGTCGCAGAATGGACGCAGAAAGTACGCCGTCCAGTGTAAAGGGGGTTTAAGCATCAGCGACGCGTGCAATGAACCCGGACCCCCCTCCCCCCACCACCAGTCTCAGCTCCCATTAGACGAAATGCTTCGAGGTGATGTACATTTAAGTGTTTGCAGGTACATCCAGGTTTCAGTCAACTATAGATGTCATCTACGGTACTTGTACTTAGACAAAATGTCTTCAACAATGCAATATAAAACACCCATTTTAAAAACACTCATAACAATGTGTGACCTAGGTAAAGCGACATTTAACAGATGTGGGTGCAGTTCAGAAATTGTGAAAATCCAGGTTCTATTGCACTGATCCGACTGAAAGCGCCCTATGCAGGGGCGGATTTAGACTGTCTTCTGAGTCTTCCGGAAGATGGTCAGATTTTCAAGTTTACATTAATGGGTATCTATTTTGTCAGTCGGAAGACGGTCAAAAAATGGAGGATGGGTCAACAAATATAGTATGGAAGACTGTCAAAAATATCACTGGATTCGCCCCTGTTATGTACTATAGGCATAAAAAAATCCAAGTATAAATTTAACACCTCCGTTTACTCAGGTGGTGCTTGAACTCACCTCTTGCAGACGTCTGCATCCTAAAGAATATTGCAATTGGACTTTAATATATGATTTCCTCTGCTAGAATGCAATGCCACGTACATGTACTTGCCAGGTCACCCTATTGTGGTTGATAAACACATCATACAGTACATTGTTTGTAAATTTTGTAAATCATCGCTAGAGGGTGCTTAAGAACAGCAATATCACAAGTTAGTCTAGTGAGATTTTTGAAAAAAGGCTCTGCATAACAGGCAAGGGGCATTTTGGGGTAAAAGTTGGGAACCAGGCTTAAGAGCATAATTTTGGGATGCTGAATCCGATTTACCCGGTTCCCAAGCGAAATTTTGCGTTTTTAACGGTCTAATTTGCAAAAAAACAAAATGGCCGCCAGATTTCCTATTTTCTGCAATATCTCTGGAACTAGACAGGCAAATATTACAAATGAAGTGTCTTAACCTATATTTTCAGGGTCGAGGAACATTATTAAGATGTTTCTGTTAGAATTAGATTTACGCAATTTTCCAAAATATGCAAATTAGGATCGCCATTACTGAAAAACCGTTTTACTTCTGTATCTCTGTAACTAGGCAAGCAAACATGACAAATGAAGTGTCTACACCTATGTTCTCAGGGTCAGGGAATGTGATAAATCAGATTTCTTGTCTGATGGGTAGCACTGACTTTGTGAATCATGTCCGAGTAGCACATTTTATTGTTTCTTCCCTGTATCTGTCAAACACTAGTCAATCTGCTGATAGTTAGAACCTGCCTTCAGAACTGCTCTTACGTACGTGTCAGCCAAACTACCAAAGGTCACTGCATTGTCAGACCTTCCCAGTGAAATTGCCAGTGCTTGCCCATCAATTATAAGGCAAGATGAGCAGAGGCGGATCTAGGATTATTTGAAGGGGGAGTCCGCGGATGCAAAGCCTCCCCCCCTCCCCACTTGGCAATGGGTTAGGGGCCTGTTGAAGGGCCACGAAAAATTTTGGTATTTAAGAGGGCGAACGGTGCCATTTGGTATGGTTTACAACTATGATTCAGCTGGTCAAAATTATAATTTCAAGGGGGGACCAGAATTCGAATGGGGGGTCAGGGCCCCCTTGACCCCCCCCCCCCCCAAAATCCGCCACTGGGTGAGGAGTCATTTAGTTTAATTTCATCAGGGCAGAATACGTCTTCTGTTAACCTTCCTGTTACAGATTTGGCCTCAAGGAAATCGTTTAGAAGCTTGAGAAACTGCTCAGACTTGCTATTAACACAGAAATGCTTTTCGTATCGTCAATCATTTAATTGGATTCAATAGAATATCAGAAGATTAAAGCAAAAATTCAAGAAATTTTGTTAATTAAAATGAAACGATACCAATGGGTAACCAGTAATAAGCTAATGGAAAAATCGCTGAAATGAATGAGGTGAGATGTCATAGTGTACTTGAAGTATACACATACATATTGACATTTGATATGGAATATTTTAGTTTAAAAGGAAAGTTGATAATAAATTAACTTTTTAAAAAATTGATCACAAACGACAATTGTGATCAGGTATATGTGTAGCCAGATGTGTTGGTTATTGTTCATTAGGCTGCTTTCTCTGAAGCACGGTTATATTACGTAATATGTGGCAGTTTCTCTGAGCAGTCCTCTTTGGCTGGTTACAGAATGCGTATAAAAGGGCAGCAGTTATGCAGAATAAGTCTCTATATTTCGGCAGCGTCCAGTCAGAAGAGTTTGATATTTTTCAGACTCTTAGCTGTCCTTACGGTATGTGAACTAACGGCAGCGACTTGCCACACTATTGTTGCATTATGTCAGAATGGACAGAAGCAAACTGCTATTGCCAGACAGCTGAATGTGTCCTAGGCAGCAGTTTCTAACATCTTAAAGAAACACGCCCAGACTGGTGCATTAACACAGAGACCACGGCCAGGACGTCCTTAAGTCACCACCAGAAGGGAATACCGCTTGCTTCTGCGGTTATGTCGTAACAACCGGATAAAGACAACTCTTGCTGTACAAAATGAGTGGCAAATTACCATTCAAAAGCATGTTTCTAGAACTCTAGTGAATGCAAGGCTACTTTTAGCTGGTTAACTCTATGAACAGAGCAACATGGTGGGCTAGACGCCATTTGCGGTTCCAGGCACAGCACTGGGTTCATGTAGATTTTTACAGATGAGGCAGGGTTTGAATTCCACCACCGCGATGGCTGAATCAGAGTCAGTAGGTTTCCAGACGAGTTACTGCACGAGGATTGTGTCACACTACAGTGACTTGTGGCCGTGGCAGTATCTCTGTATGGGCCGGTTTCCACTCTGGAGCCAAAACAATATTGGTGGCAATTGACGGAAACTTCAACCAGATAAAATACAGGGACATTTTAGAGAGTACTTGCTGCAATTTGCAAGAAGGTACTTCCAGGACAACTTCATCCTGCAAGATGACAATGCCCGACCACACCATGCCCATGCAATAACTGCTTTTCTGCAAAACCAAGAGGTAAACCAGTTGCCTTGGCCGACAAAATTCCCCTGACATGAATTCTATAGAAAACCAGTGGGCATAAATCGCTAGCAGAATCAAGAGTTTACCCGTCCAGCCTACAAATCGGCACAAGCTTATGCAATCTCTGACTAATGCGTGTAACACAATACTGGATCACACTCTCAGAAACCTCTCTGCATGGAATGAGGGCTCTGGTTGCAGCTAGAAGAGGCTGCACACGTTGTTATCAGTTTCCATTTTTCACATTTGTCTTGATGATTCTTTTGTGTGAGAGAAAATCCTTACCAACTGATATTCTTGATAATATCGAGTTCATAAGAATTTAATACCTCGTTGTTATCAGCTATAAAATCATCCATGCGCTGTTTATAACGCTGATATGAATACGTATTTAAATTAAATTTTTGATGATGTATTCACACGGGTTGATTTATTAAATCCATATCGAACACGATAACAAGTGTTTTTTTCATCCATTACTAATATATGGGAAAAAAGAAAATATGTTTGAAAAAATCCATTTTAAATGTGAGGTCTGTACATTGTATCACATGACTTACATGATTCGGCAAATCCCTCCATTGCATTAATAAGGTAATCTTTTTTAAATCTAGGTAAAAGGGGCAGTTGTGTGATCCAATATGTTTACATCTCAATGGCAGCGCAGTATTTAATTGCAAAATTCAATTCAGATTCGAATAATTGCTACAGTGTGACAGTGTAGCACTCATTGCTGATTTGATTATAGTGAAAATGTCTTAATCACTTTCCCTAATGCTAAAAACATGGGTGTGGGCACTTAATGTGTCATGTTTGCTTGCCTAGTTAACGCAAAAGCAGTTCTGAAGGCAGGTTCTAACTATCAGCAGATTGACTTGTGTTTGACAGATACAGGGAAGAAACAATAAAAGGTGCTACTCGGACATGATTCACAAAGTCAGTGCTACCCAAAAGACAAGACATCTGATTTATCACATTCCCTGACCCTGATAACATAGGTGTAGACACTTCATTTGTCATGTTTGCTTGCCTAGTTACAGAGATACAGAAGTAAAATGGTTTTTCAATAATGGCGATCCTAATTTGCATATTTTGGAAAATTGAGTAAATCTAATTCTAACAGAAACATCTTAATAATGTTTCTCGACCCTGAAAATATAGGTAAAGACACTTCATTTGTAATATTTGCCTGTCTAGTTCCAGAAATATTGCAGAAAATAGGAAATCTGGCGGCCATTTTGTTTTTTTGCAAATAAGACCGTTAAAAACGCAAAATTTCGCTTGGGAACCGGGTAAATCGGATTCAGCATCCCAAAATTATGCCAATAAGCCTGGTTCCCAACTTTTACCCCAAAATGCCCCTACCATTCATCTTTTGTGGAAATCCCACTAGACTAAGTAATATACATGTAATTGCAACCAAATTTCCATGTTTCCGCGAAGAAAGAATTAAGCGTGAACTTATTGGATTAAAAAACAACAGTGTGAAGGTAATCAGCTGGTAAACAAGTGTAATAATAATAATAATAATGATAAAAAAATAATAACATAAAGATGTCAATATATGACTTACTATTCAAGTTCAATAGTGAACTATGGGAGTATCTCTTCTAGTTTTGGAATATTTCACATTTTATTTTGAAATATTTTTGCCGTTGACCATTACGACATTGTACTTTTTAAAATAACGCCAAACCTAATATGTTTAAAAAAAAAAAAAAAAAAAAAAAAACGATTCAACTTCCTGTGTCGCATTTGCTCTACAAAATGCTACAAACAATAGGTCTATAGCTCTCGGTTCCAGAATTAAAGAGGGTTTTCAGTTTCGGCATCGGTTGGCTGTTTCTCCCATGAAAATGATTGAGTCCAAATGCAGGATGATGAAAGGAGACCCCAAGTGTAACTTCTCACCATATTAAATAAAACCACAGAAAATTAAATTTTTTTATAAAGGTTTGGTCAATTTGACCTAAACTCATAGGTTAAAGGTCAAATTCAAGGTCATAATCAAGGTCAAATCTCCACATATAACTTGCAGTCAGACTTCTATAGAAACTTTTCCAATAATTCCTTCGGTTTTGGAGATAAAAGAAAACAGCATAACTTTTGGAAAATATTGCTAATCACACTCATTTTATGAAAATTTCATCAGTTCTTTAAGTTTGAAGACAAATGGTCAAGCATGCAGTTTTCCAATTATCGTGTTTTCCCTGAAAGTACACGGCGACGGCGACGACAGGCGGCTATGTAGAGACAACTGTGTTTTGTATTCCTTGTGTATGATTCCGCATTTAAGTCAACTAGTGACTATCAGTTTTTATTTTATAAATTTGGGGACATAAAGGCAAAAAATTGGGAGAAAAAGTGCCCTTTACGGTGTCAAATAGGTCAAAGATCTAATCAGGATCATGTCTAGATTCCGAATATATGATTTCATCAGTATCTTCGAGCCTATATCTCCTATAGTTTTGGAGATTTAAAGGCAAAAAGTCTGCAAAGTGCATTTCATGATAAAAATTAGGTCACAGTTCAAATTTAAGGTCATATTTGGATCCCCATTGGGAGATAAAGTTTAAGAGTGACAACGGGTGTACAGGTACCGGTACATATAGGCCTACAATGTATCCATGCTATTTCTAGAGATATATCACATTTAATATTTCACCATTAACTGTGCAGTCTGACATTGTACCTTATGAAATACACTGTATAACACAACACAACCCTTAAACCGTATGGATAATAAAAAAAATAAGCACTTGTAGGCCTATTCGCCAACATGCGGTGGAGCCGGCGGATGCGGCGGACCCACTCTGGGGGCAAATCATGTAATTGCATATGCTTTCTGCAAGCCCGATGTTTGTAGAGAGTTTAGTACATTCTGTTGAAATCCCGTGCTCTGATATATTACTTAACATTGACGATCGAAGCAAAGAATAATCCCCTTATACTTTGTTGTTGATATTTTAGTCTATTAAAACATATGCATGAACTATGCAGTACAAAGTAAACTACAGCGGGCACTCTCTGGGCTCCACGAGAATCTCGTTGACGGCCACGTGATCTGGCTGCGCGACTGCGTAGAGGACTGCCTGTGCGATGACTTCAGGTTCCAGAGCTGGGTGTGGGTAGCTGTACAGTGCTTTACACTGAAATTGCAATAATATATTGATACATTATCGGTCCATTAATTTGTTATTCTCTCAGTTGTAGTTTACCGTACCCAACACATATACCCATTTATATAATTATGATCCATTAACTAGGTTCTGAGTTCGTTATATTTTGAGTCATTCTTGTAATGCCTCGAGATATACAGAATGGTGAAATTCACTCGTGGCAGTAAAAGCTGGAACTCATGCATCATTACATCCTCCTCTGGGTTTAATTTTTCCGTGACATAAAGATGTAGTACGCATGGTTTGCCTTTTTAAAGCCGTAAATGTGTTTCACCTGCTCATCTTCTAAAGTCATCAAAGTCTTGACGGCCCCAGGCGTGTCAACGTCACCAGGCTGAACACAAGTAACGCGAACACCATCCTTACAAACTTCCTGACGAAGCGTCCGTGACATACCCTCTAGGAAGTACTTCGACCCTGCGTACACGGCTAACCCTACGAAAGGCTGGAATGTCATAGGGCCATAAGGCGTAGCTTGACTCCGTGTGCATATAAACGGAATCAATATAATGTCAGATACAAGTATGCAAAACTCAATTTCTAATGAAATTTTAATTACTTTAAAGTAATTAATTGAGAAGCCTATTACGTTGAGTTCAGAGTATACGACACTGTATTAATTGTTTAGAAAAAGGCAAAGACATTTGTTTAATAAAACGGGGGTGGGGATGGGGGGTTACATTTTAATGATTCTTTACAAAGGTTCCAAGAAACCAACGTTTTACCTGAACTGCACTGAATAACAAGTACTCTTGAAAGCTTACTGTTAAATTTACAAAATCGGGAATGTTCAATACACTCTGAGGTAAAGAATGGACGCAGATTTGTAGAATAAAGAAGGTGCGAACTGATTTGATCCGACACAATTTTGTCAAAAATATATAACTAAAATCTCGATAAATAAATCATGGAATTTTTTGTCTGAATCGGAAGGCCGAGTGGTAGGTTCAAATTCGGGCGTTTTACGCTTTCATATTTTACAGAGAGTGCTGACAGGATTAGGCCTACCTGCTTTACACAGTCTGACGACATGTTGACGATATGACCACTTTTCCTTTTACACATCCCTGAGATCACAGCTCCAATGCAGTTCAACAGCCCCTGTATGAGAAAATCCTTAACAGATTCTTAAATGTTTATCTAAAAGGTGTTGATACACATTTGAAAATGACCCAACGTTGTTTTGTTCTAAAAATATATATCTTCAAAGCAATAGATAACTATCTCTCCAAATTCAGACTTTCAAAACGAGAAAGCCCATGTTAAAGGACAATGTTCATGTAAAAATCCATTTCTCGAATTTTGAAGATACAGCACTCAATCTATACACTAGAGGTATGTTTTAATCGATCCCCGCCATTTAAAAATTATAAAAACAATCTATTAGTAGAAAAAAAAGCGTTTTAGTAAACCTCACCTCAATATGCAAAAATGAAGCAACAGATCTAGGTCACGTGGTACTGTGACGACAATCACGATAAAGGTCTATGAGACACAACTGAGCTGCATGGTGCATACAGACGGAGAAGTTAAAGGTATACTGTGATGAAAAAACGGGTTAAAACTATCCATTAGGTGCCCAAAAGTCATTTTTGAGTAATGAAAAAAAGTTCTTACGTTTATTTAGTTTTTAAAGCCGATTTTATGCAGGTGTGAATGTAGTTTACGATACTCCCGCGTGGTGGCGCTTTGAGGCGAGTGACGTCACTTGCGTCGAGGCTCAGAAAGCCATATTCAATTCAGCTATCCGCTTACTTACATTTACTCGATCGCAGCAAACTAAAAGCGATACACGCAATTGATTACTACATGATCATTTATAAATTATTTCAACGAGCAAGTCTTTAAATAAATATATATATATATATATATATATATATATATATATATATATATATATATATGCAAAAGTGGACAGTTCAGTGGAACATTTCTTCTTCGTGTAAAATAAAGCTTGCAGGTCAAAAGGTAACCTACATGAAATGTGAGTGTCATATTCAAGTATTCTGCTGACCCTTGTTCACGTGGACAGTGGCTGTAAATTTTTTTTGCGATAAATATAGAAACCCTAAATAACATAGGCATCCATCACTGAAGCTGTGCTAAAACTCACCCTTTCCAGTCGTCTGCATTCTATATGAATATTGTAGTTAAATTCAAGCGTTGGCATCCACTACTTGGATATGTTGGATTCATTGGACTATTTCAAACATGTGACCCCAAAATAGAAGAAGGGAGCGTTCCCATAAGCCCATCGTACTAGCTGGACCGATCTAGCTCTGCGGGGATTCTCACTAAATTGCCTTCAGCGTAAGCGGCTTAAATGCCACGCCTACTTAAGCTGTTGGGGGTAATCAACCATAGTCATTATCCCCTAGTTACTCAAGGGGGGGGGGGGTGCCAATTAAACTGATTACACAGAAAGCATTTATCGAGAAGCCCTATGGAGTAAGATCGATTCAGCTGCTAAATAGCTGGGAAAATAGCTGGGAAAATAGGAACCTAGTCCGGCTGGCCTGACTACCGCGGTCACTATAGTTTTCAGTACGTTTGGGAATGCAATTTATATACTTAACATTGCAAGGTACGAAGCACGGTTTTTCGTTAATCTGGATATTTGCTCAATATGGCTTTCCTAGTTCCAGGGAACGGCATGAAACCAATTTTCTTTAGTGATTTCTAGTCTTAACTTTTTTCGGATGAGTAGGTTAACGCCGTGGCTAATGAGGCCGATATTTAAGCAAAATGAAGAAAGTTATTCACAAAGTACCAATCTTGTTCGGCCCATTGCTCTCTCTAGCAGTAAGATCAATTTTAAGTATGAAATGTTATAGGGCTTGAGCCTTGAAATTCACTTCCAACGCCGTAAAACACATTCTTATACAATCTTTAAATATTCCTTGCACAAATTTCTTTTATCATCTTTAACACTTACAGAGTAGGAAGACGAGATTTCAATAGTTTAAAATATTCAGATCATGAATTTAGGACCAAATTTAAGGCCAAATTTCCATAAAGATGACCCAAAAATCATTATCTGTTGCATGAAGAAAACATCGTGAACGCATCGGATTGAAATACAACGCAACAACCAGAAAGTGATGATTTTATTTCTACCCATTGGTTTTAAGAATACAAAAACGATAAATGCAAGTCTATAACACAATGTCAAAATATGTATATTCATAAAGAATATACTCATATTTTAATAATGAAAAAATAATAGTACCAAGATAAATCATGTAACTGTATTTTTATAACATTATTCTTATATATCCATATAATAGCCAAAGAGAAAAAAAGAAAAGAAACGCAAGTGACCACAGTGCTTCAAAAAGACCACGTTAGTATGGTCAGTGTATTCAGTGACAGAACACCACCTTAGTCATGCAGTAGAGTAGTACTGTACTGATACCTTTGAGCAAACTCAGACAATGACAATCTTTTGTGAGCGTTCCCATAATCCTATCATACTGGCTGATCGACCTAACTCTTCCAGGATAGTCCCTAAATTGCATTCAGTTTAAGCAGCTTAAATAGGCCTATCTGTCACATCTCCTCATAAACTAAACTACCTGGGTAAAGTAGGGAAATTTTTGTGCTCCATAATGTACAATAAGGTTATGGGAACCCAGACTAAGATTTTCAAGCACCTCATCTGAACACAAATTGGGACATAAGTCTTGCAAATTCAGTGTCCACAATCAATGCCAGTGGGCACTAGGATCAGAAGACCCAAGCTTAGGAGACTGAATTCCATGCTGACATGCCACAGCTGTCTGATCGGGACAGGGGGCGTGTCATTGGCCACGTGGCAATTCCAAGACAAAACTCGTGGTGATTGTGCCATTCATGCATCAATACCCAACCCTCTGCTAGTTCCAGCAGGACAACGCCTGCTCCCATACTGTCAGGATAGCACAGGCGTACAATGTTCCTACAGCAGAAGCAGACCCAGATTCTCTTTCTTTAAACCATACATGTCTCCCATTGAGCATGCCAGCTGTGACGAACTGGGCGGAACCACTTCATAAACGCCGGCCACAGCCTGCCACTGTCATAGAGTTAATAGAGCTGCACTGGTGGTAGAAAGGAGAAGGATGGCTCATAAAAGCCTAGACAAAACAAAACTTGCATTTCTTTCTTTTCTTTTCTTTTTTTTTTTTTTTTTGGGGGGGGGGAGGGGTTGTATATATCGATTGAAGTTTGACAATTGTTGTATTATAGATTTCTCTGATTACAAATACCATCCTGAAATATTTATTTTTATACAAGTCAAAAATCATGTTTTAAGTTTTTACAAGAAACTAAATTTTTATTCCCAACTGAACCCGTTTTGTCTTAGGCTCTCAGCCATTAGCTGCCTTGTGCATTGGGCTTAATTCTTAGTCCTTCAAAGACTCAGGAACCCTGACCCAAACTGGTTAAAGTATAAATACATCACCAGACGACTCAAACAGCGATTATACTGTGAAGGCCATCCTCAGGCTAAAATATTTGAGATATGGAAACTAACTGATCTGCAACTGCCAAGAGGAGGGCCAGGGTCCATGGAATATATCTTCTGACCTCTGATAACTACAATACTGGTTTTCATACTTATTATTTCAGACCTAAATCAGTCCAGGCCAGGCTTCGGGTCTGAACAGGCCTGATCTGTAAAAACCAAAGCTGCCAAGTGATTTAATGTCAAACAATAGATATGTACATAATATTACAACATTCAAATAAAACAAAACTAATGAAGCTACAACCAATACTGCAAAAAGCATGAAATTTTACAAATTATCAAAAATCATCTTTGCCAAAGTGAAGGCAGGTGCGGGGGACAATGGTGCAAAATTCAGATTTTCAGATTTTCTTTAGAAAACAAAATCCACAGGAGATTACAATATAGAGTTATGTATAGTTAAGAAGCTTACTATAATACAATTTAAATCAACAACTATGGCATATTAAAATCATATTTGAAGAGGTGACCTTTGTGACATATATTTTGTGACCTGAGATATGTTAACAACTTCATGTCAGTTCTAAGTGGTTTCTTGAAAGCCAGGATGGTTTACACTGCTCTCAAGCTAATTTTTTATTCACTGTTTCCCATTTTTTCTCTTGTTTCTTGAATAACACCAACCCATTACTTCTTGTATCAACTTTTTAGCAGCACCCTGTTTTGGAGCCATGTACCAGATTCGATGGGGATTTCTTCCTTATATTAACATAAATTTATATACTACATTACTCATAAACCTTGTGTATATACCTGTAAATATTTCCTACAAAAAATTATGTTGTTGTATTAGGTATATTGTGCCCATTTTGTGCTTTATAGCAAATGTATTATACTTTGCACAAAAAAGCAAGTCAAACAATACAATAAGTACATTATGCTAAAAAGACTGCATCCAAACAGTTTCACTCAAAAGAAGTGACCTTATCATTGAAGTATTTGAGACACCACAACTTCAGAATGCCCATGATACAAACAAAAAATCTGACAAATAATGACAAAATTTATAAGGAAAGTCAATAGTCAATATTGAGCTAGGAAACTTGTGACCAGACCTTCCAGCCAATAGGGATGGATGTGTGTCACTTATTGTGCGCAAAATGCATGTAAAATTTGCATTCTACCTGTGCGGTTCCATTGTGCTGTGGCAGATGTGAAAAAGGTGACTGGTGCAAAAATACAATAAGCTGTTGTGTGAATAAGTCAACTGACATGTAATCAGTCAACCCTAAGTTAAAAGATTGGCAGTATATAACGTAATATACTTTCACACCTACCTCAAGTGGTTTATATCAAAATAATTCCATTTAACAACAGCAGAAACACATGCATAGTGCACTGATATTCTTTTCAATCTGAGGGAGTCTTCAATTACAAACTTAATCCAGTAAAAGATATGAACACTGTGACTTTATCATGTTTTGTATAACTACACCTCTCCCTTTTTACATCACCTTAAAGCCTTTGAATCAGAAAATACTAAAATGTAACCCTGTCCAAATCATCATCATCATTATCATTTTCTTTCTTCTCTTCCTCTTCCTCACTCTCTCCGGAGTCTTCTTCAGCTGCCTCCTGATTTGCCCCCATCTGAGCAGAACGTTCTTTTGCAAACAGACGCATCCTGTTAATCTTGCTGATCATGTCCTCGGTGAAGGAGCCCGAGAGCTCACGCTTCATGTGACGCGTCAGAGGAGGAATGCATCGTCGGGGGATGAGGAAGGTAGACAGGTTGAACAGGTCCAGAAATACTTTGTAACGATCACTGGAATAAGGAAAATAATACTTTGTAAATAGAGTTAAAAATCACCATTACAAATATGAATATAAATAACTGAAATTATAATATAAGACTTGCCAAAATATCTATTCATTATTTGTGAAAAAATTCAATGAATTTAATAACTCTGAAAATTTGGTACATATAGTGAACAAATATCAATTGTTTAAATGACATGTCATGCAGATACAATTACATGAAACTAATGAACAAACAAACAAAAAAAATCCTCAGAGTAAACCTGTGTATCAATACATTATTACTTACCTCACAGTAGATCTGAGGTACTGGTACCCTGAAGATCCCCCAGTTCCAACTTTGCTTCCCAACATTCTCTGGACCAGCATTACATGGTTGTCTGTAGGAAAAAAAGCATACTTTATTTAAAACAAAACAAAAATCTTAATATGTAGAACCTTAAAATATAACCAAGCTGTTCATTCAAAAGTTCAGAAATTTTGTTAGGCTGAAAAGGAATTTTTCAACAAGCTCATGCACAATAGACTTAACATTGCAATATTTATTCCTGCTAAACTACTTACATTTTTTAATCTGATGAAGATTGTCAAGTTCATCTTAACTGACACTGTTAGCCAGCAGTTTCAAATATTTTATTTTTCCTGAAAAAGTGGACTTTTTACCATGACACCTATATCAGTTCAATGCAGATATTTGCTGACCAAAAGGTGTTTTGTTTTATATTCCCAAACACCCCCTTGCCTTTGAGCTTGACACTCTGGATCTCCCTAGTAATTACAGTTAGTTTTTAATCCCAGACTACCTTGTACAGGATAAAATTTCTTTTAACCAAACAACAAAACTAACTCAAGCACAAGCATGGAAAAAAGTCTTATGGTAGAATAAGACAAAACTCTTCTTCTAGCCAAACTGCTGAATGAAATACATCAGCAAAAATCTGGCAAAAAAGTGAAATAGTTCCCCTTTTTCTTTATCAAACTAAAATATCCTCATCAGCATTTGACTTATATTCACTTCAGAGTGACTGAGGGCAATGCTCCTCAGGACCACTTACATCGCCATTTGGTGAGCAGTGCATCTATGTCCATAAGCAGCGTGATGATTTGGTAAGGCTGGTGAAAGCGTGGCTCATCTCGATAAAGAGAAATCATCATGGCGCCTTTAAATGCCTGGTGACTCAGTCGGCGCTCACCTAAGTGGTAAAAAAATAAAAAAATTATGAACATATTGAAATAGACACACTTACTAAAATTTTTTAAAACGTTCTTTCAGACAAAACTTATAAAAAGATCCATTATGATAGTGATCAGTTATATTAGAGAAATATTTGAAGATCGATCCTCGTTTAATTTGTTTAAAATAAGGTTATTAAATACAATTTTACAAAAACCAGAACTCATAAACCAAGACAAAAAGGTGTTCAAACGTAACAAAAGTGTCTTGAATTTTCAATTCAAATAATTACCTCTGGCAACATATGCATTGTATATATTTTCATCAAAAATAGAATCAAATGTCTCCTTTTGTTTCTTGTACTCGGCCTTTCTGAGCTCCTTTGCAGCAGGGTCATGTTCTTTCTATAAGTATGAATAAAACATTAAGTGAGACTGACAGGCAGAATGAAATAACTGACAAATGAATGCTTAAATTTATTTTAAATGTTTAAATGCAAAAAAATAATATGAGCGGTAAAGCATAGTTTTTTTTCACAGACAGAGGAAAAACCATAAAACTGTTTTCTTCACTGATGGTTTCAGATATTTTGATCTTGAATCTCTGTCAATTTTCAATTATTTCAATTTCAAAAAACTTTACCAATTGATTTCCACACCACATCAATAAGGGTAAGTATAAACAACAGGATGTAAAAAAGAATTAAGACAAGCATCCCCTCTCAAAACAACCAACAGGTGTCACACAAATTCAAGACAATCCATAAGCAAAGTACTTGTGCAGGATCCAAAAAGCTCTCCTCCAGCCAGTTTGCCACTGCATTGCGATATTTGCCCCAGAAGTTGAATCCATCTGGTTCCAGTCCGGGGGTTCTCTCCAGCCAGTTCTGGAAAAAAAGAACTAATGCTACACACAACCACTGAATGCATTAATGTCTCATTCAAGATTCAAGGGCAAAAATCATATTAAATTTGATAAACTTATTTATACAAAATATGATGAAAGTCATTAAATAGTGAAATAACATTTAAAGACTGTAGAATGCACAAACAAGTATATCAAGCCAAAATAATAATTGTATATCAAGATAAATAACACTATTTGGTAATCTCTTTTATAGTAGAACAGAGAGAAACTAGGGACTGGTGGTACAGCCATAAATGTGCTGATAATTTATTTTATATATCCTCTACATATGCTATTTATCACATACTCAACACTGATGTAGATGCAACAATGACATAACAATACACACACACACAGTGATTACCTGTACCAGTTCCAGCAGTGAAGGAGTGGAGGTGGATTCCTCCAGCTCTCTAATGTGCTGCTCCTCATGGAACACTTCCTTGTAGTGTTGCTGGTTGTACTTCACTCTGTTCACCTGCAGCAGGAGAGATGCCAAATGACAGACAATTTTAACACACACACACACACACACACACACACACACACACACACACAGTAGACTTCACATAGCACCTCACTTTATGAGTGGAGTTATTCCCTATCTTGAAAAAAATCTTGTGAAACTGATTTTCACCTTTGGTATAAGCTTTCACTTGTGAATATTGCCCAGTTTTGATCCTTGCTTAACTCAGTAATTAAATATATTGTGGTCCCAAACTGTATGAGTTATTCGGTGTCTACTGAATATATCCTAAAGTGAAAATATTATTAAAAAATGTCTTGGAAGTAAAACTACATGAATTACACTTTAATTCTAAGATATAAAATAGAATGTGAAGAGCATTACACCATACGGCCCCCTAACCTGTTTCAAGCCCAGTTTATTCTCCAGAAGGCGGAACTGTAAACTCTGAAATCCAGAAGCTGGGGCCAGGTAGTCTCTGGAAAAAACAGGAAAGTTACTGTTAGAGTAATAAATATCACTCCCGGGATTCCATCACATTTGCTGCCACATTGTCCTAAGGCAACAGTTTGATAGTGTCAAACTGTGAATTACAATCCACCTCTCCAAAAAATTACAAATTAATTCTTTATTTATGCAGGCTTTGTAAGAGAACATGCATTACAGGTTAAAAAATGTTATTTTTATATTGCCGCTTACAATATACATGTAGGAATGAATGAGGTGTAAGTAACTTTTGCCTGTTGTATTCTGTCAAACTCAACTGCTGTGATATCTGTGATGTGTTAGTTGAGCCACATGTAAATGCTTTGGGCCTGCTAACACAATGTACATACCTGAATTCCATAAAATCCAGGGGTGTCATGGTCTCAAGTATCAGGAACTGCTCTGTTAACAACTGTGACATAAAAAAATATATTACTATTCATGACTTTTATGTTATATACAGCACCATTACTACATTTAAAAGGCACTCACTCAAACAGGGATACGTAGTTTTAAAAAATGCCAATAGACGATTTGTCAGTAGTTACAATTTTTTTCTATAGAAATAGCTTTACGAACTGATTTTCTTAATTCTAACAAAAAGTCTGAAGTTGAGGCAGTCAGGCAACTTATATATCATAGTGGTTCAATTTGTGGGGTATTTAGAAGAGTAACTGTCAATAAAATTTAGATCAAAGTCTAGGCAAAGAGTGCACGGTAAAAAAGCTGCACAATCAATTTTGGTAAATCACAATATACAAAAACATGCCACAGTTCAAATGAATTCAACAACATAAATATACATGACCATTACAAATAAAATATTGATCAAAAAATCATGTAAAACAATTGCATAATCATTTATGTACCTTAATAGTATTTTATTGTGAAATAAAGAAAAATAGGTATAGTTTAATCAGACAGGTTTAGATAAAATTCTACATCTACTGTACTTTACTACCAATTTGTAACAGAATTCCAATTTCATTATCTCGTTGCAATATTATGACAAATTAACTTTTGAAATAGATCAACTCTTAAATCAAGTACCTAAAGTGTAAATTTTAACATTGTTCAAACATAGTTTATGCCTGCAAAGAAAGACCATAACTCCAGCCATACACTACAGGGAAAACTAGTTACAGCGGGGTACATTTAAAAACACATGCTTTAAAACTGTTGGAAAAATGCCTGTAAACAATTACAGTAGCTACTTACCAGCTAGCACACTATCAGCATTAAGATAAATTTAAAGAATACAGTTAATCTGACTTATAATTATATGACAATGATGTGATATGGCATGTTTTGGGGATCATAAATAAGCCACTGCATGTGCTACTATGATATATAATTTTATATATTTTTTCACATATACTCATTTTCCACAAAGTCATAGACGGTTGGCCTATTCCTCCCCCAAGCGCAAGCATACTTAAATACAAACGTAAGTTCTGTTATGGATATTTCGCTTCATTATTTCACACAAATACACCTATATCCATCTGTATGAAAATTATATATTTGGAGAAGGGAGTTGCTTTATTATTTTCAAAAATGAAATTAACATCACTAGCAATGACAGTGTTATAACAAAAAAAAAAAAAAAAAAAAAAAAAACATAAAACAGGGCTGTTGTAGTAAGTGAAATTACAATAATTATATAACAAGAAATCAAAAGAAACTTGGACAAGTTGAAAAAGAATTGGTGTCAAGGTTTTACCTTCAAGATGAGCATGACTCTGTTGAGTCTGCTGATAAGCACCAACGTATGACCTTCATCGACTTTCTGAAATAACATAACAAATACTTCCTCACGCCATATGACACAAATATTAATAAAAACATAGACAAGTTTTTCCGGTCATCATATACTAGACATGTCCCTAATATTGAGGCTATATTGTAGCTGTATTCAGTACTTAATCATAAAATTGATTTGGGTTACTAACTGGTTACATTTTAATATCCTACACCAACTCTACAATATGCACTTGTAACAAACACTACCTAAACATGCCCTACAGATATTAATTTTTTTCTCCTGGCATTATTGTTTTAAATAATCACTCTTTATTATTGTATTATTGATTAATAGTTTCAATAATCCAGTGAATACATGTAAAGGTCATCAATAATAAAAATCTCTTTTTTATGATACAGTAAGTATTACAGCCATGCCTTAATAAAAAAGATTACCATATTTATTAAGAACTTACTTGAGCACTAAATATGTCTCTCACAGAGTCCAGCTCAAACAATATTTGCTTAAACCATAGCTCATAAGCTGGAAAATAATTTACAAAAATTTAATTTCATGAAGTAAGTTAATAGCTGTAACTGATCAAAGAGAAAATTCTTAATTTGACCTCTGGGTCTTAAGAAAGAATAATTAAGATGAAACAGCAATTACTGGAAATGAGATAAAATCAAACAAGGTTTTGATGAGACAACAGGAGGCACCTCTACTTAGTGCTAACAAGATATATATGGGGGAGTCTATCCCCATGTAAATGACAGAACAATAACAATACTGATTGGTGATCATATCTCCTTCACAGGTTGTTTTGGACATCATAAGAACATACAATTTGGTTCTAAAGGTACTAACTAACATGTTTCAAAAGGAACTTGACAATGCTGTTGTGTCCTCTTTAATGGACTGCACATTAAATTCTTTCTATGAGACAGAATATCCAGGTTCAATGAGATATAGTGTACATGTATGTCACTTTATTTTGCACACCATACACTCCACTATAATTTCATAAAAGAATCTGATATTAATAAGATAAGAGTTGTTGTTATTGTTGTTTACTTACCTTGATGTGTGACAATAAATAAATGCTCATCATGGACGGCCTTAACTCGGTCTTTTGCACTCAGTGGCTCTTGGCAAGACAACAACTTGTCAAGCTGGAGTTGATAATAAATAAATATATGTATGTATAAATAAATAAATCATATCTATATAAATACATGCATAGACACTCTATACACTGAAGAGAAGGATGAACACCAGGGAACAACCATATACTGTATATATGAAAGATGGCGATTCAGTACAGTAGCAGACTGACAATGTTCTAAGACAATTTTCTGCCTAGGATTCTTTGATATGTAGAAGGCAAAAATCAACATCTAAAACATTTGTCAGTCTTCCAATTCTATCCAAAATAAAATGAAATACCACGCATTAAAATTGCTTACCATTAAATATTCTCCATACAATTTCCCTCCCTCCAGTTCCTGGTGCAAGGCAACATTGTTCTTCTCGTCACCATTCTCCTCGGCTCCAATGGCTCTGAGGAAATCCAACGGAACAAAATATTTCAATTTATAGTTAATAAAAATTACCATTAATTAGACTATTGGAAAACATCCTTTCATGGAATAATTATATAATTATTATACTGGTCCAGAAACTGCCTGTCCCACTGGTCATGACAACTTGGAATGGACCTATGACTCAGTTGTGGAAGGACAAGTGCTTCACTTTTCCAGAAATATATTACCAGTTCTTTCAAAAAATTCACAACTGCAGTTGTTATATGAGTGATAGTTGCCATGTTTTCAGGATTTTAGGAGGAGGAGAGAAATGCCTTAAAAAAAAAAAAAAAGAGCAGTCCCTATTAGCTGAGACTGGGCTACAGTACATGATGTATGTATATATAGACCCTGTGACCTTTAATGCTCTTGACAGGACCTCCTGACCCACCAGACCACATACTCTGTAACATCATTAATAACATGTCCACAGCTGAGGACAAAATACCCAGACATACTGTAGCTCACATGAATGAATGGTATGCAGGAAAGAATTTATATATATAATCCATCACACCTTTTCTTTTGTTCTCAACACTGTCCCCAGTGTTTAAGTCAGATACACCACTCCTCAGGAAGGGGGTACGTGATACCCACTCGTGTTTGGCACTCGCAAACATTACATTACATTGTTGATGTGTGGTGTATCTCTTCTCGATCGTATGGTCACAGGCATGCTAACATGTGATTTAAACAACAAAATAATCTTGACAAGCCATCAGTCTTACAACTGACACATGGATAGAAATACCTGTCTAAAGATAGCTTTAAAGCTATTAGGAGGGCCAGAGATAGTCTTTTCTGTTGTAAATACATACCATTTATGCAATTACAGAATGATGAAAAAATTGATTGCCACATATATGTATACTGGTTTTTACAGTAAAATAACTGATGTTCTTTTTTTCGAACACATTGGCGATTAATTAAAGCAAGGTTACTGTATTTCTTTCTCCATCTGAAACAATCAAGGAATTGTCTGAACACATTACAGAATTCCATTCATATGATATCATACATAAGCATCTCAATAATCCTAACATTTTAAAAATAAAATACAGACACAATTAGTATATAGGCAATTTATATCACATAAAGCAATAACCAAAAATAATGACAATTGAATACACCTCTTTCAATAACATTTATTTCAGTAAAAACTGTTTCAATCTGCTATTTTGCTAAATTTAGAACAATTATAAATTGTAATTGTACTGGTATATGAAAAAAAAAAAAAAAAAAAAAAAAAAAAAAAAAAAATAAAAAACATTACACAAATGCCAAAACTAATGCAGATGGTTAGCAGAGACACAGATCATAGTCAACACATAAATGAGTTAAAAAACATTGGAAATCAAAGACTCTCAGTTTAAGATTTGGTTGGCAGGGAGTGGGTGGTGGGGGGAGGGGGGGTATACAGTACATGTACTCGTAAAGTGCAAGTTACTACCGCTACCAGCACTATGCTATCCATGCTTCTGTTTATAAATATAAAAGTCTGGGTCCAAGGCTCACAAAGAGAAACCTTGATCTTGACCTCATTTTACTAAATCAACAATCATGCCAATGTCAATGGCCTTTTTAAAAGACTTGCTCGGCAGAGGTTGCATCAGCCACTGCAGCATTAAGATCTAGACTAACGATTGTCTCTGCTAATTTAAAAATAAAAATTGTCATTTTCCAGTCAGAAGCTCAGAGTGGGATAAAAAGTAAAGGTTTTTGAAATTCTGCATTAACTACCACAGAATTCGTTTTAAGCGAACCGTGACCTTATAGGTTGATGTAAAACACAGCCAAAATAACTGACGCAAAAACTCTGTCTAAAACATGTGATAAAAATCACATAGAACACAACATCTGGTGAAAACATTAATAAATAAAACCGCAACACCTTTGTTAAAGACCAGTACCTTTTATTTGCATGCCATTTTTTATTAATCAGGTACTTACCCGTTAAGGACTGGACAGCTCATTTTGTTCTCAAGAGTCAGGATGCACTACACGCGAAGTTGTGTACAACGGAAGTGTCTTGTGCGCAAGACAGGAAGTATATTTCAAGTGCTCGTTCTTGCAGAGAGTCTTTTAGGGGGAGAGAGAGAGCGGGTTGATAGGTAGGGCTATCAATCATATCAGTGCAGTGGCAGTGCATCATGATCAGTAAATGTTTAACCGGATTTGATTACTCTCTTGAATAACAGACCTAAGGAAAATTAACTGAGCCTTTTATAACTTTCAAATCTCTCTCCCGCTCTCCCCCTCTCTCTCCCCACCCCCCAAAAAACATTTCCACTTTGAGGGTAGGCCCAAGCGGTTAAGATATCATATGTCGTGTGCCAGCCCAAAAAATTTTGCTGAAAAAAAAAGGAACGTCAAAATGACAGCCATTCCATTTTGCTCTGTCAACTATTTAGAGTGAGATTAAATAATTTTTTTCGAATTTGCGTCAAGGAAATAAAGGCTATAGGCCCCTAGCCCTATAAAGCGCGTTTTCGATGACCCCTTCTTTTATAAGTGTGTAGTTCCGAAGTCAACAAAATGGGAATAGAAACTGTACTAAAATACAAATTTATTTTAAATTTTCGTCTAGCAAACATATATATTTTTCAAGCGCATTATCAGCGACCCCCTCCCCCTTTTATGAAAGATGTTGTCAACATAGTGACCAAGCCTAAAGTGTTGAAATAAAAAACCTAATGAAACACACTTTGTTTCAAATTTTCGTCCAGCAAATTTAAACATAGCCTATATGTTTTTCAAGCCCATTTCGGTGACCCCCTCTTTAACAAAAGATGTAGGCAAAATAGTGAACAAGCCAACAGCGAGGAGATAAAAACAAAGTTGTTTTTAAAGGAAATATATCACAACGCTTTCAAGAATTTAGCCTTTTTACTCCGTAGACGAAAAGGAGTTTAAAATTAGGAAACCCTTGTGAGGCTATCTTGTTAGATGTAAAAGGTGTACATATAACCCTAAGTTTGACATATTGATACATTAAAGCGTTGATCAATAAATGTTATTAATTAAGTCACTTGTTTTTTGCTTCATCCGAACAGCAAGATATCCGTTCGACATACTGATTTTGTTGATTAAAAATGATACAACGACGTGGATCTGCAACCAGATCTAATGCATGTGTAAGTCAGAAACCAAGCGTGTATTTTTGATTCAAATTTTATTGATTTCATTCAACTAACAACATTGATAAGTCTGTTAGGGGAGAAAGCAATTTTTTCTTAAATGTTCCTCAAATAGCTCTTCTTCAGTTCTTTGCAAACTTGAAGGGAGCAGCCTTGAGTTCATCTCTGTCGATGTAGTCATCACCTTGAAAGAAATATCCAAAAAAGAAATATATATTGTAACGATTTTTACATAGCCTTAAAATTCATGGTAAAGTTGCTGCAGTAAGCTGTAGCCTTTTGTTTACATTCTTGTGTGTGTTGAACTTTGAACCTTAAGTTGGAATGGCTTGTAAGTGGTATCAGTTTACTAAAGAGGGGATTGTGGTGTCCAGTAGAGGGGTTGGCGGTCAACCATTCAAGGCCGTCCACTTTTCCTCTGGCTGCCAGTCAAAGTAGCAGTGAACCATTCAAGGCCGTCCACTTTTGAAATGTATAAATACAGCTGCTCTACGCAGTGTTGGCCAGTTAGAGTTACTGTAGAGTATAGTGGCAGTACTCAGTGAGAGTATAGTGTCAGACTTAGTTTCACAACTTAGTTTGAGTCAGTTTCACAATATAGTTCCAGTTAGTTTATTGTAGCTGAGTTGCAGTTGTTTAAATTAGAAGTACAGCAGTACAGCAAGAATAGAGACAGTGTTTAGTAAAAGATACAGAAACATGTACATTTGTGTTGAGAGTTATTCGTAGAAATAAAGTTTACAAAACAGAGACCTTGTTTTGTTGGTGGCAGCGAAGTAAGAGAACCGTACACTGGTGGCAGAAAAGCGAAGACCTTTACACTGGTGGCAAGCGCTGGGATACAGACTTTAACACGCCGAAAGACAAGTGAAGAAATTCAAAATGCCTCCTAAAAAGGACAACAGAGCTGACCAGGAGGAAGTGAGAAACCTGGAGGAACAGTTAGAAGAAGCCTGCAGAGCTCTTGAAGCTGAAAAAGAAAATTCCACTCACAGAATTCAAGTTGCTGTAGAAGAAGCAGAGGCAGAAAAAGAAAGATTACTAAGAAAAGCTAAAGAGAATGCTGACGTCTTAGAGGCACGTGCTGAGGCTGCAGGACAGAGAGTCAGAGCCCTAGAGCGACAGAAAGTGACAGAAATAGAACACAGAGCCCAGAATGAAATCATATCAGAAACAATAACCCCTACACCTACCCCATTTCACAGAATTAACGGCCGTAGTAACTTTGAAATACCTTTGCCCAGACAGACTCTCTTTAGTGGAAAAGAATCCTGGGAGGGTTTCATTGAGCCATTCAAAGCACTAAGCCAGACTTGTGAATGGAGTGAGTCTGAGAAACTGTTTAGATTATGTAACAGTCTGCGTGGTGAGGCTGCTGATTTCGCCTTTGTGCAGTTGTCAGCAGAAGTGGTAAATTCCTACCCTCTACTACAGAGGGCGTTGCAAAACCGATTTCAAGAAAAGCGCACTACAAGCTCCTATCTGTCAGAGCTAGAAAATAGAAAGCTTAGTTCAAGAGAGAAACTGCCAGAGTACATATCCGATATTAGAAAGTTAGTGTTAAAAGGTTACCCGACGGCTGACTGCACCACACGTGAGGCCATTGCATTGCGCCACTTCATAAAAGGGTTGCCAGACCATCAAGCCGCCGTGGCAGTGGGCATGAAAACGCCCAAAAATCTAGACGAAGCAAGGGAGGCCCTTGAAATGTATAACAGTCTAAGAGAAGAGGCAGTGAAAAGACCAAGTGTTAGGGCAGCAAATCCTGAGGCTGTTGTAACAGAAAGTCAGCTACACCAGCTTGAAAAGAAGTTTGACAAGAAGTTAGATGAAATTAAAGACTTGATAATGAAAGAGAAAGCAAAAGACACGAAAAGTTCTCCACCACCCAAGTCAGAAAATTGGAAAAACAACATAGAGTGTTTCAAGTGCCATAGATATGGGCATCTGGCAAGAGAATGCAAGGCACCTGTGAAAGAGGCTCCGCATGTAAACAACCAGGGAAACTGAGAAGGGGCATTCCAGCCGGCCAGAATGAACCCCTAAAAACACCTGTTGACAGTGACATTGAAACCGTTAGTTGTAGAAATGCTAGTGTTTCTTGGCCAGTGAAGATTCAGGGCCAAGAAGTGAACTTTATTGTAGACACTGGTGCGTCAAAAACAATTATATCTACCCACATTTATGAACAAATTCCCCATGATTTTAGACCTGAACTGAAAAAGACTCATAGAAAATTGCAGCTGCAGGTTGCAGACAGTAGAAACATTGAAATTGAAGGCCATGTAGAAATAAGTTTTCAGTCTGGCGAAGAAATGTTTGTGTGGGACATGCTTGTAGCAAAAATAAAGGACGATGGTTTGTTAGGAATGGACTTCCTGTGCCATCATGATTTTTCACTAGGTGTGAACGGACTGAAACTTAATGGGAAGAGAGTGCCATGTTTGGTTGAGAGGGAACCAAAGCATGCCTTTAGAGTGACAGTGACTAATGACGTTATTATTCCTGCAAACAGTGAGTTGATCATAGAAGGGACAGTTGATTCTAGCAAAATAAAATCAGTATTCGGACTGGTAGAGGAAATTCCAGAGAAGTCAAGTGATTTTCTGATCGGACATGTGCTAGTTGATCCTTTCAGAAGAGACAATAAAATACCTGTGAGACTCCTTAACCCTTCTAATGAAGACATTTCACTTTTGAAAGACACCTGCGTTGCTCATTTACATGAAGTAGACCATGTGATTGGTGATAAACTTGAAGATAGCCTTTCTGTGCCCATCTTACGAGCAGACTTAACCCCTGGTAAACAAAAGTCAGACTTAACCCTTCATAGCCTAGAATTGCCTGAGTACCTGGCTGACCTCTATAAACAGTCAGGTGAGAATTTGACTGACTTTGAAAGATGTGAATTAAAGAAACTCCTGCAGAAGCACAGTGATGTTTTTGCCAAGTCTTCCAGTGACATGGGTCACACATCTGTCGTGAAGCATAAGATCGTCACTGGTGATGCAAGACCCATAAAACAGCAGCCCAGAAGACCCCCTAGAGCGTTTGCTGGAGAAGAAGAGAAAATAATTCAGGAACAGCTCCAAAATGGTGTTATTAGAGAGTCCACCTCACCTTGGTCAGCTCCACTAGTTTATGTCAAGAAAAAGGATGGAACAACAAGACCCTGTGTTGACTATAGACGCTTAAATGATGTAACAGTGAAAGATGCTTACCCTCTTCCTCGAATAAATGACTGTTTAGACTCTCTTGGTGGTTCAATTTTCTTCTCAATAGCTGATTGCCAGAGCGGGTATTATCAAATCGAGGTAGCAGAAGAAGATAAGCCAAAGACTGCATTTGTGACAAGAAATGGGTTATTCGAATATAATGTTATGCCTTTTGGTCTTTCTAATTCTCCTTCAACCTTCGAACGGTGTATGGAACTGATTTTACGTGGTTTGCAGTGGCAGACAGTGTTGATTTACCTTGATGACATTATTGTGTTTGGTAAATCATTTGAAGAACACTATAAGAGACTTGACGAGGTTTTTAATCGTCTTGGGAAAGCAGGGCTAAAACTGAAACCAAGCAAATGCAGGTTGTTCCAGACTGAAGTTCAGTTTTTGGGACATGTAGTGACACAAGATGGCGTTAAACCAGATCCTGAGAAGGTAGAGTGTATAAAGAAATGGCCAGTTCCCAGGAATCTGACTGATGTACGTAGTTTTCTAGGACTGTGCTCATATTATCGTAGATTTATTAGAGGATTTTCAACAAGAGCTGCTCCAATTAACCATCTGCTCCAGGCCGGCCAGGCGTTTACTTGGACGGACTCTTGTCAGACAGCATTTGAGGACCTCAAAAGTGCCCTTACAGGTAATGAGGTAATGGCGTATCCGAGAGACGAAGGATTGTACATTCTTGACACTGATGCTTCAGCCACGGGCATTGGTGCCGTTTTATCTCAGTTACAGTGGTGTGAGAAGACCCAGAAAGAAATAGAGAAACCAGTCGCGTATGCAAGTAAGTCATTGACGAAAACTCAACGCCGTTACTGCGTGACTAGAAAAGAACTGCTTGCCGTTGTTACCTTTGTTCAACAATTTAGACACCATTTATTGGGTAGACAGTTTTTGGTACGAAGCGATCACAGTGCCCTCCGATGGGTTATGTCCTTTAAGGAGCCCAATGATCAGATGGCCAGATGGCTGGAAGTGCTATCACAGTTTGATTTTAAAATAGAACACCGAGCAGGGGCCAGACACGGTAACGCAGATGCAATATCGAGATTTCCATGCGACCCAGATGAGTGTACATGCTATGATGGGGAGTCCATTTTAAGCAAATTGCCATGCGAGGGTTGCGTACAGTGTAAGAAGAAACATGAACAATGGTCCAGATATCTGGAAGAAGAAGTCGTCCCTTTAGTAACCAGACGAGTGACAGAAAACCGAAAGAAAGAACTAAAATCAGACAACGGAGTCTGTGGCAGTGGTCAAGCAACGGGAAACCGAGGAAAATGTCCAGTAAAACGTGTGTATACAGCAGCTTGTTCAGTTTTATTGACAGGCCTTTACACCCTACTGACATTGTTCTTTGCAATCCTGAGCTGGGTGACCATGAAATTCAAGTGTATCTTTAAGGAAGTTAGAGCACTTTCTCTTCGAAGGATGAGAGTTTCCAAGAAAAGGGAAGTGCTGCCTAGAGAAAACTTGACATTCAAGGATCAAGATTTTTCTCATGGTGATGAAGATACAGATCTCAGTGAATCTGAGAGTGACAGAGATAGACTTCCAGCCGAGTGGCTGGGCAGTTACACTGTGAATGAATTGTTTAATTTGCAGTGTAAAGACCCTGAGTTGAAGACTGTGCTGGACTGGAAGGAACAGTCATCACAGAGACCAGAAAGAGATAAAGTGGCCGCAGAAAGTCCTGCAGTGCGACAGTTATGGTTGCTTTGGGACCAACTTGTGCTGCAGGAGGGCATTTTATATAAGAGATGGGAAACGTTAGATAAGACAGGTTCCTTTTTACAGATATTGGTTCCGAAAGAGATGAGGAATGAGGTGATGAAGGGCGTACATGACAAAGTCACGTCGGGTCATCTCGGTGTCAAGAAAACAGTGAGCAAGTTGAAAAGACACTTCTACTGGTACAAGATGAAAGAAAGTGTAAGAGATTACATAAGAAGATGTGCTATTTGTGGTGGGAGAAAAAGACCACGGTCGAGACCTAAGGCTCCTTTGATAAGATATGCTGTAGGCGCTCCCATGGACAGAGTGGCAACAGACATCTTAGGACCTTTTCCAGTCAGTGAAAGAGGCAATAAATATATACTTTTAGCAATGGACCAGTTTTCCAAATGGGTGGAGTGCTATGCCATCCCTGACATATCAGCTAAAACTGTAGCACACAAGCTAGTGACAGAGTTTTTCTCTAGATTTGGCCTACCCCTTGATCTCCATTCAGACCAAGGTAGCAACTATGAGTCACAGTTATTCAAACAAGTATGTCAACTATTAGAAATAAATAAAACCCGAACATCCAGCTATCATCCCTCAGGAAATGGAATGGTGGAGAGATTCAATATTGTGTTATGTGACATGATATCATCTTACGTGTCAGAAGACCAACGGGATTGGGACATTCATTTGCCTTTATTGACTGCAGCATACAGGTGCTGTAAACATGAAAGCACTGGTTATTCCCCTAATTTGCTTATGTTAGGCAGAGAAGTTCACACAGCTACAGAACTGATCTTTGGAAAACCACCAGAAGACCGATCTGTGACGTCTCCTTCAGAGTATGTCAAAATGTTGCAAGAGAAAATGACTAGAATTCATGAAATAGTGAGATTGCATTTGAAAAAGGACTTTCAAAGGCAGAAAAGAGACCATGACACCCGTATTTCGCAAAATAACTATAAAGTTGGTGACTTGGTGTACTTACTAGATAGCACTAGAACAGTGGGACTGAGCCCAAAGCTGAAACGTGATAAATGGCAAGGACCTTTTGTTGTCGTCAAAAAGCACAGTGATTTGTTGTTTGCAGTGAAAGGCAAGCCTAAGTGTAAAATGAAGATCGTGCACCATGACCGTCTTAAGCCATTTTTAAGTGACCAAGTTCCAGATTGGGTGTCCAGTTTGCAGAAATGTTTACATAAAGGTAATTATGTAGAAGGCAGTCCACTGAAACATGAGGGAACTGCCATCAAACACAGAATGAAGCAGAGTGGCCAATCTAAACAGGCGCAAGTTTCCCAGAACCAACCTGACAGTAATTTGAGAAATGAGGGAAGACCACAAAGGAAAAGAAGACCTCCCAAGAGATTTGCTGATTGACTGTGACAATGAACTTTTAAAATGAACATTATTATTAATCAGACTTTGAACTTTAAAGTGAACATTATTATGAATCAGGCAATGAACTTTAAATGATAATCTTTATTAATCCAATGTTGAAATTTAGAGTAAGTTTATTAATCAAAGTGACACTGAACTATTCAATGAACTTTATGAATTGACTGAATTTTTAACTGCTTAAATGTTTCAGAATATTTTTAGTTTTAACTGATTTAGTAGTTGGGCAGATCCCCGGTGGGATCAAACCTAGGGGGGGAGAGTGTAACGATTTTACATAGCCTTAAAATTCATGGTAAAGTTGCTGCAGTAAGCTGTAGCCTTTTGTTTACATTCTTGTGTGTGTTGAACTTTGAACCTTAAGTTGGAATGGCTTGTAAGTGGTATCAGTTTACTAAAGAGGGGATTGTGGTGTCCAGTAGAGGGGTTGGCGGTCAACCATTCAAGGCCGTCCACTTTTCCTCTGGCTGCCAGTCAAAGTAGCAGTGAACCATTCAAGGCCGTCCACTTTTGAAATGTATAAATACAGCTGCTCTACGCAGTGTTGGCCAGTTAGAGTTACTGTAGAGTATAGTGGCAGTACTCAGTGAGAGTATAGTGTCAGACTTAGTTTCACAACTTAGTTTGAGTCAGTTTCACAATATAGTTCCAGTTAGTTTATTGTAGCTGAGTTGCAGTTGTTTAAATTAGAAGTACAGCAGTACAGCAAGAATAGAGACAGTGTTTAGTAAAAGATACAGAAACATGTACATTTGTGTTGAGAGTTATTCGTAGAAATAAAGTTTACAAAACAGAGACCTTGTTTTGTTGGTGGCAGCGAAGTAAGAGAACCGTACACTGGTGGCAGAAAAGCGGAGACCTCTACAATATGCATGTTGATTCAATGAATGTTTTCTTTTTCAATATCCTTGGATAGTATAAAGGTGTAGGCCTATACCTACTGACATTACAGTATACTGCTGCAGTAATGATAAATATTGATAACGCCCATCTGTAGAATATAAGTTTATCAAAGTAAACATGTTCACAAATCTATGGTCCCGTACACAATTGATTAATTGTCCTAGCTCCACGGGGTCTCTCGCTGAACAGACTAACACGCCTCCTTTTGTTTCCAACATCCTCGTTTAATTTCCAGCCGAAGGAGGTGGTTTGGGCTATTAATCTGATTGCATTCAGCGAGGGTCCCCTTGGAATCAGTGCGCAGTAGCTTGAGTGACTAGTTTATTGTGAACAGGCCCTAAACCAAACCTGTTCAAATCTAGAAGATTTCAAATAAACGTTTTATAAAATTGCTACTAACTGGGGAAGTTGAGACCAAAAGCAGTCAAGTATAACACCAAGACGCATTGTCCTTATCTATCTTGGCCCACTTACCGTTTGTGTCGGCCAGCTTGAAAGCTTTCAATGCTGCAAGGTCTCTCACTTCAGCATTGATGGCATTGACAAATTCTCTGTGAGAGATGCGGCCATCTCTGTTGGTGTCATACTCGTTGAAATGTCTTGGGAATTCGCCCTCCCAGTGAGCAACCTGCAAACCAAATAACCAGCTGAAAGTTTGATTTAGGTGCAAAATCTCAAAAAAAAAAAAAAAAAAAAAAGGGGGGGGGGCTCAGGGGCATTGAAGTACCATTTAAGCGTCTATTTAGCTTAAGCCCCTAATACTAAAATTTTAAAGAACTTGCAAGCATTTGTTACTTGGAGGCCGCCTCGTAGAAACCATTAAAGTTTTTTCCGTTAAAAAGCAACAATTGATTAACTTTATGATAATGAAATATATTAAAATCCTTGGTATCACCTGCTCGGCCAACGAAGAACCATTAATTTAAACCAGCATATTACAATACTGTATATCTATGGTGAACATGTTGATGGGTTCGATTTTTGACCGAGGTATAACGACAATTGCACGTTATGCCAGGATAGAGCATGGATTTTGAATAACAGTCAGGAGCATCAAAAGAAATTACATGGGAGACGTAATTATATTGTTGAGTGAGTATTTAAGGTATGGGTCTGTCAGTCATTGGACACTTACGACCACCCATGTATGTGGTGCATCACGTTTACCGAAGAGACCGCCGATCCAGTCAACCACTTTACCGCCCAGGTCGCAGACCTTGTCACAGCTCACGCCACACACTGCGGTGCCGACGGCTCCGCCTACAGCGGCCGCGGTGCCTCCACTGATTGCAGCGCCGGCTGCAGTGACGCCAGTTTTGCACAAAGGACTGCAGACGGTTTCACAAATCCCTGCGCTGGCGTACGCCACACAAGCAACCAAAAGAATGAAAACCTTCATGGCGTTGTCGTTCTGTTTAAAGTGAAAATTAATTAGTTAATAATCAAATGAGGATGGCGTCATATTTTGGTTACAGTAGCATCGAACATATATCAATAAATGCCATATATGTACATGTATATTAAATTAAAAGGTATACGATGAGAATAGGCCTTTATACAACAAAAGGTTTGCCTGTAGATTTCAACACCTTTAATATCCCTTAATTGCCAAAGTACACCACATCCAAAACCATGAATAATTTACAATCTATGATTACTAGTTTTTTAGTTGAAGTTTTTAGATATTGTGTATTAAAGTTATATAAGTATAACGCTAACCAGCATTGAAATTCTACGAGACAAGATTTACAATATGCGGCTTACGAAATTCATATTGGTAGATTATTTTTTCCACTTTTTTCGCCACACTCTACGGAAAAAAATAAATACATATCGGTTATTCTCCACTATCAGATTAATACCACATTACATGATATTACGTGGTTCACAAATAAAAGTGAGAAATCTCGATTTGATATGAATCATTTTTCTTATTGTTTTCTGCTTTTTAAATTACCTACTTTATGCGGGTTCTTCTTAGACGGGAGTCACTACTTATCTATCTATGTCCTCGTTTTTATATGCACACCAATAGTGTCTTAATCAGTGGTTATGCACGTTTCGATCCAACTATTTTACTGTGATGGACCCGGAGCTGGATGAATAAAACGTCTTCTGTCAAGATGCAAACGTCCCACGACCACGCACGTGTAACGCTTAAGTGACAGATGTAACCCTGACATAGCCACTCTCCTGAGGTCAAAACATGATAGACTTACATTTATTTATGAGCTACCTGTTGTAAGTAATTTACTTTTCTAGTACATTGCCATCAAAATACGGGAATTTGCCTTAATTCTCAAATATTTTATAATGCACATGTAGGTGATGCCATGTATGACCTTCAGCGGGCCCCAAACCCATGCCAAGCTTCCCCTTCACATAATCCTGGGTCCGCTCCTGGGAAACATGCAGTCTACTGCACTCGTGGTCCCTTTAAAGGTACATACGAACCGAGCATCGGTGGAGCGTTGATTCCCAGTAACACATGTAAACCACTTCTACTAGTTTCGTATACGACTCTAATAAATTCGACATGCCAAGGGATAAACTGAATAAATCACCCGATCAGCCATAAAAGAGCGTTAGAGTGCTCCTTTCTTTAAACTTTTGGTTGTCAATTTAACCTACTTTCGTGACCTTCTTTTCTGCCCCATTGACATACAGCATAGAATGCTAGCAGAAAAATCTGTTCAAACATCACTTTCTGGTAAAATTAAACAATGCCTTTTGGTAATTCTCTTAGTTATACTACTTGAAACTATATGCTGGCATATAAATTTGGTTGGTTTTTATGACAAAAAGTTGACTTTGTATGTATCTTTAAGGTAACAGCGCCACAGAGGACCTTATGCTCTACCAGATATGTAGTAGTAAGGAGTGAGCATTGTCAGCAACTTCTGTTATTAAGTGTCAACAGCCTGTCAAAACCTGTTTTTTTCTGAGGAACAGTAAATGGCAGGATCCTCAGTGATGACCTTTGGTAAAGCAGACCACAAAAGAAATCTCTTATGACCCAACAAAGAATGAACTGCACTTTTAATGGGTCCATCAACTTATTTACAGTAATTTGCTAAGTTCATTGGTGACATGTCAGATTTTCTGATAAATTGACATTCCTTCTTGAAGTTTTTTGTTTTGATGGCTAACTTCGTGTTTAATGTAATGTTTGTGCAACAATTTCTGGAAACTGTGAAAACAGTTGCTCGTGGTGGCGGTTCAGCAGTTTTTTGACTTGCCTCTTACTATTGTGTCAAACCAACCAAGTGGATCTGAAGAAAATCATGGGGACACAAATGGTCCCCTGTACTACAGCCCAGAATGATCAATACTTTTCAACAATGGCAATGCCTAACCTATATCGTGCCTGGCCAAACATCCACTTTTTATTGAGAAAAAGTTGAGCAAATAAACTGCCTGGTATGTTTAATCTCTCAATTTGTATCCCATAGGGCAATGTTGGGATATTAAAACACAACTTTGTTTTAAATTTTCGTGTAGCAGTCATATATATTTTTTTCAAGCGTTCGTGTTATCGGCAACCCAATCTTTTTTGAAAGATGTTAACAAAAGACTGAAAATTACAACGGTGTGGAGATAAAAACGGCGCCTAACTTAAATTGTTTTTAAAAAGACGCGTTTAAGGTTATTGAACCCCTTATTATCATCCAGATGCAAAAAAGATATTTTTCCTGCGTCTTATTATTCATGAACAGTAATGCATCTATATCTGTGCTGATTTTAAATAATGAAAATACCTGGAAAACATGAAATATCAGTGTATTATATTTTTGTGGCAATGTATAAGCATAGGCAACTCATTTATACACCTTTCTATTTTAAGGTGAGATAACAAACGGTATGGAGCGTAACTTTATCCATGAACTAGATTTTATCACAAAAATTGGTAAAGGTGACCAGGAGTGTATAGGGTACAATCTCGTCATTTTGGTTTAAATGTTTTTGTTGTAGAGTTATGAGCCCCTTATTACAGATTTTTATTAAACAATGGTATTATTTTGCTTGATCAACGACAAAAGCTGAACTAAGACTTTTCAGCATGCAGTGTGCTTGAGTACTAAATAGTGTCATTAAATCGGCGTTAAAACGGTGGTCATGGGTGCTTAGGTAAAAGAGAAATTTGAGAAACTAGTTTTTACCCCAAGTCGCAATCATGACGTCACCTTTAAGATGACAAATGTGTGAATAATGATAATTATTTTAGTCATTGAACACTGAAGATTTATTCATTATCCAAACAAGGATTTTTGGGCGAAGGGTGACAATATCCTTAAATTTGGAAAAACTTGTGAAGCTATTTTCTTACATGTAAAATTAAGGTGCACATATTAAGTTTGACATATACTGGTCGATTACAGCGATATTAAATTCATGTTACTGAGTCACTTTAGTTTTTTCCAACCGAAAAGCAACATATCGATTCGATATATGAATGATTTTGTTGGTTGAAAATGATACAACGAAGCGCAATTGTCATGGATCTGCAACCAGATTAAATGCATGTTTAAGTCAGAAACCAAACGTGTATCTTATTGATTTTATTCAACTAACCACATTGATATTTCTATTACTGGAGAAAGAAAATTTTGTTAAATGCTCCTCAAATAGTTCTTCTTCAGTCCTTTGCAAACTTGAAGGGGGCAGCCTTGAGTTCATCTCTGTCGATGTAGTCATCACCTTGAAAGAAATACCAAAAAAGAAATATACATGCATGTTGATTCAATAAATGTTTTCTTTTTCAATATCCTTGGATAGTATAAAGGTGTATACCTACTGACATTACAGTATACTGCTGCAGTAACGATAAATATTGACAACGTCCATCTGTAGAACAGTAAAGTGGAAGTTTATCAAAGTAAATTAATACATGTAATTTTGTTCACAAAACTTTGGGCCCGTACACAATTGATTTATTGTCCTAGCTCCATGGGGTCTCTCGCTGAATGCAATCAGATTAACAGACTAACACGCCTCCTTTTGTTTCCAACATTCTCGTGTAATTTCCAGCAGGAGGGGGCGGTTTGGGCTGTCAATCTGCTTGCATTCAGCGAGGGTACCTTTGGAATCTGTGCAATAGCTTGAGTGACTAAACCAAACCTGTTGGAATCTTGCATATTTTAAATAAACGTTATTTCATGAAATTGTGTCATTTCATGAAATTGCTCCACATTGTTTGCAAGTCTGAAAGCGAATTCCTTGTGAGGGGATTTGAACAATATGGACATTCTGCAATAATTGCTACAAATGGGGAAGTTAAGATCAAAAACAGTCAAGTATAGCACCAAGACGCATTGTCCCTCTGTTTCTTGGCCCACTTACCGTTTTTGTCGGCCAAATGGAAAGCTTTCAATGCTGCAACATCTTTCAACTCAGCATTGATGGCATTGACAAATTCTCTGTGAGTGATGAGACCATCTCTGTTGGTGTCATACTCGTTAAAATGTCTTGGGAATTCACCCTCCCAATGGGCAACCTGCAAACCAGAGAACCAGCTGAAAGTTTGATTTAGGTGCAGAATCCCAAATTAATGGGACTGTGGGTCACTGAACTACCACTTAAAACCGTCTATTTAGTTTATGCCCTTAACACTAAAATGAAAAACAACTGGCATGCCTTTGTTACTTGGAGGCCGCCTCTCACAAACAATAACATTTTTCCAGTTAAAAAGCAAGAATCCATTTACTTTGTGATAATAACCTTTGGCATACAAAGAACCATTTATTGTAAACCAGCATATTACGGCACTATATATATATATATATATATATATAGTGAACATTTTAGTGGATTCGGTTTTTGACCTAGGTATGACGACAACTTTACGGTATGCAAAAATGCGGCACGGATCTTGAATAGCAGTCAGGAGAATCAAAGAATCGTCATGGGAGACGTAATAATATTGTTGAGTGGATATTTAAGGTATGGGCCTGTTAGTCATTAAACACTTACGACCACCCATGTATGTGGTGCATCACGTTTGCCGAAGAGACCTCCGATCCAGCTGACCACTTTATCGCCCAGGTCGCACACCTTGTCACAGCTCGTGCCACAGACTACGCCGCCGACGGCTCCAGCTGCAGCGGCCGCGGTGCCTCCACTGAGCGCAGCGCCTGCTGCCGTGGCGCCAGATTTGCACAGAGGACTGCAGACCTCTTCACAAATACCTGCGCTGGCGTACGCCACACAAGCAACCAAAAGGATGAAAACTTTCATGGCGTTATCGTTCTAGTTGATGATAAATAAATACATACATAGGGTAGGATAGTATCATATTTTGGTTACAGTTACATCAAACATATCAATATGCAAACAATTATGAAGAATTTTACAACACAATTAATGTCATAAATGTATGTTGTACTACAAGGCATATAATGAGCAATAGGCCTTTATACAATAAAAAAAAGTTTACCATATCCAAAAACGTGGACAAATTAACGATCCATGTTAACCAGCTTTTGAGTTCGAAGTTTTCTGATTAAATGTATTTAAGTTGCTTAAATATAAATATATATAATTTTACGACATAAGAGTTACAATATGCACCTTACGAAATTCACATTAGTAGCTAATTTAAAAAAAACTTTTTTTTTTACTCTACGCAAAAAATCCAACACCTATCAGAAATTCTCCACTGTCAGATTAATACCTCATTACATGATATTACGTGGTTCACAAATAAATCGGTGAAAAACCGATAAATCCTTTTTCTTATTGTTTTAGATTACTTACTCTATGCGGGCTCTTCGTAGACGGGAGTCACTACTTCTCTATCTAAGTCCTCATTTTTATATGGACACCAACAGAGACTCAGTCAATTGTTATGCACATTCCGATCCAACGTTTGTACTGTGATGGACCCGAAGCTGGATGAATAAAAACGTCTTCTGTCAAGATGCAAACGTCCCACGACCACGCGTGTGTAACACTTAAGAAACGGATGCAACCCTGACCTTCTGAGGTCAAATACATGTTAGTTTTACAAGATTTATTGAAGAGCTGCCCGTTGTAATTAACTTTCCTAATACACCCAATGGTCATCAAAATACGAGAATTCGCCTTATCTATCAATTATTTTTCAATGTAGGTGTTGCCATCTATTTTCGAATATTACATCACTTTTATCAATAATTAAAATTGTTTATTATAGGTGATATTTGTGTAAACTGGCGCGTCTCAACATTTCTAAAGTTTATTCATCCGAAGATTCATTGGTCCAAAAAGAATGGAAAAGTCCCTTCAAATAAGAATGGATTTGAAGGCACGTTAGACCAAAGATGTTCTTATCTGACAGCCGACTGAGTTCCATTAAAAAATTTTCTTTGGACATCATCTCTAGTGGATACTATTCCTTCTTCATGGATTTTGTTATTGAGTCACTAGATCTAAATACTCTGAAAAATATAGAAAGATTCAGACAAAAGAACTATGGGGCCACGGAACCAGTCATAGGGACCATTCAGACTGAGAAGAGCCGAGTGCTAGTAAGGCCGCGACCTAAATATGGCGGTCCTACATGAAAGGAAAACCGCTTAATCCTGTAATTGTAATTGTAAATGGATCATTAAAATTTTGGACTATAGAGGCACACCCTAAGCAAAGACCATTTCGAAGTTTGGAATATTGATTAAGCTGTATTTCAAAAACCTTGCAAACAAGGGTCTAATTACCCTAAAAACTACACAGGTGTGATGAAGCTGTTGTGTTTATCTTTTGCTGTTACATGAGGTAGTAAATACAATTATATATTTTCATGTCATTTATTAACTACTTTCCAGTTGATTCCGGTGCCCGCTTCTATTTATTTCTCTTTCCACTTCTTTCAATATCTAGTGGCCTTCTCCCTTTGACATTACCCGCAGTTGTATTAGTATTATGACAGTATGTCAATTAACTCGTTAACTCTAAAAACATTATCCGCTCCTTTCTCACTTTCTCCTCGCTCCTTTCTCGTTTCAAACATTACACAAGCTTCAAATCCACAAAAACTTTCTGCAAACTATCATGGGTTATACTGCAGTTTTGTTAGTTTGTGGCATCACTTTTAAAGCGTATTTTGAAAAATAAAAACCCTGCAAACTATAACGACATTCCTGAGTCTCAAGATTTGCTCTTTTTTTACCTACATACTGGGTGCTACAACAGACCAATGCATTAGAATCCGGAGATCATAAATCCGGGCACTTGCTTTTATGAATTCATTCTCAAACTTATCAAAATATTATAATTTGACTTTAATGTACAGTGTGACCTTGATCCTGCCCTGCACTGCTAGGAAAATTGATTTTGCATTGGGCCGAGAACGAGGCAGTATAAAAGAGGGCCACCATTTAAGAGCCTCCAAAGCACCTCATTTTTTTCATATTAAATCTCGGTAGTATTATGGAGGATATTTTTGACTATAAAGAAATGGAGTAAGAGGCAACGTCATGGGTACCTTATACAATATAAGTATACAGTGAAATTTTGTTTATTATGTTTATTATGACTGATAATTTTTTGAAAAAATGATTTGAAGTTGGTTGAGTTATTTTCATCCTCCCTATCATAACACGAGCGTGATAAAGAACCGTCTTGAACGAAAGTTACCCCCCCCCCCCCAAAAAAAAAAAAAAAAAAAAAAAACAGCTCTCAAAGCCTAAAGTGATTATCAATGTATGTTAATTAAACCATGTATGTTAAACAGAACTCCTTTATTAGCTGTTAGGAAATACAGTCAGCCAAAATAGAAAAAAGGAATTGCTGATCTTCAATGTCCCGAAGTTCATGGCCCAAAGCGGAATGGAGCGGCTCTGAGTTCTGCAGGACTAATGTGGTCGTCACCTGGAGGACAAAATGATTCAGTTGATTACAGTAATCAATGTTTAACAGAAATAAGTGTAACTATAGACATATTTGATAAGCGCGTTTTTAAGGCAAATGTAATAACTTAAGTTAATGATACCCCTATTGTTTGGTCACCAGACATGCTTTTCCAGACTTTATACTGATCTACGGTGCGTCCCCAAAAGAAGGAAAATTTGAGGCGGAATATTCACTAGAACTGACCAAACAGTTTTTTGGTCTGAAAGTTTACATATCCGAAGGCGCTTTAGTGTTTTTTAACTCAAAAGCCAGCGAAGGAGTCATTCTAGTTACAAAGCATCATATGTGAAACCGTTCTTGTCCTAAGCTAGCAATTTTCTTTGGACTTCACAATGATGTCGTTTCTCCAAATTAATCTCTGATTCGGCGAACCTATCAAGAACTATCTGGCCTTCAAAACACGGGGAAAGAGTGTGGGCGATTTGAAAGGTGGGCGTAGTGACCGCACTACTTTACAGGACACATGTGGTTTCTTCTCACAGAAAGCATGACTTGGGTATAATATCTTTATCCCAGTGACAGCCACGCGAACAGAATCGTGACATGCCATTCTGGTTACCAGACACACTGGCTTTAGTGAACCCAGCGGAGGAGTTGGAATTGTGATTGATACAAAAATTATGATTGATACAAAAATATCAATAAATTTCAACACCTCCAACCTCAATACAACTGTGAGTATTTACTCATGAAGTAAAGTAAAAAAAGCATGTCTGGTTCTTGCATACCGCACTACACTGCGTCTTAGTGCGGTTTACAGAAATATGCCTGGCATATCTGTTTGGCCCTGATTCAGATTGGGTGTCGTCGTTCTCACCTCCTTGATGAGGTACAACAAAATATGGCCAAAACAATTTCCCTCTTCCAGGGCCACAGATGAAATTATGCTTACAAGATATTCACAGATATTACTCTGCCAAATCACTGGTTGTGCATATTCAGCGAGGTGCTTTTTTTTTCAAAGCGGGTCTAGTTCCTTATTTTGACCTTTTAATTCAGTAGTCAGGGTTCTGTGTTCTACTCACCGTCCAAGTCGGCCATCTTGAACACTCTCAGTGTCTGCAGGTCTCTCACTTCAGCACTGATGGCGTTGACAAACTCTCTGTGAGAGATAAGGCCATCTTTGTTGGTGTCGTAAGCAGAGAAGGCACGTGGAAAGACAGATTCCCAGGTCCTGACCTATATATAGAAATGACGTAATTAAATTGAATAAATAGATGAAAAGCACAATCAATTCTAGAAGAAAGCATTTAACGGGTTTTTTTTATCCAGGTAGAATTGTACTAGCAGGACCAATAAACAGTTTTGTTATCACTGAACGAAGTAAATACATGTGCCCACAACAAGATGCACTAAATATACATACATGTTGTTGTGCATGTTTAAAATAAAACAAATATAATAAATTGTTTGGAACACTCCTAATGAGGAATGCTTTACGGTGTCAGAGACCGAGACGTGATTTCTCGTGGCGCTTAATTGTCGAAAAAAAAAACAGCAAAAGTTATATTTTAATACTAAAAATAAAACCACGTATTAAAATACGTTAATTTCACTAAACAATATTAATGAAAGACCTATTAGAGATCGGGAAAAGATAAGAATCTACCGTTCGAAACAAAAAGACACTGCATCCAATGCCAAAAAAAATTTACCGAAAAACATTATACTGAAATTTCACTTTGATGGAATTTTGCTGAAAAAAATATACTAAAAAATACACTGTGCCAAAGATTATACTGAAATTGAATTATACTGAAAAAAAAAAAAAAAAAAAAAAAAGAGTCCAAACTCACCGTGACCCATCCCTCATTGAGGTCGCGTTTGCCGAAGAGACCGCCGACCCAGTCCACCACTTTACCGCCCAGGTCACACACCGTGCTGCAGCTTGGGCCGCAGACAACGGTTCCAGCGGCGCCAGCAGCAGCGGCCGCGGTGCCTCCACTGATCGCAGCGCCGGCTGCCGTGGCGCCAGTTTTGCACAGAGGACTGCACACGTCTTCACAAATACCTGCGCTGGCGTACGCCACACAAGCAACCAAAAGGATGAAAACCTTCATGATGATACGTCCTAAAACATTTGTATGATGATACCATTAACATTAACGCGACAAACAAAACACAAAGAGGGGTTTGTATATATATATATATATATATATATATATATATATATATATATATATATATATATATATATATATATATTTATAAACAAAAAGAAAAAAAAAACGCAAAATCGGGTATTTAACATTTCAAAGCTCGTTTTAATTTGGTTGAGAAATTTGAGTAAATTGAATGGAAGGGTTTATATTCACTTTGGGTATAAAAGGAAAAATAACGTAAAAAAACGTTCACACCTGACTTGCGACTGTTAGAAGAAAGATATTTGGCCCAGCCCCACAAATATGTTACAAAAGAAAATACTGTAATATTTTATGTTCATTAACACTGGTGTATGAATTTTGAGATGTCTGTCAAATATTGCCAAGCCTTTGTAGGGGTGGTGAGCGTGAACAAAAACTAAGTGGTCAAAAGTAGCAGGTGTAGCAGGGGCGTTATGGCGCCTAGGATTCTGCGCCTTAAAATGTATGTGTCACAAATCTGTGAACTAGATGTTCGAACAAAGGCAAACATGCGTTGATAGCCTATATAGCCGATTTTTATCTTTTTTGTTTGCATTGTTGAACAATTCAGTTTTTGACCTTATCATCGAACTCGTCATTGTTACATTTTGGAAACAAAATCAATGTGCAATTCAAAAATGGAAGAAAAGGTGTAAAAAGCTGCATACAATGTATCAAGACTGAGCAGCAAAGCAGACAAATATACAAACACCCTACAACAAAAACATTTCAACAATATTTAGAAAAATATTTAGTAAAAAAAAAAAAATAATAATCCGATCATCTCCACTGTCAAAAGGCAGCTTTTTTTTCTTAAAAATGTCACTGAGCAAATATGAAGTAAATCCAAAATATCAGTTCGGCACTTACAGGATGTAAGTTGTCAAAATACATCGAGCACCACAAATAAGGTCAATACTTTTCGTAAAATTAATCCAAAAATGCTTATTTTCAAAAGAAATTTTTTAATCATACAATGCTACTAATTAAATTTACAGAAAAACGAAAAAAAAAAAAAAAGGTTTGACAGTTATCAGGACATTTGGAAGGCGACAAACCCAGTGATCAATATATATAGATATTCATACCGTTTGTATATGATTACACTCATTACTGGTCATAGATAATGTTCAACAAGAACATTTCGTTGAACTTGATTCAGACAAAAAATGCAACAATTTAAGAGAATACACGCGATACACTGCAGCTGCAGTCGTATTACTGCGCCTCTGGAAAAAAGAACGCTGCCCTGATTCACTTACCTTCACTGCCAAATGCTGAAAGCTACTGGACAGTAATACAGTGCACTATTTATAAGTGACACCAGTCAGTGGACAAGGATTATTCCGATCCAGGTGTCACGATTTTCATGGTGAAACAGAGGTTAATCCTTATAATAAATGTACATGTTAATTCCAGCATTTGTCCATTTCAGACCAAACATCCAAATTTGAAAACACTAGCCGAATTATAAACTCACTCATAAAGATTGCGTTTGTTTGGTAGCGAATTCATGTTGCTAATCATTGTTTTCAGATAATAATGGCCGTTTTCACAAGTGAATGGTAAGATTCTTATTAAACGACCTGGCATGCACTTGGGACGAGTTCCATAATCTCCACAGTTGACGACGCAGCTTAGGGTAGCATGACCGCGTATATTGTGACTTAATTTGAAAGTCGACTTTTTTTCGAATTTTAAGCGTCTGCCCAATTTGAAAAAAAAAATTCTTTAAAGCAACAGGTGAACTTCTGTTAGAATGGGTTTCTTAATGAGCTTAAGTAATGTAATTCAACAAAGTAAGGCTGACGAACATATGGTAAACGATAACTCTATTAATGCCGTTTAATTCTAACTTTTTAAAGGTTTCACAAGGAGTACTTTCATGCTTTCAGAATACGTCAAAGGAAAATACTGCGCTGCATTTCTCTCAACCGAACCTTTTAAAGGTTTTAAAGGCTATTTAAAAATAACACTGTCAACATAAAATATAACATTATTATTTTTACCATTAAACAACACATGCAACAAGACAACGAGCTATTATAGGTCCTTTCAAGTGTTTACATTGTCAGAGTAGAAAACAAGACAAAACTAAATGTAACAAATTTTAACTTAACACACAGATATCACTTGACTTACACATACTTATTTCAATCAATTGACATAAACCTTAAAATGAAGGAACAAATAAGTTTGTAACCTGGGTACATCAAAAAGCAATAAACAAACAAACAAACAAATAAATAAATAGGATTTCTTATAGCATTTAGCTAAACCATTACCCACCTAGCTTTGTGCAACTTGATGAGAGATAAAAGGTTCATATGTCTGTTGTGGTACGTGGTATAATAATCAAGAAAACATATGCTGTTTTTTTAATCGTTATGGATTATTGGAAAAAAAAACAAAAAAAAAAAAAACAACGATAACCTGTCTAGTGTAAAGGATTTCATCAGAAAAAATTAATGATCCCGCTATACATTCTGGACCAATGCCTCATATATCAACATTTTACATCAGTAAAGCTCTAGATATGTTAATGCGTCATTTCAACAATTTAATATCAAAATGTACAAAGCTGATAAAATAATTCTGCCCATAGTTTTACAATGACCAGTGAATCAAAGAGGAGATTTTACTTTACTTGAAAACTGACCACAACATTGGACAAAGACAAAATAAAATGCAGTTTTAAGGCCTGTCCCTCAAAATGACCAGTTAGATGACTGTCCTTCCATATTGAAGTATCACAGTGCAGTATTGACCATTCATTATCTGGTTTTCAAGACTGCCTAAACACAGCACAGAAGGCACTCTCATCCCAGATTAGCCAATCCCATAACAGCAGTAAGTAATATCCTCCCAGATTAATTGATCAAAACCCAATACAGGAGGATTGACCACATCAGCATTGAAGGACCATTATCCCAGACTGACCAATCACAAAGCAGCATTAATGGACTGCCCTCCTTCTTGCATGACTGATATGTTGCATTCAGAGTACGCCATTCCTGCTCCAGCTCTGCATACCTGGGTACTAGCTACAGCTTCCCAGCTAAAACAAAACCAAGATAATATTAAAATTGGATGAAATGGATCAAGTACACATATCAACAATAATTAAAACTTTAAACTTGCATATATGGTACAGTTACTTTCAAACTGGTTTGATGTTGTATTTCATGTTTTAGTAAGCTCCAATATAACTTTTTTTATATATGTATTTTCCAATTTAACAGATTTAAATTCCCTTCATATGTCAAAAGATAATACATTACAAAATACAATTTTAAACATTAGTATTTGTGCAGAATGATAAGCTGATAAATTTTGTGAAATATTTAGTATCAAGCAGAAGGAACTGTGTATGCATGTAATTTTTAATAACACATGTGTTAGGGCCACTATGCAGAACAGGTGTTGCTGTGGAATCAAGTGATAAGCTAGGTCTGAAAACAATAATCAAGCAATGTATAATAAAATGTGTGGTCTTTGGATGCTGGTTGGCTGGCCACTTTCCAAACTGACCAATTAACAAGCCAAGGTTCTGACCTAATAGAACCAGCAGCAGAAAATGGTCCTAGTTTACAAAATGTTAGAAGATGGGGAAGAAATAAAGGAAAAATTCTACAACCTAAACACCAGCTTGGCTGCACAGAGGTACAAACTGCCAAAAAAGCATTTTGCCTATAATATTCTGTTTGATGTGACTGAGGGCACACTCAGATCAAGTTGATCCGGGGACTTACAGATTTGCGGATCAGATATGGACAAAACACTTAAAAGCAATGTCGCCAAATCCCCTAATGGACTTCCAGTCTCTCACACACACCACCCCTGCAGGGCACGGCAATTAAAAGCTCAGATCACAGTGGAGCTTTTAATTGGGTTGGCCATATCTGATCCATGGATCTGTTAGTACGGGGATCAACTTGTTCTGAAAGCACCCTAATTCACTTCTAGTTAAGAAAGAAAAATGTTTGCAGCTTTTATCTAAATTTTCAGCATTCTTCACAAAATTTCAATTACATACTGTTAATGAATAATAACTTAAATGACATAACTTAAAGCTGCAGTACATTGACTTTAACTACTGGTAAATATTTTTAAAAATTTTATATTATAATCATCATAAAAACTATCTTCCATTGAATCTGATCAACTAGTTAAAGAGAAAAACACTCAGATCATACACAGATCAAACAGAAAAAAAATGTCTCAACTTTTTCAATGAAAAATCATTATTGACAACATTAAGTGCAAATCTTATGCAATTATAATATGCAATTATTATAACCCTTTGCAAAAAAAAAAAAAAAAAAAAAAAAAAAAATTAAAAACAGGCAAATAGTGAAACTGTCTACATACATTGTTATATTTCATGCATTATCTAACAGCATCTTAAGAAGCAAGATTTTGAAGCTGACCATTTCACTAAAAACATCAATTAAAAATACTGTTATTATGTTATTAGCTTCACAGTGAACAATAAGCATAGGAGTATATACGTACACAATAAAAACAGCCTACTACTTGAAATAATTAATTACTGTAATAGCTGGTATAAAATAACATCAACAGTGGTAGATATGGAAAAGATGGATTGATAGCTGTGCTACTAAATGCAGATAAACAACTTGCTATTAAATTAAATATTTTGCTCCTGAAAACACTACACATACAAGGAATGTATTATAATTATTTTTACAAAAAAAAAAAAAAAAAACAAAAAAAAAACATTTTTTTTAAATTGGGCAATTTGCCTTTAATCACTGAGGTCAACCCTATTGTTTCCTGAAGAGTATACCTTGGTGTTTTAGAGAAAAATTGTTGAAATTATTGAGTCCACTAAGCGTGCCCCTTTGTCATCTTTAGCATGAACCACCCTTTCCATGCCTAACTAAAAGCAATAATGTACACAGGGTTTTCATTAGGTCAGCTCTGTGCAAACTTTTAAGGGTCCTTGATGCACTTTCATGAAACAAATAGGAAATATCAAAATAAATATACAAGAATTTTGTAGTGACTGGGAAATAACCAATTTTTTTCTGCTTTTGTCAGAGAAAAAAATGCATCAAGCTCCCATCATTGAAACCCTGGTACATAAATGGCAGAGTCTACTTAACAAAGGTTATGAACAGTGAAGAAGAAGGAATGCATGCTTTTTTTTTAAAACTAATGCCACAGCCCCTTGTACTGGGTTGAGCAACATTCCAAATAACACTGGTGTTAGCTGATGGGGAAAGAGCTTGTTCCAACCATACTGCTGACATTTATATAACAAAATCACTTTAAAAATCCAATCATCTATTTCATATTTTATGTTGCTTTTCACTGAATTTTTGTTCATTTGCTTCAAGTTGTGTAAGTTTCATCGAAGAGGAAATTGACTTATTTGCTGTCCAATATTTCAGTTTTTGTAAATCATTTGAATATCTTCATAAAAATAAAAAAATAAAATAAAAATAAATAAATAAATAAAAACTTGGAAACATCATATATTAATAGATCTCCTATACGATTCACAAAAAAATTAATACAAGACAAAACAAAAATGTATCACAATATGTTTGTTGCATTTTATGAATCTTAACACTATTTCACTATCATATTTTTGTTCTGATGACATTTGCTTTTCAAACATGTATGACGTAAATTTAGTTTAGATTTGAATAGTTATTTTAACTATTCTTCAGGGAAATGTACAAACATTCAAAGCCTTTTTACACAAAGATATCTTAACAACATGAATATTAAAATACTTCATAAAAACTTAATAAAGTGATTAAAAGAGGAAAAGGTCCATGGAATAAACCATACATCTTAGGGAAAACAATGAGTTTTAATTTAGAATGGGATAATTTAACCAAGAAACACAGGCATATTTTATACAGCACATCACATCTTAAAATGAAAAATTTTATGGAATTTGGAGGGAGCAGAAAAAAAAACATCAGCTGCACTTAGATAAATTCTAATGCTGAACTATGTGGTAGAAAATACCGTCTTCAGATAATCATATTAAACCACAGTGACCAGAAATTCAGACGCTTGAGATACTTTGGGGTCTCTATGCATGTAACACAAGACTCAGTGAAATAATCTTAACATTGCAATAAAAAATGAGGAAATAAATTGATATTTCAGCCATATCTGAATGCAGCTTATGTGTTGAAAATACAGGAATGTTATCAAAAACCAGAAACAAGTGAAAGGGGTGGGGGTGGGGGTGGGGGAAGGGGGGTTGGTCGGGCTCCTTGTACCTGTAGAGGATAAGTGAAGTTTATCCTGCTTTCGTATGCTGTGTATGAGGCAGTCCACCACCGTGACACCAGCACCTGCGCGACCACTCTGTACACCTGCCGCACTGTCCCAGCTTTAACAAACAACACATTGGAATATGATACTACGGCAGGCCTCCTCACATTGAATCTTATATCTTAACGATACAGCTGCACTGATATTCTGAAAAGTTCTAACATGCCATTGCACTAGAGGGGACTTTGCTTCCTGCTGTTTATTAAATGGAAGTTAATCAGTTGGCTGTGTTGAGTGTGGGGGCTTAGTTTAATTTTATTAAATTAGTTAATATCAATTTCCTTTTGTACTCTATTCTGTAGCATAAAGGCTACGAAGTTGTCAATCTTTAAAAACATATCAAAACAACTGTATTCCTTAGATATAATTCTCAATGTAAAAAGGCCTTTTACAATACTAATTTTAACTATAAATAGTACATTAACAATTAGCACTATAATATGAATAAAGCATATTGTACTGTCGTAATCCATACTATCATCATGGCCATTCATATTGAATCATATATAAGAATAATGAGTACACCTGAGATTAGAGAAAATAATTAGAGAATCATATCCCATCACTTGTTAAAGGCAGAGAAAAGGAGAAATGAAATATAAGAAATTTACATTCAAAGTGCATGTATTCCAATAAATGTTTTACCACTGTTACTTATTTAATCTAGACAAAGCTATTATTTTTATACAGTAATGGAAATTGACATGTATGCCTTGGCTGAATGTATTATATATTCTGTCAATTCATTTAGGGTTGGGGGAAATAAATATCAATCTAGACCATCAATATCAGTTACTGAAACGCTCTGTGCCTCTCGGTTTCTTGTAGCACCATATCTGGTTTGAATAAAGAGCTACTCAACGGCATATAAGATGGAATAAACAATTGAAAGAAGATCACAAGTCTTAGGCCCCATTCAGAATAGGGGACTAACTAGTCTGAGGGTCAAATATGGCAACCCACTACAAAGCTTCCCGTTTAATCTAATAGACACTGAGTAGATATCTCATGGGAAAGTATTGAAGTGGGTTGGCCATATTTGACCCTCGGACTAGTTAGTCCCCTATTCTGAATGGGGCCTTAGAATCAAAACTAAACAGGATTATGTGACCCAGTGTACTCAACACTACTTAAAGAATACCCTACCTGTACAAGAAAAAGGGGGTAATTTTCTTAAAAGTGGCCATTTCCAACACAAAAGAAGAGATTTAAGGAACATTGTTTGTTGGGACTCATGTAAAATAATTTGGTCATACGTGTGGATGTACTGGTTAAATTTGGATCTTATGCTCAAAGTTATTCCCTTTAAGAACACCAACCCTAAGTTTTTTTGTGTAATTAACATCACAAGAACCCCATCAGCAATTAAGCAGGACATACATAAAACAAAGACGAAGACACAGGATACTATTAGACAGAGACGGAAGAAGAAAAAGAACTAAGCACAGAGTTATTTGACTATTGTATAATTCATGAATTATGTTTGGAAGAGGAGAGTTAAAGAGGGGAACAAGAGCCTCCACATACAAGTTATAAGTTTATTCTGGCACACATTGTGAGCTACAGCCTCAGTTTCTTGGCACTTCAGCTCTACTGAGTTCTTTGCCTCAGAAGGTATGAGACAAAAAAGCTCGCCACTTCATAATACACACAGAGCTGCTGGCTCAAATGTGTGCAAGATCAATGGCTCAGCTGGTAGCTCAGAGTGTGTGCTGGCCTATTTAGAATCCAGAGAAATACTAATACACTGACTAGTATATGCACCATCTTCTATCTATTTCTTAATAGTTAATTCATCCAGTTACATTAATTTATTATGTTGTCAACAAATATACACATGTACCTGTTTGAAATGGGATCAAAGGCTTCCACAGAATTCAAATAATTGGTTCCATCGTGACCGCCCACTGCATAAATCTTTCCACCAAGTGCAGCTACACCAACGCCACCTCGTGGCCGTGACATGACAGTTAAAACCTCCCATGTGTTGGTAACAGGGTCGTACCTTTCCACAGAGTCCTGGGGAGAGTTGTCATCAAATCCTCCTGGAAGTACAGAAGTGCAACATTACAGGACTTGTTAGTCACTTGTTGACTTTTGATAATCAATTAACTGATCACTGTGGTGTTAGACTAATTCATTTAATACATGCAGAGAAAGTAGTAACTGATGCCAAAACATTACTTCAAACGTCAACCTTTTTCCTTTTTTAATCATAGTAATTTTCCATGATAACTGTTGAATGACCTAAATCTTTTCGGTTTTGCCTCAGTCATATAAAATTGAGGCATGAAGAGTGTTAGAAATTAAGGTTGGACCATCTGCCCGGGGCTGAAAACTTTCAGAACGGGCTGAGAAGTTTTCCCACCCAGCAGACATTCAAGCCAGCTACTTTTCAAGATGGCTGAACTTTCGGCCCTGCAACTAATTTTCTTAAGAGGCAAACATGGGCATGGTACAAAAATGAACTTGGTGTTCTTTATGTGACAAATAAATCATCATTAATTGCAATGACAAAAACCAATACCAATTACACAATGATATCATACAAAATTACACAACTAGTAAATACCTCAATGGAAGAAACAGACAAAAATTACAGACATGTTGTCCACATCAACCTATTATAATACTAACCCACAACAAAGAGATATCCATCCAGGACTGCCACCCCTGCTCCTGCTCGTCTCTTCTTCATGCTGGCCACAAATGTCCATCGGTTCACATGTGGGTCGTAGCGCTCACATGTGTCCAGAGAAGTAGTGCCATCATTCCCACCTACGGCATACAGCATGTTCTGAAAAACAAAATAATTATCATGTAGGTCACTTTTCTTATAAGACAAATGATGTATCTTGCCAATTCAACCTCTGAATACTTGTCCATAACATGCATTTTTACACTTAAAGGACAATGTTCATGTAAAAATCCATTTCTCGAATTTTGAAGATACAGCACTCAATCTATACACTAGAGGTATGTTTTAATCGATCCCCGCCATTTAAAAATTATAAAAACAATCTATTACTAGAAAAAAAGCGTTTTAGTAAACCTCACCTCAATATGCAAAAATGAAGCAACAGATCTGGGTCACGTGGTACTGTGACGACAATCACGATAAAGAAAGGTCTATGAGACTCAACTGAGCTGCATGGTGCATAGTTAGGAAGTTTAGAAGTTAAGGAAAGTTGTGTTGAACGGAGTTGAGGAATTTTCGTTATGCCTCGGTGTGTTGCCGTGGGATTCACCAAAATTGCAGCTCTCGTTGACAATCTTTCTTTGTCTGTGACGGTCTTCCGTGACTTACTTACTAACTTCGGTGACAATAGTTGCGATGCTCTAGATCATGGTCACCTCAGGTGGTTTAGATCATATCAAGAGCTGGTAGTCTTTCAGATTAACTGTCATCAGTTGGCAAACTTACTGATTGCTGATGCATTTTAAATGCATTGTAGTTGACCAAAAGCTCGTTTACAACAAACCTGTTAAATGCACCGCTGCAATTCCCAAGCCAGGTAATAACAGGTATGAAACTCGTCTTGGTGGGCTTTCATATTTTTCAATATATCTCATTTATTTCATGGGGTTATTTTTTTGGTATTTGTAAATGACGTTAAATATCAATACTTAAACAATTAAGTTCAAACACGGTCGCGAACATTAATAAAAGAAATTGCTCTCAGGGTATCTTGAAGCTTCCGTGGAAGAAAACGTGTTGAGGAAAAACAGGAAAAAGAGCGTTATATTAAAGAAAAAATGGGAACTTCTATAATAAAATGGTTCGTTATCCTAATTCGTTTATGCTTTGAGGATTTGTTTCTGAAGATTATTTCATCTGAAATATTAAATTATTTAAAAGATTGATTATTTTATAACTTGAAACGCAAATTCTGCGTCAGTACGCAATTTTTTTTTGCATATTTGTAAGCTTATAACACCTTGCTATAAAGATCTACTCAAGAAAAAAATTTGCTTGGGTAAAATTGAGTACGGAATGAACTGGAGACACTTGGCTTGTCATTAAGTTTACACGAAAATATGTCAGGTAACTTTATACTGTCTTTGAAAGAGTAAAGATTGAAAGATAATTTTAGACAAACTTTGACGGGGGAAATACCTACAAAGAGTAATGGGCTATTTCGCCAACATCTTGTTGAAAATTTTACACTGCAATTCTATTCAAATAAGCTAAGGAACTAATTGCCAAATTAATACTCTCATCACATAACAGGGGGGTAACCAGACCTGCAAAAATTGTACGCACATATTTAAAAAGATTACAAGCACATACAGCAAAATGTAGACTTACGCAAAACATGAAGGACAGCGTAATCACAGCAAATGTACCTCATATAGTAGCTTAATTTCCATTAATAATAAAATCATCATTTAAGTCAAAAATATTCTTGCGATTTAATAACTATTTTAATTTACCCAGAACGGTATATTTATTTTAAAGGCGGTTAACTGAAATATAGTTTTATGATTTGTTTGTGAAAATTGCCCATGTCACCCTGTTAGTTTGGAGGTCTAAGCTGGATCAAGTCCGTGTTAAAATTCCTATGAAGTTGTGCAGGAAAAATTCTTCCTTTCTTTCTCTAGCTCCTCGATAAACCTGGTGTTCAGATTTTATCTAGTACCCCCAGGTCTACGGGAGCTGCGCTTTGTAACTAACGCACAGGTAGATTTTTACCTGAGATAACTGGAGTAAAGCTTAGATAGAGAGTGCGTTCGATACAAGCAAGACAAATTGAATGCCATTTAACCCTCTAATTAAGAGGTAAAGGAAGTTCCAGGTAGATGGATGATTAAGATAGGACTTGTAAAGGTAACGGGCATTGTTTACCTCAGTTTAATAAAAGTATGCAAGACGGAGTGTCAGCGGTTTAATAAAATAAATTGAATTTCACAAATAACATAGACCTCATATGCAATAATCAACATTTCCCTTAACTCATTCAAATGCAGTGTTTTATACAACTTGGGATAACCATAATGAAATGCTTGTTAAAGAAATGACTAGACGGGAAATGGTTTTACACAGCTTCACGAGGATTTAGACCCCTCGGGTAAGAGATTTGAATGAGTATAAACTTTTATCAGAAGCCAGAGAAGTCATCTTACAGGTAGACAATGCAGCTCAGTTTGACAGCTAAGCACGCTCTGTTCTCCAGTGGCTCGATTGTCGTCATTGGACCACGTGACCACGTAGCTCATTAACTCCCAGGCCGAGCAAATAGGACGTTTTTTAAAGCCAAAAATTTACCAAATGAGCTTTTAATTTGTGTATTTGGATAAAGATATCGTTAGTTGGGCATGTTTTCTGAAGAATATGTTCCGTTCAGGCCATTCTGACGGCATGAAGCAAACCCTTTAAAGGGTTTCAATACATAGGGAAACCTAGGACAAAATTTCTCAGATTTACTTTTCAGGTATGGCAATCTCTTGCAAAACATCTTTACCTTAAGAGCACCTACACCAACACCACCTCTTGGAGTGTTCATCGGGGCAACAAAACTCCAGGAATCTGATTGGATATCATATCTTTCCACTTGATTAAAACAGGTAGAGTCATCAAGACCACCAACAACATATATTGGACCATTCAGGGAAGCCACTGCAATACCACGTCTGTACACACCAAAAATAATATTAAAAATAATATATTATAAAAAAAATAAATAGTAATAATAATAAATTTTAAATAAGAAGAAAAAAATCTTTTCTATGATTTAAGTGACAATCAAATTTTATTTTTTTAATACAAAGCATCTCATGTGAAATCTAAGCAACTTTATTACACATAATTGATATCAATACATCTGTATTATAATCTGCTTAGATATACTCTTTACAGCTTAGTACTGACTTTGCTAATTCATTATATGTACTAGAGATATAGTTTAAATTGCTGCTGCAGATGCTTTTTTCTTCCACTGAAGATATTACATGATATGCATTTTATAGTCAAAATTGTAAGCAGCATTTACCTGTATGTTGCCATAGAAGCAATGGCTTTCCATTTATTAGTCACAGGGTCAAACACCTCACAGCTGTTCAGGTGTTCATTACCATCATGACCACCTATGCTGTACAGGAGACCTGAAAACCAGAACAGAAATAAATAAACAAGGCCAAATCATCTAATAAACGTTTTTTGAAAAAAAAAAGTCCATGCCCAGTGCAGTACTTGACCTGAATTCTAGGACACAAATTTGAATGAAAACAGCAACATTATTTAATTCCATTATTCATACCCACCTTCCACAGACACCACACCAACATGTCCAGCTACCCACCATCTACAGACACCACACCAACATATCCAGCTACCCACCTTCATCTACAGACACCACACCAACATATCCAGCTACCTACCATCATCTACAGACACCACACCAACATATCCAGCTACCCATCATCTACAGACACCACACCAACATATCCAGCTACCTACCATCATCTACAGACACCATACCAACATATCCAGCTACCCACCATCTACAGACACCAACATATCCAGCTACCCACCTTCCTCAGACACCACCCCAACATATCTAGCTACCCACCATCATCTACAGACACCACACCAACATATCCAGCTACCTACCATCATCTACAGACACCATACCAACATATCCAGCTATCCACCTTCCACAGACACCATACCAACATATCCAGCTACCCACCTTCCACAGATACCACACCAACATATCCAGTTACCCACCTTCCACAGACACCACACCAACATATCCAGCTACCCACCTTCCACAGACACCACACCAACATATCCAGTTACCCACCTTCCACAGACACCACACCAACATATCCAGCTACCCACCTTCCACAGACACCACACCAACATATCCAGCTACCCACCTTCCACAGACACCACACCAACATATCCAGCTACCCACCTTCCACAGATACCACACCAACATATCCAGTTACCCACCTTCCACAGACACCACACCAACATATCCAGCTACCTACCATCATCTACAGACACCATACCAACATATCCAGCTACCCACCTTCCACAGACACCATACCAACATATCCAGCTACCCACCTTCCACAGATACCACACCAACATATCCAGTTACCCACCTTCCACAGACACCACACCAACATATCCAGCTACCCACCTTCCACAGACACCACACCAACATATCCAGTTACCCACCTTCCACAGACACCACGCCAACATATCCAGCTACCCACCTTCCACAGACACCACACCAACATATCCAGTTACCCACCTTCCACAGACACCACACCAACATATCCAGCTACCCACCTTCCACAGACACCACACCAACATATCCAGCTACCCACCTTCCACAGACACCACACCAACATATCCAGCTACCCACCTTCCACAGATACCACACCAACATATCCAGTTACCCACCTTCCACAGACACCACACCAATATATCCAGCTACCCACCTTCCACAGACACCACACCAACATATCCAGCTACCCACCTTCCACAGATACCACACCAACATATCCAGTTACCCACCTTCCACAGACACCACACCAACATATCCAGCTACCCACATTCCACAGACACCACACCAACATATCCAGTTACTCACCATCTACAGACACCACACCCACGTGTCTCCTCTTGGTGGTCATCTCACTGATGGTCAGCCACCTGTTGTTCCTTAAATCATAACACTCTATGGACTTGAATGGATCACCTGTCCCACCACGCCCTCCAACACAGAACATAACACCTGGAAATATATCAAAATATCATACTTGGATAGTTCCCCTTAAGACTACAGTATTTACTTATGATTTTCAAACACTTCACATTTTCTTTATCTTTTACCCTTTCAAGATTTATATATTCTGATACTTACAGTAAAGTCTTGAAAATTTCGTCGCTTAAAAATTAATTAATATTTTTAATTGTGTAAATCCGACTAATTTTTCAAAATTACCTCTCCCCGACTCCTGGGTATGACGAAATTTTCAAAAATCCGGCCTTTGGGCTTTTATCCTTAGCGACTGTTATCTTTGACCCTCCTATATTGTGGGATATTTAAAACTACTTCCTAAGTCGTTTTCTGGTGGTAAATAATAATATATTTATTACTGCATCTCGATTAAGTTAAATTTAACTTACTGTACCCGAAAATGTGTTGGGAATTATCTTCTCGGTAAGAAACATACCTCCTGATAGAGGAGAAGGATCAAGATAAGCTTAATTGCCTCCTTTTATTATAACCTGGCCGCAACATATTTAAAAAAAATTATGCACTTGGCAACGTTTGTTGCATGCAGGGCTTTTCCCAGGATTGAATGTCAGGCCTTCTAAAAGTACCATCTGTAACTTCCTAAAAATTTACAGGGAGTTAAAATAATTGCTCCCGCAGACGATCTTCCGCAATTTAAGTTTCTTGAACTTATATGAAAACTGAACGATCTCCCGATGATGATATGAAAATTGCCTTTTCGTCTCGCTTGGATCGCGAACGATCTCCCTCAGACGATCTTACGCGAACAAAGTCCTGGCGATATATTACGCAAACGATTCTTCGCCGAAGATACATGTATGCCGTGAGCGGGGAAGGGGGGGGGTTAAAGATGAAATTAAAAATATATATTATTTATAATATTCAAAGGGGAGGGGGGGGGTTAAAATAATGATCTCCCGCTGACGATCGTTTGCAAACTAAGTTCCTTGAACTAATATGAAAACTGCATTTTATTATTGCTTACATCGCGAACAATCTCCCGACGATGATATGAAAATTGCCTTTACGTCAAGCTAGGATCGCAAACGATCTCCCTCTGATATGATCTTACGCGAACAAAGTCCTGAGGATATTACGCGAACGATTCTCCGCCGAATATATACCGTGAGCGGGGGAGGGGGGCTGTTTAAAGATAAAATGAAAAAGATATTTTTTAAATCCAAAGTGTGTGTGTCTGGGGGGGGGGGGGGGGGAGTGAAATAATGATCTCTCGCTGACGATCTTCCGTTAACGAAGTTCCCTAAATCCCTTGAACTAATATAAAAATTGCATTTCATTCTTGCTTACATCGCAAACCATCCCGCGATGATTATTTTACGCGAACGATTCTCCGCCGAAGATATGCCATGAGCGGGGAAGGGGGGGGGGGTTTAAGATAAAATGAAAATATATATATATTATTTGTTAAATTCAAAGGGGGGGGGGTTAGAATAGTGATCTCCCGCTGACGATCTTTTGCAAACTAAGTTCCTTGCACTAATTTGAAAATTGCATTTCATTCTTGCTTACATCGCGAACGATCTCCCGATGATGACATGAAAATTGCCTTTTCGTCTCGCTCGGATCGCAAACGATCTCCCGCTGATGATCTTACGCGAACGGAGTCTGCTATAAATGTGAAAATTTTCTTCTTGTCTCGTTTGGATCGCGAACGATCTGTTGACAATATTACGCGAAAGATTCTCTGCTGAAGCTATGAAAATTGCCATATCGTCCCATTCGCATTGCGAACGATCTCCATGGATGAGCCAGGTAATTGTTAAATGGTCCTAAATTGAACATGGACATGAATAGAAGTGACGGGTACATTTCCCTTCGAGATAATATCTTGATTTTTCATTGTGTCTTCCTCATTTAGGACAGCCGCCGATAACAATAACGGCGTTACAAATGACAAAGCCGCGGCCTGTGACTTTTATTTGCCGGCTTGATAACGCACCTTGAGCCAGGTAATAGTAATGAAACTATTTAGACAAAAGGCCGATGTTCCCGCAATTAAGAACGGGGATTCACATCTTAACCACTTATATTGTGAGTAACCGCTCGCAGGGGCGCACTATTGTTCCTATCTCCCATTGAGAGTGTTATCGGCAATGATATCCTGATCGTATCATTGTCTTGAATCAACTGACGCATTACCTTCATGTTTGAGCTGGACAACGCGGCCATATTTGGTGACGAACTTTTCAAAAATTATTGAGTACCTCATTTTCAAGGTCGACGAAGTTTTCAAGGGGAAAAAAATTACCTCGGCGGAAAATCGTCTGCCGACGAAATTTTCAAGAACGACGAAATTTTCAAGACTTTACCGTACAAAATTGTACATTCTAATGAAAAGCCAACTTTCTCATAAGAATAAATGCTTAGAGAAATAAATAAAAAATAAATCAAACAAATAAAAAAAATAAATGAAAAAAAAATGCATGTTAGCATACCAGCACAACTTTTCCGTGGTCGTAATCTTTCAGACAGTTGAACAGTGGGATAAACACCAGACAAAAACAGCTGGTAATGCTTGGCCTCATCAATATAATCTCTGCAGTCCAGATCTTTCTTCATCATGGGCTCCTGCTCCACTTTGCCCATCAGATACGAGGCTGGAAGAAGAGGAAACTTCACATGAGCCATTAACCTGGCCAGATATTGCTTACGGTGCTCCAAGTCATGCATCAGCCATTTCATTACTGCCTCGTAGGCTTGGATCTCAGATTCAACAAAGATGTTTGGAGAGGCTATAATTAATTCCAAATGCTCTGTTGTCATGGACACAAATTCTTCAACCTCCACGACGTCCTGAAAGTGGTCCTGTATAAATTTATCCGCCATTTTGATCAGTTCAGTGCGACCATGAGCTTCAGCAAACTGCCTGATACCGATACAGTTTGTGGGGTGCATGTGTGTTTTCATGAAATCGCTACTTGCAATTGCCACTGCCTCCACCTGCAGAATGGATGCCGCATACAACATGGGCTGGACATTGTTTACTGTTATGAGAACCTTGCCAGTGTAGGCAAACTTGATCAGCAGCTCCATGGCATACTCATCAATGTCCTGGATGGTCACAGTATTTTGTTTACTCTCTGCCATCTCTGACGTGAACATAGCTCGGAAATACTTACTCACACAAGCCAGGACAACACGATGGCACTTAAACACTTTCTCCCCGACCTTCAGTTCAAGGTCACACAGCTGACCTGATTGATAAAACTCGTGTAGGACCTTAAAGGCATCCTGGGTAAGGGACTTCGCTTCATACAGACACGATCCTCTCAGGTCCTCACGACGAGAATCGACACTGTGGGATTCTTGATTTTTGGGCACCAAGTTCAGGTTGGGGCGTAACTCCATTGTCCGTGTTAGAGTGGCAGCATCCTCTCCTCTGGCTTTCAGACTGGGTTGTGATGACATGGACTCTGGGGTGTTAGTGTTAGGACGTGAGGGAAGACTTGGGGAGCTGGTGGGCAGAGTGCTGAATGCACTGGCTGGTCTGGTAGCCGGGCTTGAACTCCCCACACCTCCAACACTGCCAGCTATGTAACTTGGGGGAGGAGAGGTCATGGATGTCGACGTGGATTGCACTGAGGCACAGTTGCTTGACACCGATCGAAAAGCACTCCGACTTGATATATTTGGACTTCCAGTTAGAGGACGATCATTCAATGGACCTGAACCTGAAAACATATACATGCGGTAAAAAATTAAGTTTCATAGATATATGCAGGGGCTCCCATTAAAATGCATTTTTCTGTTTTATAAACATTGCAGATAAGTAATCATCTTTTTATAAATTTCAAATTATTTTTCTTTTATCAAGACCATGAATCACAGCTGATCTCCCAAACATAACAAATGATAAACCAGTATATTTGTGTCCACTGACATCAAATCATATCTTATAAATACACGGACTGTCAGCAAAGATTAACTACCCACCACCCTAAACAAAAGTAGAAAAAATTTATTATAAGATACATATAACTGTTGCAAAATGCCACCAGATGTCAAGATACGTATACATGTGTATACTCATATACAAACGTTTGGAAACAGGCATGCCAGTGCATGTATGCATTACCTTGTCCTGCAGTTGTATTGTTAGTGTCTAAAGACTCTCTCCTCCTTGGCACCAAGGGGGGTGCTGCACTAGCCCCTGTGGGTAGGGGAGGGGGGTTAGATCTGGGTTCAGGAGGGGTTCCTGGTGGTGGGGGTATAACCGGAGGCGGGGGTGGTGGGGGTCTACTGGTAAATGACCCTTGTCTGCTGCCAGGTTTTTGACTCATGTTTTCTTGTGACTTAGTTGTGTGCAATAGTTACCTGAAATAGAGAAACAAAATATATGTCAATGTCCTAGTTTACTTATTCAGATCTGCATATATGGAGGATAATTAAGCCTGGACATTTCATCAATAAATCTTTTTAAAATAATCAGTCACACAAATTTTGGTAAAGCTGATTTACTGACTTTTAACAAGCAGATATAATATTTTGATTACCAATACCATCAAGGTACAATATCTTGGTACTAAATCTAGGGCACTCAACTTATATATTCAGTACAACAGTAACAGAAAAATAATGCTACAAGTTGTGCAATATTACTGATTCAATTGAACTAGAAAGCCATATACCAGGTGACAATAGACTGTTTACTTTGACACCGAGAGGTCAACTGCCATGTCATGCTTCCTTGTCATCTCTACATGGTTCTGCAATATATAAGAAACATATACAATCATTATATACATGCATGCATACTTATAGTAAATAAATAAATAAATAAATAAATAAATATTAAGCTCAACAATAGAGCTCAATTATTCATACAAGAACAACTTTGTCAAAATAATAAGCAAGCCTTATAAAATACCAAACAGAAATAAAGGAATCTTTATTGGTCACTTGAACTAAAAAGTTTCAACCTTGACATAAAAATGTATAAGATGTACACTCAAAGACAATTTGAACACATTAAAATCTAAATCAAAGTTAATACATAATTCCCTATAACACTATAATCATAATAAATAATTAATTCCTTGTGTGATGAAATAATTTGGACATAAATAACACTATTATCATAATGAATAATTAACTCTTTGTATGATAATATAATTTGGACATAAATAACCCATAAATTACAAAGTTATAGTGGTTCATACTGACTTGATTTTTTCTATTTTATTAACACTACAGTATAATCTTGATCCTTATAATATACACGGCAGATCTTACTATCACTATCGACTAGGTCAAGCGGTTTAGATAGTCAAGTTGTCGCATCCTGGAAACAATCGATGAGTAACAGTTCTACTACAAGGTACCGGGTCCGTGTATATTGAATCGATTTTTGTCTTTTCAGCTATGACGTTTTAAGTTTAAAGACAGTCTAGTGAAGGCGTCACAACATTCTATCCTGCGTGTAACTTTTAATGCAAAAGAAACAGCATTCAAAATGCGTTAAGTCTCCCAGTCACTTCTTATGTCTAAAAAATGATCAAAAGAGTTGATAATTTGTCTCATGGTCGTGTTTCATGACCAATCTTACCTTGTTGCTTCCTCTACGACAAGGAAGCCGGAAGTTATACTGAAAACTCCTGATGCTTTAGCGGTGCAAATGAACTCAACAAATGCACTCACGAATTTTGTCAAGTTTAATGGTATGTTTCTGTCTTGGTTCTATTTAATTAATGCGCTTACTGATGTTGAAAGTTTTACGTTTGCTGTTTACTAGGATTCCTGTGCAAAAGTGGCTAAAAGTACTGTAACGTTAACTTTTTGGTTAGTTTCTAGTGAGGTCTCCCATCTCCGGAGATTCGAAAGTATCTCATCGCACTTGAAAAGTACAAATTAATCGTGCGATATTGTTAAAACAAGTAAATACCAAGAAAGGCGTGTTTCATTCCCTTTTTATAAGCTCACTGCGCTTTCAGTAAGTTCTTGAATCAACACCAGGACTTACGATGTGGATACAGAATGAATGAAGACGAAGAACAAGTGACTGCAGAAGCAGGCACTTCTGCCACTGGAGTAAACAAATTTGGTAACACCAACGTTTATATAATTCAGACTTTTTCAAAAACTATTGACTTAAAACCCCAAGTCAGTTAAGTGCATGACTTCTTGGATGAGGTGTAACATCATACAAAAATAGATCAATTCTTTAAAATGACACCCCCTAAAAGACACACTTACACGGGTAAATGGAACAGCTTACACCAGAAAACAGCTGTTGAGTTGATTTTGGTTTAATTTGTAAATGTATTCAGTCAATGCAGAATATGTAACAGATATTCCTTGTTGTTATCTGCAGGTGAGTGTCCTTCAAGACCAGACTTTCTTGACATTCCTACACAGTGTGCAGTCAAGAGGGACGGAATCCAGGCATCTAATGTCTCAACAGACCCAGGAGGATCACAGCTTGCTGATCTTGAGGATCATGCCATCCTCTTGGAGGATATGGAGGATTCTCAGAATGTACTCAACATGACCAATGAAGACATACTACTTGATGCAGGGTATGATCAAAGTATTTCAAAACTACCCTCAGCCACCTTGAACAATAACAGCCTTGACCCTGACTCTAACAAGGTCAAGGTTACCAGAGTTATTGATCATGATGGCATGCTTTTAGATGAAGGTGCTCATAACATAAGACGTAACAGCGATACACTGCCTTCTCGTCTTAGCTCATCCTGTACTTTCACCAGCAAATGGTCAGACAGCACGCAAGAAGCGGTGAAATATCCTCAGGTAGAGAGGCAATGGAGCCTGGATCACAATTTCCTGGTTACACAGAACTGGGCAACATTCAGAGAGGGTGATCTGCCAGCAGGGGGCAGCAGGTGTCACCCTCAGCAAGAAGGGCTATATCATAGTTCTCCCAGAAGTATGTCAATGCTTGAGTATTTCTCTAGTAGTCCTAGTGACAGTAGTTTGAAGGAGTGCTGGGCATATCCCAGGGTAAAAATGAGCAGTAGTGCAAATTACCTTCGTAGTGAAATCCAGAAAATAGCAGCTGATTCCACAACTGGTAAATTGGTGCATAAATTGGAAAAAGACTGCCAGCCTTTTGAGAAACAGTCTATTGAATTAGATCAGGAACAGGGTGAAGGCCATTCTGTACAACAGTCTAGTTCTGTATTTAGCCAAGAAAACATTCCTGTCAAGGTTGAAGGTCAGGTGCAAGGTCACATAGTCCCAGGTGAAGGTCAAGGTCATAACCAAGAAAGCATTTCCTCTGCCACCCAGGTTGTCCCAAACCTACATATCACCAATTCAAATGAAACAATTAGTACAAAAACTGAAGTAGATGGTGCTATTTGTGATTCAGATGAAACCCCAATCGCTACAGTTAAACCTATGTCTATATCTGACTTACCTGTTGAGATTATGCACCACATTTTGTCATACCTGACTCCCAAAGAGCTGTGTAGGTATGTGTCCCCAGTGTGCAGGCAATGGCACGCTCTGTCACGAGATCCTGCGCTGTGGAAGGTGCTACAGTTTGAATACAGTGACCAGATTTCCACAGAATCCCTGTGCATTTGCTTCCACTATGCCACTCTCCTCAGGCACCTGTCTCTCCATGGGCGCCAACAGCTCAACTATGCTGAGATAAAAGCACTGGCAGATAGCTGCAGCCATCTCCATACAATTAACCTTGGTTTCTGTGACTCTGTCAACTATGGAATTATTGCCACTCTGGTGAGAGGCTGCAGAGAGTTGGAGGTGGTCAATGTGGAAGGTGAGGCAAATATTTTATCCTTGATCTTGTCTCATTTTTGATTACTGTTTTAACAAATTTTAAAAGATATTATATAATTCCAGAGTTAATATATTGAAAAAAATCTGTTTTCCTCCAAGGTTACTTTTTCACCAATATTTTGAGAATCTGAAGTGAAATGACAACTTTCTGAACAGGTGATTCTCATAGGCACTGCACTTTTTCCAAAGGCAAAATTAATATCCCTTAGGATAGTCTAGGGGAAAAATAATAATCACACAAGTTGTTATTATTCATTCCCAGTTACTGAATGTACAATTGTTAACATACATTAATGTATACATTTATTTCCAGGTTGTACCCTCATTGATCACCAGTGTATCCAGAAGCTGTGTGAGCTGCCATCTTTGTGCTCTGTGAACCTCTCCCACTGCACGGGGCTGCAGGATGACAGCATTGAACACATGGCTAGGAACATTAAGAGCCTGTTCTCACTCAATATTGATGGAATATCCTGGGTCACTGATGAGTTAGTATTGAGCCATTAAAGCAGATATGTTTGTGCTGTGATAATGGGCCCACCTTTGTATAATTTTATTATTCAAATGAAGGGCTGCCAAGATTGACGTTTTTGGAAGTGAAATGTTTGAAATATGATTCTGTACATGCAGAAATTCTACTTAGCATCCATATGAGACTGGCCTTGGAGGAAACATTGCAAACACTGAGTATCTAAGTACATATTATTTGGCTGAATTCATCATTATAGTATTGGTCACAATTCATAGCTGACTTTTAAAGTCAGACAAATCCATTACATCCCTTAGGAAAATTGTATTCCCTTTTTATGCGGAGTCAGCTTACTTGCATAAAAACATGAAACAGCCTACACATTATATACATATGCATGTTACATGTCATTGATTGGGAAGCAAACATCAGTGAATTGCAGGAAAGGATGTCATAATTTAAAATATGATTTTCTGTTTTTTAGTGCCATTAGTGTGTTAGTATCCCACCAGGGGCAGCACCTGCGCCAGCTTTGTGTTGATGGGGCGGAGCTGAGTGATGACAGTTTGGCAGAGATTAGCAAGTGCAAACTCCTGGAAAAGTTCAGCATTTCTTTCGCTGAGCTTGTCACTGATGTAGGGGTGCAGCATTTAAAGGTGAAAACACAAGTGACTTAAAATTTCTTCCACAGAGAAGTTGTTTTGTGTTTTGTTGATACTTTTTTCAAAACCTTGTATTGGGTTGCAGGAATTAGTGGGTTTTGATATATTTTTATGGTGTATTATTTAAAGACTAAAACAATGAATATAATTATTGTGAAAATTCACTTTTTTAAAATGAAAAGCAAATTGTATAACCCACAGCTTGCATGTTCATGTTGCATTTTCAAGTATCTTAAAAAATATAACTGTAACGGTGGTGAACTTTATGCCACTGCTTAACTTACATAGAAATCATTATCTTTGAGTACGAAGGGGAAAAGTGTTTGAAATTTTACAGAAACTGAGCAACCTTACCTCTCTGAGATTAAAGAAAGGGAATCAGCTGACAAATGATGGGATAAAGTGTCTGTTTGGAGGGGAGGAGCTTAGTAACCTGCATTTACTGGACCTGACTGAGTGTTCAGAGTTGGAAGATGATGGGGTACAGCAACTGGTAGAGTGGTAAGGTTATACTGCCTGTCCTAAATATTTTTTAGCCAACTGCTTTATTCTGGGAACTTGGGAACTAATTTTTTGGGCCTTAGGGAGAAAAAGTGACCAGGAACTGATTATATGCAGATTTTTTTTACTGTTCGTGGATTTGTTTTATTTGATATCTCCTGTGGGTGAGGATTAGATTTATCATATGAGATTACATTATGGGATATCTCTTCTTTAGCTGGTATTAAGTAATATAATTAATGAAATTCCTATCTTATTTATCATATGAGATTACATTATTTAATATCTCTGCTTTAGCTGATATTAAGTACTATAATTCATGAAATTTTTGTCTAAAATATTTCAGTTGTGGGAGCAGTCTTGAATACCTGGCCCTGTGCTGGTGTTGGAACATCACAGACCATGGGTTAGCCAGCATAGTGGACAAATGCAGGTATGTATTTGAGAGGGGACCGTTTATGTGAAAGAAAAGAAAAGAGATAAAAGCTTTCTGGCATAAATCAATATCTTTTCATTTAATTTTTATGCCTTTTTTGTCACATATTTGCATAAAAAAAAAAAAAAAAAAAAATGATGATAAAATACTTTTGATCTTATTAGTTAAGTGATTGCCATAACAGGCATATTGTTTAGTTGTCTTCTGCTGTTTAGCCACCTTCAGTTTATGGATCTGCTGGGCTTGGACAAGATTCAAGGAATCTCTTTAGAAAGGATCCCAGGCTGTTTACCACGCTTAAAATTCATGGATTTGAGGCAGTGTGGTGCTGTAAGTTATGGTCATCAATAATTTATGATGTAGGCTTGGGCTTACTCTAGCATGTAAAAATAATAAAAAGTTGGCCAATAGTCAGCAATTTTTTCTCTGAAAAATGGGACAAGATCTTAATTATTTTCTGCCAATATGTTATGTTCTTGTCCTTAATTTGAATTCTACTTTTTGGCAAAAAAAGTATGCTAGAAAAAGCCCAAGTTGATTTTAATCATTGTTGAATTGTTATTTTTTCATTCATCTTACAAAACCTAACTTATTTTGTGTGTTTATTATTTAATTTGATAGGAATCTTAAGCGTTTAGAATTGGTTGGCATGAAAGTAATCCGGGGAGACTGCTTGGGACAGGTGCCCGTCAAGGTACCCAAACTGGTTTATCTGGACCTCAAAGCTTGCAATGGGGTATGTTTAAAAATTGTATATTAAGAATAGGTTTGACTGAGGGTTCGTTTACTATGAAACTCTGTACTTGGTGGTTTGAACTAACTCCACGGGGACTCTTGCTGAATGCAATCAGATTGACACACCTCCTCCTGACATTGACAAGAATACAGAAAAGCTGGTGATTATATAAAGTATGTTGAGAACAGCAGAAAGTATGTTAATCTGATTGCATTCAGCGAGTGTCCTCAGAGTTAGTCCAAACTTCCTAGTATGATAGATTCATTGTGAACGCACCCTTAGACTAGACACTAGCTCCATGGCATACCATGCTGATGCTGGACATGGCACTGAAAGTCACAGACACCACTCGGGCCTCAATGACACTGGCCGAACAATAGTCTACAATATGCCAGTTTTACTTCTATGAGTACCTGATCATCTTTTAAGATATTTTGGGTCACTTTAATTTGTCCCATTAACCTTTAAGATATTGGTCTTGAACACTGTAACCAACAGTCCCTCTTATATAAATTTTTTCACTGGATCTTATGTAGTAATACAAAAAGAAAGGTTAATTTTGTACAGTTCCTTAGGATTATCTTCTTGGCTTGATAACTGTTTCAGTTAGCTACTCTGTTGACTTGATTTCATGTGCAATTAACAGTTGTCAAACAGAATAGGTGTACTATACAACATGGAACTTACTAAATTAGTAAAGAGTCACACTGACTGTTCCCTTGCAGATTTGTGATCAAGTAGTGATAGAAGTTTTAAAGAAGAAACGAAACTTAATAGCTGTCAATTGTTATGGGGATATATTCTGCACACATGAAAACTGTATCCTGACTGGGTGTTCCCTTGATGCCAGATAAACCCTGGTATGTCCTGTGATGTATTATATTATTATATTTTTCATTACAACTAGTCCTAGAGCTGGAGGGAAAGGGGGGGGGGGGGCAGCTTTTTTAATTTTCAAATTTCCTTATAATATTGTGCACATCTGAATTTAAGAGGCATTTGATTGGAGTTTACCACCAGTGATGAATGTTAGATGGGTCAGTTGCAGTATTTAATCAAAGTTTATAACGTGACACCCAGTTACAAGGTTTAGTGGGTCTGTTAGCTATGTTTTATGCCCTTATATGATATTGAGGTAAGCTTCAAAAAAGTTTGCAGATAATTAAGAGCTCAACCTACTAGTTCTTGGCTGTCCAAGCAGACTCCCTGGTCTTTTGTGTTGTATTGGGCTAAGTAAAAAGATGGCCATTGACACAAAAAGGAAAACTGCACTTGTCCTTCTACGAAATATGAGCATAAATAAATAGATTTTATTGAATGTGTTACTTGTTCAGCCTAAATTGTGCTAGATTTTAAAAATATTTTTGAGTAACTGGAATGAAATTGCCTTCATGTCTTTTTATTATTTTAAAATTATTATTGTTGTTATCATTATTGTTATAATTATTGACATGATATCATTGGGTCCACCTATCTTTATTTGTACATTTTTGTTGAATTTCATGAATTTAAAAATTCTTTTCTTTCAGATTGAGGATGAACTTATTGTGGGTGTGATCAAGAAGAAGCCAGACTTAGTGGCTGTCAATTACTATGGAGAAGAGTTCAGTTCAGAGGCCAATTGGGATTTGTGCTAATATAACTGAGAATACAGGCTCACTAGATTTTCATAGTTACAGGAAACACAGTGTTATGGATGCGCTCATGTCATTTTATATCCGGATATGCAGTGGCTCAAATGCATGGTGACAGAAACGTGCCAGAAAATTTGCATCTGCTTTTGGTTATGAAAAATATTTTTGAGGACCTTTGTTGACATTTATTATTATAGTAAATATTTTGGACTGTACATTTCCCTTGAGTCAAGATACCAGTAAGGAGTTATTTGACATTCACATCACCAGTGATAAAGCTAAGTTGGTCAACTATTTAAAGAGGAATTGTTTTCAAAGTTCACAATAAACCTTATCAATAAAGTGCAATGACTTAAACATCTCAATAAAGTTTTTAAATTGTCAGAGAGGAATTATGAGACAAGTAATCCCAAGCTGCAAGTTAAAAGGGCTCACTGGATCACTGCCATTACCCCTCGATCAGTAAATTGACTTAAGTCGAACAAATGCTGTTACAGCCACTGTAACAATTGTGGAGAAAGGAAAGGATTATGTTTAGACTACCTTGGGGTGGTGACCATGCATTTGACTAGAGAAAACATTTGTTCTTCATTTGCCTTCAGAGATTATTCAGAAAAGACAAGTAGCCAGTAGAATGTGATTAATAGTAAAATTGTAACTGGTGATAAGTAAACTGCCAAGGAGAATAGTTCATCTTGTGTTGCTTGTCTTAAACACTGTTTAGCATTTGTTGTATTTTTATTTAAGGACATGGGAATAAAAATTTTGAGGCAGTAAACAACATGGCAGAATCGTGCCTCACATCAGTTGTGGACTTGTGACAGTATGGGTTTTTTGGCTTCTTAAACATTGATGATTTTCTAAGACGGTTTGATCTATCTTGTCCATCCACTTACTTTATATATTAAAAATAATTAACTTGTATTTCATTTTAATTGTTGTTCTTAAGATGAGCATTTCCTCACTCTCCATAGTCTACTGGCACAAAATGCAAAAAGAGACCATTGGAAAAGTAAAACTACAACTTCAAATTGTTTACTTTTCCAACCAAAACATGCGATCTTTATTGTCAACAGAAAAACAGTGAAATTTTCCAAAGTGAGAGGAAATCCCACCTGTGACTAGTTTGACATGTAATTTCAAAATAATGTACTGCTTTTTTAAAAACCAGTACATCCAAAATAAAGGATGCCAAAATTATTATTTTCAGCTTCTTCTTGAAGTCTCTGACATAGCACCAGTTATAGAAAATCTAAATATCTTGTCAAGCTATGACAACAAACAACACTAAACTACAGAACATGAAACTTTCTAATAAAACTAAAATGCCATAAGTCAGTACATACTTCCATGACACAAACAAAAAAATATGTAAAAATCCTTAAGTCTTTTCACTGATTACAATTACAATGGGGGTAGAAAGTATTTAACTTGTGTTACAACAGTTGTGAAGTTCCAGTGTGGATGGTGCAGCAAACCCTGAGGATTATTTGGGACGGTCCAGTTTCATGAAGGCACTAAAGACCAGATGTGGTCGAACTTTTCAATCAAACTTTTGGTCCATTTCTGTTCAGGATAAATCTGTAGAAGTCCACTTGTAATAACAGAATAACTACTGGTTTTAAACAGAAACAATTTCCTTTCCTTTTATGAAAAGGACACATTATCACACTTGAACGTACCCCTATGGCTTTACCTTCAGGTAAATAGATTTTAAAAATTTTGACCAGAAAGTTCTGTCCATCCTTTGATCAAAACTTCCTAGTGAAACAGGCTTTTGTATTGCTGTAAATAATGTTACAACAAATCTGTAAAGGATGTTACAGCAAACCCTGAAGGATATTTTAACAAGGGCAAATTGAGTTGTAACCAACTCTTAATACCTCTAGCTACAGATCTTTCCATGCCAGCTTTTTCATTTTCAGATCATCATAGGCGTCCCACTTTATCAAGCTTGGAAGGTCAAGAGCAAGTCTGTCTCAAATTTACCAAACAGTTAAACATCATCTTGTCATTAGATATTGTGGTTCTGCAGTTGTAGAATGGCGCATGACAAAACCAATAAGGCACAACTTACATTTGTAATTGGTACAGTTAACTTAAATCTGATGTTGTTGAACTTTAGCTTTGACAAGCAGGGATGTATGGACATTTGAAAATGAAGCAGCTGCATGGTCTGCAGCAGCTCTGTAACCAAGGCAAAGTTTTTAATTATGTTGTATATTAACAGTACTCCACACTGCAAAAAATACTGTGATAGAAATATGGTCTACAATAGTATTGCATAGCTATATTGCAGACAGAATGGTGTCCGTAAATTAAAAAAATACATTATACAAAATTAGAATGCTGCAAGATGTCTTATATGATGGAAACCAAATTTGCATGCCTTATATATATTTGAATGGCATTTGTAAATAAATATGAAACACCTAAAAACAAATTCTCTAATGTATGAAAGAGTATACTACATACATTGTGGAGTACACTACATATATTGTCCTGAGTATTTAAGATGGAAAATGAAGAACCAGTAATGATCGCATAATGCCTGAGGAAAAAAAAAAAATAAAAAAAATAAAAAAAAAACAGTTCAGTCTATTTGTAAGTAGTGTGCCCGTCCCTTGCCATACACTTTGGCCATCCTTGGTACCCCAGATGGAACATGAACCTCCTCAGAACCGGTCCCACCCTCCCTGGCTCCTTGCACCAGGCATCCACCAGTGCTGTCTCCTCGGGGACCATCACCACCACTCCCTGCACCAGTGTAATGACAATTATACACTGGTGAATCATTTCCATTGAGTGGACTCATGAGTTTCCCTGGCTTAGAAAACCTTGTGTTTGGTCTTATGGGGAGGTTGTTCATTCTTTGAATCTCTGGTGGACTGACAGCAAAACTGTCTGTCAGTGAGTTGGAGTCCTGTTGGTGACCAGTGTCACTAGTGCCAGTATCTACTGTTGAGGGTCCATCAAAAGCAGTGTCTCTCTGGGAATTCTGCTGGGATGGGTGAGATTTGCTCTGCATCTGCAAAACTCTTAGGAGGAGATTCTCATTGGGACTGTCAATGTTTTCTGGCATCTTTCTTGCTATTCTATTTTCTTGAGGTGTAAGTGAAGCCACAGGGGTTTCTGAGAGTTCAGACAAATGTGAAGCAGTAACTGGAGATGTGAAGGGGATTTTGTATTTGCTCCTCCCTCTTGGCACTGTTGCTCCCTCATTTGAAATCCCAGCATGCACTGTGCTCCCACTTCCTGAATATCTGTGCTGGACAGCTGCGTCTAGTGTCTTTTGGACTTCAGACAGATCTGAACTAGGAACACCAAATGTTATGCTCCGACTGTCCAAGGGAAACAATGCATGCTCTCTTGAGCTGGAACTTCCACTGTCCTTTGTATAAGCACCCCCAGGTTTCCAATTATCGTTTTCTGAGCAACTAGAGTCACTTTCCCCTGCACTTGAAAACTTCCTGTTAGCAGTCCTGCCACGGCTAGTTCTCCCTGGGGAATCTTGACTCTGCATTAGTCCTGCTGGTTTGAACACTAAAGGCTTGGTAGGAAGAGGAACAAAATTAGCAGGTGGCACTTGAGGAGAATTTTGTCCAGAAAAAGGCTGTGTTGGTTTTGATTTATTCCTCTCCTTCACAACAGAATTTAAAGCTGGTGAGGAGCACAGATTGTCAGGTGACTCAGAAGATATCAAAGTTACCTCTGCAGGTAAAGAGTACTGTAAGTCATGCTGTAAGTAAGCTGGCTCTGTTGATATGGACGATGGAAATACTGAGCTAGTCGGCTGTCCAGACAGCAACTTTGCGCTGGTCATCTTAGTCTTAACTATTTGTTCTGGTGATGAATGCTCACTGGTCACCTGTCCAGTTGGTGACCTTGAACTTGTCATCTGTCCTGATGGTGACCTTGAACTTGTCACCTGGCCAGTTGGTGACCTTGAACTTGTCACCTGGCCAGTTGGTGACCTTGAACTTGTCACCTGACCAGTGGGTGACCTTGAACTGGTCACCTGTCCAGGTGCTGACTTAAATGTACTGGACACTGGTGCTCTTGCCTGAAGTGGCCCACTGTCTGCTGGTCGACCTGGAGAAGATTAGACACTGCTGAATACTGAGGTCTTGGACAAGGAACCTACATATTATTTTACAAGATTTAATCATTTTGTTGGTAACAAGTCTTCAAGATTTATCTTTTATCAAAGTTAGAACAATCTGTTGACTTTTACAAGTTCAGTTTTGACCTAAAGCCTAAAATAAATTATGTTTTCAAAAATAAAACAAACTTATTATATAAAACAACAATATTTTCACTATAATGTCATTTCTTATTAGTTAATATATCTTACTTAAAAAGATTCTGAGGAAAACATTTACAGAGATACTGTCAACAAAAGTGACCTTACTTTAAAACCCCGGTTACAGAAAATAAATATTTTTTCTTTCTCTTCTACACCAATTTTTATACCTCTTCCACTGCTCTGAGCATGCCAAATACTCGAATGGCTGTATACCATGTAGCTGTCACGGACACCACTACAGTTTTCACGGAAACCCTGGGAATTATAATCTCCCTCACGTATTTTCCCCCTTGGGTAGCGCTCCAGTCTCCTTGGAATATGCTGAAAACTTTGGGGAAGCCTGTGAATTTCAGCCTGGAAGGCAATGGGAAGATGTGTTCTAATCAGAAGACGGGCGAACTGTAGGAGATTTTTATTCTGTCAGAGATTTTTTATAGAAAACCACCTTTTTCATCTTAAACCACAAACACACAAACAAATAGGTTTTCTGAACTGAGATTTTTAATTTAAGAGAAAAATCAAAATTTGTGATCAATATGAATAGCAAGCTAATTTTTATCCTCTGTGTGCAATTATACTAGTCTAATCACCAAGTTAGATTCAGTGACTATAGATGGTGATACTGACACTTGCCCTGTCTCTAAACTCACCCATGCCTTGGACGCCTTATCATCATCTGCATCTCTCAACACACTGAGAAAGAGGTCTACTCCAGCAACAAACTCGCCTAACATGCGCTCCATCAGTACTTTGCGCAGATCCCGTAGGTACAAGACATTCCTGACTGCTATGTCCAGCAGGTATTCTGGACAGGGTCTCTTGGCCCACACCTGAAGGTCTTCCTACAGGATGGAAAGGACTCGATATGTACTGGCTTTGTCTTTTATAGTATTCCATTTCATGTGTCCTGTGTTATACTTTTTTACCCTTTTATTTACTTTTAATAGTTACTTATCTTACACCCTGATGCTGGTGGAGAATTCAGATTAACTAAGTTTATGGAAAACCTCATAGAGATCAATCAATTGTTTCAAACTGAAGTTGGCAAAATTTGCTTTAGATTCATCAATGGTACTTATTTTAACAGACAAGGGTCCTTGATACCCCAAAAATTTGTCAAGCTGTGGACGAAAAAGAAATAAGTGCAGTAAAAGTAAAATGCTCACAGGAGTTTTTATTTCAAGTGGTAACCAAACATATAAATATTATATAATGAAAATAACCATGGGCTGCTCCGACCAACCTTTTTACAGTGTTCCCGCACCATGGCAGGACTTATTTCATCTGGGTCCACCTCCAAATAGTTGTCAAGCAGTACTGTCAGGCCATTGACATACATGGGCAGATCTCCACCATGTTCCACTTTGTACACAATGATATCTGCCACCTGGGTATCAAAGATGTTGATCAGACCTACGCCATACTGATGACACAAAATGTCCGAGGCCTGGCGACAATTGTGCATCACCTGGAATTTTAATTTTAATGATAATAAAAAAGCCTGATTGACATTTTGGTGAACTGTGTGAAAGGATGGACTTGTCTGAGTGGTTCCTGAGGCTAAAATTTCAAACCTGTTGGTGTAATCAAAATTTTCATTGAACCAGATAAAACATTCACATTTTTCTCTAAATTCATCAAGATCAGGTTGTTTGACTTAAAAACTGAATACAATTAAAATTGTATGATGATATTATGTATTTCATTTTTTTTTTAATTCCACTGTATTAATATTTAATTTTTTAGAATGTCACATGATTAACAAATCAATTACGAAGTTGTACAACAAGTATCACAAAACTGCATTGATCTGGTTTCTGAAAATAATGCACTTCAATCTTTCCATCAATTTTTAAACAAGTTGTGAATTGACAAAAAACACAGGCATCATTACAAAATGCATAGATATCACTGTCTAGCACTAATTATTCTTAAACCTACAAAAATATGGTGGTTTGACCAACCTTGAGAAATTTTTGGCTCTCTAAAATGTCCTTCAAACCAAACTTAAAGCAGTCTGCACCAAGTGTTAATACATCAAAGAGGAAGACATATTCCTTGCAGGCTATCTAAAAGATGAAATTTTAAAATTTTCCAATGACTATTTTAACTGAAACTCAGAGACATTCAACATTAACCAAGCAAGCCAAGCAAATATCTATACATCATACTTCTTTATTACAGCTGTATTTAATACAATGGCTTAGTGACGTCATAATAATTTCATTCACAAAATTTTTATGAATTCATATATGTATATATTTTAGAATTTGTGCAGTAGCCCCAATTATGCTATTTTAGTTAAATCTGGTAAGCAACTTGTAATATTATGAAGGAAAAAATCAAGGAAACTTAATTTATCCCTAATATGTGTAAATGTAGTGCCAAACTCAAAAATCATACAAAAAGAAAAAACTAACAGTAAGCAGGTGCCTTATCTCAGACTGGCACCCTGTAATATAAAAAGATTATGTCCATACCTGTATCCAGCACAGCTCTCCTCCTCTGCCTAGGTTAATACCCTCCAGGGCCACGCCCAATATCTCCTGTCCTGGACCCAAAGTCATCTCCCTGAACTGATACAGTATTACCGTATTTATTAAACTGTTATATTTTATATCAAAATCTCCTTAAATGAACTGATACAGTATTACAGTTATTTTATATACTATATTAAAACCTCCTGTCCTGGACCCACAGACATCTTCCTGAACTGATACAGTATAATCTATTACAATTATTCTATATATCAAAATGTCTTGAACTGAACTGATACAGTATTACAATGACATTATATATCAAGATCTCCTGTCCTGATTTGAAAAAAAAAAACTACTCACAACATCCATCAATTTTTCAAACTGATCATCTATTTGATCCACCACAGTGTAGATAACTTCCCCTGGTTCCTCAGGGTGGTGGGCTTCAAATATTCTCTCCAGGGGTTTAACTGGAATGTGCCACAATTTTCAATTACAATTAGGGCAACTTGTTCAATAGATCTAAACTAATTTACTAGTACATGATTGAAGTCAGATTAAAGGTGTTTTCAAACTGTAATCTCAGACATTAACATTGGCCACACACCCTACACTGTAAAGCTCAAACACGTGTGCCAATTTTCTCTCTCTCTCCGTTTTCATTTCTTTCAAAATTTGTTCAGTTGCTGGTCTAATCTTTTAGACCATTTTTTATAACATTAAGATAAATCAGTAGTAGTCCAACTGAATAAAATATTGTGCCTGTTTCATAAAAGGAAAGAAAGATTACGTTTTTGATTATTTCTTGTTTAAAAACAGAAATTAAAGCTTTTATATCAGATTAATCTCCACTTTATTTGAGTGGACTAGTCCACTATAAATTCTTCTCATTAGAACAAATTTTAGGTAGAAAAAATGTTTAGACCAATTTTCATGCTGTACTTCTTTAGTGAAATCGCCCTCTGGAACCTGCACTTCTTACACTTTATACTCCTCCTTGTTTTTCTGTGTGGAGCTGTACCGCTGGATGCCTCAGTGTCCTGGGGCCTGTTGAGCAAAAGTTTGTTGTGTTCCAAGTCATGAAGTCTTTTCAGGTGGGGAGTACTTTGCTTAGGTCGTAGGAGACACCTGTCTGTCAAACTGTATATATCAAAGCAAAATGGAATCCTATTATGTTATTGAAAGTTACAAGCATACAGGAGGGAAATTCTGTAGGTCAAATTATGTTTGTCAAAGAAAAATATCAACTGTAATAAAAGTACAGGTACATCAAAGCAAAATAGAAAGATATTATTATAATAGAAGATTCTGTAAAATAATAGAATTATAATGAAGGTACCCAGTAATAGGGTCTACAGCTGAACTGAATGTGAAAAGTGGTCTCAGTGAGAATACGTCGAAAGTGGACAAAGGAAAAAGCAGAACTGAATTGATGCTTCATCATAAAACTGATGAAAGAATAAAAACCACTGACATATTTCTCATTTTATGAATTAAATACGAACACAGACTACTTAAACAAAGGGGGAAATTATAACATCAAAGCCCTTACTCTTCCTTATCATCATCTTCATCTTCCTCTTTAGCAGCCTCTAATACCTCTACTGGAAAAGAAAAAATGTGTGAGCAGTCTTTGACCTAAACAACTAACTAAAATGCCTATATAGAAAATAGCAAAAGTTAGAAAATAGTGTTAACAAGGCAAAATACAATATTTCTATTAAGTCATTCATGCAGGTAAGCTGTATAATTCAGGTGTTATATAGTATATTTACATTCGTAGTCACTCATGAATATTGAGGGCACTATGTAAATACAGTAGTACATGTGGTACTCACACTCCAAAATCTCATTGCGAAAGAATATCTGGCTTCCTGGTAACTTCTTCCTAGATGGCAAAGACACCACTGGAAAAGAAGATTAGCAAATATTAGCTCTGTCTTTGGTATCTTCAAATGTTTTATCTTTACAATATAACTTCTAGAGAGCTAATTAGAATCAAAACAGTAGATTTAGTTACACGGCAACTTAACAGCCCAAGTTCAATGCTGAAGTTGTTGAATGAAACCTTCCTTATCCCCATAAAAATTTAAAACAAAATACTCACCTTTCTTCAGATCTAAACGTTTTCCATCTGCACTGAAGGAATGAACTATTCCCTCATAACTTCCGTCCACAGCAGTCAACAAAACCTTGCTGCCTACACGTGTCGCCATGATGTTTAGTTTAGACACCTCCGTGTAGAGGCCTCGATTTCGATAAAACAGCAAGAGGGTAGATTTTGCTAAATTTTAAAGTTTTGTAATAATTGTGCATATGGCAAAGTATTTGTTGTAGTGTAGGAATATTTTCTTGACTATATTATTCCTCAATCCCATAAATTAAAGCCCTTCCTTGCAAATTATCGGAATGAAACTAACAACTTACATCAATTTCATCACAAAAGTTCAAAGGTCAGAGGGCGCGAGTTCAAATGTGGCATGAGCTTCGATCTCAATGTTTACAATCTGCAGATATTTAATTTAAGGTTACATAGACCTGTCCAAAGCTCAGTTTTGGGAAGAACCTATCTACATGACACCTCGAGGACAACCAACAAATAGAAGAAGTCGTAGTTTTTCCAGAGCAAGGCGAGCGATACATTCAGTTTAACAGAGACGTTTTGACACCGAGTCTTCCATCGTACGATCAGCAGGTTGGCTACTTATGTATTTTATTAAGCAGATCTGCATAACACAAATTCTTTAAATGTATTCAGTTTGTTTATTAATATAGTTTTTCAGTAAAATTGAATGTGATTACAATTTTCATTGGTTGGAACAATAGACACAGCGTAAAGCACACAAACTCAGCGAAACTGTTTCAATAAAACTCGATGCGAAGCACAAAGTCAAAGGTTTTCTGTTTTTGTTTCGTTATCACCCTAATATTTTGTGTGAGCAATGAATACTGATGATGGTCGACATAACTGTATGTTTCTTTAAAAGAAAAACATTACTATCATTTATTTCGAAAATCTGGCATCAGTGATGTAAAATATAACCAAGTGTTATTTTATTGGAAAGGGGAGTAGTGGATGTTTTCGTTTCTCTAGAAATACGTGGCAGCCCTGTACAAAGTCCAATTACTTCTGTGCACTTGGACTTAAGAGTCTGAATATTATCAGCAAAGGCTAATCAGTCTACAGATTCAGGCGTATCTGGTTTCAGCCAGTTTCCTGGATGCATATTTTCTAATTACACTGTTCTGGATCAGCAGGTGCTTTGAATCTCAGCCGGTGTTTCAAATAAGCATTAAATTTAGATGCATAACTACAAGTAATTATGACATTTTAGATTGATAAAATGCTGTGTTTATATACTTTAGTAAGTTATCAGTGAATTTATTTCTTCCAACACTATATATATGCACTATACATTGAACTGAATAAACTTAATAAATAATGAAAAAAAAAAAATAGTATGGCATACCAGTATGTGTTTCCTTCCTCTTACTGTGCATTGTATTGAAATAATTGGTCTTCTATATACCAAAGATATTCCAGAGGAGGAGAGGGGGGGGGGTGCAAATTAATTCCCCCTCTTGAATCCTGGATCTTTGACACACACACACACACACACACACTTATGTACATACACACTGAAACAGAGTGGAAGAAAAATAAGAAATAATTGTCTGGTATTGTTTCTCACATACTTCATCTTAATCAGTTCAGAAAAGTTCAACATAATTTTCTCTGCATTTTAAGCCCACCTACTGGCATATAGTACTGTACTGGTACGTACAGCTCCATGATTAGACTGAGTTTGAATAAATCCAAAAGCTGGATCCTTTTGATATAAAATACCACAAAAAAATCAATGGAACATTCATCATCATTCATCATTTGCTGGGATAGGGTTAATCTAAAGGGGAAATTGTTGGAAACATATTGATATTATTTATCATTGCATTTTATTTGTTGTCCGTCTTGACGTAAAGAATTGCTCTCCCTTATACCATTACGTCAATGTATTGTCTGGGGAATGTGAGGGCAATATATGGTGTTAGCTGATAATGAATTGGTCACTGGAAAGAGAACCTCCACAATTCCTAGAATAGATGACAGCTTGCCAGTTTGCCCATTTTCGCAACTGGGGTATGAGATATGAACTTTGTTGATTAGAAAGTTGATGGTTTTTCAATTTTAAGAAACCCTTGCAGGCCCGTAGCCAGGGGGGGTTCGGGGGGGTTCGAAAGAACTGCTCCTTTTGCTGGGAAAGGTGGACTCTGGGTAAAATTTGATCTTGGTACAAGAGGTTTTTATGGGAAAAGCTCCACTTATTCAGAAAAAGAACCTCCCTTTTGAAATTGCTGGCTACGGGCCTGCCTTAAAAGTAGAACTGGAAATTTTCTTAGATATTCTGAATGAAAACAACATCCAGTAATTCGTTGACAATTTTGCTCTCGGGACTTAAACTGAATAACTAGCTATTGATTTGCTGAAAGCCATGTATTTTTATTTCATTTGAACATCCTGTAGTTTTAAAGAAATGTGGATCAATAAAAGTCAATAGGCCTGCTTCTGTTAAACACTTAAGGATATTTTATGGAGAGAATACATGCATTTTGTTCTCTTGCAATTAACAGTGTGCAAACTGAAAAGTATACTTATATTGAAATGTGTTGATAACAGTGGAAGATGCTTTTATCGAGATCGTCAGGATTTTTCAGCACCACATACTCCCACCATAGTTACTCTCCTGTATAGGACTAAATAAGAGACCCACAAAAGCCATGAATGCTCTGCTGCTTGTGTTATTTAGTACCAGTTTCTCCAATATATCAGGTAAGCGTCAATGTACTTAATTAAAACAGGTCCATCACTTCGAGGCTGGTATAAGAACAGATCCTAGATGCAGTATTTGCTTTCGTGGTGTTGTGATTATTTGGAATTTGAAATTTAAAGACAACAAAGCCTCACGTCCGTAGAAATGGAGAGCAGAGAGGACATGGCATGAGGGTCAACTTGTTGGTTGTAAGCAAGATGTTTTAAAACAGTATGCTTTTGATCTCTCTTTAATTGGCACTTACCAGAACTTGATATTTCCAGTCACCTGGTAATGAAGTCTGTCGAAATTGAAATAGGAACAATATATAGTAATATTTATAGAAATGTAAGTAAGATAGAGAGTACATGTAATGTGCCTGAAATTTAGCACTCACTAAATTATGTGGGTCCTGTTGTATCCTGTACCAGGGCCATGGATTGATTTTTCACTAGATATTCATAGATAATGTCTCTGGCTGAATATGGTCAATCTTTAAACTGTGACCCTGTGCTGAAATTTCTAGGTTGATTACATGGCTGGTAATTGTTTGCGTAACTACTCAGGAATTGCCACTTAACTACTGTATGTATATGTACCGCTAAGTCCCCCTGACAGGAATCGAGATGGTCAATTGCTCTGAAGTTTTTCACTTGCTTTATAGTGACAGATAAAAATAGCCCCTTCTGAATTGCTTGTTACTTCAGATTGAAGTTAACCAAGGTATCTTCTGAAGTAGCTCCCTACAGAGTGGGTACAATGCCATCTGCGCACATGCAGATTTAATTGCTTCCATTTGGCCAAAAGTTACAGGGTCACACAGCACCAAATGATGGTCTGTTTATCTAAAGACATACAGGTACATGTATCTGTGAATATCTTGTGGAAAATCAATCTCTGGCCCTGGTGGAGGGTAGTACTGGTATCACTTTCTTTTGAAAAACATGTAAAATATACATGGGTTTATTTAGGCCTAGCTAGCTGTCACACCTAGAGTAAAGAAGGGCGTATACGTGTATGAAAATGCCCTATTTTCCAGCTTATGAAAATGATCGTATAAAGCAGCATAAGAAATTGTTTTTTAACTTGCTGAAAAGATTTTATATGTATGCAATTTACACCAAAATTTTCCTACATACTTGATCCCAAGGTTTTCCCCAGAGAGCCATTCATGCCATCATTTTGACTGCCATTAGCCTCAAAAGAGGGCCTATATTTCCAAAGATGGCTGGGCAGCTTAAAAAAATTGGGTTGGTTGGTTGAGCTTGCTTGGGCTGAATTCCCTGTAAATCAATGACTAAATTTCAGATTCACATTTTGGAATCCTGGGAAAACCCCTGCTTGAGAAATATATATTCAACTTCAGTCTAATGAACCCTTTACTTTTGTTTGCATATGGGCAATTTGTTGCCATACCCGGTATGTTAGAACTAAATGCTTTGTGAGACAGTACATTGGTAAAGAATTAATTGATGTGGCTTTAAGGAAAGACATATCACAGTTTTCTTTCAGTTGTACTCCGTAAGCACTGTACTTTCCCCATTTTTACACTTTTCATTCTAAGATAAAAGTACTAGTAAATAGCACCTATGACCAAAGGATATGATATTCTGTACAGCTTTCAAATTTCCTATTGTGGAAAGTCAAATTAAATTATTAAATTAATGCAGCAGCTCCAAATTATGTGGAAAAACCAGTGGCCCATTCCATAAGCTCAGTGGCTTGATCTAGATCTCATACAACTCCTTGCTTATAATATAATTGAAGCTGGCTGGAAAATTACAATTGATTAAGTGCTGGGAAAGTGTAGACTATTGAGTGTGTTGTGGTTATGGGGAAATATTGGTGAAGATTTTAACCTCTGACTTTCTGTTGGGCTAAAGAGAGAATGGCAGCATTTATTATGGATAATCTTGGGGAATAATGAAAGGTTTAGGGGCAAGTGAAGGATTTGAGACTAAAGAAGGTGTTTCTATGTTGAAATTTAAATGGTAAGTAAACTGGTTGAAACAAATTTTTACCTCAGTAAGGCATCTTCAGCTCCCCCCCCCCCCCCCCGTTGCGCTTGCACACACACACACACACACACACACACACACACACACACACTTGATAACCCTTTTAATGAACCAAGCCAATTAAGTCATGGTTAATTAAGTAGTTTATTATAATTTCCAAACAGCTACTCTCTGACAACAGGTTGCCATATTGTATAATCTGTTACAGAATTATTGTATGGCACCCTGTGCAATTTTTAAGCAATCAACAGGAACACATTCCTCACCAGATGTAGCATTAATTTTGTTTTTGTCAGTGGAGACGATTTCATACCAAAGTAATTAGTAGTGCACAGCCCTCAGACATTCTTCAGCTAAGTGATTATATGCAGTTTAAGGGTTGTGGGGGGAGGGGTGCATAACCATGCAGACCCTAGTTGTTCATGAGGTGACTTTAGAGAAACCATATCGATATCATTTTTTAGTAAAATAGGTAAAAAAATAAGATACCTGTACTATTGTGCCGTGGAATATTATGAGGGTTAATTGCGTGCTTAGATAAATTAAAAAAAATTTTTTTTAATTAATCATAAGTTTGGTGTGTGGTTTAAAGCAGAATATGCCAATGTGACCTCAGATACTAAAACAAGGTCATACAGTAATTGTGTTTCAGTGCCGTGGCTCAGATAAAGCGGGAGATGGATAATAGGTCTTTAAGATCTTATTGATGGAGCTCTTGGGATAGTTTACTAACTTAGCATTGATCTAGTTATATACATGTATGTATTTTGGCCTTTACAACTGTTGTTCAGCTTCTATGCAATTTCCTTGTCTTCAATGCATTTAGTATATATCAGTTACGTTATGGATACAGCAATTAACTCTAGTGACAGTACACATGTATAGAGGGCGCCTGTGTCTTTACTATATGTATTGCAGAAACCAATTCAATCCTAGAGAGGGAGCTGGGTTTCCTTTTACCTTGGTGTTTATGAGAAAGTTCATTCCTAATTGTAAGGAAAAAAGGTTATTTTTTATAACAGTTTATTGAGTCTTAACTAAATAAAGATGATTCAGAAGAAAGAAGTATAATTGAAACTTTTTTGCTAATGACTGCATTAGACATCTGAAACCTAATTAATTTTGGAATCCTGTAAATTTTGTAGAAAAATAATAAGGGAGATTTATTACTTCCTTTCTGATGAAGTGTCTTTCAGATGTGCTGACATTTTTCCAACTGTCACTTTTTGGGAGCCAAAATTATCAATTTCCCAGGGGGGGGGGGGGGGGGGGGGGGGGGCTTGACCCCATGCCACATTTTCTGTCTTTCTTATTTCATGGCAGTCTCATCCCTGGCCATTAGATGATCATGCATATTTATTTCTTAAAATCATATTATTGTGCGTGCATGTATGCCCCATGCCAACTTGAGAATATCCCAAGGCACTCTAAAAAGGAAATTAGTATTCTTGATCAAATTTTAATTATAATTCTGCTTCTGCGTGACATTTTTTCTTGGAAATACTTAGTATATACCTGCTGAGTTACACTAAGTGACTGAAGGAAAATTATTGATCATCAGGTGTGCTTCGTACTTTCATTGCAAATTATGTGACGTGGTTTTACTGCAACTTAATTAACTTCTCCTTTGAGGTAGGTTCAAGAAGCATTATGAAGAGAGCCTGATGGCCTCATTTTTAATACACCTACATGGGGTTGTTTTTTTGTCTGTGACATCTGTCTGTCCGTCTGTCTGTCTTGTTTCTTAACTGTATGCAGAGCTTTGGTGGTTTAATTTAAAGGGCAATGATAACAGATTTTCACAGAAAAAAATTGACTGGCCGTTAAGTATTAAATGATTGCAAGAATATAGATTTTGTGAGTGAATTTGAATAAACCAGCATATAAACTGTTCTCTCCACAAAGCAGGCCTGAGGATCTACTAGTATTAGAAAGCATGTCTACAAAATTTCACTGTCCAACTTCCCTCAGACCCAAAGTCAAGGATAAATTTACACTCCCCAATGATGCATTTTATGCCTTTAGTTTTATAATATATGTTGACTTACAGATGCACTAGTACATGTATTTCATGTGATGAAAAATTTTCCCTTAATTGTAGCCTCCCTTGAGTTATAGTGTCCCAGTGAACACCATCCAACATGGAGTATGAGAACCAAGGTCTGCTGCATGAAATGTTTGTGCGGCAAGCAAAGGCAACACCTGATAAAGTGAGTACACTAATAGATTTTCATATCGAAACGTGGTGTGTGGTGTTGAAGAACAAAAATGATTTAAATTGCCACAGTTGTAAATTTACAAAGTTTTGAGTCAATATATGTATCTATGCTACCATGTGGATTTTATTGATTTTATTAATTAAACATATTATTTTACATATAATTACTTTATTGGACTCTTGCACTTCAAAAAGTTACCTATGCAAGTATGCAGTTTTTAACTTAATGCTCTTTAATCCTGCCAGATAGCAGTTGTGACAGACAGTGGCAAGCAAGTTACATTTGCAGAGCTAGACGAACTGACGGATATTCTCGCCACAGCTCTAAGGATCAAGGGGGTGAAACCCAACACCAGTGTGGGGATATACCTTGAGAGATGTCTGGAGTATACCATTGCTTATATAGCAATATTAAGAGCAGGTAAAAATTGGTTTGTGAGCAACATCAGCATGTTGTACTACCAGCAGTATAAGCATTGGTGGTACTTACCTGTATTGTCTTGGTCCTGTCATGTCCGTGGATACAAAGTGTCCATTACATCATTTTCTGTTAGACTATACAAGGGCCTGTGTCTTCATCTCTTTATTTGTTTTTCTCTCTACATGTTTATGTGTGCAAAATTTCATGATTTAAGAAAAAGAGCTTTTTCATGATTTAAGAAAAAAAGTTGTCATTTGATCATTTCAGCTTGTGAATCAAGTTTATTATAATACCCAGTCTTTGAATTTACAACATCTATAAATACACTTATTTCTTACAGTACATCTTCTTGAGTTCTTCTCTAAATTGAGATCCAAATATGCCGTAAACAAAAAAGTTTATTGATGCGCTTATGGTAGAGATAAGACCCATGGGTAACATTATATAATTTGAACTGTTTTCAAATAAATTTGGAAAAACTGTGCCCACCTGCAATCCTATGAACAGAATATCAGTTGCAAGCATGAACGCTGTAATAACTATCAACATTTTTAACATTTCCCAGTGTAACTTCCTGTTACGTTGTGAAATCCTGGGACAGTTCTCTACTGTTGCAATTCTGTTCCTATACATCGATAGCTCTTTCATTGTTCTGGCAGTATAGTATATGAAAAGAACCATTGGTAAAACACAAGAAACTGGAATGTTGAGAATAAGTCTAAACACAACTGAGTACTTCTGCCAGAAAGGGCCTTGTTTTAAGTGCAACTTTGTACACATTTCTGCCAAGGTGTTGTCACAGTGACCAACATTTATATTTGCCACATCAAACAATTTTGCACTGTTGAACAGAAGGAGAACCACTAATAGAACGAGAATTGGAAGGAATCCCTTTTTTGTTGATAATGAATGTGAGAAATGTGCGTTGTAAGGATTTTTGATGCTCTGGAAACGAGTTCTTGCCACCAAAACTGCCATATAAACTTGTAATGTTTGTAAGAAGTTAAACAAAGTTCCAGCATAAAGGAAAAGTCTTGGCTGATTCAATTTGATCTCCTCAGATAAAAAGGTCGATTTGCATATTATATAACCAGATAACAGGATTCGTAGAATTAAAAATATGCTGTCATTAACTGCCATGATGAGTAGCAGAAACATAGTTTTGTTCTTTTTCCTGTATTTGGAGAAAATAACCATTGCCAATGTGTTCAAAATTATTCCTCCCACTGCAAAGACATTGATGGCAATGTGGCCAATCAAGTTTAGCTTTACCTTAAAATTAATTGTTCCATTTATCACTTCTGATCCATTGATAATACTTGTATTGTACAAAGACATAACTAATTCCCACTGAATTTATTTAATGATATCCTGGTCTTTTAATCAGGGGCAGATCCAGAGATATTTTGTGACGGTCTTCCAAATTATCTTTGTTGAACCACTTCCTCCATTTTTGACCGTCTTCCTACAGAAAAAATTAGGTAATTACCCATTAACACAAACTTGAAAAATTCTTATGGTTTTCCAGAAGACACAGAACACGGCTTCCGTTCGCCCGTGTTAAATGCCGTCAATACATAAATTCAATTTAATATGTCACTAGTCAATGTTAAGACTTTACCTTGTGCTACTTTATAAATTCGGTCAGGAACTTTTGCCAAGATACTGGATCATGCCGTGTTCAAGATTCTGTTGTCTAGTAGAACTTCTACACTCATTATATATACAACAATCATGCTGCGTGATGGACTTGAAGAAATGCTGACGTATTGATTTTCAGGAGTAGTTGTAGGATTTGCTGTTTTACCATTAGTTGACACCGAGTCAAGAGACAAAGTACATTTCCTGTCACGACAATAACATGAAATCATATTGCCCTCTGAATTTTGGATTCAAATGCACATACAGTTAGAAAATGGTCTGCTTTATTTATTTATTTATTTATTTATTTATTTATTTATTTGTTTGTTTGTTTGTTTGTTTATCTTGAATATGATTGAGTTTGATTTTGAGTCCAATCTGATTTATTGAAGCAGTGGCCTGCAACTGTCCATTAGCATTGCACTTTTTACTCAAAAACACCCTGTGATATTGTATCAAAATTGAATTGTTTGTTCATCATTTCTAGACTGTCTGACAACTTTCCTGTTTGACAACTTTTCGATCTCACTTAATATTCCAGGTGGGGCATACTTGCCTCTAGATCTTGCTTACCCACGGCCATTGTTGGAAGACATCATTGCAGACGCAACCCCTGTTGCCGTAGTAACATTCGAAGGATTAATGGACAGAGTTGCAAGTAATATATTATAGTTGAAAATTATTTTTATAATGGTGTGATTTCATCTTTCTGCTTGTTCTAGTTTCCTGAATATACTCTCTTAGCTGCAATGAATTTCACAATTTTATTCAAAATTAGGGCTCGTTCCTATTGCAACTATCATTCTGTGTATATTGATCCAACTCTGTGGGGATTTTCACTGAATGCAATCATTTTAACAGATTAACGCACCTCGTGTTGCCAATATGCGTGTAATCACCCGCTTTTCTTTATTCTTCTTAATGCCAGGAGGATGCATGTTAAACTGATTACATTCAGTGAGAGCTTCTTCGAAGAGTTGGAGCGATCCATGTGAACCCTTGGTTTCAATGTGAATGAACCCTAAGAGTAGGCTTACTTTTAACATGAGCACAGTAGAGCAAAACATTATATTGTAAAGAAGTGTGTTGTTAGGCTGAATCCAATCATATGAAGACTGTCAGCTAGTGTAGATTTCATAAGGATTCTTGTAACGTAATCGAAGTTACTAGGCTCACAAGAAGCCATACTCTAGAACATTATTCTTATCAAGGGGAGTATTGTAGCTGTTACAGTAAATATTTTACCAGTTGTTTTGTTATATGCAAAAAAAAAAAAAAGAATACTTATATGCTTGTGGCATGTATGTCTGCATGTACATGTTTACAATGTAATATGTTGCTGCATTTTTTGAATATGCTCCGTCTTGTATTCATGTAATTTTGCATTTACACTTGTGCATCACTAAGGAATCATGGAAGGATATTACCCAGGTATTGATACAATCAATTTGTGTAGGTTTTTGAGATTATTTGCCTTACTTTAATTTAACATCATATATGCAAATGGGAAAATAGAGTTGGTTTCGCATTTGCACAGTAAAAGAGAAACTAAATCACTTACAGGACTGGTTTAGAACTAATGTTTGTTGAGTTGGACCCAAAAATTTTTTTCAAACAGAAAAAACTGCATCTTCTAAATTCTTACTTGTATTTCTGGGATTGTATTTCTGCTTTTTCCAAAATGTAAATGTAAAAAAGGAAAGACCCAGAGCTGTCCCTATTGTTTGTAAAAAATATGTATTTTCTGACTGGAGTACATTTTTTTTACAATAAAACAATAAAATTTGCCAGATTGTACTTATTTAAATTAGTTATATGTAATGAATATGTTTGAAATCTTTCCTTTACTATGGTTACATAATGTGGTTCCAGCTGCAGAGTGCGTGTTAACCCTGGATGAAGGCTGGGCCGAGAGGCTCAAGGAGGAGAACTCCAAGCATGCCCCCTTCCCGGGCCCCCCAGTGGTCACTCTTGACTGTTTGGCATATACGGTTTACTCTTCAGGGACCACAGGGAAACCCAAGGGTGAGTACCTCTGGGTTTGTGTGGTCTATTTGGAACAAGTTTTAAAAAAATAATGCCTGAATCTGGTTCTGTTGTGTGCTGTTTTAAAATGCAAATGATTTTCAACATTTTTTTCTGAGAATCGAATAGACAGAAAAGTTTTATAAAAGAAAAAGTATATGGCAGAGACTAGAAATGCTGTGGAATAACCTGGGCCTTATTGGCAGTTTTTATGAAGTATAAAACCCAACAGATACATTCCAATGTCACACTTGGTTTAAAACATTAGGGGAACTTAAAATTTATATTTGAGAAGAACCTCTGATGTGCTTTATATATAAAATTAAAATGTGAACATATTTCAACTTCGGATTTCTGTTAGAATCTTAGCTGTAGAGGAAGCAGAATGTAATGAGATGTGGAAGATCCATCGATACGTCTTATCTTTGTAGGCATCCAATGCCCTCATCGCGGCGCGGTGTTCTCCTACCACTGGAGGCACAATTTTGCACCTTACGAGGAGGATGACAGGGAGGCCTGCAATGTATTCTTTGTGTGGGAAATGCTGAGACCATTACTGAAAGGTTTGTGTCTTAGTAAACCCTTTTAAGGCTACCTGTTCAACGAAGTTATTGAAAGGTGTCACCTCCTGCTTCAAATGTCAAAACTGTGATTCTTGACAGAAAATATTTATAAGGTCTCAATTGTTTTGAAAAGTTGGTTTTCTTTAATAAAACGTCCTTTTTTTGTTGGTAATTTTAGGTGAAATATCTGTAAAAAAAATAAAAATTTAGAAAGAGTGATTTATTTGAAAATTCTGTGTTAAGACGGTTCATTTAATCCACTTCCCAGGTATTCCATTGTACATCATACCAGACACCATTATCTATGATCCAGTACAGCTGTGTGGATTTCTTCAGCGACAGAAGATCACCAGGATGCTGTTTACGCCATCTTTGTTTGAAGCAGTGCTTGATGTCGACACCGCAGACCTCCAGGCAGCTTTTAAGAGTATGAGGTGAGAGGGAAATTAGTGCTGTAGCTGACTCGTTATGTTAACACAGAGTCAGCAAGGAGGTTGTATGAGAAGATTAGTTGTTGTATAAGTAGTGCTTCATGTGACACGAATCTTGTGCAATTTTTTACTTTGAATGAGATCATTATACTATGTTTTGCATTTCACTGAGGTTTCACTTGATTATTTCCGTACTCGAACCAGATTGAGTCATTCATTGCAGCTGAGACTCTTGTCAAGTCAAAAAGAGACATACATATACATGCACTTATGTAATTTCTTGGAAATTATAAAATGTGATGAACTAGTGATGCCGGAATCAACTACCATTTTTAATTTCCTACTGAGAAAAGTACTTTTTGTAATAACTATATTCTTTGTTTTTAATTTCCTACTGAAAAAAGTACTTTTTGTAATAACTATCATCTTTTCTTTTATTTAATTTCCTACTGAGAAAAGTACTCTTTGTAATAACTTTTTTCTTTTTTTTTTTAAACGTTACTAAATATGAAAAAAGACGAGTGCTTGTATAAGTTCTCTTCTATTAGATACCATATTTTAATGGACATGTCACCAGCACCTCTCGTAACCTGCACTTTGCACTTTCTTGGAATTTATACTTGCTGCAAATTATTCTCAAACTTACTGGATTGATTCACAGAACTGAGATAGGTGCCAACTATAGTTTTTAAAAAATGCCTGGATCATTTTACTCGATAATTAAAAGTTAACAATTATGATATTTTCAGACACATCTGGTTCTGTGGTGAGGTGGTCACCATTGGGCTGTTGGACAGGTGCATGAAAACCATGCCGTGGATTAGGTTCTTCAACTTGTACAGTGTCTCTGAGTGCCACGATGTCGCTGTGGCCGACTTGTCACATTTCTACCAGGATATGAAGGTGAGTGTTGCATGTTCAAAATGTCAGGCTTACTTTTGGTCTTGTCATTAAGTTTAGTTAATTCTGAGAGGAAATTGGAAGGAAGAGCTAAATGTCAGTCAGAGATAAGTAGTAAATTTTGTCACGAAAAAGTATATATAGATTTATCCTGAAAAAAAGAGGTTTCTGAGAGAGAATTGTTAAATGTCAGTCCTAGCCAAATAAGTAAGGAAATAAAAATAAAGATCATGAATTTAATTTTGATATATTCTATTTGATATTGATTTATTTGTTTTATTTATTGATATGGTACAGTGCATAAAGAAACACTAATACCAAACTTAATTTCTTATTAATTATTTAAATAAGCAGACAGTTTTCCTGTGATAATTGTTACAGTGGTAATTATTGACTTAATTCCAACAATTTACTGTGGATTGTGTTTATTTCTTGAATGAATATCATATATGTACTCTATCTGGAAAAGATTATCTAAAAGCTTTGAAAAGTTGTGTAGATTTTTAATAATAATTGTAATGTTATTTTGTGAGCAACACAAAAATGAAATATATGAGTAAAGATTTGTTTGAATTTATTCCTTTCATTCAAATATATCTTGTATTAATAATACTGTATATGAAAAGGGCAATTTAATAGGTTTTAAAGTTGATTTGATTTCACATCAAAGATTTTGATTTTTTGAGTAACATAAATTAAAAATTTGAAATATTTGAATAAGTCACTGTGTTGGTAGAAACTCATGAGTATTTTCAGCAGTTTCATCATTCTAGCCGATGCTCCTCAGCATACTTAGGCATAACATTTTTCTTCCACCAGCTTGAAGGTCGCAAATTCTGTCCAGTGGGAAAGTTACTCCCAGGGGTTAAAGTGGTCATTTTAGATGACCAGATGAAGCCCCAGCCAGTGGGGGTGCCTGGGGAGGTACGTGGTTGCGCACGCACGTGTGTGTGTGTGTGTGAATGCACTCATACATGTGTGTGCATGAATCATCATGTTTCTGTTGTAGTGTTGATCACAGCCCCAAATCCTCTTTATGCTTCATTTTAATGCTTATTATTATTACTTGATTTGACGTAATGGGTGAAAAAGCCAACAAATGGCCTTGTTAAACAGAACAAAATTTAATCATCTTCAGAATTAGTAGATGGCCAATTAATATACTTACTCATTTATTTGTTCATTCATTTATCCATGACATTTAATATTTTGACATCAAACAGATCTATGTTGGAGGGCCCACCTTGGCTCTTGGTTACCTGAACAGACCAGAGCTGAACTCGGAGCGTTTCGTCCAGAGTCCAGGTGCGGTGTCCAGTGAGGTGGGCGCCAGGCTATACAAGACTGGAGACTGGGGTTACATGCTCTCGGATGGCAGTTTTGAGATCTGTGGTCGCTGTGACTCCATGGTGAAGATACGAGGGTATTCTATTGAAATACAGGTTAGGATTTAGATCATGAATGAATTATATCTTTTGGTTGGACATGCAGCTGTTTTTGTAATTTTACATATGGACCTAATACCAAATTAATCCTACTGAAATAGATTTTTAAATTAAAAAATTACAGAATTGGAAAATGGAAAAAGTTCCTCCTTCAGAAGGAAGTTCCAGTGAAAAAGTCTGAAGCAAATTAAAGTTAAATTCATTTATTTATTTATTTTTAGGCCGTGGAGGCAGCCATTTTGGACCTGCCCACTGTGAATGCTGCAGTGGTGATAGTGAAGGGAGAAGAGGGGGAGGACAAGTACCTGGTGGCCTACATTGTACCTGAGGGACAGACCACCAAGAAAGAAATCAGAGCTGCACTTAAGAGAAGACTGCCATTTTATATGATTCCATCCTATTTTGTACTGCTGAAGGAGTATGTGTTGTTATTGGTTACTTTTTAAATTTAATTCAATTTTATTTAATGTTATTTATTTATTTATTTATATGGAAGGTCTGTTTTTGAATTTATAATTTAAAATTTGTAGTATTAAATTGTTCAATTTATAGAACAAATATATTTCACTGGATGTTAGGTTACCGATAATATTAAAATAACAAGATCAGTATGATGTATCAGGTCAGTACTTCTCAAAAATTCACAACTAAGTCTGAATTCTTGTACACACACAAAGTCTATTTCTATAAGGATCCCCATCTTAGCTTCGTCTGGCAAGTTTGACAAGAAGGCCCTCCCTCCTGTGAAGGAGGATGAAGAGACAGACCAGGAGGGGGCACCCACCACAGAATTGGAGAAGCAGCTGGCCCTGGTCTGGGCTGAGGTCCTGCAGCACAAATCTATTGATGTACAGGAGAGTTTCTTTGATCTGGGAGGGTGAGAAATATATATATTTCTATTTGCCTTCCATATATTTTGACAAAAATATGGACAGCGGGGGTGGGGCTGGGGTCAAGAAAGGAAGGAAATTAAAAGGGGGATGGAGAAGAAAATAAAATGAGGCCTCCTACCAAATAGGGGATTGTTGTTATCTGTTATCTGTTGTAATATGCCTATTGTGGTAAAATGCTTAATGTAGGTTGAATTATAACCCATTTGATGTCATTCTCAAACTCCTTTTTACGTAAAAACGCTTACTCCTTTACAGCTTACATACCGTAGTTGCTTACGAAAGCCACTTATATTATAACTTCATAGATTTTTTTAGGAAATTTCAAAAGTCAGGATGTTTATTTATTTCTGTCAGGTGTTCAAGGTGTTCATTGTGGTTAATTGAAATTCACTTGTAATTCACTTCTTTTTTAAGTGGACACTGTGTTAGGAAGTGGTGCTCTGAAGTGTCGACTGAAATTTCAAAAGAACATTATTTATCAGAAATAACAGCGCAAGGACAGTCAACGAGAATTAGTTTAAGTCTGAATATTCTAAAATGATACTGTTTTGACAAACCACTTTCAGCCATTCCCTTCTTGCCACAAAGCTGCTGAACAGAGTGAAGGAGCAATTCAAGACGGAGCTGACTGTCCGTGACTTGTTCATCCATTCCACGGTCTCCATGATGGCCAAGCTGATAGAGAGGCAGTCGGGGACGGGTGACACTACACTGGCCAGGCTGTCGCCAGAGTTAGACCTGAGGAAAGAGGTTGAGATGCACAACCAAGGAGCTGTCAGGTTGGTGAAACTATAATACATGGTGCCTCAAGTACTTGGTTATCATTTACTACATATGTCAATTGTTATCATTTACTTCAGGCCTGTTTAGAATTCCTGTTTGGTTTTTTGGGGGTCCACAGCCTTGGAAGGTGTATTGTTTACATTGATGGTTTTGGTTTGGGTGATTGTAAAAAGAGTGTCAGCCTGATAATTGCAGATTTTAAGATGTATATATAGAAGCATATGAATGTGATAGTTGAGCCCCTGGTTGCTGAGATGATTGTGTTAATGTCTGCTCACAATTAAATGTGGTAGGAAGAACAGCCACATATACCTTTATCTACATGTTGTATGATCTCAGTAAACACACCAAATCTGATTTCATTGATACTGTTTATTAATATTATTATTATTTTATTAGATTTATTGGCTAATATCATTTTAAAAGCCAGTGAATTACTAGCACCTTCAGACAGACATTGCATTTGATTGAAAGTATTTTTTCTCATGTAGCATGGACATAGAACTGCGCTCTTTCTGGAGGTCAGTGCAGTACAGTAATAAAAACAAGTGGTATAGAGGCAGGGTGCTTCTGACAGGTGCCACGGGCTTCCTGGGTGCTTTCATACTGAGAGATTTATTACTTAACACAGGGGTGAGTAGATTTTCATATCATAGTATTTCATATCACTGCTCTGCTCTACACTGCGGAATATACATTTTGTTGGTGCATAGTTATTTCAAATGCTATGAACTGGGAGGGGGGCTTACATTGTAATCTGTGTTGTGAACATTAATAAATCCTACCCTTTTCTATCAAGTACACTCTTTCCTCAGACTCATGTCTACTGTGTGGTGCGAGCCCTCCCAGAGAAATCAGGTCTTCAGAGATTGAAGGAGACACTGCAGCAGTATGGCATCTTGCCGTCTCCGAGGAAAGATTTGACCGAGGAACAGGAGATTTGTGCCAAGGAGGTGGATTACAGGGTCACCACAATTGAAGGTTAGAATTATGTAATTATTTTTATGTATATAATATACACAGGGAGATTCATCAAGGGTGTGCCATGGGACCCCCCATTCCCACCCTCACTACACACACCCTCAGCTGATCATTATTAATTAGCTTGACATGCAGATATGTTAATTGAAACTAAACAGAAAGAAAGCTATATGTACCACTGTTCACTCTTACCCTTCTACTACATGTATTAACTTATATTTTTGATAAGGTGACATTACTCTGGTAAACCTGGGGATGTCTGATGAAGACTACCACCATTTCACAACTGAGATTGACACTGTGATCCATGCTGCTGCTTATGTCAACCTTATCTACCCATATCAGGTAGGTGAATGTGTGTGTGTGTGTGTGTGTGTGTGTGTGTGTGTGTGTGTGTCTTAGAGAGAGAGAGAGAGAGAGAGAGAGAGAGAGAGAGAGAGAGAGAAAGCAAAGAAAGGAGATTGATTTATTATCACTATGGTGAATACAGATTGGTGTTTTTGTTGCTTCTTTGTACATTTCATTTGCATTGCAAGGCTTTAATCATTGATGTTATTAGTTTTGAAATGTGAAAAAGGCTTTTAATTGGCATTTTATGATGGGATTTTGTTGTATAACTCATAAAATGACAGTGTGCTATGATTGGTATTTATTTCCTGTATGACCCAGGCACTCCATGGACCCAATACTTTAGGAACACAGAACATTATCATGTTTGCTTGTAAATGCAAAATTAAACCTTTGCACTACATAAGGTAAGGTGTATTGGGCTCCTGTCTGTACTGTATAGAAGGCAGTCAGAATATTAAGTTGCCTAGTACAGTTGGAGAATGCATGCGAGTGCCCTTGAATTATATGCCATGCCTCGATCTCTTATGGCTCTTACACACCTCTGCCTAAAAGTAGTCATAGCCTACATAATTCACACATTCCTGCAAATAAATAGACACATTAACTGAGATATATACTAGATGTTACAAATACCATCGTGTGAGAAGCTACCTAGAACCAGGCACACATACACTCTTATATATATTACATTTAGACAATAATGTCTAAAACTGAACCTTGCTTGCCTTCATACTACCGGTAAATGAACTAACTATTTTCTAGTTTTGCATTTTCATCATGTAGTGTGAGCCTGCTATTGTCTATGCCTATCAATAGCACTTATCTGTTTGTTAAAACTGATAGTTATGTATGTTGATCGAGTTACATATCTTGTGCAGTGATAAAGACAATTTATGAGAAGAAATAGGTAATGTTTCTAGGGCTTTTAAGATCTATTGAATGAATGTAAGGCGGACTTTTCATGACCTGTACTTGTACAGTAATTAACTAATGAACAAAAGCACGCATGCCATGTTATTTGATTGGCTTCATTGAAATGTATTTAACAGGTCTAGATCTAAAATTTTAAAGTTGAAGTCTCAATTTATTTATTATAATTACAGACTAATAAATGGATTTTATCACACCTTTCATATATTTTAAGGGTTTTGGTATAATTTAGTGATGGCAATATTTGAGTGCACTTGATTTGTCTTTTCTTTTATTTTCTATATCTTTTTATTGCTACTAATTCAAAAGCACTAACTGTTCCTTTTTCGAATGAAGTTTATCAAACACATTGTTTCAAAGATTTCAAGCACAGCAGCATGTTTGATACATCATTATTTTAATATAAAAATTTGTAATAATCAGCATTATTTACTGAGTGCACACATTCATTGTATATGCAGAGTACTACGTTCTGCATGTTCAAGTACTATACTAAGTTATACATATTCAGCTGGGCTTACTCTATCCATTACTATTTATATCATTCTTTTACTACTATTATTATTGTTTTTCCTATTTTCATTCATTATATCTTATTTGGAGGGGGGGGGGGGGGGGGTTTAAAAATTGACACAAACATAAATTTATCTTTTTTTTCAAAAAAAGAAAAAGGAAAGAAGGAAATTATATATTATTTCACGACAGAGAAAGCTTAGTGTGGATTTCTTACCTACATATTTTCACTAATAACTAACCAGTTCTAATCCAGCTAATTTCTCCTCTCTCCAGGCACTGCAAGGTCCTAATGTATTGGGGACTGAGAACATCATCTTGTTTGCATGCAGCAGTAAAATAAAACCACTGCATTATATCAGGTACTAACACACATCTATTTATTCATTTATTTGATTAATTTATAACGAGATTACTAACCACAGTGTAAGGATTGCCAACTATGAAACTGTATTGTCACTATGGACTGATTACTGAATAGAAAAGCGGTCCTCTCTTTGTTGGAAAATGGGTAATGTACATGTGTAACTGTTTCACAAAATACACATACAGATGTACCTTAAACTGAAGTAACAGAAACCCTGACCAATACACAGACCATAGATCACAGATAAAAAATGACTAGTTGATGCACTGTTCCAGCACTGATGGTGTGTTTCCCCATGGGTTAAAGGACTGCTCTGAGGAGGATGACATGACCAAGCACTGTGATAACTTGGCTGATGGTTACTCTCAGAGCAAGTGGGTGGCTGAACAGTTAGTCCTGAAGGCACGGAGCAGAGGCTTGCCTGTCGCCATCTATAGGCTGGGTAAGTACGAGTGAGAATGAAAGCTACTCATATATCAGTGACAGCTATAACAGTTGGTCCTTAAGGAATGGAGAAGAGGCTTCTCAGTAAACAAGTATAGGCTGGGTAAGTATTACGAAGAAAGATGTCTGCTCGTAAATGGGTAGTAGAGCATGTCCAATTTTATCTCCTGAGAAATTTAAGCTTATGTGTAGTTTAATAATAAAATAATATAATGATATTGAACATTTTTGTAGGAAATTTGTCTGGAGACAGCAAATATGGCTATTGGAATGCACAAGACTTCAACCTGTTGATGATCAAGTCATGTATCGAACTGAAGGTGGCACCAGATGTCAACTGGAAGGTGGAGATGACGCCTGTGGACTTTGTGAGCAGTACCATAGTGCAGATGACTCAAGACATCATGCTTTCCATGGGGAAAGTTTTCCACATGGTGAACACAAAACCCATGGATTCAAGGTAAATGAAATCAATTGATCTCTCTTCTTTCAGTTCAAATTATTTAATAAAAGACACATTTTGTACCATCTAGTAAGAAGATTTAGAGACTCATATTAAACAAAATTATGCCCTGTTGCAATTTTTTTTAAAATGGCAGATTTTATAAGATTTTGGAGTGAAGTAAGTGTACTTGTTACTTCCAGGTGGTTGTTTGAGTGGCTGATGGCGCATGGTTATGCTGTGAAGATTGTCAGCTATGAGGATTGGGTCAAACGGTAGGTAGAACACTTAACTAGTATTTAGTATTACTAATATTATATATTATGTTACTGTACATTCAGTTCAATGACAGACAACCTATTACTTTTATGTCTTACAGTTATCGGATGTAGTAATGGGTATTTGAAAAGTGACAATTTTTTTGTGTATTTACATGTCCTATTGAGTATAAATTTGACAGTTTGATTTTTTTCCAAGCTGCAAAGCTAGAAATGCCTGATTTATGTTCTTTGAAGAATTGTTCCGACAGACTGTTATTTATAAATATTGGGAGCAGCAAAAAAAACATTTTGCCTCTTACCAAAACTTTGAAGTGTAGTTCTAAAATGTTGTTATAAGAACAAATAAATAGGATCATCACTGGGTCATCACTCATAAGTCATTTATCTTGGTTATTGGTCTGTCAAAATGTGTTCAGTTGGCAAATTGCCAAAGCTGTGCCCCAGTAATGTCAGTGATATAACAGTAATGGTGTTTTTTTTATATGTGTTACATTAGTAAGACACTAGTTTACTGCTTACAGGGTGAAGTCTGCACACCAGAAGAAAGGGGATGGTCTGCTTGTCAGGTTACTGGACAACATGGTCATGTAAGTACAGGAATACTTGCTATTGTAGCAGTTTTTCTGTGCTAATTAATAAACTGGAGATTTTGGAAAGTAATGGTAACATTTAAATGGAAAAAATTGTTTGGCTTAATTCTTACCGGCGTCATATAGTCTTTCCAGTCTTCGAATTTGGTAGTACTTACATAAGACCGTTTTTTGAAAGATATAGTTCAACTCCAAAAAGTGGTAGAAAACACATGTCTGTCTACTTGTTAATCTGTTTGTGTTTGTGTGTGTGTGTGTGTGGGCATTGATAAGTGTATGACTGTGTGTGTGTGTGTGTGTGTGTGTGTTTAATCCTAGAAACACTTTTATGCCATTGCTGTGCAATTATATTGCACACCACCCATACGAAAAAGTCCTATAGGATCCTATAAGATCCTATAGGATTCTATAGGAAATTGGCCCAATTTCCTATAGGATCCTATAGGATCTTATAGGATCCTATAGGACTTTTTCGTTAGGGCAGGTACACCTATACCTTTGTCATGTTAAATAATCTTATATAAATCATGTTTTAGGGACAGCAGTTTCTTCTCCAACCTCAGCACCTACAGAAATGACAACTTCCAAGTGGTAATGAAGACTCTTGGCCTCTCATTTCCATACACAGACTCCACCCTGCTCAACACATACTTCAGAGCTCTGATAGTGCAAGGCATCATACCTAAACCTAGGAGAAAAACACTGAGTAAGTCAAACATGAGGGGGTCATTTCTTTATGTCCTTGCATCCATTGACTCGATCACTGGCGTTATTTCTTCCCTGCTGCATTTACTCCTCGTAGGAAAAATTTTCATTGGTATTGTCCACATCATATTTTTTGTGTCAAGGTACTGCAGTTAGGTTAGAGAAGAATGATGCTTTATAGAGTGTATGTCACAGTTTTACAGGTTGGGAGAGAAGACATGGGGGGAGTGATGGTAGGGAATGTACATGTAAATTAAGATGTGGGGAGGGGGGTTACCATGTGGGCATTGACATAAAAGGATGCTACAGAAATGTAATATAATTACCATACTGCCCCCCCCCCCCCAAAAAAAAAAAAAAAAATCATAAATTTACAAGAACTACTACATTAAGTACAGGTACCAGACATTTTCAGACGGTTTGCCTCAAATTCACTTGTATGTTGAACTCTATTTTGAGCTCTACAAATGACAGTTTGAGAGGATGTATTGTCTTGGGCCTTTTAAAAACATGATATCAGTACAAATTTGTTGCCCTTTTTGTGTCTAGAACATTTCATGTGAGACAGAAAATAAGTGCAGTCATAGAGGATATATTTTGCAACCAGTCAGCTGAGTTTTCAAAATCACTCCACAGATGGCAGCACAGTCTGGGCTTTCCGTAGGTGTGAGATGTTTACAGTTTTCTATATCACATTTTTAAATTATAATTTTTATACATTTATTATAATTGTTATTTTCTTACTTGTTTAAATTCCTTTACATATATGTAAACTTTTATGTGAACCTAGAAAATTGACAGTGAATTACTGGTAATGTGCATGTTTAACTAAATACCATAAGACATATTTAACTCAGTGAAGACTACATGCTTAAGATGCAGTTAATTTGAAGGCATTGAAAAGGAAGGCAATTTTGTCTTCCCATGCAGGCTTAAAAGTAAGCTTTGTACGGAATTTTGATTGCATTAACATGGATTTTTAGACACAGTGGTAAAAGTAGCCTATTTTCTGAAACATCTCCCATGTACACAGTCCTTATAATAGTAAGTGTAAGTAACCTATATTCCATAGATAGTGATATGAATTTCAAATATTTTTTTGTTTGTATAAGGATTATCAACTAGTATGATTATCTCAACTTTGACAACATATGCTGTTATTCACAGGTGATAAACCTTTGGCCGGGAAGGTTGCCATAGTGACAGGAGCATCCAGTGGTATAGGAGCAGCCATTGCCCGCCACCTGGCTGGTGCAGGGGCCGCTGTTGCCGTGGCAGCCAGGAGAGTTGATAAACTGAAAGAGCTGCAAGAAAAGATTGGTGAAGAAGGGGGAGTTGCAATAACAGTCAAATGTGATGTCACAGTCCGTGAAGAGGTAAAGAATTTCCCACTATTGTAATAATTCTGCATACACAAGCTAATGTATATTATGATGATGTATGCATGATGACCAAATATCTGTTCTTGATTAACCATTTCTTTTCAAAAGTACATAACTCCTTTAAGTCATAGAATTCATACCAATAATGTGGATAATTGTTCAGTAGTTTCATCAAGGGTATGGTTGAAAAAAGCTTTCCTTTCTTGCTTCAGTATTTAAATTAATTAGACAAATAATTTATTTCTATTTGATTTATTTTAATTAAACATCTTTTTCAGCACTTATGAGGAAAGTGATAAAGATTAATCTACCAGAAATAAGCCGAAGATCATTGAGAGCTTTTTATTGTGCAATTTTTATATTTTATTTTATCTATTTATTTTTGAACCATCTATTCAAACTTGTTTTTGAATCACCCCAGGTAAAAGAACTTGTGCAGCATGCAGAATGCACCCTGGGTCCCGTGGATATTTTGGTGAACAATGCAGGAGTGATGTACTATACTCTTATGAAGAATTTACATGAGGAAGAATGGGAGAGACAGATTGATCTCAATTGTAAGGTAGGTACATGCACAGGCTGACACCCTGTATGTCACAGCAAATATTGCTGATAGCACCTTGTCCTTTGTATAAAATCTGGGACTGAAATACATTCTATAACGGAGTTACTCTGAGTGTTGTAGGGTCATACAGAAGTGCTTACTAATGAACAGATGTTCATTTCTATTAGTATTTGATCAAATATTCATATCTATTAGTGTTAATATCGCTTTAGTATTCTGAATGTCACAGCTTATATTGCTGATAGCACCTTATCCTTTCCATAAAATCTGGGAGTGAAAAAAAATTATAACAGAGGTACCCTGAGTGTCATAGGGTCATACATTAGTACTTACTGATGAGTAGTTGTTCATATCAAATAGTATTTGATGTGCAGCCAGTGTTCACTTTAGTAAAGAAGTGTTTCTGTTCCAGGGTGTCACCAACTGCATAGGTGCTGTGTTAAGTGGGATGCTGGAGAGAAAAGCTGGCCATATTGTCAACATGTCTTCAGACGCAGGCAGAAAGGTATGGATATTAGTGAATGTGGTGTATGGTTTACTCTCATTGATTCATCATGTCTGCCTTAGGTTTGCATTTCACTCTGAAACAATGGCTAGGTATCAGAGAAGGTGTCCATTGTAAATAATATAAAATGTACATAAAGTGTAACAAACTAATCATGTATATATGACAAACAGAATTTCCCAGGTGTGGCTGTTTATTTTGAAATTAAGGAAATATAAAATGTTCATTATGTAATGTGATATTAAACAGAGCTTTTCTTCTTTAGCAGTGCATTCTGATAATTTGGGTTTTCATTTGCAGTATAAAATGTACATTAGATGTAACAAGATTTATATAATGTTACACTTATCAGGTTCCCCAGGCCTGGTCTTGTTTTTCTGATATTTTGGGGTTCTATTTTCAATATAAAATGTACATTAAATGTAACATATATCATATGCTTTATATCAGGGTTTCCCAGGCCTGGCAGTGTATTCTGGTACCAAGTTCTTCATAGAGGGGATGTCCCAGGCTCTGAGACAGGAGGTGTGTGACGCCGGTGTCCGAGTGACCTGTGTCCAGCCTGGAGATGTCAGGACAGAGCTACTGGGGCACACCACAGACACTGAGGTAACAGGAACAGCCATAAAAGTCTTCTTCTTCTTCTTATTGTAATTGTAATGATGATGATGATGATAATGAAAATGTTAATGAAAAATAATATTCTTAGAAGAAGAAAATAATAATGATAATTATAATGTTAATAAAAATAATAATTATAAGAAGAAGAAAATAATCAATAACAATTATAAAAAAGAAAAAATAATAATTAACGGTTCATTAAAACTGCACCCCACATTTATCTCAGTGCTTTATGTATAAGATAAAAATAAGATCAAGGTGAAGAAAACAAAAAGAAAAAAAAAATTATAGAATTTGTGTCATGCATAGAGTTTACGGCACTGTGCGTGTGCGTGCGGGCACACCTGCTATGTCTTGTTATGTAGGACTTGTAGTGTATGATAAAAAAAAATTTATAGCTTATAGTTGGATCATATATAAAAATTATCAAACACAAGCTGAAAAACTTAGAATATATGTTTTATGGAAAGTTGAGTACAGCTCAGTAAAATATGTATAATAATATATTTTTCAGGCCAAAGAGCAGTTTGACGGGAGCAGCAGCCATAAGATCCTGGAACCAGAAGACATAGGCCGTGCCGTGCTGTATGCTGTGTCCCAGCCAGAGTATGTGGGAGTTAATGAAATCCTTATAGAGCCAAGGGCAGCCCCAGTGTGAGGTGCCCAGCCCCAGTCACAATGTTGTAGCATCAAGATGCAATAGGAGTGAATGAGCAACTGGAAGAGGGCAGATATTGCAAGCATATTATGTGGAAATCTGGCACAAAATGTCTTCATGAAAGAATACTTTACCAAATGATGCCGTAATGAGATCATGGAGAGTGGTGATCATGCATTTTGCTATAAATGACGATAAAAATTCCAGCTTTTATTCTATTAATTTCATTGTTCCAAAAATTTGAAAGATATGCATAATTTCTGCATATTAGAACCAACAGCTATTAGAAAATTATTTATATAATCTTTTTATGTACAGACACAGATGTGTCTGTACATATAGCTATCATCTGCGTCTGTCGTCGCCGTCGCCGTCGTCGCCGTCGCCGTCGCCGTGCACTTTTACCGATAACACGATAAATGGAAAACTGTTTTTTCTTTTGGTATGAAACTTACAGAACTGATGAATATTCATAATACGCAGGTCAAGTTCGAAAATCAGCATGATCGGGTCACTGTTAGGGAATTTATGCTGTTTTTTCACTTTTTTCAGCATATATGCAGCACTGATAACACGATAAGTGGAAAACCATTTTACCTTTTGACTTGAAACTTACAAAACTGATGAATATTCATAATACGCAGGTCAAGTTCGAAAATCAGCATGATCGGGTCACTTTTAGGGAATTTATGCTGTTTTTTCACTTTTTTCAGCATATATGCAGCACCGATAACACGATAAGTGAAAAACCATTTTACCTTTTGGCTTGAAAGTTACAGAACTGATGAATATTCATAATACGCAGGTCAAGTTCGAAAATCAGCATGATCGGGTCATTTTTAGGGAATTTATGCTGTTTTTTCACTTTTTTCAGCATATATGCAACCCCGATAACACGATAAGTGGAAAACCATCCTACCTTTTGGCTTGAAACTTACAAAACTGATTAATATTCATAATACACAGGTCAAGTTCGAAAATCAGCATGATTGGGTCATTTTTAGGGAATTTATGCTGTTTTTTCACTATTTTTCAGCATATATGCAGCACCGATAACACCATAAGTGGAAAACCAATTTACCTTTTGGCTTGAAACTTGTAGAACTGATAAATATTCATAATACGCAAGTCAAGTTCGAAAATCAGCATGATCGGGTCATTTTTAGGGAATTTATGCTGTTTTTTCACTTTTTTCAGCATATATGCAGCACTGATAACACAATAAGTGGAAAACTGTTTTTTCATTTGGCTTGAAACTTACAGAACTAATGAATATTCATAATACACAGGGCAAGTTTGAAAATCAGCAAGATCGGGCAATTTTTATGGAAGTTATCCTGTTTTTTTTTTTTTTTTTTTTTTTTCAATTTTTTCAGCACTTTTATAACACCGATAACATGATAAGTGTAAAAATGTTTTTCCTTTCCTTGGATTGAAATTTACAGAACTGGTGAATATTTATTATACGCAGGTCAAGTTTGAAAATTGGCATGATTGGACTATTTTTACAAAAGTAATGCTGTTTTTTTCCCTTTATTCAGCATACATGCAACACTGATAACGCATTTTAAGGAAAACCAATCAGCCTTTTGTCTTGCAACTCACAGGAGTGATCAATCTGACCAGTATACAGATCAAGTTTGAAAATAAGCTTGATCAGTTAAGTTTTGATGAAGTTATTAGCCTTTTTGTATATAAGTGGTTTTTCTTCAGATTTAATTCTTAAGCATGTTAACAGTCTCATAACGGTACTAATTGGATATGTTAAAGTGTTGTTTTAACATTTTCTGCTTCTTAACAATATTGTTAGTTGATTATATAAAAATGACGGTAAACCTATTATCCTGCATTGTGTAATAAAGTATCAAAAATGGAAAGGAACTCATCATTGCAGTTCGTCAGATTCAATCATTCAGTTTGTTCAGAATCTCCAAATGGAGCTAATTGGACATTATAAATTGTTCTATTGATATTTTTCCTATGTCAACAATTTTCCTAGTTGATCATTTAAAAATGACAGTTATGATGGTTTTATGTAAAAAAAGGTGTTGAAAATGGAAAGAAAATCATTTCAGTACAGTTATCTCTTGTTAACATTTTGGCATTTTGAAAGTGTGACCCTAACTTCCATGTCCTTGGAGACCTTTCCATATCACATTTTCTGAATATCCATGATACTTTTATTTTTTTATAAAAAATTTGATGGTCATTATGCTGTTAAGTATTATGTTATATTGCATGAAAGTTAAAGAAAACCCTATTTTGGACACTGCTGCCAGGATAGCGATTAAGGGAAAACCATGTTACTTATGATAATCAACCTTACTGAAAAGAGTGAAGTGCAGCTTGTGTTGGAAAACCATCGTAATTGTTTTCTGTTTTGAAAGCAATGCAGTACAGTGCTATTTGGTGCAATAAATGTATATGGATAGTAGGCAGTTAATTCAGGGTTATAAAATAATTTGCTTAATTGATTTTCAAGTTATTTCAGGGTTATAAAATAATTTGCTTAATTAATTTTCAAGTGGGTATTAAATGAGATTACATAAACACACATTGAGATTTCATTGTAAAGTCCCATCGGTTTAGCTTTCTTAACTGTGTCACATAATTAGGAATCGATGATTATTATGCAGGTAAATGTTATTTAATATGGAAAATAAGTTTACAAAAAAAAATTTGTGTAACGCTTACATTAATGCTAAAGATGAATAACAGTGCCTTATTATTCTCAAACTCAATAGGGTTATTCATATCATGTTAGTAATTGTACAGCTAGATTAAAAGTTTGAATAGCAGCTTTATTGGTATTTTTTGTTATGTTTTATTTTACATTTTCTTTTAATTTTTTATGCTGTTTTTTCACTTTTTTCAACATATATGCAACATTAATAACACAATATAAGAAAAACAGCTTAGCCAATTGTCATTATACTCACAGGAGTGGTCAATCTTACAAAAATGCAGGTTGAGTTCGAAAATCAGTGTTATCGGGCCATTATTTTATAAGTTGTACTGTTTTTTCAAATTTCCTCAGATTCAATTCTTAGGCATGTTAACAGTCTCATTATTGAACTAATAAGATACGTAAAAGTGTGTGTTTGATATTTCCTGCATCTTTACAACATTGTTAGTTGATTATGTAAAAATGATGGTAAACTTGTTATCATGTATTGTGTAATCAAGTGTCCAAAACGGAAATAAACTCATATCATTGCAGTTTGTCAGATTCAATCATCCACATCTGCCATGATGACCATGATGGGAAAACCGTGTTCATTATGATTGTCAAACTTTCAAAAAAGAAACACAGGACTAAAATGCAGCCCAAGTTGGAAAAGCAGTCTAATGGGCTTCTTTTTCTGGAAGTTATTCATTTTAGTGAAATATTCATTATCTTTTTGGCATATTCATTGTGGGACTCGGAGCTCCCATGGACATGAAGCCGGATGGTAATCAAATTTTCTACATGTTCATGCTATTTATAGTCAATAATAAAAAATTGGTGATAATTATTCTATAATTTATTATGTAATGTTACATCAAAATTGACAATAATCTTTTTGCACTGCTACTGCAAACATTATGAAAAGAAAACTGTGTTATTTATTATTATATTTAACTTAACAGTATGATTTTTAGGATTGGCATGCAGTTCAAATTAGAAAGCCAGGTCAATTGGGTTATCATTTATTATTGAATTTAATGCAATTTTGTGTGAAATTTCATTTTTCTCATTCTGGCACTTTCTAAGTATAAACTTGAACTCTGATGGGCCTGAAGCCTTATGCTTTTACTCTCATCGGTGTTACCTGTTGTGCAAAATTAAAATTTGATGTTGACTGTGCAGTTAAACATAATGTATTATTGCATCAGAAGTTGTAGTCTCCTATTTTGTGCATTATTGTTTTGTGCTCTTCTTAAGTTGTGACTTATGGGCCTGAAAGACCTTTGAGAGGGTCAGTCTATAAATTTCCCTTGGGTATCACTTCGCTAATTTCAGTTATAAAGTAATTTGCCTAATTGATAGGCTACATAAAGCACACTTGTGATTTGAGATTACATAAAGCACACTTGTTGATATTTCCCTGTAAACTCCCATAGGTTAAGCTCTCTGCTAGATTAATAATAAGGAAGCAGTGATAATTATGCAGGTAAATTTTGTTTAATATTGCAAATAAGTTATATATATATATATATATATATATATATATATATATATATATATATATATATATATATATATATATCAAACTGAAAGATTAAAAGTTTGAATAGCAGCTTCATTGGAATTATATTTACCTCTGCCAAGGAGGTTATATTTTCACCCCTGTTTGTCATCAACATAACTCAAAAAGTTATGGACCGATTTTGCTGAAATTTTCAGGAACTGTCAGAAGTGGGCCAAAGAGGACAAAAATCAATAATAATCAACAATTGCTACCTTGGCAGAGGTCTGCACTCTCGGAGTGCTTTTCTAGTTTTGTTGTTTTCCTTTATAATTTTTTCTCAAACACTTGCATTTGTGACTTTAAACTCTCATCCGCCTGAGACTCTGACATTTCTGTTTTTCCACATAAGCAGTTGTATTGTTTTTTATGTCTTTAAACATTATGTTACTTATGTAATATTATTTTATGCACTGTCATCATTTTTCAAATATTGAGACTTACATCATGTGAATTTGAACTCTCATGGTCCTGAAACTGTAATCTTATTGAAAGGGTAGATTGAGACCATCTTCTGGGACTTCCGGAAGACAGTCAGGTTATTAAGTTTATATTGCCTGGTATCTATTTTTTCTTCTGTTGGAAGACCATCAAAATGGAGGATGGATCAAAATAGATACTTTGGAATACTGTCAGAAAATATCTCTGGGTCCGCTCATGTTATTGACCATTTTACCTGTTGTGCATGATTAAAATTCAGTGTTGACTGACAGTGCTATTATAAGCATTATTTATTATTGCATCAAAATTGACAAAATGACCTATTTTGCATCTTTATTTTCTGATTTTTTGTCTGTACATTTGACAGCTTTGCTGCCTTGTTTGTTCATTGCTATTAAATTAGTTAGCTTATTTGTGGGAGATGATCACGCAAATCAATGATGATCAGTGTGCTATGAGTAAAATAGGGGTGAGGCACAGGATGTGTGATATATATAGCACTATATTATTATAGCAAAAGCCATAGTGATAAATAAATTTGTGCCATAATATTTAATGCCAGGGGTAACAGGAATTGAGATAGTTAAATGTAATTTAGTACACAGTGATTAGGTATAATATATATATATAACAAAAAAAGGAAATAAAACCATAAAATAATGTTAAAAATTGTTTTTACATCCATTTCTTCCCACCCAACAAATTGCAGTGACTTTGAGTTTAGAAACATATTTTTACATAATGACTCCACTTAGCAAGACTTAAATTGCAAAATGCTTTTAACAGCGTCTTCAGTCGCATAGCAATAATTTTGTCATTATCACTCATGTACTGACGTCTGTTCCATATCCATAGTGCATGTAATCACTTTCACCTGTTCAACTGTAGTCGTCTTCTTTTGAACAAGAAAAAACGACACCAATGGGGTTTGGACAGTATTTTCTGTTGTACGTGTACTTATCATTGACTGGGATGCTATATGATGGGGGAAATAATTATTGACAACGATTCGATAATTTGATTTTCTAGGAAAGGAGTGCGATGTATGATTCTTGGTATATGGTTAATAATAGATCATGTGTTAATGATCTGACACATGTATGATGTTAAAGAAGGTGAGAAAAGAAAAGAGTAATGCAATAGGTAACTATAGGATGCCCTTCAGAAGTACAGGTTTGTGTCATGGAAAATGGAAAAATTAAATAAAGAAGATCATTAAGAGACGTAGATTCGGTTAAAATTGTAATTTATTTTTTTCCTACTCTGGAGTAGCTGCCTGTCCAGATGTCTTCAACATTTCGAAAAATATTATAAGATGTCTAAAGGTGGAAAATGTAGAAACATCTGTTTTGTTGGAATACAATGCCTAATATGATTGAACTCCCACAAAATTGTAGGCATTACCATTCATATGGAATGTAAAAGAGGACGGATGATTATGTACGTTATATCTGTACAATTCTGACGGAATCCATGACTTCGGCTCACATATTACAAGATGAAAATTAAATGGGCTTATCAGAACTGATATGTGCTGAAGGCAGATCATTTTAACACTGCTCCATCTTAATAATTCAACACTAAACAATTGAATTTCAAGAAATGGTGTCTCGTGACATTAAACACAAAACTATTAAATTTCAAGAAATGGTCTCTCATGACATTAAACACTAAACTATTAAATTTCAAGAAATGGTCTCTCATGACATTAAACACTAAAACTATTAAATTTCAAGAAATGGTCTCTCATGACATTAAACACTAAACTATTAAATTTCAAGAAATGGTCTCTCATGACATTGAACACTAAAACTATTAAATTTCAAGAAATGGTCTCTCATGACAATAGGGGCTGTCTTCTTGGGCATAAATGTAAATATTTTACCGTCAGAATTTTATCCTTACTGAGACTGGTCGTTAGATATTAAAGATGATTAAAACGATTAAAATAGCATAAATGAAGTCAGTATATGAAATTGATTATATCTGAGACAAAGTAAGCATCTTAGAACTGCTCGCAGTGCTTAAGCGAATTTTAGTATTGTGTAATTTTATTTTATGGTTATGAAACAACGCTGTTTAATTTAAAATTAAATGGGCACGTGACTGATATCAAATAAGATACAAAAATATTTGATTTTTATCGAGTAATATGTAATGCTAATATTTAGTGATTGTACTGAAACCACATTTTTTAAAATTAGAATATTGTCCTTCTACTTTTTTTCAATTGAAAATTAACCTTGCATGTAATCTGAAATAAATTGGATTTAACTGAAGTATCCCCCTGAAACTAGATGAATTGACTATGGGAAATTGCTCCATAAGGGGAACTACCGTTTATTGGTACCTGGTTAGATATTGAAAAGTTTTGCCCAAGAACACACAAAAGAATCAAGTCTTCAGTGTTTTTGAACCCTTTATTCAACATGATGGTCCATACCAGGGGGTTCAATAAAAAAAAAAAAAAAAAAAAACAGACCCATTTTTAAACTGTACACGCACTTTAAAATGTCTCTTCGTCTGGCTTCAGCCCGCGGCAACATTGTCAAATGTAGCTGATGGTTTATGGGCAATCATGAAGTGTGATTGGTCATAAAAATCAACACGTCAGTATTTCTAAATGTCCGTCCAGCAGCATGATTGCTAATATATAAGAGGGTTCAAGTCTAGGAAAAGGTTACTTGGTGACAGCAAACGAAATATAAACAGGGCGCACCTGTCGACTAGGCCAGATACATGTAACTGAATTTATTATATTGAAAAGCAGCAAATATTGCCAAGACCTTGACTTGATACTTTTTCAATTGAATTTGTGGATATATGACAGTTGAAAGATAACGCTTAACAGGATCTTCAGCTGGATTAAGTTATGGCTCCATACAATGCAAGTAGCATCAACACATCAGTAATGAGAAACGGAAGGATGAGTTTTAAGATGAATCCAATCTTAATTGGCCACATAGCTATCACCGTCTTGGCTGTTGGAGGGATTGTTCTGAATACCTTGGCGATTGTTATTTTCTACAAACACAGGAAAACAAACAAAACTATGTTTCTTCTCCTGACTTTGACAATTAATGACAACATCTTTTTAGTTGTACGAATCCTGTTATCTGGTTTTAACATATGCAAATCGACTTTTTTAGCTGAAGAGCTCAATGCAATTGAACCAGATATTCTCGATCACGTTGGAACGTTGTTTAATTTCTTACAAACATTTCAAGTTTATGTGGCAGTTTTAGTTGCGAGAACCCGCTTCCAGAGCATCAGAAAACCTTACAGTGCACATACCCAAGGTCCTTTATCTGTAAAGGAAAGGTTCCTTCCGATCGTCTCGCTGTTGGTGGTCCTCCTTCTGTTCAACAGTGCAAAACTATTTGATGTGGCACATTTGAATAACAGTGACTGTGCGAAATCTGCGGAAGAATTCTGTCCAAGGTTGCACTTGAAACAAGGCGATTTCTGGCGAAAATACTCCGTTGTTTTTAGACTTATTCTTAACATTCCAGTTTCGTGTGTTCTCCCAATGGTGTTTTTCATATACTATACTGCCAGAACAATGAAAGAGCTATCGATGCATCAGAACAGAATTGCAACAATACAAAACTGCGCCAAGATTTCACAGCGTAATAGAAAGTTACACTGGGAAATGTTAAAAATGTTGTCAGTAATAACAGTGTTAATGCTTGTAACTAATGTTTTGTTCATTGTATTACAGGTCAGCAGAGTTTTTCCAAATTGTTGTGCAGAAAACTCACGTTTTATAATGTTACCGTTGGGTCTTATCTCTACCATTAGCTCCTCAATAAACTTTTTCATTTACGGCATATTTGGATCTCAATTTAGAGAAGACATCAAGAGATTTTCCTGCTGTAAGTAGAAACATAAATGTATATTGTAAATGGAATGTTTTGTAGAGAGAATATATTTGATTTACAAACAAGCAGTAGCAATTGAATTTTTTTCTCAAAAAAAAATAAATAAATAAATAAATAAATATAATAATAATAATAAAGAATACTTGCAGTTTAAATTTTGTGGTCATTTTTTCACTTTCATCACATGATTTCATTTGATTTGTCAGTGCCACAACTTACATCTTGGGAAGTTTAATTTCTGCATGAAAACAATTCTTGGCGCCTTTGGACAAATTTACAGTTCAAACTCTCGAAATATGACTTTGAAATTATCAAAAATTTGCTATAATAATACTAATAATAAATTTCTTAAAACCGCGCTACGAATGCGTCTCAGTGCTGTTTACACATGACATGTGCATAAAAATTAAAACTGTACAGATAAATTAAAAAATAATATGAAGTAATTAAAAGTAAAGATACAAGTAAACCAAAATATTCTTTTGATATACAGATTTTTAATTTCCTTTTATAACTATGATACATAATTATTTACAACGTTTGACTTTTGGTAAGGTGAACTCGACAAATTATATTGAAGCTGCAATTATTGATCAACGCCGAAGGAGGTGGGCATCAAAGATCGTGACCATGTAAGAACGTTTATTATTGCGTTTGCTGGGGGCTTATTTCATACAGGGACTAACGACGAGAAGTGTCATTATTTCCATTATTTCTCAAAAGGAGACAATTACTTATTGTTACTAAAACCATCCCTGGATAACTCGATGACCCTAACACTCTGGGAAGCAATCATCAGCTATTATAGAGTTGTTTATTAGTCGCTATGCTGGGTGTGATTTCACGGAAAAAATGAAGGGAAAGCTTATCTTAATCTCAAGACTGACAGGTTTGGTCGATAGCAATGGTAGAAAGCCACTTTCTTTTCCTCAAGAATAATTGCTCGATCCGTTCCAGCAATTGGATTTGATGCTTTATTCCACTTCAATAAAGTTTAATAAATTAGTTCTAAACGACTGACCGGTCATTTAGAATTCCATCGACATCAGGTAGTTTTACTTGAGGAATTTTATACAACTTCAAAAAAGTCTAATTGTACAAGATACTGATAAGTGGCTTTTCTGGATATGTAGACACAGAAATTATGAATTTGGGAAATTTTCAAACTCGTACCTTTAAGGTACCCAATAAATTTTCGTGGCATAGCGAAATAAAGCTCGTGTGGAGGTTGCTTCGATTCACCACTTTATTTAAATATCTCTGTGTATTTGCAGCACGTTTATAGATTTAAAGGCATTTAAATGTCCTGAATATATACAAGTAAACCGAAATATTCTTTAAATAGACAGGTTTTCAATTTCCTTTTAAATCAATGAAGCTGCAATAATTGATCATCACCGAAGGCGGTTTGCTTCAAAGTTCTTGACCAGGTAACAATATATTATTGCGTATGCTGAGGGCTTATTTCATAAAGAAGCTAATGGCGGGAAGCATTATTATTACCATTATTTCTCGAAAGGAGACAATTACTTATTGTTACTTAAACCACTCCTGGATAACTCGATGACCCTAACACTCTGAGAAGCAATCATCAGCTATTATAGAGTTGTTTATTAGTCGCTATAGGCCTACTGGGTGAGATCTTACAGAAAAAAAAATGAAAGGAGAGCTTATCTTTATCTAAAGACTGACAGGTTTGGTCGATAGCAATGGGAGAAAGCACGAATAATTACTCGATCCATCCCTCCAATTGGATTTGATGCTTTATTCCATTGCCCTAAAGTTTAATGATTTAGCTCTTAATGACTGGCCAGTCATTTAGAATTCCATGTCTATTCTACTGACATCCATATTGATAATACCAATAGCATTTTCCAGAAATCAACAACCTTTACATACCAATGAAGGAACGATTAGTCGAAAATAAATCAGCTAGCTTTAAAACCATACACTGGCAATAATTAGCCATTGAGTGCGGCTGTTTTTACGCATATATCTCGCGAGTCTGTACCAGACAAGTGTAGATGCATGTTTACGTGGTTCATGAGTTCAATCAGGTGTTCTTTTGCTTGTCTCAGTACGGTTTTGCCATTTACTCAGACAAGAATCGTCTATCACCGACTCTCTGGTAAATCTGTTCTTGTGCTCTTGTGAAATACTAGTAGGTCTACCAGTTTTATTTAGTAGCTAGTATATCATTCCTTCTCTTGTATTTGGTCGTTTTAGGTGGAGGTGCCTTTGAAGTAGTCCTACGCAATTGCTCGCTGACGTAAGGACAAGAAATCAAGAAAACAAGAAATCATACTTCAACAAGCCACGGGGATTTCTCTTATATGATCAGAAAATACTGAGTGCGAAGAAGACTTCGAATAAGTAACTGGTGTTAAACCTGTTTGAGTTTCCTCAATTCGTAGGGTTCTAGTTATAAACTGACTTTCGCAAAACTATCGATATGTATAGATTATCGTGCGTGATGTTGTTGTGGACATTTTGTACCCTGTTTGAGACATTCCGCTGTGCTCCTTTGGCACACCGGTATGATTTTGGCACCGTTGACCCACCATCAACACCTAAGTTCATCATGGAGGTAGCCGAAGATGCCAACGTGTCTCGCGCAGCAAGCACTATAGGTGAAGATGAGGACGATCATCAGAGTGATAGTAAACCAACGTATATCAGTAAAAAGAAGTTCGAGGCAGAAACCATTGCACGCCGAACTGATTCTTATGCTACGGGTAAGGTGCACGCCCGTCCTCTAGCGTCGCACCCGGAGCTCCTGTCAACAACTGCAGATGCAACTGATGGGATTTTTCTCGAGTTTCTGCGAGAGCTTGGGCAACTTGAAAGGTATTTTGATAAGGAAGAACCCAAGAAGAATGCGGACCCTGAACTGTATGATTTTAATTCGAAATCAAACGTTGAAGGCAAAGCATCATCTGCGGGTCTTATTCCGAAAATTTCGGACCTTCAAGAAGACGTGGAAATTAATCAGACAGCAAAGAGGCTGAGGGCAGATAAACTGAAACATCTCTTCGCCCCGGCTTATGAATTTAAGCACGACGTCCAAGAGACGCATGAAGCAAAGATGAGAACAGAAATGGAAAAAGTACTGCCATCACCCGAATACGCCTTCCGTCAAGCCGTTCAGAAAGTCAGAAAAGGACACGGTAAAGATCAACCAGTGCTTGAAAAATCTAACTTCGGCCGGCATCCAACAGCTGACTTAGAACTGGTACGGACCAGGGGAATCCGACTGTCGAAACTTTCTGCGCAAAATAAGGATGCAGATTACAGCATAGATATCAATCCTCCGCCACCTGTCATCTACCATCACGTACATGTATATTTGGACCCTGGGAGTGGAGAGGAGACGTCTGATATCAAATCTGAAGCAGACGATCGTAATGAGAGATATCAAGTGGCGCCACCTGCGGGCAACACCAATCATTATCAAGAGGCTTTAGACGTGACAGGCGAAGGGCTGAATATTACCGACATTGACAAAGATCCGGATTGGAGACTTCTTATATTGCTTATCCAAAAAGAGCTAAATCGAGAAAATGTTTCTAAATGGGACATAGAAAACAGCGGAGACGGACAAATAAATTAAACGAGTGAATAATGATATTTAACTGTGCAAACAGTTGCTACATTTTATTAAAGGCAGTAATGGCTTATATCGCATTGCAAGGTGCTTGTGTGGTTTAGTATTCCGTTTCAATATACGACCGCAAATATTTTAAAACATCGGCTCGTAGGCTCTGTTTGCGATCCAACTTCTGCCACTTGGTACTGAACGTGTACATGTATCGTTATAATTTATTGTTTGTGCATTATAAACTTCATTTCAAGTCATTTATTTGTTTGATCATCTGCTTGTCTTATTTTTCTTTTTTTGTTTATAATCTATAAATTTGTTTCTATTCTTCTTAAGGCGCTATATGTAGTGCGGGCGCCTGTCATTTTATTAAATAAAATCTCTCAGAAAAAAAAATAGTTTCACTGATAGAGATCCTTGATAGACTTTCATGTAATTCACTAAGTAAGGGAGATTGCTAAGTCCTTCTTAATGGAGTCTTCTGAGCTGTGATAAAGTGCATATTCTAATTTTCGCTTGTTTTTCATAATGTGTTGCACGTATATACTTGATTCAAATCGAAATTTCAAGACTACAATTGCTATTCTTGCACTAGCTGCAGCGGCACTGGCGGTAGCACGACTTCATGCTCCAACGGATGGTACAAGTCCATAACAACTATTGGTGGTAAGATAAGGGGTCACAATATGGGTTTTTAACTGTCTTTAATATTTTTTCACCATATATCTAATTACAACAAATGAACAATTTTGCTTTTAAGCAAACATGTTAAAACATGTTCAAAAACATGTTAAAAATTCGTTACAAATTTAACTTAAAAATAGCAGTGCACGTCTGGAGTCAACTGGGATGAAGCATCCCTTACCTTTACACCCACCCATCTGCTCCAAGAGTTTTTCCTCCCATGTAATGTTATATATATATATATATATATATATATATATATATATATATATATATATATATATATATACTAGTTCAAGCTGTTCGCTTCTTTTATCTTCTATTTGGTCCCAACACGTGTGAAAGTTACAAGTCTATACGATTTTAACAAAGCTTCGATGATCTTTTTTCAAGATACATACTTTGTTTTATGTTTTTATGTTTATTTTACAGGTTCTCAGTCGATCACCAAGGGGTGTATTTCCAGCAGTAGCTCTTATTCCGGTTGCTCACAAACACTGAGCTCTTTTGCTGACTACGAATATTGCGTCTGCAAGTCGTCTTATTGCAACGCGGCCCAGGCTATCAGACCTAGTATATGCCGTTCTCTCGGTATCGCGGGCCTGATAATCAGTTTGTTTCAGTACATACATACCCCGGTATGTAACTGAAAATTCTTGAAAATGGAAGACAGAGATTTTGAAAGGACGGTGTATCTTTACTTTACACAGTGAATGGATATTTGGAACATTTATGGCCGGTTGGTTTGAGATGGTGACCTTTATTAATTCAGCGAGAGTCCCCGTGGAGTTAATGCGCACTAGCTAGTGCCAACTGACTACTTCTGAATGCCCCCTATGACTCCATTCCCATAGTCACCATCAGTTTATTTAACTCGACTCTTGCTAAGTGCAATCAGCTAAACTGAATCGCACGCATTCTCTAACCAACTAGGACGCATCCTCTTGTTTCCAACTTATGCGTTTAATCACCAGCTTTTCTGTATTCTACTGAACGCCAGGAGGAGTGTTAATCTGTTAAGCTGATTGCACTCAGCGTGAGTCACAGCAGAGTTGGATCGATATATGTAAACCGATAGTGTCTATGGAAATGGGGCCTATGCGTTTCCACGCTCTTTGGGTAAAGAGTCCCAAGTCTTTGGCTTCGTTCACATGGAAAGTCTATTTTCTAAAAATCTATTTTCTATTCGCGGTATCTTATGATCACGGTCTGTGCCCTGAATATCCCGCGGCGTAATTACTGGCAGCGCGAGCCAGTTACTTACAGTAACTTATAGTAAATTTTGCTTGCAATTGTATTTTAAATCAATGTCCTATGTACACACACTGGACAAAAGAAGTGTCACCCCCTAACTCAGAGTAATAAAAGTAGGCAGATCTTGGGTACTTATAATGCCTGGTCTACTTATAATGTGACTAATGAGTATAAAACCGCTATACCATGGAACTGTATTGTTGGTCTTGTACATGTACAGCAAATGTTATTCCTGACTTACTCCAATATGGCAAGATACAGGCAATTATCTAACGGTTATAGGTGCAAGTTATCAACCTGAAGAGGCGGAATATAAGCAATTTCAGAATATCGATACAATTGAATTGTTCAGTCAGAACCGTGCAGAGGGTCTGGTATCGGTATAGAAACACTGGTTCAAGAGACAAATTGCCTCTGATGGGACGTCCAAGAAAAAATACTGGCCGTGAAGACCGACGACTGATTTTGATGTCCAGGTTGTCAAAGTTCGACACTGCTTGTCAGTTGACAACACAGTGGGACAATTTCACACATAAGAATGTGTCTGTGAAAATTGCTAGGCGTTGGTTACATGCTCAGAGAGTGTACAGCAGGGTAGCAAGACTGAAACCTCTTATATCGTTACAAAACAGGCAACGTAGAGTAAACTAGGGTCAACAGGGCTGGAACTGGACAGTTCATGACAATTGGTCCTATATATTTTTTCTGATGAGTGTCGCTTTGGTCTGACCTCTGATGACAGACGGGTACTATGCTGGCAAATTGCTGGTTAAGCATTTGAACCACATGCACTGAATTTTCGAACCCGGAGCAGCATATTCATCATGGTGTGGGGCTGCATCAGCATCCATGGCTTGGGCGAATTGATAGTGGTTAATGGAAACATGAATCACTATAAATATATCGATGTTTTGGAGTCAGGCTTGCTACCATCTATTACTGGCATGTTTGGTGACAGGAATTATCCATTTTTTCACCAGGATGACAATGCTCCTTGTAACAGGCCCAGAGCAGTTAATGCTTGGTTTAACCAACAGGACATTCGCAGGGTGATGTGGCCTGCCCAGAGTCTGGATGCAAACATAATAGAAAATGTATGGAATGATATGTCAAAACTTTTTACAAATGTCCGTTTAACCAGCAGAGAAACTCTGTTATATTCAGTGTTTCATGCTTGGGCCAGCATAATTAAGCCCTGAACGCATCAGACAATTATATGAACCCTTGCTTCGTAGACTGGCACCTATTATTAGGTCACGTGGCTATGCCACTAAGTACTAATTTTGGACTTGAAACTGCATATTTTGGTAGAATGTATATTTTGTTCTTATTTTGTGACTTTTTTTTGTGAAATTTGATGTTAATAAAATGATACCAGGAGCATATCATTCCACAGTCATTTATCTCCCCCATAGTATTGGCTCAGTAGGGGTGACACTTCTTTTGTCCAGTGTGTGTACATGTACGTTGCATAATATTCCACACTTAGTAGGCCTACCTTTTTTTCACATTATAACGAGACGAAAAGTCAAACGATCTGTTATTGTTTATCTCTGCTGAGTATTTAGTTATTTTTGTAGTTTTTCCACATATACATGTACGATCCTGAAATTCACGGTACTGATATGGACGATAACTTACAAGACTATAAGAGGGCGTTTGGAGTTTTTTTACAAACATGCTCTTCATATCTCTATATATCATTAGACAAAGTTGTACAGCCACAAGGATAAGATACAGGTCCAGGCGGAAAACCCCCGGGAGCATAAAGAAGGGAATGGACTACCGATGATATTACTTTCATATTATATGTTTTGTGTCCTTCAGTGCTTTTAATTAACGAAATTGTACTGTTGACGATATAAAGATATTTATCCACATGTATACACGTGTGCAAGTGTGTGTGTATGTGTGTGTGTACTTGTGTATGTGTTTGACACTATATTTTTATATAGAATGTGTTTAATATAGAATGTATATGATACATAATTGCATATACATGTATATGATATATTTGCATTATGTATTGTTCTCTTTTAAATTTTTTTTTGCTACGAGATTGAAAAAAAACATGTGCCATTGTTAACCTCTGATTAAAACTATTTTTTTATTTGGATATGCTTTGCCTCGCCACAGAATATATACATGCCGTTTACATTATTCACTATGGTGGTGATAGAAACTTCATGAAGGTGATCTTGACTGCGCATGCCCTGCATGTTCGTTATGCCGATGTCAAGGTATTTTGTCATTTTTCATTGTCTCAACATGTTTTCGAGATCAAAATATAGAAAACGTACTCCTGACATACAGTTTTGTCAGTTATCATTTTGTTGTTTTCAAATATATTTATTAAATGAAGGATTAAAAAAAAAACAACACTGAAGATTGTACACTTGCCATGTCATAAAATTTATTTTTATTCTTTAAGCACATATATTACGATGGAAGGAAACATTTAATACACATGTGTAACTTGGTATCAAAATATATTAGTTTTCACAGTCCTTATTTGCAAATTACCTCTAAAACTTTCTAAAATGCGTTGAGGGATGTAATGTTATTCTAAATAAAATGTTTAAGCATGCCATCTTTTAATATGGAAATTATGGAAATTAAAATGCACAATATTTATCAGTCTTTAGTGTCTGCATATATATATATATATATATATATATATATATATATATATATATATATATATATATATATATATATATATATATATGTCTGATAATGAGAGGAATAAAAAAATCATAAATATAATTATTATTAAAATTACCATGATCATTATTCAGAGACTAAAATCCGAAAATATTGAAAAGATTTCTCAATGTACGTGTAGAAGAAAGGAAACATCCTCTGTACAATCTATATAATAGTTTGCTTTTCCTATCTCGTCAATCCTACACTTCTTGGACGTTTTGCCTTGCCCCCCCCCCCCCCCCCCCCCCCCCACCACCACCACCACGGACTTGAAACGTGCCTGCATGTTTCCTCTTTTTTCCATTCCGATTTAGCTGCATTGACGTTCTCTTTCATTATTTTTGGTAGCCAGCACGTCGTTCAGGAATCAATTGCTTGAAAATCATCGATTTTATACTAAAAAAGGATACAGATTTCGTCATAGATATTAATCCTCCGACAACAATCATCTACGTACATGTATATTTGGACCCTGGGGGTGGAGGGGAGACGTCTGATATCAAAACTGCAGCAGACGATCGCTATGAGAGATACCAAGTGGCGCCATCTGCAGGCATTATCAAGAGGCTTTAGACGTGACAGGCGAAGGGCTGAATATTACTGACAATGGCAAAGATCTGAATTGGAGACTTCTTATGTTGTTTCTCCAGAAAGAACTGAATCAAAACAAGGTTTCTATTTGGGACATAGAAAACAGCGGAGACAGCAAATAAATAAAAAAGTGAATAATAATTTTCAGCTGTGTAAACAGAATTATATTTAGGTCAATATTGGCTTAGCCTATATCACATTGCATGGCACTTTTGTGGCTTAGTATTCCTTTTCAGCGTACGATAGCAATCATTTCATTGCTTTTACCTTTGTAGGTCCTGTGTACGTAGCGTTAAATGCCGAGATGTTGTACTGTATGTGCGTTGTAACGTCATTTGAACGACATTTATTTTTTTTTATTCATCTGCGTGGCTATATTGTGGTTTATAATCAATATTTTTTCTCTTCTCCTTAACATGTTATAACTCCTGCAAAATGCCTGCTATTTTATTAAATAAGATATCTTTCAGAAAATGAAACTGGTTTCACTTATGTAAAGATCCTCGATAGATTTTCAAGTGTTCGACCGAAGTTCATGAAATCGATAAGTCCTTTTTATGTCTTTGTTGTAGCTAAAACTAAAAATCAATACTTGCAGCTCTGAACTAAGACGCACATTGCAGTTCTCTGCTAGTTTTTCATAAAGCGTAGTATGTAAATACAAACGCTTCTTTAATATTTAAATATACATTATGTCAGCCTCCATACACTTTTTGTCTTGTTTCAGGCAAAGCAGAGGCCAGGGCAGCTATCAATAGAAAACTTGGGCGACCTGTGACTTTAGAGTTATTCAGTAGAGTTATTCAGACACCGCCGGCATTATTCGTTTGAACGTTGTGCTGCTCCGTGATCAGCATTTAAAGTCATTCATGCAGGCATGGATTATGGCCTTTAGTGAGGTTAACTTTACCTCCCCTCCCCTCTTTCGACGTTAACTTATTGTTTTCTTGCCCTCGTTTATGGGCTGTTCTTCTGTAACTAGGGTCTTTACAAAGTGTCGTTAGGGAAAACATTGTTGACGGTAGTTTCACCTCACGGCCATCTTAACACTAAAAAAGAAACTGTTCGATATTTTATAGACAACAACAACCAGAATTGCGGAAGAAACGGTGAGTTTTGAAGTAGTTAGCCAACTGATGCCTTGTTATATTCTAGAAAATGTGTTGTGCAATTTCAGTTCAAATTACTGTACTAGTGTACTGATATTTTAAGGTAGCGACTTATCTCCATGTAGATAAGATGTTTCCTGACTTCAAGAGGTCGCTTGTAAACATGGCCCCATTTATATATCTCACTTCACCCAGGGTGGTGTATTTTTTTTAAACATTAAATTCGTTTTTTAGCAGGGCACTAACAATCATGTATAAACCATGGAGATTGTGGTTTCTTCAACTTCTATTGATCATCTTTGTGCGCAGCTCGGAGGCAGGCAGTAAGTATTACATGTATATTGCGGAGTGGGATTCGGGGCACGAAGATAGATTCAGGCCCCTTACTTTCCCACAAGATCAGTTTGTATACATTTTTAGAAACGTTTTCTGGGCTCCATATTTCGAAATGTCCCTGTGTTCCAATTTCGAAGGTATTTCTGCCAAACAATGAAACAATGTGGTGAAGGAGGGCATTAATCCTGAACACCCTGGATCCCTGTCCTCTGATCACAGGGGTTTATACAATCTGCTATAAGACTGGAGAATTTCTACTCACTTCTGGAGCCCCGCTGTTTTTATTTTTCTATTATATTCACCAACTGACAGTTTCGGCAACACTTCCAAAATACAAAAAATCTCTCGCCATTTTCTATTTATACGAATGACAGCAGCTTTACGAAACTTTACGAAAAAAAAAAAAAAAAAAAAAAAAAAACAGTGCATAAGAGATAATCTTTGGAGTCGATCTTACAAAGATGATTGTCTTTCTTTCTAATTTAGCATACTACCGGTACCTGGATAACTACTATTCTCACTGCAGTGATCAAGAGACCGTCTACTCTTCTGACATCTATTACTTGGATCCAACGTATTATTCCTATTATACCTATGCACCGAGCTCCTGCTACATGAGGTTTTACTCCTCTTCCTCCTCCTATGTCCTGAGTGCATATGTATACAGTGTCAGCATGTCGAGTTGTACACCGTACGTGACAATACGTGATGGATATTCCTCATCATCTTCAGTACTGGTAAGAAACAAAACGTAAATGCATGTATTCGGTTTGCTTGTATAGAAACAACCTAAACAGGCTGTTTTTGAACAGCATGATGATAGCTTTCTGGCTTAAGAATATCATTAATGAGTCTACAATGAGTCCTTTGTGAGTGCCAAAACGTACATCTTAAAGCGTACACGTTGGCTCATAAGTTGTAGTATATATAATAATGATAAATGAAATGCACGCTAGTTCGTGAGGTCACATACGGGTAACTCAGGGCACTTGATACATGTACATGTACGTCATAATACTACCCAGATATTAAGGCATATGGCGTGGTTTTGAACGTAAGTTATCTTGGGAAAATTCATATACAGAAAGACAGTGGACAGTAAACTCGCACTTTTAAGAAAAAAAGCTATCTAAAACGTGTCGCCAGATTAACCTTGTATATACCAAAAACGGAGGGACAAAACAATTCCTCTTTTAATCTTATCAATAACTGGCTCTCCATTTACAGATACTAGGAAAGTTACATTGGTATACAAGTCTCTAAATGGCCAACCACCTTTTTACATGAGTTATTTATTTTATAATGAAATATCTACTGTATCAAAGAGAAAGACCAGATCTTCAACCAAAGAGCAGTTTAATTTGTGAGATGACAAATACAGAGGCATTTTATTCACTGCAGGTCTATACTTATTACAGGGATTAGAAATTTTAAATCATTAAAAAGTTTTGAATTAGTTCTTTTTATTTTTATCGGAAATGAGGATTGTTGTCGTTATTGGTTTAATCTTTATTTATGTTTTATTTTCATTTTAATAGTCTTATTTATATATTAGTTTTATTCAGATGTTATTTTGAAAGTCTTAACACACTTTTTAATTTTTTTATTAACTGAGTAAATGTTTCATAACGTACTTTTACTTACCGCATGAGGGCCACGGGGAAGATAAAATTTTAATTTAATAAATTTTAATAAAGAAAGAAAGAAAGAAATGGAAAATCATTTTTTCGTGCGAAAAAGAGCGATATCCACACAGTCTCTCGTAATCGGTCTTTTGTCAGAGTTTTAAGAAAATATACAAATATCATAACTATTCATGCTTCAACTTCATTTCAGCGAACTGTCAGATGTACGAGCACCTCATCTGGCACGTACTATTCCACTGGACGTTATCTGTATGTGTACTACTATAGAGGTTATGCCACAGGACACGACTTCAGAATTAAAATCCAAAGGGCTCTGACAGGTGCGTCTTCCCCCTTGTCCTCTCTCTCTCAGTTTGTGTGTATAATTTGTAATCTGTAGCTAGCATATACATACCGGTACAGTTTTTGCAGCAGGTAAAAGAAAGCCAAAATTAGAAAGAAACAGGCGACGCTAATTTAGAAAAATATGTAATTACCATTTCTCTTCGGACTTTTTTCAGGGTACACTTGCTATTCATGCACTAGCTGCAGCAGCACTGGCGGTAGCACGACACAATGCTCCTATGGATGTTCCAAGACTGTAACAACTTACAGTGGTAAGTTTAAGGGTCCCAATATGGTGATTTAACTGTGTTAAATATTTTTTCTCTCATATATCTTGACTACGTTGATACCATGGGCGTCCGCAGAAAATTTTCCAGGGGGGGGGGGGGGGGGGTCAAAGTCATTGAAGGGGGAGATAATGATTGGCTGGGTTCCCGCAATTAACTTGCCCGCCAAAACTTCGGGGGGGGGGGGGGGGGGGGGGGGGGCAAGTGACCCCACTAACCCCCTCCCCCCTGCGGACGCCCATGGTTGATAATGATTTCTCATTTCAGTGTTGAATGGACGTTAATGCCAAAAAGTGATTTAAGATTCTAAAACAAAATCGTGTAAGATTTCAACTTTAAAATTGTCAATTGCGTGGAAATTGGAGTGTCAGTCAATTTACAAGCTTTTGTGATATTTTCTCTTGGTTAAAATTCTTTGGTCAAACTCCATACAGTCACTTCTTTTATTTTTTACCCCCCCCCCCCCCCCCCCCCCCCCAGTCATAGGTTCTGGTCTTACTTTTTGGTAAAGGATATAAGCCTAGGCGATTTTTGTACGTACATGTTTTGATTTCAAGATACAATTAACGTCCGTTTGTTGCTCATGTTACAGGTTATCAGGTGATCAACAAGGGGTGCATGTCCAGCAGCAGTGTTTCGACTGGTTGCGTTAAATCAAACTATTTACTCGAGTACGAGTATTGCTACTGCAGGTCGTCCTATTGCAACGCTGCCCAGGTTACCAGATCCGGTATGCTCCGTCCTCTCGGCATCGCGGGGCTGATAATCAGTTTGTTTCAGTATATGCACGTGTAAATGGATTTTTTTTCGATAGGAAAGAGAAAGATTTTAAAGGGACTGTGTATTTTCACTTAATAATCATTGCCAATTTGTTTGGACGAACTTACATGTATATACAGGTATCGGTATATTGCATGACATTCTGTACTTAGTGTTTATTATTACTAGAAGATATATCATTGTATCGGGTATGGTTTTATCTCTAATGAATGGCTTTATTTTATGTCGTTTTACCACATGTATGATGCATAATATTTGAAGGGAAGAATGAACTTCACGTACTGTATAGGTGATTATACATATTGTGTGAGTGCTTGTGTCCATTTAGATGCATTAGTTTCTTTTTACAAATCCAATATTTATACGACTATATGTCAAAAACCAGACTTATATAGCCAAAGTGTTAAGGAAATGGAAGGTCTCCTACAAGTAGGGGAATTCCGGGATCACAAAAAGAACAGAATAAAACCCAAGGTTTTCTATTTTCATACATTTATGGTGTGCTGTGTCATATCTAAGTGGTTTGAATTCATTCAAATTGTACTGTTAGTTGTACATTGTTAGTTGTGCATATTTACCAAACTTGTTTTTTCTTTGCATTTTTGATTTATAGATTTTAATTTGGCTGTCATTTGTTCTTTGGTTTACGTAGCAATTATATGATATCAAAATCACATACGTGTATTTATTAACTAATATTTTGTACCCTGTTTTGGCTTTGTACTGGGAGTTCTATTTAGGTGTCATTGCTTATCTCTAATTCAAAACTATTTTGTGCTTTATTTTGATATTTTAAGATCGCAGTATAGTATAACATACAGTATATTATTTGTATTATTTACTTTATAATGAAGAGAGATAGTGTGCTGCTTTTTCCTGATCCAATGCCAAGGTATCATGTTATTCATCATTTTGTCTAAACAAGTTTTCAAGATCAAAATAAATGGGAGTTTACTTATGACATATAGTTTTGTCGTTCATTATTTTGATGCAGGTTCAAATCATATCAGTTTAATGACGAATTTTAGGTACACAGCACATTTTCCGCTTGTGAAATAATTCGTATCCTCTTTAACAATATTAAGTTATATTACGATGGAAGGAAATCTTAGATATACAGGGGTGGACCCGTAATTATTTGAATGGGGGTTCCGCGGGTGTGAAGCCCACATTCTCCCCCCCCCCCCCCCCTTTGACGTGGGGTTCGGGGCCCGCTGAAGAGGATTTACAATCGCAATATGTATGTCCTTGCAGAAACAGCTATCGTGGCCATCTAGATCACCAGATATAGAAAATCTTCGGTATCAATTACTTGCTGACTGATACCTGGAATGCTATTCCAGACAAAAATCAAGAAACCTGTCAGATGGAATGCCTTGCCGCTTGATAGCCCTGGTAGCAGCGACATGAGCCCAGACGTGCAGAACGCCATTGCTGCAACGAAACACTAGTATCCCTAACGAAACCATCAGTAGACCAACGATTGGTGCCACTTCACCCAATCAGAGCTATCTCGTTACACATCAATCATGTGGGAATGCCCGATGTTTAATCAGAATTATAACAGCGGAGTAAGAGCATCAAGCTTTGTTGCGTATGTTGAGATTGCCATAGGTGTCAACTGTGGTCAGGTCAAAATCAGTGATTATTACCCCGGCAACACGGGCACAGAGATACAATGAATAGTGAAAAAAAAACTCAATTTAATTCCTTTCTTAAATTTCGTGCCAAAGAATAAAGTATCATTATTAAAATGTGTCAGAATTTTAGGTATTCGTAAATAGTTTACCTACTGGTGTTGGAATAAAGATGTCTTAAGCCCGATATTTGCACCTTCTTTTATATGCTGTTTTTAGTAACCAGGGTATTTTTGTCCTTTTAAAGTTTTTCTCACAGTTTTTCTGTATGCCCATGTCTTCAGAAATTAATGTCATGCAGCATTCTCTCAAAACAAGTTCTAAAGACCAAAATAAATGGAAATTTACTCCTTGTTCCCTAGCATTTGGAAACTGTCTTCAAGTCATATTAATTGAATGAATTCCAGGACTTTAAGAACACAACACTGTAAATTGTGACACTTGTCATACCGTGAAATAATTTACTTCAAACTGAATATACACATATTAATACGCAGACCACAAAGACAGTAAAGGGACCCCTCTTCAACAGTATAGTGAAATATAATATATATATATATATATATATATATATATATAAATATATATATATATATATATATATATATATATAAAATATAAAATATACAATGAAATAAGAAATTAATACACATTTGCACCTATGTACTGCAATCAACTGGTCTACACAGTATTTTTTTTTGCGTATTTTCTCAGATGTGTTGAAGAATGTTATGGAATTCTAAATAAAGTATTTAAGCACGTTTTATAAAAGCATAATACTTATCAGTCTGGGGTGTCTATATATGTAAATAATAATAATAATAATAATAATAATAATAATAATAATAATATATTATTAATAATAATAATTATAATAATAATAATTATAATAATAATAATAATTATTATTATTATTATTATTATTATTGTTCATAGTCTAAAATCCAAATATTTTCAACAGATATAACAACGTAAATGCATCTCTGCAATACACCTATCTCCCTTGGAATGAAAGACGAACTATCACACGTACAGTTTAAGACTTCGAGTGACAATTTTTGCAAAAAGAACGCGAGAACTAGCTTAAGCACATTTCATTCGGTACAGGCAGAGAATTTTTGTCAAGCTTTAATGCAGCGCACTGTGGTCAACTGGATCACAGCTATGGCCACGTAATCAATATGTTTGTTTTTTCAATCCTGTTCCTGTCTTTCAAATGCGAATTGTACCATGTGGATTAAAGGTGGTCCATGGCAAAGCCATCAATATACATTACCGTTTGCTTAATCCTCGTCTTACAATTCTTGAAAATTACTTTTGCTTGTTTTTCTTTTCATGTATTCAGTCCAACTCTTCTTGGGCGTTTTGACTTGGTTTCCCCGCGGACTTGAAACGTGCCTCTATCATCTTCCTTTTCTCTTCTAATTTGGCTGCATTGCCGCTCTCCTCCATTCTTTGTTTGTTCCCTTGTCCAGAGTAGTTTCTTCTGAATCCCTCAGGTGTCACTCTCAAACGTATCTGGTCAATTGGAGAGACACGGATTCGTAGATTAGGCGTGTCTTGGGGAAATCCAGCTCGACCAAATAGAAATTTGGCTTTAGGAAGTTGTCTATCGTTTCCAACAGCCCCTTGGGGTTGATCACCCATAGGACCAGCGGTAGTGCCTTTTTTGTTCTCATCGTCGCGCGCATTTTTGGAGGAGGTCAACGACCCAAACGGAGGACGGGCACCCGGTGGAGAATGGTCTTTCGAATTACCGGTAGTGCTCATCCTGTTTCGCACATTTTCAAACTGTCCAGCCGCTGAATGCTCAGATGCCGTTTTACTTGCGGGGGTAACTTGTTGGTTAGGGCCCCTTTACACTGGACGGCGTCCTTTCTGCGTCCCTTCTGCGTTCAAAAATGTGGTCAGGACGCTCAACGATCGCCAAAGCAATTAAATCGTGTCTCAGTGTAAAGGCGTCTGCGTCCCTTGTGCGTCCTTTGAACGACCGAATCTTGATTTTACCTGTAAAACTGCGAGCAACCTGCCTGCCTCCACTGTACGTCCCCTGTGCAAACCAAGGCGTCCATTGCGATGTTAGAGCGACCATAAAGCATTCTTGCTGTGTTCTCTGTACCTTCATCGGCGATCAGTGGCGTCTATTCTACGATCATTTTGCATCCTGTTTGACCGATGAGCGTTGTTTGGGCGTCCTCTATATTCTAACTCATATTTTTTCATCGGTTCTAACCAGATTATCCAATAAAGAACATTTCCAGCACACAAAACAAATAAATGGGAATAAACGCTTAAAACTATAGTGATGCAAGGTCTGCATGGACTGATAATCAGCCAGATGCTCATTGTTATCCTTATAAGAAGGATGGATAGGCGCCGAAAACGAAAAAGTGTGACTGACACAGCATAGATTATTTGAATCCGTTTTCAAAAGACGCATTCTGTAAAAGGTTCTGGCAATTAATACATCTTGTAAAAAGGCAAAATATTCGTTTTAATAATAACCTTAAAAAAAGGATCATTTCATGAATTTTAGGGGAAAAAACAATCGGAGGCTGATATGAGACCACTGTTGCCCTTAGAATTCCTGTCTGGTGAAAAATACCTCAGCACGGCCCCGTTTGAGAGTGAAAAAAAAATGTTCTACGTGCCGAACACTGGACGATCTTTGCGTTTTCATTCTGCAACCAAAGCGATGCTTGTGCCTCCTTTCTACGACCGCGGCGATGCTTGTGCGTCCTCTCTGCGACCGCGGCGATGCTTGTGCGTCCTCTCTGCGACCGCGGCGGTGCTTGTGCGTCCTCTCTGCGACCGCGGCGATGCTTGTGCGTCCTTTCTGCGTCCATTGAGCGACCATCCTCCATCGCGTTCTCTCTGCGATTGTTTTGAACATGCTCAAAACTTCGCGGCGTCCGTGGCGTCCTCGGCGATGCTTGAACGTTCTTTGTGCGACCTTGGCGATCACTGTGCGTTCTTTGAGCGTCCGACGGCGTCCTGGCCAGTTTCATGGTCGCACAAAGGACGCAGAAAGGACGCCGTCCAGTGTAAAGGGGGTTTTAGTTGCTTCGCTGTCTGGCACAGTTCCACTTGCAGAACTCTTGTTTCTTGCGAGCGAGGTTATCGTATCCCACGCTGCAAAAAGGGTTTCTGGGTTTTCTTTCATCCAAGTCAAGATGCGAGACCCAGTCCCTGAAATCAACGTATAAAACGAACATAAGATTACTGCATGATTTTAAACTATTTTCTACAATAATTACCTTCAAGCTATTCAACTTCATTTCGCGAATCACCTTAAAGTGATCATGCATTGCCAGCTTGTTTTCCGTCCAATTTGAAACAAGGAAGACGATTACTTCACATCGAATATAATTCTTATGTGAAACAGTTCATATTCAGAGCTAAGGGCAGTAGTATTGTCACCATACAGGCCCGTAGCCAGCAAATTCAAAAGGGGGGTTCTTTTTCTTAAAAAGCGGACCTTTTACAATGAAACTTATGTATACCTAGAATTTTTACCAAAAATGGGCCTTTTCTTGACAAAAGGGGCAGTTCTTTCGAACCCCCCGCACCCCCCTGGCTACGGGCCTGCCATACCCGGAGAGAAATGGCAAACACTCACCATCGGCTTCATTAGGTTGTTGGGAAATCTCAGCCAACTGTGACTGTCTCTTTTCCATAGTGGTCTTCAAGGTTGAGATCGTTTCCTCCATGTTCTCTTTGGTCCTGTTGTGCTCTTCCTTCACATCCTTTATGGACTTTTCTAAAAGCTGGGCTTGGGTCTTCAGTTCAGACTTCAGAAGCTCCTCGTGCTCTGCTTGCCTCTTTGCAAGTAAAGCTTTGTAACCGGCCTCGGTTTCTTGCAGCTTCTTCTCAAACTCGCCTTTCAGCATAGTCATATTGATCTGCATGCTGTTCTCAACATCGAGTATTTGTTGTTTCAACATCTCTGCTTCGCGGCACTTTGCGGCGGCATCAGCAGCTTGTCTTTTGGCTTCTTCTTCTACTTCAGCCTTTTCCCTGTCCATTTTAGTCATTGCCTAAATAAATAATATATATTGTTTCTTACTTCTTGTTTCTTATCTTTGTATTTCGCTAAGTAATTTTGAGGTCTTAAACTACCTGGTTTATTATGATTTCTAAACTTGTGGGCAATATTAGTTTATTCTTCTTTCCACTCTTCAAAGAAGTAAGAATCTCTACTAAGAGAGAGGGTGTCTAATTTTACCTTATCTCCAGCTAAAATGGCCTCTTCTTGATCTTGTTTTTCGGCAAGAAATTTAGCCAACAGCTCCTCCGCTGCTGGACCCTTTCCTTCAGATTTTTCGAACTTCATCACAATGGTATCTATCTCTCCCCTATATTTTTCATAGCCGCCGGGGACGCTGAAGGCTGCCTCATCTAGCTTTGGCTTCAGTGACTCCTGTACAAGGGCTTTTAAAAGGAGGTCGCACTTTTGGACAGATGCCTGCCAATTATTTTCTGTGTAGATCCGGTAGCAGTTGTCAAGTGCAGCCTACAATTATTAAGCAGCAGAAGCATGAAACGCATTTCAACAGGTAATGGCGGGAAAGTTTTTATTGAATGCATGTGTTTCTTGGGTTAACAAGGGAACGAAAGGATCGAAGGAGACAGTTATTACAGATTTCTCACCGTCATCTATCTCTTCTCATGACACGGAAAACGAGGACGACTTTTTACAAGAGAATCAATTAATATAGGTTAAGTAACATCTCAATGTATCGGTTCAAATGTCTGAAAAGATATTGAAGAAAGAGTCTGGGAATGAAGAAAGAGTCTTGGAATTGAAGAAAGAGTCTGGGAATGTCCATTCCATTGGACCTCACCTGCATTTTCTGCGAATATTGGCCGTGAGAGTCGAGCATGGCATTTGCATGGTACAGCTTCACAGCGGAGTCAAAGGCTGATTTATGTTTCTCAGAGAGAACCCCGATGTCAACCGGCAGAGCTTTGCCCAAGGCGTTGTCCATCTCTTCCATATATGCAGCCGAGGCCAGGTCAATCGCCCGTTCACATTCGTTCCTTCCCATCACTGTCACTGCGCTCTGGACACATGGCACTGCCCCGTCATTGATGGCGTCTACATAGGACTTGGCTAACTGAAGTAATCCTATGGAAAGAAGTTTATATGCATTGTGGAATTGAAGTGGGTCAATTCAAATAGATAGCTGGAAGCCAGTGCCAAAAAGCTAACGATTTTAACCATGAATTTAAACCATTAAACCGTTGGATTTTTTGTCTCATAAATGCAACGTTGTTGTATTATTATTTTCACAATTTGTTGCATTGACCTATTAAAAATTTATTTATGTTTTATAAAACTAATTTAGCAATTTTGCAAATGACTTTGCATATTTCTACACATTAACAATAATAAAAACACTTACTTCTGCCGCTTATAATGCATCCACCAACGTTCATCTGCATCTTCTGCTCCAAAATCCAGTTTTTGAAGTCTTCTGACTGCTGGACAAACTGGGGCTTTAGGTCTTCAGTATTCAGGGTGTCCAAGGTCTGTAACTTGGAATCCTCTTCAACAGGTCTGCATAGCGTAAAGCACTTCCTGCCGCTGAAAAACGAACCGATGCATTCTCTGGGAAAATTATAGTCGCGAACAGCTCGACTTTTTCCTGGCTTGAGCTGCAGCGCCCTCTCGAGATATTCATCTTCTGTGCAAGGTTTACCATCAAGCTGAAGTTCTAGTGCGAAGTCACGGACTACCCAAACAAAGAAGGGGAAAGAACCGTCGAAGTTTTCACCGGTTTCCTCGTCGGCTGTGTTCTGAAGCTTGATGTGCTCCGTCAGTGATGTAATGAAACCACCAAGTTGAGGAAAATGGATCTAAGACATTTTTCAATTTTATAATATATATACAAGTACGTGAGACGTTGGTTGAGTATTCTTACAAGCAACTAAGTATTTAAAACTAATACATATGATAAAGTTATGGGAAATTTTTCAATTTTTTAATAATTGTGCAAAGTTTTTTTTTGAAAAGTTTCAAAATTTCTAAACAAGTTTTGTCTATCATTACAAATTGAAACTTAATTAAACTGAATTAAAATAAACAACTCTGTAATTGAACTGTAGAGCATTATTCCTAACCATTTAAGGTTCAGAATTATTACGTTGTATACCAGAAGTTATTTCTTTGTGAGTTATCCGCAGATAAAAAAATCACGAATAAAGAAAATTATGTAAAGGATACTGAAGGCTTCTGATGGCGTCTTCACTTATTGTACCCATACTATTATACACCAAGCAACTTGACAAAAGCACGGCTAACGCAAATATCTGGTTGTCATGGTTTTCGTCGCCCTTTTCGGGGTCAGACAATCCTTCCGTGTCCAAGAGCACCAAGCCTCGGTTTGAATCTCCTGGGTGTGGCCGGTACCATAACCAGATTCCCTTGGTTTTGGACTGGATCGTGGACCCTAAGGCAAAGCCATTGCTCTCGCCGAACAGTAAGTTCATCAAGTAGGACTTTCCCGTACGATACTTTCCTGTAACACTGATTACGCTTACAGGGATATCGATGTTTTGCAGAGCTGTTATTGCATCTTTGCTGACCTCAAGCTTCCCATTTTCAGACGTCCCGATAAAAAGTACTGGTTTATCCATAAACCCGGGTTCCTAATAAAGAATTTAAAGTCATAAACTCTTGAATCAAAGTATGAACATCCCTAAGCTTGCTGACATAATGAGTGTAGTTTTTTCATTTATACATGCTGCACATGTATAGCTGAACATACATCTATGTATGTCGGAATCAGATGTACACACACTGGACAATAGAAGTGCCACCCCTACTGAACCAATACTATGAAGGAGATAAATGACTGTGGAATGATATGCTCCTGGTATCATTTTATTAACATCAAATTTCACAAAAAATCACAAAATGAGAACAAAATTAACATTTTACCAAAATATGCAGTTTCATGTCTAAAATTAGTACTTAGTGGCATAGCCACGTGACATAATAATAGGTGCCAGTCTACGAGGCAAGGATTCATATAATTGTCTGATGCGTTCAGGGCTTATGCTGGCCCAAATATGAAACACTGAATATAATAGGGTTTCTCTGCTGGTTGGACGGGCATTTGTCAAAAGTTTTGACATATCATTCCACACATTTGCTATTATTTTTGCATCCGGACACTGGGCAGGCCACATCACCCTGCGAATGTCCTGTTGATCAAACCAATCATCAACTGCTCTGGGCCTGTGACAAGGAGCATTGTCATCGTGGTGAACAAATGGATAATTCCTGTTACCCATAATGTTAGTAATAGATGGTAGCAAGCCTGACTCAAAAACATCGATATATTTCTAGTGATTCATGTTTCCATCAACCACTATCAATTCGCCCACCCTATGGATGCTGATGCAGCCCCACACCATGATGAATATGCTGCTCCTGGTTCGCAAATTCAGTGGATGTGGTTCAAATGCTTTACCAGCAGTTCGCCAGCATCGCACCCGTCTGTCATCAGAGGTCAGACCAAAGCGACACTCATCAGAAAAAATATATAGGACCAATTGTCATGGACTGTCCAGTTTCAGATCCTGTTGACCCTAGTTCACTCTACTTTGCCAATTTTGTAACGATATAAGAGGGTTCAGTCTTGCTACCCTGCTGTACAATCCAGGAGCATGTAACCGACACCTAGCAATTTTCACAGATCCATTCTTATGTGTGAAATTGTTCCACTGTGTTGTCAACTGACAAGCAGTGTCGAACTGTGGCAACCTGGACATCAAAATCACTCGTCGGTCATCACGGCCAGTAGTTTTTCTTGGACGACACATCAGAGCCATACCGAGACCAGACCCTCTGCACGGTTCTGACTGAACAATTCAATTGTATCGCTATTCTAAAATTGCTTATATTCCACTTCTTCAGGTTAATAACGTGCACCTATAACCGTTAGATAATTGCCTGTATCTTGCCATATTGGAGGAAGACAGGAATAACATTTGCTGTACATGTGCCAGACCAACAATACAATTCCATGGTATAGCTGCTTTATACTCATTAGTCACATTATAAGTAGACCAGGCATTATTACTACCCAAGATCTGACTACTTTTATTACTCTGAGTTAGGGGGTGACACTTCTATTGTCCAGTGTGTGTATATCCCAGTTTGTTCATTAACTGTGAACCTGTTCCTTATGCCATCGAATAATTTTCTGGAAGCAGTTATCAAAGCCCTGATAAACGTGGCAATTTAAATTATTATAAAGGAAAATGATTAACGTTCTCGGACATTGAAGAAAGTTGGATGCCTGTTAGACGTAAGCACTGGTAAAACATGGCTAGTCACCGCTGGTTCAGAGGGCGTTGCCTTTGATATTGCTGTGCAAAATCACAAGGTAACACAGATCGAGTGCCATGTATACGTTATTCGGTTAGTAAAATAAACACCCTTTTAAACTTTTAATGTCAGCTGCTACTTGCCATTCGGTTATGTGTTAGCAAACGAAATAACACTGTTTAAAAACACATTTATTGCTTTCTCTTTATTAAACCATTAGTGGTCTGAGTTTTACTTTTGAAAGTCATTTTAGCCTTTATTGTATTTATTTTTCATTACTCCATCCTCTTTTACACAAACTTTCAGATGCCCCTGCAAAAAATAATTATGATTATTTATTGAATTTTAGATTTTAAGTTTTTTATTCTCATTTAGTTCTATTCGCATATCCTATATTATATTATCATTATTTTAATTTATAAATTTGTTAATTTTATTCTCACTCCATTTTATGTTTAACTTCAACCTTTTGGTTACCATGTCTTAATAAACGTACTTACTTACTAAAGCAAACAATAAGTTTTTTTCCGACAAGTAACCTGAGTGCGTAAAATATAAACTCAATTTCATGAAAATAAAATCATGACAGGCTTTGCGTTAGTTGGTTATCGTTTGCGTTTGTTTTCATACCCTTTACTTTGCATATAGTGTTGTTTCATATGGTTCATTGCACGTATTTGATATACTAGAAGATTTTTGACTATTCTGTATCACTCTACTAATTTTCTCAAATATAATGCGCGGATGAAAGTGAGGGGAATATTACCGGGCCTACTTTCGTTGTCCCTAAGCAATAATGATATTTACACATATTTTCAGTGCATACGAACATAAGCAACACCAATGAAAAAATAACGGACCTGCTTTGCCTTGACCAAATTATCAATAAAACAAAATAAAACTCTCTTGAATATAACACATCTATTTTCAAAACATATTTCGTTGCATGTACAGTATGAAGTTATTTGTATGACTGTAGCGATGTTGAATACATGTACAATTCAAGCACACAAATGTGCTTAATGCAAATACAATACATTAAATGTAAGTTTACACTTACACGAATATTTAGCGATGTTAAAATACATGTAAGCGGCATTAATAGATTTCCACTTAGAAATAATACTTACGGTTAATTTGAAAGTGAGCTTTAGAGTATTAAGCATTTATTGCTATTTGATTTGTACACACTGAAAGAGAGAGAGAGAGAGACTTCACGACGCAATCTCCATTTTTTAACTAAAAAGTTAAGTTGACATTGGGGAATAACATACAGAAAGTTAACAGTCAATAGAGACTTGTAATATATTGCAAAGTGTTATCTGAATCATCACAAGCAGTTTAATGTATGTTCCGCCTTGTTAGGAATTCAAAAAATTTTCTTTAAGAGGCCTCCTCCAATTCCTTCAAAAAATCCTGACACAACTCCTCCAAGTAATTCGCCTAAAAATCCCCCAATGCCTGCAATATAAAATTAGCATCCGTTTTTACTGCTGTTGCTGGGTCAGTTACGGGAAAGTGTACTTTAGTGATCAAAAAAATTTCTTAAAAATAAAAAGACTTGCTAGCTGTCCGACAACTTCTCCAATAGAACGGACAGTACCTGAAAAACAAAGTTTCGACCAATTGTCTATTATAATAACAAAAATAAAATAAATAATTTGAAAGAACCCATCTGATTCAGTACAGCAAGACACATCTCTTACTATTTTATTCAAGTGAGGTTACTTTACAGTTACACTTGTTCATTATAACAATTAATTAAGCATTAGTGTAAATAGTTATGTTTACCTCCGCCACTTTTAGGTGGGTTTTCCTTGATTTCTTTAATAAGGTTCTCTTGACGCAACATATCTTCTTTCATCTTGGCAACCTGCTGTTGATATTGTTCCTGAAGCTCCCTCTGGTTCTGTCTCATCTCATCCAGCATTTCCTTGTGCTGCTCTGCCTGAGTGTGGAGGCCCTCCTGTAGGAGGCGCTGGTGTTCTTCTTCCTTAGTCCGCATGTCCTCCTCATGGCGCTCCTGAGTGACCCGGATTTTCTCATCAAATTCGGCTTGGACTTTTTGCATCATGGCGAGGTTGCTCTTCTCCTTGTCTACAAGTTGTTGTCGTAGCTGCACCTGTTGCTCTTCCAGGGATTTAGCCCTCAATGCCTCTTGTTGTTGCTTTTCTCTGGCCTCTGCAAGGTCTTTCTCTTTTTGTGACATCGCCTGAGAGTGAAAAGAACTCGGGTTTACTTAAAAGTACCACCAATGCACAAAAATTTCCCCAGTTAGATAATTCATTGAAAAAGACAACGAATTTAACATATTTAGATGTTAATCAATTTCTACCTTATCAGCAGTCAAAATCGCCTTCCCCTCATTTCTCTTGGCTTCATTGAACTGTGCCAGTTCCTCGTCAGCGCATGGACCCTTCCTCTCTGTGTTGGCGTATACCTCTTTTACCTTCTGATAATCTGCTTGGTACTTCCCGTACCCCCCTTTGACTGCATAGTGACCAGCCTGGATATTGCTGGCAATATCGGCATACGCGTTTTGCAGAATAGATTTGCACTTTTTTCTTGAAGCTTCTTTGTTTTTCTGCACAAACTCGTCATAGATAGACAGCAGTTGTTCCTATAAAACACAAGCACATGTTTCTACTCATTCCACTTACATGCAATCTCACCATTTTAGTTTGCAAAAACAGGACACAACAAAGGAGACTCATTTGAACAATTAAGCAGTAGTGTAAATGGTTGTTAACCTCCGCCACTTTTATGTGGGTTTTGCCTGATTTCTTTCATGAGGTTCAACACCCCAAAATATATATTTGACATTGTTTATAGTGTTAACTTTTTACTGAAATAACTTACTTGTAATTTCGTTTGAAAAATCCCCTCAGCGTCAAATACAGCTATACCCTTGTAAACACGGAGGGCTTCCTCATTGGCCTGCTCATGAAGGCTTGATAACTCATGCAGAAAAAGAGGCATGTTCGGTACAGTGGTCTTCTCCATTGTTTTTCTGTAGTGTTTCACGCTCTCCTCCAATGCCCTCTGACACTCCACCTGCATCATGGTCTCCACTGCGGTACCAATACATGGCACAGCACCATCGTTGATGGCTTTCACGTACGTTTCTGCCAAGGCCAGGTACCCTTTTGAAAGGAGAAAAACAGTATGACTAAATCAAAACCAAGTAATTAGGTTATAAGGCATCTGTCGAAGTACTATAGATCTAGACATATATTTATGTAGTTTAGACATTTCATATTGCAATTCGAGAACAGGAATTTAAGATGTTCTTTCACATATAAGGCCTGACTTATCATTTATCATGTATGAAACCTGTAATTTAACAAAGTTAAATGTCATTTAACATTAACACATTTTATCACACGTATACTAAATCAATAACATTAGGCCAACAGCTAGACTCTTTTACCAAAATCATCAACGAGGAACTTACTTCTGCCGTTTATTGTATTCCCCTGTACTGTAAAACCATCCACGCCAGTCCAGACCGCCTCACAAAACCTCTGAGCCTCTCTCAGAAACCCTGGCCTAATATCGCTATCTTTGGCTTGGTCCAAGCGATGGAGCAACGCCTCATCTTCGACTGGTTTCTGGAGAACGAAGCACTTTCTTTGGGGGAAAAACGTCCGGATGCACTCCCTAGGGACGTTGAAGTCAACAACGGCTCTGCTCTTGCCCTTTTTCAGCTGCAAGGCGTGCTCAAGGTATTCGCCAGAGGTGCATGCTCTTCCGTCGATTTCAAGCTGAAGGGCGAAGTCACGTACAACCCATATGAATTGTGGAAAGTACTTGCTGAATGATTCTCCTGTCTCCTCCTTGTTGCCGGCTTGGACTTTAATATGCTCTGTCAATTCTGCCACTAAGCTGATTTTTAAGATATTCAAGGAAAAAACTTTTATTATCATATTTGTTTACACGAATTATACATAAGCCCATAAGCCAGAGGCCAATACATGAGCCCAGTATACACAATCAAGCACGCTTTTTTCTTAGCTGTTTCATATCATTTTTATACATGTATTAAAGGATACTGTAGTTTTCTTATGGCATCGTCATCTATAGTTCCTTGACTGTTGTAGACGAAGCAGTTGCAAAGGAGAACAGCCAAAGTGAAAAGTTGAGTGTCGTAGGTCGAGTCCCCCTTTTCCACGTCATAGAGGCCCTCGGTGTCAATCAGCAACAGGTACCTGTTGCTATCCCTGGGGTGAGGTCTGGCCCAGATCCAGATCCCCTTGGTTTTAGACTGGACCGTGCTGCCCAGGTCGAACCCAGAGTTCTTGCCGTAAAGCCTGTTCATCAGATACGACTTGCCCGTGCGGTATTTGCCGACGATGGCTACTACGGACATTGGTTTGTCTATGTTCAGCAGGCACTTTTTAGCTTCTTCGTTGATGGTAAACTTGCGTCCATCACCACATGCTGTGATCAAGGGCAGAGGTTTGTCCATAACGAAACGTGCCTACAGAACAGAGCGGATGCCGGATCTTTTATTTGCAAGATTTCAACAAATAAAAGACGGGTTGTCAATGGTCTCTTACAGATCATTTATTGGATTGAATCCCCGAAATCCCCAAAACAACGCAGTAATGTGATGTAAACAAGCTTTAAATATATTAGTAATTGCGACGAAGCTCGAATCACCATCTCCTTGTTTGTTCGCCACCGTTTTTACATTTTGCTATTAAAATATTGAATCAACATGTAATGATCGATATACTTCGACGTCAATAGACTTCTAGCATCACTTAAATTCATCACCGACAAAAGGAAGCTAACAGACAAGTATTCGGCTATAGTTTGACTGATTGACGGACAGTAGTTGGTTAATTGTTTCTTTTATTTATGTCGTTTTTATTCTTACATTCATTCGGACATGGACGTGCTGATCTCAAACTAAGGAATAATGGCAATTACAGAAATTTTCTAAACATTTTACTTACTCACCAAATTAATTTTTCAATTAAGTTTGGTTATTTTTAGTTCTCTGTAAAGATTTGCTTTTTGACTCGAAACCAGCTTCCTATAAATAATTTTAAACAAATATTTTCATTTTTTTACATATGAAGCACTGTCTTGTGATCATTTATTAACTTGTTTAGTTGGAATTTAAAGATTAAATACCGTATCTCGTGACCCTAGAGCAGTTGTATTTATTTCTAAAATATCAAAGCAAAATAATTATTCAAAACGATCAATTATGTTGTACGCTTAAACTTTTCCTTTTCTATTCTTTCTTGAGCTGCACCTAAGAAAACTTACGATCTCTATCGTGTGTTACTCTAAGACTGAGCTATATGTGCACTTGTAAACTGTACATCATATATGTGCAAAACGTTTTGCATGGCTAGTGATAAAGGTATAATCATTTTGAAGACAAGCACTGCATGTGCCATGTACCTGTAAACTGTTTATTGTCCTGATGTTAATTAATAATAATTATGTTATCGTTTTATTACGGCCATATTGACTCGACCAAGTGGAGTATAATATGAATTTGTTTTTGTTGATTGTATAAATATAGTGGGTATATAATCTAAGCATGTAAAAACACTCTATACTTTCTGCTCACTTTAAAATAAATGATCCATCTATCTATCTATCTACATTAACATGCATGTTATGTCATAGATTCTTAGTTTTCTAAATCCCAGCAAATAAAGTAACATCCAGTGTAATGTGAAAAAAATGGTAAACAGGTTGTTTATATATCCTACCCATGGTATTTTCACCCCTACCTTACTTATAATATTCAAACAATACACCATAGTAATTCTTGGACCTTATCATACCGTGTACATGGTTTTCTTTTAAAACAGTTTATGCATCCTCAACATAGTTTTCTTTTTAGTGACATGCTAACACTCTGAAAGAGTACCGCGTTTTAAAATATCCAGTGCGTTTTTTTTTCTCTAATAGGTTTACATATGTGTACATTTACTGCATAATAAACCAGTTAAAAGGATAAAAACAGAGAAGAACTTAATATTCCACGGTAGTCAATTCATACTGAGTCGATATCCCACTGCAAGTATAATCATTAAGTGAAATCATGATTGAAATACAGTTATCTGATGGGTTATTTACCTGTGGTTTGCTGTGTGCCATCTTATCTCAGGTGGGTGTGTTCTCTTCTAATCTCGTGAAGCCTCAAAAGTACTTGTTAGTTTCACTTTTGATGAACACTCTACAATGTTATGGCACTTCCCTAGAATAGATGGGCCTGAAAAACGTGCCAAAAAGATATACATGTATCAAAGTTCCCTATACAGTACATGTACCTGTATGTAGTTAAGAACTTAGGTGACCCCTTATTAGACAAAATAAAGAATACGTGACTGTCATAATTGCAGGAAGGCGGGGATTTTCTTTTGTAAAATCTAGCACAATTAACACTTGCAAAAAAAAATGGAAATCCGCATTAGCTATACGTAAAGAGTGGAAATGTTCAGCAGATTTTGACAATAGGGCACGGCCTCAAATACTGTGGTGCAGAGTTACTAAAACTATTAACTACCAGATGTCACCGACTTTGCCTTCAAATGTGACGGGCGAAAAAGACTCTGAATTCATCCCATGCTGACCATATCCGTTGGTAGCTAAACTCTGCACGTTGCATTATATTGTTTTATACATTGTATAGGCACTGTCTATATATAATGCATTTAAAAGGGGCTAGTTATTTAGGCAGACATCATCGGGATTAAAGTAAGAGCTGATTGACCCCTATCAAAAGAGGCAGTCACGTCAAAGTTAAAGCGTGTGAATCAATGGCCGTCTGTGTTTGCCCCTTAAACACACATGGGAAATATGTGGAATGAAAGTATTCTTTCGGAATAAAACTTAATAAAACTTTGAAAGAGCTGACTCATTCCCAACAAATGTATACCCATGCATGGGGCCCCAGCCAGATATCAATACAATTGCAGTCAATAATTGATAGAGGTGCAAGGCGTGATTCATGATAATTCAGTTTTAAAATGACATCGCTTCATCTTTCGTTGGTTGAAATCAATGAGAAAATGAAAGGTGATACATGTAAGATCTTTCTTTTTTATAGGTACGGTAACATGAAACTTAGAACTTTTGTTTAACAACCAAGTATGTTAACTCGGTGGTGTCACATGTATCCTTTTACATAAACGTTTTGTTGTGGAGAGGGAGTACGACCTTACCCATTTTTCTCGCTTCGTAAAAAGGTAGACGAGGACTATAGCAAGGAGTTATAACTCCTTGACTATAGTAAGTTTTTTGTTGGGGGGGGGGGGGTAATGTTTTAACTCTTAAGAGGCACGCAGCCCTTTATAAATTACAAAAAAAACAATATATTTTTGATGTAGGAATCGCATTATCTGTTACTGAAAACATTTAAAAATGTTGAGTTTGTTTAACATGTTTAAGCTATGTCCAAAGTCAGTAGCATAACTATGATTGAGAAAATTCATACAGTCAGAAAATATTCTCTTTTTAGATGATGACTAATGAAGTTATCGATTATTTTTGAGTCATGAAAAAAGCCGCTTGTTTCAAGTCAGGTACACTAGCCAAACGTAAAAATGTAATTTAAACACGTCAAAATGTTCGAACTACCTTACTGCTAAGTTTTTTATTTAAAATTATGAAGTGGTGTTTCTGTTTATCCCCGTAAAAATACGAATTTGTTCCAGGGAAAAAAATTAAAATCATTTCCGCAATTCGATTCAGGAATAAACTCTTCCCATTTCACTTTCCCAGATAAAAAATACTTTTATTTTCACAAAAAAAGAAGTCAGTCAATTTAAGTCGCTTCAATTATCAATTTTTTTGTCACTTGCACTTTGAGGTAATTATTCAGCATCAAAACATCAGAATAAATCGCTTAATTATGCATGGTTCTTTACTCTCATTATGGTTAATTATTTCACTATATTCATTCAAGGTAATAGCAATACCTTATATATCAAGATAATAATAATAATAATTATATCCCTGACGAATGGGTATTATCAATATAGACTAACGTTGCTCCTAATCGTTTCTGTCCATTGTTCAAGCCAGGTGCTTAGTATCCAAAGTTAATAGAATAGTCTTGATAAGGAAAGTTTTTTAGGGTCAGCAAAATATCAGATGAGGACTTATGATGTAAATGATTATTTGGAAATACTCAATGAGTATGGGAAATACCGTAATTGTGTGTCATGAAAACAAGCCGCTAGTTTCACTTTAGAAGAATGTAGTCGGACACCAAAATAACACCATTCATACACGTCATTTGTTCAAGCTTCTCTAGTGACACCTTTGAAGTTGCTAACCAAGTTCAAGACAAAAAATTGCAAAACCAGTTCTGTAAATTTTACAGAAATAAACTAGATAAACAAGAAACAAGGAAGCAATTCCGTCAAGTAAAATTTTATCAAGTCAGCAGAAGATTTTCTTTTGAATTATGAAGTAATTATTATTTAGAAGTACTCAGTGAGCATTGGGAACAACCAAGGCAAATACTTTGTGTTTCATGAGAAGAAAATCAGTTCGGCAAATTTAGTCATTATTTGAGTCATTTAAAATGTAATGTGTATATTGGTTAATTTTAATCAAATAGAAATAAAATTGGGGGGAGGTTTGATGGCGCCCTCTTGGAATTAGAATTTTGACCAGCTGATTTATAGTTTTTAACCGTTCCAAAAAGCACCGTTTGCTCTCCAAAACACCCCAAGAGGGCCGAAGGTCGACTTCGTACCCGAAGCCTCTCATTCTTAAAAAATCGCCCCCCCCCCTTTGGAAAGATCTTGGATCCGCCCTTGAGGTTATTTTAATTTTTTGATGCCGAATAATAATTGGAAGGTTCAAATGACCAACTATTAGACATAAAGATGGAAACGATTTCAATCAAGTAATACAGTCAACAACATATTTTATTTTAAAAACATGACTAATAAAGTGACTAATAAAGTTCTCAATTATTAAGAAATTTTGAGTGACATTTGGAAATACCTTTTGCAAATACCTTGAGTATCTTGAAAAAAGTCTAAAAACATAAGTTTAAAGTAAAAAGTCAAAGCTTTGAAAAATAAGATGTGAGATGTTTTGAACATAAATTCATCATTGTAAGACAGTTTTAACAGTTTTAAAAATGCACCGTACCTCACCAGCTTGAATAAGCCAATTCACCCCGCTGTATGTTCCATGTGTGAACATTATCTCATAACGTGACAGTGTTTATTATTGCTTACTCTAATCTGATAAGGAAATCGATCCTAATGTATAGAAACACCCCGATACTCAATGCTTGCCGTTCAGTGAGAGATCTCCTTATGTTCTAAATAAGTTAGTATCATGATTTGTTTGGTTTTCGTCCCACAGCTTTGAACAATGCCCTCCTAGATACATGTAGGCCTACGTGCAATGCTTTATGAGACGCAAAGCCTTTTTTATCTATGATTAAAATATTTGTAGATAAAACGTTAACGATGCTTGTCATGTCGAATCTCGAGAGGCTACGTGTACAATGGCGGATCAAGCATGTTAAGAGGTACAGAGTTTTTTTTATCTATTTGTGTCCCCTCCCCTTAAAAATTCCTGAATCTTCTATAGACCTACATGTATTGTTTCCTCAAAAGAACACTGATATATGCATCTGTACCAAATCGATTGAAGGAAATACTAACATTCACGTTCCGCTAAGGAAATATAAAAGATATTCATATAAATCTCTGAAATTTCAGAACCAGAAGATCATTTGATCCGGTCTAGTTCTATTTGTACTGTGCCTGTAGGTCTACATGTAAACGGCAGATTTGAAATAAATACGTCATGTAGGCTTTGACCAGGTCGGTTTATACATGTATCTACGTCGAAACAAACAGTGCATTCAAATAGCAAGCATGTGCACTGTAACCAATCCCACCTCCAACAAAATAGGAATATATATTGTTTGCAATTGTGATGTTATAAAAATATATCTAGACTGTCACATACATTTTGTACAACCAAAGGAAAGACAAAGGCGCGAAGACTCTTCTTTATAGTTTCACAAAGCTCAAACATGTAAAACATACACACGCACAAGTGCAACTGTCTTAAAACGCGTAAAACAAATATTTTAGAAATTGAGTAACTTACTGGTTGAAATAAGAACGTCGCTCTGACCGCATTTACATGCACTGAGATCTTTCCCTGCATTCACAACCACGATCTGAGGGTGTTAAAAGCTCATGCGCCCGCTTAAATACCGTAGATGTAAGAAACAGGAAAAATCCCCACTTCTATTTTCACCTTTGGTCTGTGCGGAATTCCCATTGCTACATATAGACACCTGGTTTTTAGCTACTAAAAAACCCGGACGCCATATTGATGTTCAATGTTTACACATCACTACTTTGACCCTGTCATTGTTTGACGACCCATTCACATTTGCCCCAACAGCAACAACAATTTGACTCTTTAGGTCACCTCTCATAATCAATTCGCGCATGGCCTATCTTTATCGGTGGGGAAAATTATGGCAGAGTAATTGCGTGAATCATAGAAATTTTAAGTTTCGGTCCATAAACAGACACAGGGAATTTTTCTTACAACCAGCACTAGGAGTACATACGGTCGGGGCGTTTTCTCTTTGTTTCGTAACATGCATAAAATGCAACAAGATACAATCAATACACGAACTGGCTGTTGAATCCTACAAACAACGAGGTCATTTGTGGGTGATAGAGGCCCAGGCCAGTACATAGGTTGCCTCACTGAGAATACTGCACCATCGTTCGCCGTCGTGGAAGACAGGGCTAGGTAACAGGGTGATAAGGTACGTACGCTGTAGCATGTACGACATTTGTAAAGCTTATGGATGTAGAAAAACAATAATCTACAAAAAAGGATATCACAAATGAAGTTTTTTTCAGCTGTTGTTGTTCCTGTGCACTATTTACTATTGGGTGGGGCACGGGAATTATACCAACCCCCTGTTTAGAACTACACACAAATTGTCAACATATGTTGAGCTATTGAATGACCCGGTTTTAGTGACATGTACAATGTATTAAAAATGGCCATCCGATGCATGTATGCTGAAATCGGGACATTCAGTATGATAACTTACCACCTGTGCCGTATTTCATAGGCACATTTGGGACCAAGATAAGTAGTCATTTCTTGGACATATTATTTTGAGAGTATTTCTCGTCTTCACATGCGAAAAAAAAAAATTCGAGGCTCACCTATACCTGGGTGGACTTCCTTTCCAATGTTCTGAATAACACTACAGCCAAACGGGGATTCCCCGTTCACATTAAGAACAGCTGTTTTTGTTTACATTCAGAAAACTCCGCATTTGTGCAGTTCTTTAACAGTGTTGTTGTTGTTATTATTATTATTATTTGATAGTGATAGCGGTAAACATGTATTAACAATAGTACTACAGTAGTAGTAGTAGTAGTTGTACAGATAAAACATCATTGCTAATGAGCGTATATCGAAATTGAGGCAACTGTCCTACCTACATGTTTAGGGTAGAAAAATTCCCACTATCTTTCTGTATGAATTTCAGTCTGTGTGTGCTTTCAGTTGAGTACATTTTTATGACTAATCTTTCATGTAACAAAATGGAAAGGTTGATCTAAAAGTAAAAGTCAATAAATTTTTTGATTCTTCTTCTTCCTCTTTTTCTTTTTTATTTCAATTTCTTTTTATTTCATTCTTTTCTAAATATCACCTCATGTTATTAAGCTAATCACACTATTACGATATAAAACAATTCAGGTGAAATTTTAATTCTTAAACGATATAGATAGGAGATGGTTTATCAGACTATTTTACTGCTTAATTCGAAAGGAATCTTCTGTCTTGAATTTTTATCTAAGGTCGTTGTTTTCATTTTTCTTTCTTATCAGAATGTCTTCGAGAATGACCAGTCCAAAGCCGTTCATTGGTGTAGACAGTGACGGGAAACTTTTCGTACACGATGAAACAGCCGACACTCTACAACAGCACGGGAAACCTGTAGTGGTTATCGCTATTGTGGGCAGAGCTCGCCGAGGGAAGTCGTACTTAACCCTCAAGTGACCGAGTGGGGTCATTTACGACCCCAGCCATATGATTTAATGTGCCATCTCTTTAATTTTTATTCGAATTTTCTTTCCTTGCATGAGTTTGTCAGTCTACTAATCCTACACACTTTCACAGTTTTTTGTAGGGATCAACCAATCAGTGTGGCGTATACATCACAAACTTTTCTGGGGTCATATATGACCCCAAAGAGAAGCATTGGTTTTTAAATATTAGTTTTTAAATTTTATTCAAATGTTTTGCCCACGCAACACTGACAGGAAAATGTCACATGCATGTGCTTCATGCAACCAGCCAGTGTGCCCAAAACATAGGCACAAGTAAGTGGTTTGTGAAGATTGTGCTTGAAGTGTTACTAATAGTGCATCGCTGAATCTAATTTCAGTAGCTTTGTTGGAACTTGTTCTCATAACTGGGTCTCTCATTTTGACGGTTACAATTTTCGGGTATTTCGGAAATCTAAAGAATTCTGTCGATGTCATATTATACATATATAACAAATTGTTTGTGTGGATTTGTTTTTACACACATATGTGGTAGTAACATACATGTAGGTTGACTGAATATGTTCTGAGTAGCATGACTTCCTTACCACCATTAGGGTATTCCCTACTTAGCAAGTCAGCTAATTATTCTTATTGAATTAGCAGGATGCTATCTCAACATAAGTCAAAATCTTTTTACTCAAAGTAATTTTGTAATGCACTTTTTTCATTTAGTGTGGCAAATAAAAAGAGAAATATTTCTGCAAGTGGAGACTGACAAGGACTGTCTAAACACCAGTGATTGGTTGTTGATTTTAAATCTGTGCTTGGTTATTTCATGCAATAAAAGTATTATTACCAAATACCTATTACATTAGATCATTATGAAATACTTGTCTTAAATCCTGGGAGTAGTATAGGTGTGATAAACACTCAACAGCCTTTTATAATAAGGATCCCTGTACAGAGCACAATGGGGTCATAGATGACCCCACTTGGTCATTTCAGTCAGTAAAATAGCTTGGTCTCTTGAGGGTTAATGAACCGGCTGTTGGGGAAGCAGGCGGGATTCCCACTCGGTCCGACCATCAACGCCGCAACGAAGGGTATTTATGATTGATATTTATAATACCAATAATTATAAAGATGCCTGTCCGTCTGTCTACTTGTTTGTCAATGTTCTGGCCCCGCTCCTCTCTCTCTCTCTCTCTCTGCGTGTTTATGTGTGTGTGATATTTTTGTCTGTTTCTGTTAGATATATAAAATATAATAAATGACATTTCTAGGAATTTGGGCCTGGATAACTGACCACCCCACCAGACCCAATCATAACCTGCTGTTACTGGACACTGAGGGTCTGTCCCATGCCACAGACGGCGACGAGAACCGGGACATTCAGATCTTTGTTCTGTCTGTTATCCTCAGCAGTACCCTGATCTACAACTGCCAGGGTGTAATAGATGAGAGCTGTTTAGAACTTCTAGAGTATCCTTTTTGATGATGATTCCTTTTTTTTTTATCTGAATTCACTGCCGGATCCAGTATCTTGTTTAGCTTTATTTTTTTTTATTTATTTTTTTTATTTATTTATTTTTTTTTTGGGGGGGGGGGTAGGGGGCACGAGAGACTATAAAACTAAAAAGGTGATATGAGCCATAGTATGGAAGACACAGGTATACAATCTTTTTTTTATTTTGATTAAACATGTTGTTATTCTAATTTTTTCTTTTGAGGCGGGGTGAGGGTGGAGGGTGACTTTAAGGGGTTGGGGGAGTGCTGATATTTGCTCATTGATCGTGTGCACTGTACATTACTGGTAAACTGTTGACTTATTATTAGAATAACAATACTGGTTTACTGGTAGTATATACAATGAAAAATTATACCAATTTACATTGTGGAATTATTTCACCTGAATTTATACTGCTTAACCGTTTGCCCAGCTTAGTATCTGAGCTCTCTGAGCACTTGGTCCTCAGGGTTGACGACGAGGGAAATGTTATAAACATGGACCGAATTTTCCCTGCGCTACATTTCGTAGTTAGAGACTTCATGCTGGAATTGGTCGTCGACGGACAGCCGTGTTCACCAACAACCTACTTGGAGCATTGCCTCAAAATAAAGAGAGGTTTTGGAGAAAAAACACGGTTGCGGAATAATTCTCGTGACAAGTTGAAATCCTACTTTCCAAACAGGTACTGCTTTAATTGAAGTAGAGTTTTCAGCGTTATTTTAATGTAAAGCCCCTGTTACACCGGCCTTACAGCCGCCTGTAGAACGAAGTGTTGGCCTCCCCCCTTTCGAAGTTGAGGCGTTGAGAGTATTGATTGTGTTTATAAACTTTTGAATATTTAGCCTTTTGGTTACATATATGTGTGAGAAGACCAAACAGGTAAAAACGGATTAAGTAATTAAAAACGATTCCCTTCTTTTTCATTCCAGGTCTTGTTTTGTTCTACCCCGTCCAGTGACTGAGGACGAGGCCTTGAAGCAGGTGGACGAGGTCCCGGAGGACCAACTTCAGCCCGCCTTTGTGGACGGTGTCACACAGCTCGTGTCCACCATCCACGCGCAAAGTGAACCAAAGAAGGTCCGTGGAGAGCGGATGAACAGTAGACGTAAGTGTCCAAGTTTTATGTATAGTAATTTGCCAATATAAGATCAAATACGAAAACTAAAGCTAATTTTGTGTTGATTTTGGTTGTTGTTCTGTAATACAATGTAGTAGTTGTTGTAATATTAATGTACGGTATATCAAATATTTGATAATATTTTGAGAATTGATAAAATCATTTACTTACAGGGGTTATATTGTGAATTTTATAGTCAGATGTTTAAGGGAATTGCCATTATATATCATGTGTCATTCGTGTTCATGTATAGTTATGTTATCAAGTACCTGCACAGCATGTAGTATCTCGTCACTATTTTTGCCTCCTAGGTTTTTGAGATAACTTTATCAGTATACTAGTTATCAGTATACGTATAATTATCCTGTTATACTTTAATCTCGTATTATTTTAGATCTGGTGGAAATCGCCCGTAATTGTGTGCTGGCCTTTCGCCAAGATAAGATCCCATCTGTGGAGAATGCTGTGGTAGCTGTTCGCCAGGCGGAGTGCCTGAAGGCAGTAGAGATGGCGCTGCAGTTCTACAAAATAGCAATGCAAGACACTGTAGAGGAGCTGCCGCTTCAAGAGGATGAGCTTAAAAGAAGGCACAGGCACAATTTTGATAACTGTGCCGAGAGAACCTTTGCCGAGTACGCCATATTTGATGATGATGGAGAATTCTACAATCGAATGAAGGTACCCCCCCCATCTCTTTCTCTCTTTCTTTCTACCTCTCTCTCTCTCTCTCTCTCTCTCTCTCTCTCTCGACCTTTATTTGCCATTGGCGTTAATTTAGATATTTCAGCATTCATATCACAGTTCTAATGGCTGTTTTAGAATAACTGAGTCTAATGACATAAACACCCATGAAATTTTGCTTCCCATAAAATATTTAATTGCAAATCTTATTTTGGTTTTACAGACATATTATTCAAAGGTTTACGAAAAAAAAAAACATCTTCCCATTCTTTTTAATCAGGCACTAGCCTAACAAGTGAATTTAATTACATATATATTCCAGGCAGACATCGAAAAGGAGTACACCATGATCTGTAAAAACAACGAATCAGAGGCCCTTCGATTGTGTAGAGAAATGCTGGATGTTCTGTTTACCAGCATCGTGCAGAAAAAGATCGACGAAGATGAGTACTCCTATTCCGACGGCCATTTTGAATACATCCAAGACTTACAGAAGGTCTTTGTCCTCTACGATGAGTATCCAAAGAAGGGCCCCGCCTACTGCGCCCGCCAGGTGAGGGAAGACTTCGAGAACGAGAAGCAGACCCAGACCCAGCTGATCCACCAGACTGCAGGGGCCGTAGCCAAGAAGGAGCAGGAGATAGAGACCCATCGCGTCCTTATCGAGTTGGAGAAACAGCAGAACGCAGACGCACAGCAGGCCTTGGAGGAAAGGCTGGATAGACTACAAATTGACCACGAGGAAAATCTGAGACGACTTGAACAAGAGAAGGGGGAAATGAGGGAGCAGTATGAAGAAAGAATACGGAGAGTGAACAGCGAGAAGCAACATGAGATACAAATCAGGGACGCAGAAGCGCAGAGAATTAGCAGAGAATTGGAACACCGCATGCGACTGACCCAGGAGCAATTGGATGCCCAACAAAGGAGAGCAGACCAAAGTGCCGACCAGATAAGGCTTCTAATGCAGCAGAATAGAAACCTTGAAGAAGGGCTTCGACACGCTAACAGCAGAAGTAGGGGAGGAGGTGGTGGTAAGTGTTCTCTCTCTCGATATATATATATATATATATATATATATATATATATATATATATATATATAAAACGATCTGCAAAGAATTACATACATGTACCAGTAAATAAAAAGCAGTTGTTATTAAACCACTGCCGGTTTCATGGTATCGTCAGTGGTATTCTTTGGTCATTTCTGACAGTCAAATGATTAATTGGAATTTAAGTTTCGATTGAATATTTCCCTTAAAAATGCAACATTAGCTTAAATGACTAATACGAAAGTTGATGATCAATCGGAAATTTACTTTCGGTCGAAAATACCTGTAAGCTTATGTTTTTTTCTTATTTGTAAGCCTGTTAACGGCTGAATGATATAATTCAACATCATATAAGTTATATATATATATATATATATATATATATATATATATATATATATATATATAACTTGCCCTCTCCTCCCCCTCGCTGGATAGCCAATGTGTTTTCGTTATATATGTATAATTATTTCAAACATTACTTTATCCACATAATATTTTCTTCTTTTTTAGGTTGTGCTATTATGTGACCAGTTCCTGAAAATTTGGCGAGCTTCAAATGTAGACATTTCTCAGTCAGTGAAGGCTGTGAATAGCTGGACATTGCATAACATAAGCAAAGACATTGCTGAGACTGACATTTTGAAAACTAACTCTTTTGGATATATTTATGTAAACGGAAATGGACACTTGATCAGGCTGAATGATGTATATAATAGGCTTTATAGATGTGTGTTGGCTTCTTTGCTGAAGGCATGATTTAAATTGTTGATGTTCACTCCATGTACCTGTTACAGTGAAAAAAATTCATTTTTATTTACTGTGTATAAAAATAACTTTTAAATATCAGCAATGCAAACAAGGCATGATCTTATTTTAAAAATGCTTTGTACATAGCCTACCTTAGGAAGTTAATTTGTTCACAGAGTTAAAAATTCAAGAAGTCTACATGAAAACAAATAGAAGAAGACTGAGAAAGTCTAGGAGAAGAATTTATTAATGGAGGATGGTGTATACAACTTTATCTTCACAATAATAGATCAATATACGATGAAATACATTATGTCATATAGCAGAACCCTATTTATAAATTAAAGTACATGAAATGCACCAAAGTAGTCTGTTACTGTTCTTTTTTTTTATTGTGGCAAATTGGCATTCACAGAGGGGGAAGGGGTAAATTATACTAGATTTTATTTATTTATTTATTTATTTATTTATTTATTTAATGGTTGATTTGAGATGTACACAGTGGCTTTGGGGCTAGTGTGAAACGAAATGATGTATTTTTTTTCATTTTTCTTACATTTATTTATCTTCTAAACTTGCACATACACCGTACGCTGTTATCTCCCATTATTCTATTTCACATCGGACGGGGAACTTTCCTGTGTTTGAAATTGCCCAGGTTTATTTAAACATAATGACCATCTCATAAAAGACACCATCCATTTGGAAAACCCAAAATATTAAAATACCGTTATATATTTGCAATGACACTATTTTTAGTATACCACAATATTTTGACCTATGAAGGGTATCTCTGATTACTCATACACATGTACTTGTTTTATGAATTCAACTGACATCACTGACCTAGGTCAGGTCAAACCTATGCTATCTGTAACCTGCTGTTGTGTAGGTAAAGTGGGGTGATGTTTAAGGCAGTTAAGTAAACGTTCGTCACCCTTTTAATGCAAAGTTCAAGGGGCGTTTAACGATAAAGTGCGCTTGTCGTAAAGGGAATTTCCGCACAGAGCTTATTACAACGTACGTTATTCACTGGGAATTTCTATATGCTAAAAATAGCACTGACCGAAAAACAGGCGATAGAATCGAAATAAAAAGAGAAATTCAGCACTGGAGCTTATTTAATCGACGCTTTTCCTTTCTACAGCATTCGTTCTATGATCAGGCGCATTTGACTGACTGCTGGAAAAACGCCGAGTTGCAGTTTCATGCGTGGCTATCATACCGCACACTGGTGAAAACAGCAGCTGATATTTCTATCTACACAGATATTAGATCGAAGACATTACTGCCACGCAATCAGTAGAAGCTGACATTTCGAACCAGAAGTAAGTTGTGTTCTTTTGCTATATCTATACTTGTGTTTTAGTTCTATAAATATTTCTTCTTTCAACCCCTTAGCTCCTCACGTTTCATATGCTACATTCAGAATGTAATTTAAAGTGGCCATATGACAAGGTACATGTAGTTGTAGGTTATTTCGGTGTCGGCTCCAATACCTAATGCCACAGGCATATGGATATACACAGGTCTTTAAAAATCACTGATATTTATATAGTTGTACTTTTAACTCTGACATTACTATGACAGTATCAGTTCTCAAGTTCTTTGCTCTAAGATAATAACCCTCTAACTGTAATTAGGCACAGATGGTCAACTGCTATACCCCTTACGATCTCCCAGCATTGTGCCCCACCCCCACCTCACCCTCAGCACTAGGTAAAAACCTAAGACCTGACGGAGAGCAGCTGCAGTGAATTTCCGTTTGGCTGTGTTCATATTAAAAGCTGTGATCGATCTCGGAGGGGGGGGGGGTCTCCCCTAAGTGTAATCAGCACAATCGCAACAGAAACTACGAAAGTGAATTACCCCATAGCTTCCGGAGGGGGCGGGTTGCAGAGGTAGATCGTTCCTTCTGGATCGATCACTTTAAATTTGAACACAGCCTTCGAGTATATTTGTATTTATTCAGCTCCCTACATCGGAGAATTTGTAATCCACCGTTTTATTAATTAGGGTTTTTTGTTTGTCCACTTAAACGCCCGATGAATCATTTTGCTTACAGTTATTTAAGCAAGTATTTGTTCAAGCGCAATCGTTGAATAATAGACAGGTTCCCAGATGTGAACTAAAGAAAATAGGCTTACAGGATATTTTTAATCGCAAATAAATTTCCGATTCATCACCAACTTTCGTATTAGTCAGCTAAGCTAATGTTGCACCTATTATCGGAATATTCAATCGAAACCAAAATTCCCGTTAATCACCTGACTGTCAAAAATAACCAAAAATTTTCATTTTCATTTTTATAAATATGCTACTGTCTGAACTGACTTGTCCAACTTTACTTTCCATGTATCATACTGGTGTGTTTATTTGATAACAGCACATGAGATGCTGTGAGGGTTGATTAAGAATTGTTTTTGCTTTATAAACATGATTAATATTCTCGGGCAACTCATTTGTCATTATTAAAATGATTTTCAAGACAGATCACCCACCTTTCTTTGTGCATTTGTATATCCTGTTTTGTTATTACTTGAGAAAATTTATTTGCATATCTAACTCCCCTCGTGGTTTGTTTGTTTGTTTGTCACAATAGCGACCACAATTTAAGAGATTTTGGTTTCAGATTTTATTTATTTATCTATTTTGTTTATTTTTGTAGATTGCCAATAAATCTAGGATGGACTCTATTGATTTTCATTAGGATAATGATTAAGGTTTATAAATGTAGAAAAATCCTAAATGTTTGTAAAATTAACATGACATTTTCAATTGATTATTTAAAAAATGATATTTTTATACAATATTCGGATGTAATTACACCAAACCGTGTGAACCAGTACTAAGTCACGATTTCCTCCAAATAGATAAGTTTCAATCAAATCCGGTATTGTTAAGTAATTGTGTAGGGATTTGAAAATCAACACATTGAATATAACAATTGTTTAAAAAAATGGCTAATCAACACAGTGGAAATTTCTCATTAATGGAACCCGGACTATCGATTGCCATTATGAGCCACTGTTGACATACAAGAATGTCTTTAGGGTGGGTCATTGTTTACCCAGTATATGAGGGGAGTGCGGGATTGAGAAGACATTCAATGGCTACCTATCAGTACCATCTACTTAATTTTCATACATGTATTTTGTTCTTTGCAGCTCGTAAGATGCTATTCTGGGCAACTTGGCAGCTTATCCACCCTAACATCGTTTTTTATTTTCATATGGAATAGAAAGAATTATAGATTTTAAAATTAAAATTATACTTTAAACCTGAAACAAAAACTGCCCTAATGTCATTAATTTTTGTTTGCATAATTATCACGTGCTATGTTTAGCTAATTTATATATCTAGTACATGAGAGAGAGAGAGAGAGATTATAGTTTGCCTCTCACAAAAGACTTTGAACACTGAGCTGGAATAGGCGTCTTTTGCGCCTTTGAGTAAAGCTCACTACGGTTTTTAAACAAAGTGTTCATTCATTATACATTCATGCATTAACCTCCGACTTAACCTCAGTCTTTGAATCAACTTCAATTCTGAACAAACATTCGACTGGAAATTTTTATTTTTCAAACCTGTGAATTCCTTCTTTTTGTCAGAACAACTCCATTATGGACAAACCAGTGCCATTGATCATACAAGGAGATAATGGTCACAAGTTTACCATCAACGAAGAAGCCAAACTATGCTTGCAAAACATAGACAAACCAATGTCCGTAGTCGCCATCGTCGGCAAATACCGCACGGGCAAGTCGTATCTGATGAACAGGCTTTACGGCAAGAACTCTGGATTCGACCTGGGCAGCACGGTCCAGTCCAAAACCAAGGGGATCTGGATCTGGGCCCGGCCCCACCCCAGGGATAGCAACAGGTGTCTGTTGCTGATTGACACCGAGGGCCTCTATGACGTGGAAAAGGGGGACTCGACCTACGACATTCAACTCTTCACTCTGGCCGTTCTGCTTTGCAACTGTTTCGTCTACAACAGCCAAGGAACCATTGATGCTGATGCAATCAATAAGCTACAGTATCCTTTAAAATTATTTTTGTTCTGAATGTCACAAATAAGGAATTACTGTATTCTTACAACATCTTGCCTTAACTTATACTACATGGAAGTATTACACATTTAAAAATTATATATGCAACAATCAGAATTGAAAATAATATACCCCTATCAATAAAAAGATAAACATCATATCCACTGAAAAACCAAGCGTTACACACTGTATTTAAAAGCAACAAACAAACAAAAAAATCTTCCCTTAATAAGATCCACAGCTTGGTTTCAGAACTGACAGAACACATTAAAGTCCAGGCTGGAGGTGCCGAGGAGGAAACAGGGGAATCGTTCAGCAAGTTCTTTCCACAATTCTTTTGGGTAGTGCGTGATTTTACCCTTGAGCTCAACATTGAAGGGAAGCCATGCACGCCTGACGAGTACCTTGAACACGCCTTGAAAATGAAGAAAGGACATGGCAAAGCTGTTCAAGATTACAATGCACCCAGAGAGTGCATCCGGGCATTTTTCCCCCACAGGAAGTGCTTTGTCCTTAAGAAACCAGTGGACGATGATGTGCTTCTCCAGAAGCTTGACCAGGCCAGAGAGGAAGACATCAAGCCAGAGTTCTTGAAGGACGCCAATCGGTTCTGCGAGACTGTTTGGACAGGCGTAGAGGCATTCAGAGTGAAGGGAAACGCCATTAATGGCAGCAGTAAATATATCACCTTATTTCTACAATTAATGAATTCGTTTGTTGGAACTACTTCAGTCAAATTCAAGAACTTAGGCTCATGTTAGGAAAATCGTTAAATTGTATTGTTCTCATTAGATAAAAAATAACAAATGACAGTTTTAGAAGGTATCTTTATGTATAAACCCCATGTTATACCATTTAATTACTTAATAATCAATTTGGTATGCGTTTTTTTTCTTCAACAGGATACCTAACATTGGCAGAAACCTACGTGGAAGCCATCAACTCTGGTGCCGTGCCATGTATTGGTACCGCAGTGGAGACCATGATGCAGGTGGAGTGCCAGAGGGCCTTGGATGAAAGTGTAAGGAGCTACAGCATCATAATGGAGAGGGAAGCTCTCCCAAACATGCCCCTCTCGTTGAAGGAGCTGTCAAGCCTCCACGAGCAGGCCAATGGGGCAGCCCTCCGTGTTTATCAGAACATTGCTGTATTTGATGCCGAAGGGAATTTTCAAAGAAAACTGCAGGTAAGCATCTTGCAAAGAATAGAATTCAGGATGATATAACAGTGGAGTACTATCAACCGCAAAATAAATACCCCTAATGCCTACCAAACTAAAGATGCGACTTGAAATGTGGTCGGTAACAGCGCAAAGTAGCACACAGATAATGCTGTGTATGATGTATGTATGTAACGAATGTCTAATATATCTTAATAGATAGAACATTATTTTTTCATGTAGGAGGCCTTGTTGTCAGTCTATACGCAATTTGTGGAGCAGAACAAGGAAGTCTCGAGGGACAAATGTAGACAAGTTTTACATAACGCGTATGCCAATATTGCAAAGAAGGTCCAGGGTGGTCACTACACAGGCGCAGGGGGGTACGGGAAGTACCAAGCGGACTATCAAAAAATAAAAGAGATATACGCCAACACACAGAGGAAAGGTCCATGCGCTGACGAGGAACTGGCACGGTTCAATGAAGCCAAGAAAAATGAGGGGAAGGCCATTCTAGAAGCTGACAAGGTGACGGTTGTTAGCACTGATTTTAATGCATAGGTTATGATATTCTGCTTGATGTTGTTGTCATTTAAATCAATAACTCTTCTGTTAAAGAATCGCGTAACTTTCCTTTCTCTCCAGTCGAGAAAAAATAAAGACGCATTAATAAATAAGTTAATATACAAGTCGAACATATCAACAAACGCTCTAAACATGGGAAACGTGAACTGCAAATATAAAGAAATATATATATATATATATATATATATATATATATATATATATATATATATATAAATTTTCTGTTATAGAAATTGTCCGAAAAAGAGAAGGATCTTGCAAGAGCCCAAGAAGAAGCTGAACAACAAGCTTTGCAGGCAGAGTCATTAAAACAGAAACAGCAGCAGCTTCAGCAAGAACTTGCCGACAAGGAGGCAAGCAACCTGGCAATGATACAGCAAGTCCAAGCAGAATTTGATCAGAAAATCCGGGCATCGCAGGAAATGCACGAGGCAGACATGCGTGCAAAGCAAGAGGAACACCAGCGCCTCCTGCAGGAGGGTTTGGACAGGCAAGCAGAACAGTATAAAGAAATGCTGGCTGATATGCAGAAGAACCACAACCAGCTTCAGCAGCAACATCAGGAGCAGACTCAACAGTTGCAGGAGACCATGGACAGACAAGAGAAGCTTATACAGGAGATCAGGGCGAATAATAGACGTAGTGGGGGAAGTGAGTATGGTCGTGAGCTCTTTCCCTAAATATTATACTACTATATTTTTTGTTCTCTCTTTTTCTGTTCTTTTCTTTCTCTCTCTCTCTCTTATTACCAAACATATTCAGTAAAACCTATCTGAAATGTATTTAGAACCTAAATCGTTTACTAACGAACACTCACATTCACTCTTTGTACATGCTGATGTGGCTGTTTTTGAAGGAGCCCCTTTTTACAGGTCATTGTACTTATACGAAAGTGAAATCAAGTCTGCGGTGTTAATTTAATATTCTGAAAACATATCACATTTTTCAACATCTTTGCAGGTTGCACAATATTGTAAAGAGTTCCTGCCCAGTTTCCAAGAGTCTGATGCGGACATCCTAGGAAAAGCTTAAACTACCGTGTTGCCGTGACCGTACCGTAATCGTTTTAGCAACAAGGACGTTCTTGTTGTGCATATCTTGTATTTTGCTTTGTATTCCGTAGTGTGCTGAAAAATATTAAAAAAAAAAAAAAACTTATAAAAAGTGACTGAATGGTCCGAGGAGACACGTGTCGCACAATGCTCTGACTTACTCTAACATATATCATGTGGTGCAGTTACATATCGTGTCAGTTCGATTATATAAATAAAATAAATAACCTTTATTGAGCACTAAAATGTGTACATATTACATTGTACAGGCTCTCTAAACTATTCATAACAACTTAACATCAATTATACAAATTTGTACAAATACTAATGGAATGATTACTGGGAAGCAGCACAGAATAAAACGACTATTGTTATTGATGGGTGTGTCGTTTTTTCAAACTTTCAGTTATGTATAGATGTAATGTTCTCAAGCACGATTCACTTTTTGGACTGAGCAGCCACTGAATTTTTCCATGATCTGTTTTCTGCTCAGGAAGTGTTATTAGTCTTCCTCTTCTGTCACTATGCTCTTTATATATATATATATATATATATATATATATATATATATATATATATGGAAAGAAATACTTGTCCACAGAGATACATTTTCATAAAGTCTACATGAAAACAAATAGAAGAAGAATGAGAAAGTGTATTATCTTCACAATAATAGATCAATAGCAATGTTAAACAGCAGAACTCTATTTATAAATGAAAGTACATGGAATTACACCAAAATACTCTGTTATTGTTCTGTTTTAACTGTGACAAATTGGCATTCACAGAGGGGGGGGGTGTAAATTATACTATCATTTATTTATTTATTTATTTATTTATTAAATGGTTAATCTGTGGCTAGTGCAAAACGAAATGTTGTATTTTTTCTTTTACTTTTCTTACATTTATTTATATTCTAAACTTGTACATACACCGTACGCTGCTATCTCCCATAATTATATTTCACATCTGATCAGTGCTCATTCATCTTAAATTTTCCTAATCGGTAAGATTTTTATTAAAGTTATGAAAACAAGATTAAAGAAGCCGATCCCGCGTCGTCTCGAAACTCGGATATCCTAATGGACCCTTTTTATGGGGTGAATTTAAACTCTTTTATTGGCGCATTCAACACCGAAAAAAAAGACCCACACTGCGAACGTCAGAGGCGCCCATGTTTCATGAGCTCAAAATAGTTCGTATAAAGAGTATACATATTGCATTACAGGTGTCAAACGGACGGGGAACTTTTCTGTGTTTAAAATTTTTCAGATTTATACAGACTTGACATTTAATATGGGATATTTCAGTTTTAAAGGTATGCCTAGGTAAAAATGCGTTCTTTAAAAAAAAAAACAAACTCAGATCTCACAAAAGATATCTGACTGGAGAAGTAAGAAGTCAGGTGTGTGGTTACCAATCAACTGACTACCAAGTGTGTTGCTCTGTTGCATTGTGTAATATGCAGTGATTTAATTGGCCGGTGCTCCTTTGGGCTAGTCAAAGCTTAGCTTTGAAGCATGGTTCAGTCAAAAAAGTATCATGTGTCGGCAACTACTGTATCGAAGAAATTGAAATTTTGCTTGAAAGCGGTCGGTTTTGCAGTGCATAAAATCAGTTAAGAAGTGTTTTATAAAATTGTTAAGCTGTGCCGGAATGGCGCCAAAAAGGCAGACATTGCCAGACAGATTTTTGTGTCATACGGAGTGGTTTGCACAGTTTTATAGAGTTATGCCCAGTTATGCACCTACACAGAGACAAAGGCCAAAGTATCGACATCTTATCACCAGGGTACAGGACTCACTGTCCTTCAGGACAGGCTGCTGCAATTAAACCAAAACCACCCAGTCCGTATTGAATGAGGGGCAAATTGTCACCAAAACGCGTTTTTCAAGGCTCTTAGCGAGCTCCAAAATGGTTTCAGCAGGTTAGGATATCAGGCGACCTCCGAGGAAGCTAATGTAAACAGCAAAACAGCGTATTTTAGCTGTTTCTCAAATGAATTGGGGACCATGGCCGTTTCTGGGTAGAACACTGAAACTGCGTGGTTTTCTTTATTTACACACATTGGACAAAAGAAGTGTCACCCTTACTGAGCCAATACTATGGGGGAGATAAATGACTGTGGAATGATATGCTCCTGGTATCATTTTATTAACATCAAATTTCACAAAAAATCACAAAATGAGAACAAAATTTACATTCTACCAAAATATGCAGTTTCAAGTCCAAAATTAGTACTTAGTGGCATAGCCACGTGACCTAATAATAGGTGCCAGTCTACGAAGCAAGGTTTCATATAATTGTCTGATGCGTTCAGGGCTTATGCTGGCCCAAGCATGAAACACTGAATATAACAGAGTTTCTCTGCTGGTTAGACGGGCATTAGTGAAACGTTTTGACATATCATTTCACACATTTTCTATTATGTTTGCATCCGGACGCTGGGCAGGCCACATCACCCTGCGAATGTCCTGTTGGTCAAACCAATCATCAACTGCTCTGGGCCTGTGACAAGGAGCATTGTCATCCTGGTGAACAAATGGATAATTCCTGTCACCAAACATGTTAGGAATATATGGTAGCAAGCCTGACTCCAAAACATCGATACATTTCTAGTGATTCATGTTTCCATTAACCACTATCAATTCGCCCAAGCCATGGATTCTGATACAGTCCCAAACCTTGATGAATATGCTGCTCCGGGTTCGAAAATTCAGTGCATGTGGTTCAAATGCTTTACCAGCAGTTTGCCAGCATAGTACCCGCCTGTCATCAGAGGTCAGACCAAAGCGACACTCATCAGAAAAAAATATATAGGGCCAATTGTCATGAACTGTCCAGTTCCAGATCCTGTTGACCCTAGTTTACTCTACGTTGCCTGTATTGTAACGATATAAGAGGTTTCAGTCTTGCTACCCTGCTGTACACTCTCAGAGCATGTTACCGACGCCTAGCAATTTTCACAGACACATTCTTATGTGTGAAATTGTTCCAATGTGTTGTCAACTGACAAGCAGTGTCGAACTTTGACAACCTGGACATCAAAATCAGTCGTCGGTCTTCACGACCAGTATTTTTTTCTTGGACGACCCATCAGAGGCAATTTGTCTCTTGATCCAGTGTTTCTATACCGAGACCAGACCTTCTGCACGGTTCTGACTAAACATTTCAATTGTATCGATATACTGACATTGCTTATATTCCGCCTCTTCAGGTTAATAACTTGCACCTATAACCGTTAGATAATTGCCTGTATCTTGCCACATTGGAGGAAGACAGAAATAACATTTGCTGTACATGTACAAGACCAAGAATACAATTCCATGGTATAGCGGTTTTTTACTCATTAGTCACATTATAAGTAGATCAGGCATTATAAGTACCCAAGATCTGCCTACTTTTATTACTCTGAGTTAGGGGGGTGACACTTCTTTTGTCCAGTGTGTGTAGGTTAGATTTCACCCGTACCGCTAAACTGGTCAAAACTGAGTTTACAGACATCCTGAAGAGGCCTACGAAAAGGCTTGTGCCACTTCTTAAGTGACTAGGGTCACCTCACAGCCTCACTATTTGGAGTGCGTACCAAAACCTGTGCGTGCCAAAACCTGAGCCAGATCAAATAAAGGAATACTCTGGGAATCACTTGACCATAATTTGACAGGGGGCACCTTAAGAACAATTTTAGGTTATACGATGAGATTGCCGGTTCACACAGAGCGATTTTAACAGCAGATAACTTACAGAACCAAGGAAATGAGCAGCTACCTTGGTCTTCAAATTCTCCATATTTGAACCACACAGACAATGTGTGGGCAGGCCATTTCTCGCCCAATCAATGGCCTACATGTCCTACAACAAAACTGGACCAAATTGGACAAGTTTTAACCGTTGCCTGGAATTTTATTCCAGATTAATCTCTAAAAACCTATCCTAAGGAATGCCTAGTCGCTTGAATGCTCTGGTAGCAGCAAAATGAGGTCCGGCGTAACAGCGACCATTGCTGTGACTAGACATTGAGCTGAGGAACATTTGTGTGGCGTGTAACTCTTATAAAGACGATACATTGAAAAATATGGAGATCCAAAAAACGCTTTCAATGGTTGTCGTATGACTTAAAATAGGCAATGCATTATTGTTTGCTTCATTGGCGAGTTCAATTAATGAACTGATGTCACAATGGTATCGAACAGATTTTCAAAAGTTTTTAAAACACGATTTAAATCCTTATTTTCATTTATCAGTCAGCTAAAAAAAACTGATTAATTATGATTTGGAGAAAATATTACATATTAAATGTCAAGTCTGTATTTAAACATAATGGCCATCTCACAAATGATACCGTCCATCTGCAAAACCTAAAATAATAAAAGACCGTGATATTTATAATGACACTATTTTTGGTATACCACAATATTTTGACCTATGAAGACTTTCACTGATTACTCATACACATGTACTTGTTTTGTGTATTCAGCTGACGTCACTGACCTAGGTCAGGTCAGATCTATACTCTCTGTAACTGTTGTCTAGGTATAGTGGGGTGATTTCTTAAGCTGTTAAAGTACACGTTCGTCACCCTTTTAATGCTAAGTTTAATAAGGGGCTATTACCGGTGTATGTTCGCTTGTCTTGAAGGGAATTCCGCACAACGTGTATTACAACGTACGTTATTCACGTTGAATTTCTTAATGCTAAAAAGAGCAGTCACTGAAAAACACTGGCGATAAATTAGAAATAAAAGGGGAAATTCATTTAATCGACGCTTTTCCTTTCTACAGCATACGTTGTATGACCAGGCTTAGTTGACTGGCTGCTAGAAAAACGAGTTGCAGTTTCATGCGTCGCTATATCATACCGCACACTGGTGAAAAGAGCAGATCTTATATTACACAAGGATTTTAGGTTAAAGATACATTGTATTACTGCCACGCAAGCAGTAGAAGCCGACATTTTGAACCAGCAGTAAGTTTTTTCTTTTGCTATATCTATGCTTTTATTTTAATTTTATAAATGTTTCTTTTTTTTCAACCCCTTAATAGCTCCCCACGTTCCATGTGTTTCATTCAGAATGTAATTTAGAGTTTAGCGGCCATATGGCAAAGTATATGGTAGTTGTAGGTTATATCAGTGCCGCTCCAATACATAATGCCACTGATGAATGGATATACACACGTCTCTATAATCACTCACATTTATATAATTGTACTTTTAACTATGACAGTATAAGTTCTGAAGTTCTTTGATCTAAGATAATAACCCACTTACTGTTATTAGTCACATAAAGTCAACTTCTATACCCCTTATGACCTCCCAGCATGCTCCCCTATCCCCTACCCCACCCCACTAGGTAAAAACTTAGGACATGACGGTGAGCAGCTGCAGTGAAATTCAGTTCTGCTGTGTTTATATTTAAAGCTATCGTTTCCAGTGTGATCGGCCTACCTCGGGGGTGTGTGTGTGTGTAGGGGGGTCCCCTAAATGCACTCAATGTAATCAGCAGAAACGCTTCAGAGATTAAGGAATTGAATAACCCCACAGCATCTGAAGGGGCGGGCTGCAAAGATAGATAGATCCTGCCGGACCGATCAATTTGAACACAGTGTATTTGTATTTTTTCAGCCTCCTACATCGGAGAATTTGTAATCCACCGTTGTGCAGTATTAATTGGGGCTTTTTGTTTGTCCACACAAATGCCCTATGAATTATTTTGCTTATAGTTATTTATATAAGTATTTGTTCAAACGCAATTGCAAAATATTAGACAGCTTCACAGATGTGAACTAAAGAAAAAAAGGCTTACAGGATATTTTCAACCGAAAGTGAATTTCCGATTCATCATTAACTTTCGTATTAGTCAATTAAGCTATTGTTGCACCTTTTATCAAAACCACTTAAGTGATTAATCACTTGACTGCCAATAATGATTAAATAATTTCATTTTCATTTTAAAAATTTTTTCTGTCTGAACTGAATTGTCAAACTTTCCTTTTCTTGTATCATACTAGTATGAACATCTGATAAGAAACAGTACTTCCTTTTATTGTAAGGGTTGATGAAGTTTTTTTTTGGCTCATAAACATGAATAACTATTCATTGAAAATTTTCTTGCGTGTATAGACTTTTGGACATTTTATCATCATTGAAACGATTTTCAAGATAGATCTCCCACCTTTATTTGTGCATTTGTATATCCTATTTTGTTATTACTTGCGAAAAAATTGCAATATCTTACTTTGCTGGTTTGTTTGTTTGTTTGATGTTATGTCACGATAGATGCCACAATTTTAGAATTTTTTGTTGCAGATTTTTATTTACTTATTTATTTATTTTGTGGATTGCCAATAAATATATTACTTTAATCATGATTACGGTTTATATGTAAAGAAATGCTAAATGTTTGTTTAATTAATATAACAATTTCCAATGATTATTTTCTAAATTGGTATTTTTATACATTATTTGGATATATTTTCATCAAAACTCGTAAACGGATACAAGGTCACAATTTCCTACAAATGGATATGTTTCAGTTAGATCCGGTATTGATGAGTAATTTTGTCGAAATATGACATTTTGGCCAATCAACACATTGCACGATTATTTAAAAAATTGGCCAATGAACACAGCGAAGATTCCCCATTTATGGAACCCGGACTATCGATCGCCATTATACGCCACTGTTGATATACAAATATTTCTTTACGGCTACTGTTTACCAAGTATATGAGGAAAGTGCGGGATTGAGGGGACATTCAACAGCTACCAATCAACACCATTTACTTAATTTAAATACATGTTTTTGTTCTTTGCAGCTCGCAAGCTGCCATTTCTGGCAGCGTGGCAGCTTATCCACCTTAAATCTTTTTTATTTTTAAATCTGGAATAGAAAGAAATATAGATTTTAAGATTAAAGTTACAGTTTAATCCTAAAACAAGTACTACCCTGATGTCATTAATTTTTGGTTCCATCATTACGAGGTGGTATGTTTGGCTAATATATATTACTGGTACACGAGAGAGAGAGAGAAAGATTTTAGTTGTACGATTTGCCTCTGACAAAATATTCGAAAAAGTGAGCGGGAATATGCGACTTTTGCGTCTTTGGGTAAAGCTTACTCGGTTAGGATTTTTACACAAAGTGTTCATTCATTATTCGTTCATGTATTGCCCTCCGACTTAAGATCAGTCTTTGAATCAACTTCAATTCTGTACAAACATTCGACTGGAAATGTGTATTTCTGAAACCTGTGAATTCCTTTTTTGCCAGAACAACTCCGTTATGGAAAAACCGGTACCATTGATCATACCAGGCGATAAAGGTCACAAGTTTACTATTAACGAAGAAGCCAGACTATGCTTGCAAAACATAGACAAACCAATGTCCGTAGTCGCCATCGTCGGCAAATACCGCACGGGCAAGTCGTATCTGATGAACAGGCTGTACGGCAAGAACTCTGGATTCGATTTGGGCAGCACGATCCAGTCTAAAACCAAAGGGATCTGGATCTGGGCCCGACCCCACCCAAGGGATAGCAATAGGTGCCTGTTGCTGATTGACACCGAGGGCCTCTATGACGTGGAAAAGGGGGACTCGACCTACGACGTTCAACTTTTTACTCTGGCCGTTCTCCTTTGCAACTGTTTCGTCTACAACAGCCAAGGAACCATTGATGCTGATGCTATTAATAAGCTACAGTATCCTTTAAAATGACATAATCAATAAGCAAGAGTGTGTTTTGATTTATGGTCTGAATGTCGCAAATAATGAATTACTGTCTTCTTACAATATATTGGGTTAATTTATATTACATGAACATACACATATTTTAAAAAAATGCATAAACAACATTTAGAATTAAAAAAATACTCTTATCAATAAAAAAGATAAACATCAGATCCACTGAAAAAACCAAGCGTTACACACTGTATATAAAGGCAACAACAAACAAAAATCTTCCTTTAATTAGATCCACAGCTTGGTTGCAGAACTGACAGAACACATTAAAGTCCAGGCTGGCGGTGCCGAGGAGGAAACTGGAGAATCGTTCGGCAAGTTCTTTCCACAATTCTTCTGGGTAGTGCGTGATTTCACCCTTGAGCTCAACATTGAAGGGAAGCCATGCACGCCTGACGAGTACCTTGAACATGCCTTGAAAATGAAGAAAGGACATGGCAAAGCTGTCCATGAATACAATGCACCCAGAGAATGCATCCGGGCATTTTTCCCCCACAGGAAGTGCTTCGTCCTTAAGAAACCAGTGAACGATGATGTGCTTCTCCAGAGGCTTGACCAGGCCAGAGAGGAGGACATTAAGCCAGACTTCATGAAAGACGCGAATCGGTTCTGCGAGACTGTTTGGACAGGCGTGGAGGTATTCAGAGTGCAGGGGAACGCCATTAATGGCAGCAGTAAATATATCACCTTATTTCTACAATTACTGAATTCGTTTATGGAAATACTTCAATCAAATTCAGGAACTTAAGCTCATGTTGGGAAAATCGTTAAAATACATTGTTCTTTTCAGATAAAAAATAACAAATGACAACTATAACATGTGGTTTTTGTTTATAAACCCCATGTTATACCATTTAATTATTTATTATTCATATTTCGGTATGCGTTTTTTTTCTTCAACAGGGTACCTAACATTGACAGAAACGTACGTCCAAGCCATCAACTCTGGTGCCGTGCCGTGTATTGGTACCGCAGTGGAGACAATGAAGCAGGTGGAGTGTCAAAGGGCTTTGGATGAAAGTGTAAGGAGCTACAGCACCATGATGGAGAAGGAAGCTCTCCCAAACATGCCCCTCTCGTTGAAGGAGCTGTCAAGTCTCCACGAGCAGGCCAATGGGGCAGCCCTCCGTGTTTATCAGAACATTGCTGTATTTGATGCCGAAGGGAAATTCCAAAGGAAATTGCAGGTAAGCATCTTGGAAGAATAAAATTTAGGATGATATAACGGTGTAGTACTATCAACGGCAAAATAAACACCCGTAATGCCTACCAAACTAAAGATGCGACTTGAAATGTGGTCGGTAACAGCGCAAAGTACCACACAGATAATGCTGTGTATGATGTTTATATGTAACGTATGTCTAATATATCGTAATAGATAGAACATGTATTTTTATCATGTAGGAGGCCTTGCTGTCAGTTTATACGCAATTTGTGGAGCAGAACAAGGCAGTCTCAAGGGATAAATGTAGATCCGTTTTGCAAAACGCGTATGCCAATATTGCCAGCAAGATCCAGGCTGGTCACTACACAGGCGCAGGAGGGTACGAGGAGTACCAAGCGGACTATCAGAAAGTAAAAGAGATATACGCCAACACAGAGAGAAAGGGTCCATGCGCTGACGAGGAACTGGCGCTGTTCAATGAAGACAAGAAAAGTGAGGGAAAGGCCATTCTGGAAGCTGACAAGGTGAGGATTGTTAGCAGTGAGTTTTTTATGTAAAGGTTATGATATTCTGCTTGATGATGTTATCATTTAAATCAATAATTCTTCTGTTAAAGAATCACGTATCTTTCTCGCCAGACGCGAAAAAAAAGACACATTAATAAATGAGTTAATATGCAAGCCGAATATATCAATAAACGCTCTAAACATGGGAAACTTGAACTGCAAAGAACATATATATAAATGTTCTGTTATAGAAAATGTCCGAAAAAGAGAAGGATCTTGCAAGAGCCAAAGAAGAAGCTGAACAACAAGCTTTGCAGGCAGAGTCATTAAAACAGAAACAGCAGCAGCTTCAGCAAGAACTTGCCGACAAGGAGGCAAGCAACCTGGCAATGATACAGCAGGTTCAAGCCGAATTTGATCAGAAAATCCGGGCATCGCAGGAAATGCACGAGGCAGACATTCGTGCAAAGCAAGAGGAACACCAGCGCCTCCTACAGGAGGGTTTGGACAGGCAAGGAGAACAATATAAAGAAATGGTGGCTGATATGCAGAAGAACCACAACCAGCTTCAGCGGCAACACCAGAAGAAGACTCAACAGTTGCAGGAGACCGTAGCCAGACAAGAGAAGCTTATACAGGAGATCAGGGCGAATAAAAGACGTAGTGGGGGAAGTGAGTATGGTCGTGAGCTCTTTCCCTAAATATTATACTATTATATTTTTTGTTCTCTCTTTTTCTCTCCCCCTCTCTCTCTCTCTTATTACCAAACAGGTTCAATAAGTCCTATCTGAAATGTATTTAGATCCTAAAGCGCTTACTAACGAACACTCATTGTCACTCTTCATACATGCTGATGTGGCTGTTTTTAAAGGAGAACCTTTTTGCAGGTCATTGTAACTATACGAAAATCTACGGTGTTAATTAAATATTCTGAAAACATCTCAAAATTTTCAACATCTTTGCAGGTTGCCCGATATTGTAAAGAACCCCTGCCCAGTTTCCAAGAGTCTCATTGCATGGTCTTCATCTGAAATGGACATTCTATGAAAATCTTAAACTACTGTGTCAGCGAGATTATATCAGAGCATTCAAGTACTACCTTGTACACACCAGGAAAACAGAGCATACAATACAGGGTAGTGTCACGTAAATAGTGAGAACTATGATGGCTCTTCAATAAGAAACAAATTTACCATTGCATTATTTCACAATTGTGTAGCTGTATATATAGTCAGTGCTGTGTCAGGTATTGGCATTGAGTGCTTATAGTAATGTAAGTTGAGCTCACTATAGTTAGGCCAGCTACAGGTATATACGTGTGTGTGCATGAATTCACAAGAGTCTCCAAGGCTAGTATACTGTAATCATTCGGTTTTATAAGGAAACAAATCCACGCAATTGTATATTGCAAATGTCATTTTGTTAACATTTGTTCTTTGATTATTACTTAGAGTACGAATTATAAATAATGATATCTGATTATATATCTGAAAAATTTAATCGTGTGGGAATTCTTCTCCAAGTTTTAAAGAGACTGGGTATATTCGCCAAAGGTGGAGGGGAAAAACGGCCAAAACCACCATCTTAAAAGCGAAGGTAACAAGAAAAGTTTATTTTCGAATGGTACTAGCACAACTGATGCATATGTATTTTAATTTAGTGTCAAGAGGAAAATGTACATGTATACTACAGCGAGTCTATATATACATTGTATATACACGACTATGGCCATTGCTTCAGCTGTTACGACAAACACTGTGAATTAAAACCAGTTACACATGCTAATATAAAGGTGATATTATCCAGGAAACATGTCTTAAAAAGCGTTTATCAATAAAATATAAAATATCAAAGGTTGGTCGGCGCCTAACTACCATTACGAACGCTTAAGTTTAACTCTCTTCAGCAAGAGTCTAATTACTCGTACAGCCGCCTTAAACATACACACAACGAAAACCTTCAACAGATAGAGTAAACAAAGAATGCGGCGACAAGTGGAAAGATTATATCTAGAAGATAATATTGGTACCATGACAGTTTGAAAACCGCCTCATTGTGAAGAAATAATGGACCACGGTGGCGGATCACGTAGTCAACCCAGAATAGAAATTCATCTTTTCCAGATATTGGAACGTCTTGTAAAATTTCAGACATCTTTGCCGCATTTTGTTTGTATTTCTCATTACTTAGTACCTCGTTGATTGCTTCCTCTAGCTCTATCTGTGTCATTGTATGAAAGTCGATTAAAACCCCAATTTTTGCCCTTTTCACCAATTTAGCTGCATTATGATGCTGGTCTGCAAAAAGCGGCACTGCTACCACGGGCACAGCGTGGAACAGCGTCTCCCACGTGCTGCTGATCCCACAGTGCGTGATGAACAGCTTCATGGCGGGGTGAGCTAGAATGTCGTTTTGTGGAATCCACTCCATGATCTTGGTGTTTTCCCCTAAAGATGGTGGAATAGGTCCTTTGTATCGCCATAATACTTTCTGTGGAAACTTGGAAAATACCTTTTAAAAAATTCAGGGGATATAATATTAAGTTGTGGCACAGTTAACCAATAAGACAAGATGGAAATTCACTATATACCATATTTATCAAATGTAGACCTGATTAATTAAGTACGCAATTAAAAGATCACGCATAGAAGCGTGCAGATGTAATATCTGCTTACATGCAGAAAAGAACATGAATTTGGCATCAAAATACAGGGTTACTTCTTAATATGGAATATTAATTTTTGGCGGGTTAATTTTCTACAAAATATTTATTTTCTCTCTAACTATATACTTTAAATCCAAAACTGAGGTGTCAGTCCATGTGTAGCAAGGTGTGTTAACTAATTACCACACTCTCGAAACAATTGATGCATGTAGTTGCATGTTCTGTGGTCAGAAATGTGAGGGGTGGTCTTTTCTGCAATTTCTGCCCTTGTATAAAAACGCATGGGTTTGGCCAATCTTTGGAGTGTATTTACAAAAGCAACAAAGGGATCGCTCTGAAACTTGACAGGTACCTTAGAGAAGACATGGTCCGACAGCTAAGCAAAGCAGCTTTCTATGGGATTCTTGCTCTCAGAGAAAATGGCCAGAAACAGACAGCCATTGCCATGCAGTGCAACATTTATCAGAAACCGTGAGTAAAGTCCTTCAAAGAAATGCTACAACAGGGGCACCTACTCCAATAGCTCAACCAGGGTGTCCGCGTAACACATCAAGAAGACAGGATCGCCTTCTCCTTAGAGTGTGCCGTGTTGGTCGTACAAAGACAACCAGTGTCCTCAGAAGAGAGTGGCAGAATGTCATTCAAACGCCTGTTTCAAGGTCCCTCGTGAGTAAGAGATTACTTCAAGCCGGTTATTTTGCACGAAGACCAGTACGAAAACCACTTTTAACAGCAGGCCCCCGTTTCACAAAAAAACTTAAGTCGGTTTCCCTGACTAAGACCTTGGTTACCAACGTAATTAAGTCGTTACGTCACTAAGTCCCGTTTCACAAAGAATCTAAAAGGTCGCTTACGTCGTTTTTTTCTTAGCTGCTAGTCGACGATGTCTAGCCTCGTCGGGAGGAGACTTAAGTCGGCAAGCTCAACTAAAACTCGGTAAATGAGAGCATTAACAACAAAAATTTGGAAAGAACATACCTCCTTCAAGATATTGTGTTATAATATAATTGAATAACACTGACTATTATGGAATATTGAAATAAAAATAAACTGCCACTTCACGCAGCCGATTGCGTGTTTGTTTATGTTTTTGACCGCAAGACGTCCGTCAGCAGTGTTCCACGACAAGCTAATGTTTAACTGTTACTTTGAAGTTCTATCGAAGTTAACCTAATCAATAAAGTTCAAAAACAAACTTTGTTTGTGTTTTGGCTGATTTTTATTGTTGATAAACGATCGTTCTCGGCCGAAAGAGGCCATGAAACGTCATGTCTTGTGAAACTTTTGAAACTTTACACCTCCTTTTCTTGAAGAGTTTCTCGTGCGCGTCGACTACGGTAAGCACGCATAGCTAAGACGTTAGATTCTTTGTGAAACACTCCTACTCGACTGCAGCGTAGTCGACCTAGCTAGGTCACCCAGCCCGAGCTAGTCGACTACGGATTTAAGATTCTTTGTGAAACGGGGGCCAGGCCATACACAGCGACGTCTGCAATGGGGTGAGGATCACGTGCGTTTGCAGCCAAAACACTGGAATCACGTCGCTTTCAGTGATGAGGCCAGATATGGAGTCTTTAGGGTTGACGGTCGAATCCTTGTCCGCCGACGTGTACGAGAGGCGTAAAACGATGATTGTGTACTGCCTAGGGTGCAAGCAGGGGATGGTAATGTCTCTGTTTGGGGAGCATTTCATGCCCTTGCCCAGAACCAGTTGGTTTTTCTAGGAGGCAACCTCAACCAGTGTTCCTGCAGAGACATTCTACAGCAAACAATGCTTCGATTTGTAAGAGTCATTTTCAGGAACAACTTTGTGTACCAAGACAACTGCGCAACCCCACATCGAGCTTGCAGAGTCGCTGTTTTTCCTCAAAACCAATGGGTCCAGCAACTGCCCTGGCCTACAAACTCCCCAGATATACAGGTAATCCCAATTGAAAATCTGAGCGGAAGTAACTCACAGAATTAATAGCTATGGTCATCGGTCGGTAAATAGTGATGAACTGCGACAGGCTATTATCACTGTGTGGAATGATATACCCATCCAAGCTCTATAAAACTTATCACAGGGTATGCCAGGTAGGATGAGGGCGCTGCAAGCGGCTGCTGGAGGTCATACCCGCTATTGATGACTTTTCATGGTTTACTGTAATGATTTCTTTGATTGTGTAACATATCACTGTCCGGAGGCTATCACTTTCTTTAATATTTTAGCTTATAGTTAATACTGACATCAAACTGTTGATATGGTTTTCTGGGGGTGTTCTTTTCTTTTGAATGACATCTTATGTCAGAATTAATATTATTGCCCAAATTATCTCACAATAGAAGACTGGATATTTTTATCACTCAATGACATACTTTTTTGATGAATCAAGCCAAAAAATATGTAATCAGCACTCAAAAATAACAATGATAAAAAATATCCCACTATTAAGTAGTAACCCTGTAATTCAGACAATTACGGACAAGTACCTGGAACTAGCAGGACCCACTTCAATACATTAATAATGATTCTTCCAATTGGATGCATAACGATTTCTATATATGTAAATTGTTCACCTTAGCAAATAGTTCTGCTGTCTCCTCTTCCAACGTCGGCATCATAGATCCAAAACTCATTAGTATAACCCCATGATGAGCAGATGACATGAAAGACAGAAGATCGGACGATAGAGGGCGCGGCGAGGTCCACTGTAGCCCGGATATGGTTTTTATATGAGGCATGATAGGTCTAGGGAAGTCAAGGGCATAATGAGTATTGGCTGCGATAATAATAGAGACGTTTTCAAAGCAACGATGAATTGGAGGAAAGTTATAATCGGGCAGAAACGTTGACAGTAGATTTCTTATGTCTCTAATGTAATAGTAGTTATAAAATGTATTTGCAGCTATCCAAAGCATTGTATTTCTGAAGCGCTCCATGTAGTTCATATTGTTTGTAAAGCCCACGCTATTCATAGGAGTTGTTGCTGGATTCACGGGATTTTGATTTACAATCCACAAACCCGTTAATCCAAAGTTTGAATACATGACAGATGGGAGCTGTAAATAATGCACGAGTATTGCAGAACATAATTCCAAATAATCAAATATGAACAAAGAAAAGTTTCCTCTTTTGATATTATTCATAAGTTGTTTGTCAGACAACATGTGTTTACAAGTTTCGCGATTAGATTCGGATAGTATATAGAGTAGAGTAAAAATGTCGGATTTCACCAACCGCATCATTGTTTTGAAATCCAATAGCTGAGGTGGTTGTGATCCGTCGGTGACGGTAACGCTATACGCCTCCAATACAACGCCGGGTAGGGGTCGCCAGGGTGTGTAGTCGGCCCTGACTATCATGGTCACATTATGGCCATGTTCAGTCAACATCAAGGCCAACTTCTCCATATTCATAGCTCTGGAGGTGTGAATTGCTCCATACGGCAGCATGAGAATGTTGTCTCCATGACAAGAAGTGGTATAGTACAGTAGACCTAAAAGGAAGCTGGGTCCTGGTCTGTAAAGAAACTGGAACATAGCACTCGGACAGGCAAATAAACAGATGCAGTTATATTTATACCTCAACGCTCTCTCTCTCAAAAGCACATCCACAGTCAAATTAATAGTCCTATGTTGAATTGTTTGGCTCCTGTTCCTAGACAAACTAAAGTTGAACACAGTAATAAACCCACAGAGAAAAATAAGGACGCAGCAAGGTCAGATCCATACAGGTAGTTCGACTACTGCCTCGTTTGTGACCTACTTTGCACAATGTATATTATTTTACATATTGGGCAACCTTGACTTACAATAGAGTGAAGCTTACTCAATTTCAGACTGCCTTATGACTTGCAAGAGAGTAAGCCAGAGTAATCGAGTAGGCCAAAGTTGCCCACATCATTGTTGACACAATCTATTCTAAGCTATAAGAAAGACTGTTGACACGCTCTATTGTACGTCGTAGTTGCCCAAAATTTATTGTACAGGACGCCCGCATGTGCGCTTAACTGTTTGGTATGTACACCATTAAGACATATTTGATACGCCTGTTTGAGTACAACGGCACTTGAGCGATCAAATACGGACTGTGTCCGCTGCGCGTTTTAGCGTTACTGTTTGTATACAGGGCCGTAGCCTCCGGGGGGGTGGGGGGGGGGGGGGCAGGGGGGGCATCTGCCCCCCCACCCTGGGATTTGAGGTGCAAAAAAAAAAAAAAAATAAATCAATAATCGCAAAGGTAAAAAAAATAAATGCAAAGCTGGTATCAATTCTGTGAGAAAATACAGTCATGGCCACTAGACAATCATTCAACAATCTGTTTACAAAGGTGTACTGTTTTAGCCAACTCAGTTCATGCCGAAAAGTCCAGTTGGCGTGTTGTGTTGAAAAAATGACTGTACTTATGGCAAAATGAACCCACAATTTCTGACTTCTGATTGAGCAATAAATAACAGTTAAAATGCACCAGAATGCAGTATTATACATACAGTTTTTAAAAATTTTCCACACCATGGGAGGGGGACACCCCCTCCCACCCCCTCCCCCCTCGGGGGCTTCGCCCCCTCGTTTCCGCTTACTGCCCCCCCTGGCATTTTGCTCAGGCTACGGCCCTGGTATACCCGCTTATTGAAGCAAATTTAGGTGCAAGCGCACTTTTACCTGAAAGATGAGACGAGACTTAAAATCAAAACATATAAGATTTTCAAAAACAAAGAAAACAAGGCAGCAAAGCTGTCAAATGTACAGGCAAAAAACAGAAAATAACAATGCACAAAATAGGCTATTGTCAATTCTGATGCAAAAGTACATTATGTATTATAACTGCAAATTCAACATCAAATTTTAATTATGCTCATACCGATGTAAGTAAAATATGTAACAAGCATAAGGCTTCAGGCCCATGGGAGTTCAAGTTCACACTTTAAAAATGCCAGAATGAGAAATATGAAAATTTCACACAAAATTGCATAAATTCAATAAAAAATGATAACCCTCTTGAGCTGGCTTTCTAATTTGAATGCATGCCAATCCTAAAAAACAATCTAAACAGTTTACGGCCATTTTATATGATCAACTAAGAAAATTGATGAGATGGGAAAAATATCAATAGAACAGTGTTAAATGTCTAATTTCCTCCATTCTGAGATTCTGAACAAAGTGGATGATTGAATCTGACAAACTGCAATGATATGAGTTTATTTCCATTTTTGACACTTTATTACACAATACACGATAACAAGTTTACCATCATTTTTATATAATCAACTAACAATGTTGTAAAGATGCAGGAAATGTCAAACGAACACTTTTACGTATCTTATTAGTTCAATAATGAGACTGTTAACATGCCAAAGAATTTAATCTAAGGAAATGTGAAAAACAGCATAACTTCTAAAATAATGGCCCGGTTATGCTGATTTTCTAAATCAACCTGTGTTTTAGTAAAATTGACAACTCCTGTGAGTATAATGACAATTGGCCTTTCTGTTTTTCTTATATTGTGTTATCAAAAAAGTGAAAAAAAAACAAAAAAAAAAACAGCATAACTTCCATAAAAATTGCCCGGTCACGGTGATTTTCGAACTTGGCTTGCGTATTATGAATATTTATCAGTTCCGTGAGTTTCAAGCCAAATGGTAAAACGGTTTTTCACTTATCGTGTTATTGGTGTTGCAAAAATGTTGAAAAAAGTGAAAAAACAGCATAACTTCCCTAAAAATGGCCCGATGATGCTGATTTTCGAACTTGACCCCGCGTATTATGAATATTCATCAGTCCTTTAAGTTTGAATACAAAAAGTAAAACGGTATTCCACTTATCGTGTTATCTCTGAGTGCACGGCGACGACGGCGATGGCGACGGCGACGGCAACGACAAACGCAGGTGACGGCTATATGTACAGACTGCGTCTGTACATAAAAAATAGGCGTTAAAAAAATTAATTAAAAAAAGCATTGGTAGCCATAGATACCCCTCCCTCAAAAACAAACAAACAAACAAACAAGCAAACAGGCAGACAGATAAACAGACAGACAGACAAATAGATAAACAGACAGACAGACAGACAAACAAACAAACATACAGACAGACAGGCAAGGAGACAGACAGACAGATAAACAAACAAACAAACAAACAGACAGACAGACAGACAGACCAATAAACAAATAAATAAATAAACAAACAAACAATCCACCCACCGATAGTAAACCTGGCGTCCATTTCATACTACTAACATGAGACTTTTATTGTCAAACGGTATATACTAGCAAAACTGATGCGAAAGGTATGTATGTTTGGTGTCAAAGGGCAAATATATACTACGATGTGTGTGTTCACATTGCATATACACGTCTATGGCCATTGCTTCAGCTGTCTCGGCAAATACTGTGAATTTGCAGCAATTACATGTGCTAATAAAGATGATAATATCCAAGGAACATGTCTTAAAAAGCGTTTACCAACAACATATAAAACGTCAAGGGTTGATTGGCACCTAACTACCATTACGAACGCTTAAGTTTAACTCTCTTTAGCAAGAGTCTAATTACTCGTACAGCCGCCTTAAACATACATACAGCGAAAACCTTCAACAGAAAGGTGAAACAAAGAAATGCAGCGACAAATGGCAAGATTATATCTAGAAGGTAATATTGGTACCATGACAGTTTGAAAACCGCCTCATTGTGAAGAAATAATGGACCACGGTGGCGGATCACGTAGTCAATCCAGAATAAAAATTCGTCCTTTCCTGATATTGGAACGTCTTGTAAAATTTCGGACATCTTTGCCGCTTTTTGTTTGTATTTCTCATTAGTTAGTACCTCGTTGATTGCTTCCTCTAGCTCTATCTGTGTCATTGTATGAAAGTCGATTAAAACCCCAATTTTTGCCCTTTTCACCAATTTAGCTGCATTATGATGCTGGTCTGCAAAAAGCGGCACTGCTACCACGGGCACAGCGTGGAACAGCGTCTCCCACGTGCTGCTGATACCACAGTGCGTGATGAACAGCTTCATGGCGGGGTGAGCTAGAATGTCGTTTTGTGGAATCCACTCCATGATCTTGGTGTTTTCCCCTAAAGATGGCGGAATAGGTCCTTTGTATCGCCATAATACTTTCTGTGGAAACTTGGAAAATACCTTCGTAAAAAATTCAAGAGATATTATATTAAGTTGTGGCACAGTTAACCAATATGACAAGATGGAAATTCACTATATGCCATATATTTATCAAATATAGACCTGATTAATTAAGTACGCAATTAAAAGATTACGCACAGAAGCGTGCAGATGTAATATCTGCTTACATGCATTATGCGCAATGTGTGTATATTTTGTGTCAAAGGGCAATTATATACCACGATGTGTGTGTTTACATTGTATATACACGTCTATGACCGTTGCTATGGCTGTCACGGCAAACACTGTGAATTTGCAGCAATTGCATGTGCTAATAAAGATGATAACATGTAAGGAACATGTCTTAAAATGCGTTTATCGATAACATATAAAATATCAAGGGTTGTTAGGCGCCTAACTACCAAAACGAACGCTTAAGTTTAACTCTCTTCAGCAAGAGTGTAATTACAATAATTACGGACAAGCAGCTGGAACTAACAGGCCCCACTTAAATCCATTAATAACGATTCTTCCAATTGGAGACACAATGATTTCTATAAATGTAAATTGTTCACCTTAGCAAATAGTTCTGCTGTCTCCTCTTCCAACGTCGGCATCATAGATCCAAAACTCATAAGTATAACCCCATGATGAGCAGACGACATAAAAGAAAGTAGATCGGACGACAGAGGGCGCGGCGGGGTCCACTGTAGCCCGGATATTGGTTTTATATGAGGCATGACAGGTCTAGGAAAGTCAAGGGCAAAATGTGTATTGGCTGCAATAATTATAGAGACGTTTTCAAAGCAACGATGAATTGGAGGAAAGTTATAATCAGGCAGAAACGTTGACAGTAGATTTTCTATGTCTCTAATGTAATAGTAGTTATAAAATGCATTTGCAGCTATCCAAAGCATTGTATTTCTGAAGCGCTCCATGTAGTTCATATTGTTTGTAAAGTCTGCGCCTTCCATAAGGGTCGTGGCTGGATTTAAGGGATTCTGATTTGCAATCCACAAACCCGTTAATCCATAGTTTGAGTACATGACAGATGGGAGTTTTAACTGATACAAAAGAATTGCAGAACACAATTCCAAGTAATCAAATATGAACAATGAAAAGGTTCCTCTTTTGATATTACTCATAAGTTGTTTGTCAGACAACATGTGTTTACACGTTTCGCGATTAGATTCAGATTCTATATGAATTAGAGTAAAAATGTCGGATTTCACCAACCGCATCATTGTTTTGAAATCTAATTTCCGAGGTAGTTGTGATCCGTCGTTGACAGTTACGTTATACGTCTCCAATACAACGCCGGGTAGGGGTCGCCAGGGTGTGTAGTCGGCCCTGACTATCATGGTCACATTATGACCATGTTCAGTCAACATCAAGGCCAACTTCTCCATATTCATAGCTCTGGAAGTGCGAGTTGCTCCATACGGCAGCATGAGAATTTTGTCTCCGTGGCAAGAAGTGGTAAGGCACAGTAGGCCTACAAAAAGGCTGAGTCCTAGTCTGTAAAGAACCTGGTACATGGCACTGGTTCAGGCAAACGAAAAAATTCCAGTCCTAGCAGCTATGTTAACACCACAACGATCTCTCACAAAAGCACACTCACGGTCAAATAAATAATCCCGTGTTAAATGCTTTGGCTCCTGTTCTTAAACCAACTAGAGGAAAACACAGGAATCAATCCACAGAGAAAAATTTGGGACGTAGCAATTAATCGTGCGCGGAAACTGGCATCATAAGTCGTCGAAGGTCGAATCGCGTGGAACGTTTCCTAGAGAGAGATATGCTGGATGTTATTATGACAGCTGTATCCCTTCATTTGAATCCCACTGCTATACATGTGTAAGCATCGTAGTACTTTGTTAGTTCATGCACATCCTAACGCTCAAATTATTAAAAAGTTTGTGCTGATATGCCTGCATTCCAATCCGTACAAGTAGTTCGTCTACTGCCTGGATTGTGATCTATTTTGTACTTTGTATACGCGTAGATATTCCTGCCTTTTCAGTTAACCTAGTTTTAACATCATTGTTATTTATATAAAAAAAACTAAGGCATCGCGATGGTGTTCGTAACAAACAGATATCTAACATCACAAGGTCTTGTTTATTCAACATTCGGAATATTGGCATCATAAGGAAATATCTGAATCAATCATCTGCTGCTACTGTAATACATTCATTGGTAACTTCCAGGTTGGACTATTGCAATGCTGTATTATAATGACAGCTGTATCCCTTCATTTAATGTAACTACTCCTTGGTACTGTAGCAAAGGTTTCACAAACGTTTTGTTCACTTTGTTTACAGCCAGCTGTGACTGGTATAGGCCGTTGCTCTCACCCTGCTGAAAATAATGGGCTAGTTTGGACATTATAGTAAATAATTTCACTGCAACGTTTACTGTCATAAATCTCACAAAACATTTGATATAGCTACTGGTAGCAAAGCAATGGCCCATAACCATTTTCAAGTTGCGGTTGAAATTCCCATGAGTAATTATACCTCGTATAAAATATCTGAGCAGAATGGCAGCAGGTCACGTCTGTGCTTACTATTTCGGCAGAGCCAGTAGCGTTTGCAGTTGCAATGCAAGTAATTTTCCAAGCATTTGGATGGGTGCATGTGGCAATACCTCATTCTAATGTCCAAGGGCGTGCGTGGTGTCTTTTGAGGATACGGCATGTCTAGGTTTCTGATGAAATGAGGTTATATCTTTGAATTAAGTATTGTTTGTAGACTCCCACGTTTCTTGTCAAGTTCGGGAGAAGTTTGCTGTAGTTTTTTCTACCTTTTGGGCTGCCAAGCATTACTCAATGCCAGCGTCTAAATACAAGTTCCGCCGACAGAAATGGTGCCATGTATGATGTAGCTCCTTCTGGTCATCATGGTATTGCTCCAGCTCATCTTTCTTGCAAAATACAACAAATTTCCAATAACCACTAAACTGAGTAAGTAGACTGACCTGCATTTTCTTCTCTCTATTTGAATCACACAGAACACTGTTGGGATGCTATAAACTGTGCTGTAAGGAGGACAAATGTTCAGCTGACTACACTGAATGAGCTGAGACAGGCTCTGGACGAGCGGTGGGCCAATCTCAGCTAAAGATATATCATCAAACTGTTAAATACCCCTTTAAGAAAAGTAAATGGTGTCATCCGGGTCCATCACATCTAGAACAGATACTCTGTGGTTAAAACTCTGAATAGTACACCGGCTCCACATCCTTGTTAAGAAGTCTAGGTCTAATTTGTTTGTACTGTCTTGTAATTGTAAGAAGCAATGTATCCTATGACTTGTCATATTGGATTTCCTTAAAATATTCAAGGATACACTCTTGTTAATCGTCAGATGTGTATAATAAAAGTAATAAGGATGTGGAACCACTGGGAATAAATACTTAATCCTATACAAGCAAACTAAACGCATAATAAAATTTGCAAACTACAGTGACGTGGTTAGATCCTCTCAGTGTAACAGAGAAGATAGAAGCAATGTGGATGGGGAGTTTTTTTTTGCTTATATACACCTGCCCTTAGTAAAATGAAAAGTTTGAAGCAATATTGCTGCAAACTTTAAGTCTGCGGTAACAAGTTTGCTGGAGATTGCAAGACAGATTTTATTGCTTCTACATGTAGTATGCAGTCATATTGCAGCTTTGTTGCAGATTTGCAAGTTGCAGCAATATTGCAGCAATTTGCAGCAGCTAAGCCCATGATACTTTGCTAATGATACATGTAGTTAAGGGTCCTAGACCAGACCAGTCCAAGTAGCGGGTGTGTAATGTCTTTTTTCTCATTCACATTTATACATCTACTTTCTATAACTTTATAAACAAACATACAACTAAAAATATGGATATATTTTAATAAAACAGTTCACTTCATACTACATTTAGTCACAGATTCATTGTGCAAATAGTAAATCGGCCACGAAAAAAAGGAAAAAAGAGTAGAAAAAGATTTTAAAATCTATAAATAAGTTCCTGTTGATAGTAACAATGTACTTCATCGTATATTGATCTTTTATCGTCTGTAAAGATAAATTCGTATGCATTTCCATTCATTTTTTTGGAACTTCTCTCATCTCATCCTCTCTCCTCATTCTTCTTTAGTCTATATTCCAGTCGATTATATATGCTCATTTTGAATCTCTGATGTTTTGCACAGGTGATAAAAATGAGATTTTTCACAGCAGCGTTCAGTGAATAACCACGAAATAGTAACTGCAACTCGTCACATCACAGCAAAACCTACAAAGAGGCAGATGATATATGCAAAAGCATAGTTGTAGTCGTTACAAATATTATATAAATACAAAATGTTAAATATGACGGTGGGATATAATTATTCGAAAACATATTGGCACTCTACATTGTTTTATTTTTCGCACTGAATTTTCCAGAAAAGCCAGCGCGTTTGTTAAGGGAGCACTTACCACCACTTCCTCCCCCTCTGTTCTGAACGTGTCGAAGCCCTTCTTCGAGATTTCTCTTTTGCTGTAGAAGAATCCTTATCTGGTCAGCATTTTGATTTGTGCGGTTTCCGTGGGCATCTAATTGTTCCTGGTTCAAACGCACGCGGTCTTTCAATTCTGTGGTAATTCTCAGCACTTCTCCTTCTTTAATTTGTATTTCACGTTGCTGCTCGCTGTTCCCTCTCCGAATTCTTACTTCATACCGCTCCCTCAATTCGCTCCTCTCCTGTTCCAGTCTTCTCATACTTTGCTCACGGTTAGTTTCTATCTTTCTCAGCGTTTCCATCAAGGCCTGCTCTGTCTCGGCGTTCTGCTGTTTCTCCATCTCAATAAGGACGCGCTCAGTCGCCATCTCCTGCTCTTTCTTGGCTACCGCCCCTGCAGTTTGGTGAATCAGCTGGGTCTGGGTCTGCTTCTCGTTCTCGAAGTCTTCCCTCACCTGGCGGGTGCAGTAGGCGGGGCCCTTCTTAGGATACTGGTCGTAGAGGACAAAGACCTTCTGTAAGTCTTGGATGAAGTCAAAATGGCCGTCGGAATGAGAGTATTTTTTTTCGTCGATCTTTGGCTGTACGATGCTGGTAAAGAGAACATCCAACATTTCTCTGTACAGTCGAAAGGCATCTGATTCGTTGTTTTGACTGATCATGGTGAACTCCTTTTCGACGTCTGTCTGGAATTATTCCAGTAAAATATTTAAGAAGCCACATCTTGCGACGAGTCCATGAAAAGAAAATGAAAATGAATAAAAATAAGAATATATATAATAAAGCCGTATACTTTTGTGCAAACTGTAGGTTTATAACACATACATGTATAACATACGAGGTATGGTTTACATTAGTTTTGACAGAGCTTAATTGGTTAAACATAAAATATAATAAATTGAGAGAGAGAGCGCAACGCACCTTCATGCGATTGTAAAATTATCCATCATCATCAAAGATGGCGTACTCTGCAAATGCTTTCTCGGCATAGTTATCGAAATAGTGTCTGTGCCTTCCTTCAAGCTCATTTTCTGCGAGCGGCAGCTCCTCAACAGTGTCTTGCATTGCAACTTTGTAGACCTGCAGCGCCATCTCTACTGCCTTCAGGCACTCCGCCTGGCGAACAGCTACCACAGCATTCTCCACAGATGGGATCTTATCTTGGCGAAAGGCCAGGACGCAATTACGGGCGATCTAAAACCAGATCTAAAATAAAATAGCATTGTATTTAAGCATCTCCTTCAATTTTAAGAGTTACTTCACCAATGGGAATGTTAAGTAAATTAGGTAAATTGGACATGTTCGGTGAAATTTCGAGCAGAGCTGCCTGTTCGTGATCGGCGACTTAGCCGGTTCCCTCACTTTGCTTTGACAATGTGAGGAAGGTGGATGCTCACCCAGCAGGACGAAGAATAAGACCTGTCAAAGGGCGAATAAGCTGTATTTGAGCCAAATGCCTAGAACCAATTGCAGAAGACAACGAGAAACCCGAACGTCATAAAGCTACTGTGGAGCGCACTTACTGCAAACAAAAGAATAGAATGACATGTACATGTACCATCGGAACATGGAACGAAAAAAAAAAAAAAGAACAAATATGAAAACTGGAAATCATCCTACAAATATCAGAGGTCAACATGTTGGCATTTTTGAGATGAAAATGAGCTGGGAGTACAAATCACAATGATCATATAGACAAACAGCACCAAACCTAAGGAAGGTTTTGGACCATCTCCCACAGAGTCTTTATGGTAAGCTAGATTAGTATTAGTGACCAGCATTAACACGGAAAGCGAACGAATGGGAATTTGATTGAATGCAGATGAGACAGAAGTAATATATGACAGTTGCGCAAAGCCCACTCTCGACAATTTATAACATCAAAGTTAAAGACACGCAGCTGAAATAAGTGAACCGTTCCAAATCAAAAGTCCTTCCAAACAAATATACATACAGGCAAGAATTGGACAAGCAAAGGTATCATTTAAAAAAGTACAATCAACACTTACCAAACCAAAAGTCAATATTAAAAGTGATAGAAACAGTTATACGGTCTACAATAATAAACGGGTGCGAAGCAAAGACCATAAGCAGCAACATGAAAAATAAATCAAATGCACTTGAAATTTGGTGCTACAGAGGAATACTAAAACACACAGCACACAACCATCAGGCCACGTGTAACTACAGGTACAATAAGAAAGACACAATGTACTTTTATTGGACATTGCGCAAGAAAAGGCGGTCTGGAAGCCAGCATAACCACATGAAATATTTGGGGGAAAGAAGTGGAAGACAAACACCCCATTTCCATAGATTTTTAGATCGATCTATCCCTGTGGGGAGTCTCACTAGATTACTGTCAGCTTGGCCGGCTTAAGTGTCTGCCCCGCCTACTGAACGCTGTAAGGGGGTAATTAACTATGGTGTCCGCTCGGCTGACTGCAATTTAGCGTGAACCTCCAGGGAGTTAGGTCGATCTAAAACTTAATCTTTAGATCGATCTAAATCTCTGGGAAAGCACTCAAAGAGAGAAGACACGTGCTAGATAGCATAACACACTGATTCGAAACAGATACGGTCAGCAATCCCCTAAAAATTGATAAAGACAAAGAAAAATAAAGGCTTGTGGCATGGTACTTCATGTTGATGATAATGATGATGGTGATAATGATGATAAGTAAAAATCCATCTTTTTCAACACAAATTCTATCATAACCTAGTTTTCGATATAGGTTAATCATCAAATAAAAAAGAGAGGGGGTGAGAGAGAGATTATCAATTAGAGATGATCATGATTAAACAGTTACAGGTACAGCAAAAATGAAGACAAGTTTGTACTAGCTTTTTAAAATCAGATTCCATTGGCCCGCTTATTATACGTATTACTTGGACACTTACGTCTACTGTTCATCCGCTCCCCACGGACCTTCTTTGGCTCACTTTGCGCGTGGATGGTGGACATAAGCTGTGTGACACCGTCCACAAAGGCGGGTTTAAGTTAATCCTCCGGGACCTGGTCCACCTGCCTCAGGGCCTCGTCCTCAGTCACTGACCGGGGGAGAACAAAACCGGGCCTGTTTTGAATAAGAGCGAATTAAAACTTAAGAGAGTTAAAACTTCAAAAATAGGCTAAGCCTGTTTCACTTGTGAGACATAGCAATTCTAGGCCCTGAAGTTAGAATGTCATCGTGTATGCAGTTTCTTTCGAAACAATAAACTTTTTTACGAGCCTTAATGCGTAAGAAACAATGAAAAAGGGAGATTCGGCAAAATTCGTTCTACAGGTGGTCGCAAGACCGGTGAAACAGGCTAGGGGTTTTACATTAGACACGATGAAGAGTCAACGAAAGCAGTACCTGTTCGGAGAGTAGGATTTCAGTTTGTCACGGAAATTGTTCCGCAACTGCGTTTTCTCTGCGAGCCCTCCATTCTCTTTGAGGCAATGCTCCAAGTAGGTTGTTGGGGTACACGGCTGTCCGTCGATCTCCAATTCCAGCATGAAGTCTCTAACTACGAAATACAGCGCAGGGAAAATCCGATCCATATTTCTAACATTTCCTTCATCGTCAACTCAGAGGACCAAATGCTCAGAGAGCCTAGATACTAAGCTGTATGAACTGTTAGCTTTCAAAACTTTCAAACTAATTCATAATTTCATAATTTCATAATTTATTATTTCTATATAAATCTTGCTGTTATCGCAGTTAACAAGAGACAACAAAGCAATTTTACTACCCCAGTGCCCTTTACATTGTAGGTTAGATTATCATTTTTTTTTTTTTACTTTTTAACCCCCCATAAATTATAATAAATAGAGAAGTCAGATGAAAAAAGAATTATCATTAAAAAAGGATACTCTAGAAGTTCTAAACAGCTCTCATCTATGACACCCTGGCAGTTGTAGATCAGGGTACTGCTGAGGATAACAGACAGAACAAAGATCTGAATGTCCCGGTTCTCGTCGCCGTCTGTGGCATGGGACAGACCCTCAGTGTCCAGTAACAGCAGGTGTTCGTTTGATCTGGTGGGATGGTCAGTCAACCAGGCCCAAATACCTAAATAAGTGTGTGGCCGACTTTCGATTTTTTAGACAAATAATTCAGAGAGAGAGAGAGAGAGAGAGAGAGAGAGAGAGAGAGACTTCAACAGCCAGTCGATATACAAATTTACTAAAATATCTTCAAAATATATAAGTACCCTTCGTTGTGGCATTGGTGGTGGAACCGAGTGGGAATCCCGACTGTCTGCCCAACATTCGGTTCATTAAGTACGACTTCCCTCGACGATCATTGCCCACAATAGCGATAACCACAACAGGTTTACTGTGCTGTTGTAGAGCCTCGGCTGTTTCGTCGTGAACGAAAAGTTTCCCGTCACTGTCTACACCAATGAACGGTGTGGGTTCGATTTATATTGAAGACATGCTAAATAAAAAAGATAGAAATAAAAATTACGAAAAGGGCCATGATGCACATTCTAAACTACTGTTGTCTCCCGAAATATCATTGCGTAGAAGTTGTGGATTTAACAACTGTTTTATTGCTACTAAAAAACAAAGGAGCTAGCGTAAAAATTTAAATCAGGGAAACGTCTGAAATTTACAGTTAGATAAAAAAAATTCCTGGAAGTAAAATAACTCCAATTTTAGGTTGGGTTTATCAAATAGAATAAGAAAGGGTCCGAACATATGGAACGCACACATATGGAATGCACAATACTAAAAATCGTCAATATTTACAGTGCCATATAACAGGCCCGTAGCCAGGGGGGTTCGGGGGGAAGGTTCGAAAGAACCGGCCTTTTTGCTGGGAAAAGGTCCACTCTGGGTAAAATTTGAACTAGGTACATGACGTTTTTATGGGAAAAGGTCCACTTTTCAGAAAAAGAACCCCCCTTTTGAAATTGGCTACGGGCCTGCATAATGTACTATTTTTACTATTATATAAATTTACAACATGTTTGTACGTCACCTGGTACAATACAAATAGTGCAAACGAACAGTACCCTGAGTGTAAGGTCACTGTACATGTATAGCACTGTATTGCTGGTGTGGGTTTTATATGAAAACGAGATCGAGCTGGCATAATCGAAATCTAGAACCTAGGGTAACGAACCTCAGCTGCTGTACATTCCCTTTCCATTAAAACAGCGTTTGTCTAAATATATGAGCTCTACCTTTGGTGAAATAACTACACACCTTATCACCCTGTTACCCAGTCCTGTCTTCCACAAGGTGAATGATGGTGCAGTATTTTCGGTGAGGCAACCTATGGACTGGCCTGGGTCTATAGCATCCACAAATGTCCTCGCTGTGTTTGTAGAGTTCACCAACGAATCAGAACACCGAGGTACCTATGGGGTAGTTTGTACACGTATATTCTCTTTATCTTATAGAGCATTACATACATGTAACAGATTAAAAATTAAACAAAGAGCTAGCTGCACTGCAATTTTTCTTACTGTGACTGTTGAAGAAAGTGCTCACAAAAACGCTATTGTATTGTTAAGTAACCATTTGCAGTTACGTCAATCTTTAGGCTACATGTAAACAGTATCCCTAGTAGGCACATGTACGTCCAGAGGAAAAATCATGTATCATTTAATCAATACGTAATACGTAATAGGACATGGAAATAACATCAGAATTATGCATCTTTGAGGTCATGACCACTTTTTTGTTTCGGCGTGATAATGCTACTCTACGTACAGCCAAAGCAATTGTAGCCTGGATTTACATATACGCGAACCAGATCCAAGCACCCAATGACCAACTCAATCCCTAGATCAGCACCTCATTAAAAAGTATGGGATATCTTCCGAAATAGATAACTGAGGCATGACCCCGATAACAAATATGATCTCGTTCTATCTTTGCCCTTCCCGTATGTGGAGAGCCATCACTGCGCAAAACGTAACAGTAACGTGCGTCCTCCAATCCAGAAGATACTGTACAAAATACCAAAATGTGACTTTGATTTTTTACTACGGTTAGCTTATTCACTAATTGCACAATCAGTACATTTTTGTGATAAAAATTATTTTAGAAGTTGAATAAAGATCATTGATCCATGATATGATTGTACGTTTCAGTTTACGCATGGCGACAGCGATGACACTTTTTTTGGCTAGGGGTACATATTTTTGTAAATATTTTATTCTAGTAATCAAGAGAGTGGGCATTAAAAACGTGTGACAGGTGTTTACATTTGCCCCCGATGTTACTCATTTCAACAAAAAGAACTAAAAAAATAAGTATTATTTCTGATACATCTCTGAAGAGCTACTTTACAGATGTCATATATAATTGGATTATACCCCGGTATATGGCATCAGTATATATGACATCAGTAATAATACTTATTTTCCCTTTAAGATCTATACGGTGAATTGGCATGAATCTTCAACAAACAGAACTAACCAGAAAGAGTACGCCCTTCAACCGAAGTCTGTACAAAACTCATCTGACCCCCAGTGTCCTAGTTTTAACGTAAGAAGCGATAATCCTACAAATAGCTCACAGAATAGTTTTCCCGGGGTTAGATAAGGATGATAACCCTGCCGCTAATATAACCTCAGCAGAGACACTTTGTTTCAGAATTTTATACAAAACTTTAAAAATGTGAAGGAATTGCTATTTGCTTCAGGAAAGAAATATGAAGTAACTTGTCAAAAGTTCAAACAGAGCATATTAATAGATATTTTATCACGAAAAGTCTTTTTAGGTTCTCAAGACATTGGTCCATACTGTTTTAAAGCTTTTAATTTACTGATAACATTTTTTTGTAACATGATGTATTTTTGATGCGTTTTTTTTTTTTTTTTTTTTTTTTTTTTTGTAAAACTCCTACACCCCAGGGTTGTTGCCCTGGGTATTACTGCAGATGTTAGTCATCATCCCAATTATTATTATTATTATTATTATTATTATTATTGTGTACAATTCCGGTGTGACGCCCCCTGTCTATTGATTAGAGCAGTAGGACAATTGCTGGCACATTTCCGATATTACAGTAGATAGCTACTTATTAGGTGACCACATTTAACATTGCCGATAGCAGTTTTGGTTCATGTAAACGGTGTAGATTGCAAAGCCATGCTAAACATAAAACTTGTCAACACTGAACTCGGTTGTCAATAGCGTACATACAGTAGAAAGGGAAAAAAACATGACTTATGTTGAGCGTGACTTACGTACCTTAAGCGTGAATTTTGCTGAATATCGAAATTTCAAAAGGTAAATATCAAAACAAACACGTAATCACAGTTGAAGTACTGTTGTCTAATACTTGTATGGGCTCTTGAAATCGATATCTAGTTCGGTGATTCCGTAAACGACGAAGCACGGGTAGGAACTACACTGTATGAAGTGCCTAGTTCACACTTCGTAGTAGGAATATGAAAACGATAGAAGTCACTAAAAATTGCATATACATGAGCGTGAAATAGTCCTCTTAATGGATATAAAAACGCCTACCATAAGTTTTTCGTGTTTTCTTTACAGACGGTTGCGGCCTTGAAGAGGGTGGTGTCGCGTCGCCTTCTAACGTCTCTCGTGGCCTTATATTAATTAATAATCAAGTTACGTATAAGTACTCATGTGCCTGATAAATACATTACTCGTGTGCATTGTTGACAAAGGTATCTTTCGTTATGTGCGTCATACTTGGACCTGTAGATAATAATTTACTATTGAAGAAAATATAGAACTGAAAAAAAGGCGAAACTGGAACCAAACAGTCATGGAAAGTAATTAAGAAAAAAAAGGAAAAGTATAACAGTGTTGTAACTACAATGCGTAACAATAAAAGATAAAAGACACCAATTTACAAGCACAGGGGGTGGTCTGAACGCATTTGTAACGTAAGTTCGCAAACACCGATAACAACCCAGTCGTTCATTTCTCTCAAAGTGTTTAGTGATTTCTTTACTTTTTAAAAGTGGTAATTTCGTTTACCTTCCCATAGACCTTTTTTTTTTGCAACGTTATTTCTGCTATGTACTCTCAGACCACCAGAGATAGGAAAACATGCAACCTGGGGGATAGATAAAGCTGCCATTAGGTTTGTGGACAGGCAGTTTGGAATTTTAGCCATAGTGTAGTTCTTGATTAATTCTTTATATCTTACAGCGCAATTTCTGCTCCCTAGCCGAGGCGTCGGGATTAATAAACCTGTCATTATGAATAAGCATGGGTCCTTCAGAATCTTAAAGTGATTTACATGTAGAACGTGTCCCTCCCTTAAGGCAATGTATTCTTTTTTAACAGCGTTACTTCTGCTACCTACCCCTATAGTTAGAAAAATGAAATGTTGGCAACTGATTTACCTGTCACTATGAATGAAAATTTGAAACTTTGAAAATATGAGTAATGCAGAGAAGGGCAGTTTACAGTACTAAGTAACAGACCTCTTCTTTTAATGTAGGTCATAGCATCCAATAGAAAAATCATCCCCCATGCACTCAGTATTCCTATAGTTACCAAGTGCAGTGTCTTTGTTTAATAATATAAAACAAGCATATTAATTACTGTTGCACATAAGGTTAGTTAACGACAATGGAAATTATAAAATCAAGTGAAAAAGAAAAATCACCAACCACAATGATGGCCCCAACCCTAGCCACGTACATATCCCTGACGATATGTTTATCAATTCCCATAGCTTTAAGTTGCCCACTATAATGGTCTAGCAGGAAATACTGGAAACAAAATAATTCACCCACATGTATGTTTTATTTTAAGACACAGCAGCACTAGAGTCTCCGGGTGCGGGGGTGGGGGGGGGGGGGGGGGGGTGGGGGGGGAGTATAACTATGGAATATTTTGGAAGTTATAGTTTATTTTTATTGTGATACATTTGTACTTGTCACAAAACCGATGATACAGATGGCTTAGCAATGACCCATAACCGTTTTTCAAGTCGCGGTGTGGGATGAAATTCTCTGAGGAATTTACTACAGCCGCTTATACATGTAGTTGGTAATTTTTGCACCTGATCCCGACCATCTGAAAAAAGATGGCGATCTCATATTATCTAAGTAAATAACATTTTCAGCGTTGGTTAATATACCCATCATATATACTGGAAAAAACTTGATGATACAGGATATACATATGTGCAGTTATTATCACGTATAATCGGCATGGTGTCATGTGCACGAACAAAGACATCACGGGATTCACTTAACTTCTTTTCAGGTCATTATACTGATACTGATAAATGTACACTGAAACATATAAATATGCATTGATGATTGTTTGTCTTGAAAAAAGCCTGTTTTTTCTAAGAAAAGCTTGTTTTTTTTCCAAAAAACTAAAATGTTTAAAATACGCAAAAGAGCAAAATGTACAGTTTCTCAGATTTTTTTATAGATTTGTAGCGATACAGATAAATATGCACTGATAATTGCTTGTCTTGATAAAAGTCAGGTTTTTCCAAGAGGAGACTTTTTTCATTAACTTAAGTGACGTGTTTGACTCTTGTCATGAAGTTAAGAATAATTTCATAGATTAAGCGTTGGTTAATATACCCGTGATATACATGTATACTGAAAAACTCTTCATTTGATGACACAGGGTATATATACATACAGTTTTTATCATGTGTAATCGGCATGTCGCCATATCAGCATGCTGACATATGCACTGTCAAAGGGATCACGGGACTCACTTATCTTCTTTTCAAGCACAGATAGATATTAATGCTCAATGACACTTGCTTGATTTAATAATAGTGTGTTTTCCACGAAGAACCAAAAAAGTTTTCCATATATGGATATCCAATTGGTGTGATAAGCATCTATTTGGGCTAGTCCTTGGCTAGTTGACTTAGTCTAGCAGAATATAGAAATCTGACAGGAGGTGAATAAGAGAAGCTTAAAAAATCCTCTCTTTAATACGGTAAGTAATAAAATATTATATGTAATGGAAAGAGTTATGCTTAAATAACAACCTTCATCAAAACGGTTAGATTTTGGATGATTCAAGCACAAAACTTATTTGCACAGCTAAACCTTTCCAGATATTATGGATAATTCAAGTGCGTTTATTTACTACATTTGGGCGACAAAAGAATTGCAGCATTATTCTTGTAGGTAAACAACAGCTAGATTCCTTAGGTTCTTCAATCGGTATTTTATTGAAAAGTGTTCAAGTCAAGTATGTATCTTTACTATAGGTTTACAAACTAGTGATTTGCCCTTTCCAAACACTTGTAATTATGTTAGTATTAACCGTTTGTATGGATAACCACGTGATCTGAATATGCATTGCCCCACCCATCTGGCCATAGTCTGCTTAAGGTTCAGTTATCTTTTAAGACGTGTACACCGGTATTAGCACCAACCCTCTTCAATATTTTATTTTCTGTTCTCCTGAGATACGCATCCAAGCTAGGATATCAAAAATAAAGCAACATGTTACGAACTCGATCTGATTAAAGTTTTTTAACCTTGTTTTTAACAAATATTATCCTCGTTTATCATGGTTTACTTGCCGAGCGAAGCGAGACAAAAATGTAAGGTCGTGCTCCCTCTCTACAACAAAACTTATGTAAATAATAGATGCATGTGGTACCACGAGTAAGTAAACTGGGTTGTTAAACCAAACTTTTCATTAAACCAAAAAAATAAAGATCGTGCAAGTGCCACCTTTCATTTTCCCATTGATTTCACCCGACAAAAAAGAAGCGTTGTCATTTAAAACTGTATTATCATGAATCAAGCCTTCCCGCACGAAAACGCAGCAGATACTCCAGCGCAGTAGACTACTGCAATCATACAGCAAACATGCTTCAAACCTGCTTCGATTTGGAAGCTAATTAGCATATTTGAAACATGCTCCTATCATGCTGCTAATCTACTGCATTATTGCTCCTCTCTGTACAAACCTTTATGTCTCCTCCATCCCAGTGTACCACAAACTTGCATAGTCCCATTCATAACAAAAGAGAAGGCAACAAAGACTATCGGTTGTTCGTGATTTGGCCCAACAAGACCGCTTTTATTATATAAACTCACTATCCTAATAATTTTAACAATAATAACAATGTAGCAAATTGTTGCCTGCATTAAATGTTATGGCCTTAGGGATAAAAATTAAATATGAAATATTAAATAAGACTCATCATCCTAAAAATAATGAAGTGACGAGTCAGCAAAAGTTATTATTTTCAAGCAATTTTGCACAAATTTCGTTTGTGGGGTTGCAAAGAGACCCCGCTAGTGGGTCAGGCAGTGACGACCCATGGTATAAGTAGCAACATGTGCCTCAATTGGGACCACCCCTCTAAGTAGAATTGAGCATGTGCAGAATGCGCATGTGCGTAGATAAACTCTGGAGATTGTTGTCGCCATAAAATCTCGTTTGACTACGCCCAACTTATCTATGTACCTTTTGGAGTAGAATTGCAGTAGGCTACATGTATACTGCATTTCTACTGCAAATATGCTCCACACCACTACTGCGTTAATGCTTCTTTGCTACTTCGATACTGCTTCGTGCGGGTGAAATCTATAGGCCTATCAATTATTGACTGCATACACTATAAAAATTGTATTGATATGTGTATGGGTATATGTTTGTTGGGTCAGCTCTTTCAAAGTTTTATTCCGAAACAATACTTTGGTTCCACATATTTCCGATGTGTGTTTAAGGGGCAAGCACATACGGCAAACCTTGACGTGACTGCCACTTTTGACAGGGCTCAATCAGCTCTTACCTTAATCCCGATGCAGTCTCCCCCTTTTTAATGCATTTTATCAGACAATGCCTATACGATGTATAAAACAATGTTATGCAACGTGCTGAGTTTAGTTATCAACGGATATGGTCAGCATACGATGAATCAGACTCTTCATTCTACTGTCATCTTTAAGGTAATGCCGATGCCATCTGACAGTTAATAGTTCTAGCAACTCCGTACCCCAATATTCGAGGCCGTGCTGACATTTTGGGTTTATAATCCGCCGTATTATCAAATTTCGCTAAACATTTTCCACTCTTTACGCATTTCAAATGTGGATTCCCATTGTTTGCGAGTGTTAATTCTGCTATATTTGACAAAAAATCTTCGCTTTTCTGCAATTGTGACAGTCTTGTATTCTTTATTTTGCCTAATAAGGGGTTACCCAAGTGCTCAACTATATACATGCACTGTACAGGGAACTTTGATACATGTATATCTTTTTAGTATTTTTTTTTTCAGGTCAATCTACTCTAAGGGAGTAGCATAACATTGTAGAGTATTCATCAAAAGTGAAACTAGCAAGTACATGTAACTGTGAGACTTCACGGCATTAGAAGAGAGCACACCCACCTGAGATAAAATGGCAGACAGCAAACCACAGGTAAATAATCCATCAGATAACTGTATTTCAATCATGATTTCACTTAATGTTTGTTCTTGCGGTGGGATATCGACTCAGTGTGACTTGACTGCCGTGGAATATTTAGAACTTCTCTGTTCTTGTAGAACAACAAATTGTTATGCTTTTAACTGGTTTATTATATAATGACTGAAAAATGTATTATTATTATTATTATTATTATTATTATTATTATTATTATTTTAACTGAATTATCATGAGTCACACCTTGCCTCTCTATCAATTATTGATTGTACTGCATGATATCTGACTAGACCCACTACATGGGTATATAGTAGCTGGGAATGAGTCAGCTCATTCAAACAATGTGCTTTTAAGTTTTATCCAATATTTTTTTATTTTAACCAATACTATCATTCCACAAATTTCCATTGTGGTTAAGGGGCAAACACAGACGGCCATCGATTGACACGATTGTCTGTTTTGATAGGGGTCAATTAGGTCTTGAACCCAATGCTGTCTGCCTGAATAACTATTCCTGGGGCAGTAGTCCATTTTAATGCATTAAAGACAGAGCCTATGTATAAAACAATGCAATACAACGTTCTGAGTATAGTTATCAGTAGAAAATGTCAGCACGCCATGAATCCAGTCTCTTTATTCGCCCGTTATATATGAAGGTTATGTATGGCAGTTTTCAGTTGACACAGAGTGTCCCCATATTTCTGAACAGTATGTTAGGATTGGAGAGAAGATCGAGATGAGAGAGTTTTTTTCTTTTAGGGATGTTTTAACATTACCCTGAAGTGAAAGAGACTTAGATGGACTAAAAAGGAATTTGTAGCACGTTGGAGGGGATTATCAATCATATGGCCTCTTATTTATCTAATATCCTTCTTTGATCCAATACAAAAGCGTCTATAACTTGACTTGTAAACTAATTACATGTGTATATATCTATGCTGAAGACACATTTGGCTTAATTATTTAACTGTTACAAAGCAAAATACATTAATGGCACATAGTAATATAAAACGCCTTGAATGAGAGCATTAACAATGGATCCCGACATGGGTGTATAATCACTATATAACCTGCTATTCTACCCAATGCCAGGAGCAGGTGGTTGGAGCTCTTAATCTGATTATATTCAGTGAGAGTCCCCACAGAGATGATTAAATTTATGTAGACTAATAGTTTTAATGGGGATGGGCCCTTAATCCTCATCAGTGTCTACTGATGGACACTGTGTTCAAACTCCAACACACACGCACACACAGTCTAAAATTTTAAAAACGTCGATTTCTTAATACTCTTGTTTTAAGAAACCAAAAGCAGTGAACCTTTAGGTGAGAAATCTATGTATGCAATAAACACCTCTATCTAATCGTGATGTACGTGATGTTTTGTTTTAATTTACTGATGCTGTACTTAATTATCTCTACTATCATACAAATAAATATACTGAACATGAGGTGATATATTTTTTTGAAAATATGTGTTTTGTCTGTACAGTTGTACAGACAAAACACAGCATAACGTTGAAACAACGTTGAACCATAACGTTGATAAGACATTGGATAAACATTGCATTTGAAAGTTGTGTCAACCTCAGATAACAACATTGTATCAACGTCAGAAAACAATGTTTTATCAACCCCACTCGGCGGAAATTACAACGTACACAAATTATAACGTACACTGTAAAAACATCCAAGTGCCTGCTTTGTCTGAAATTTTCAACGCATTTAGCTCCTAAGCATGTTTTGCACCCAAGCATGGTGCACCCTTTTAGCCTGGATGTGTTTAGCAGAAGGACATGTTTGATGGCTAAATATATGTTGGGTATAAATATAGCGCCTTTAAGTTAAAATTCCCAAGGTTTAGATTAATATATAGTTATTTTCTTATATATATAACAAAGTCACCTCAACCTGTCTATCTATAACAGGTTACCAAGAACAGTCAACTTTATTGACTTCACTCCATCACACTTACAGCTACTTATTCATCCTAGTGTTAGCTGACCTTGCAAGGAATTCAGTTTATTGGAATGTATTTCTGAATAACAAGTTAAGAAAATTCACTAGTTCACTAAAGACACAAAACAACTGTCACTTTTACTTTAAAACCCTTTTGTTATTATTTTGATCAATTTAGTTTTAGTATTGATAAACAAAGTATCACGTTTTCAATAATTTCAAATTACAATCCATAACTGCAAGGTTGTGTCAATGACCAAAATACAACGATGACCAAAACACAACGTTGAGTCAACGTCACATTATGACGGTGTTTTGACGTGGCTGGATCAACGTTGATTTTATGTTGAATTTAGGTAGATCAACGGCAATTCAACGTATCAAACTGTTTTCAACGTTGATCCAACGCGACTATGCCTGCTGGAATGATTACCATTGGTGGTGCATATATTCGATTCATGGCCAGCGTTGTTGTTTGGAGGTACAAATCCAGATGCTATTTTACATAACGAACCAGGGTGATGACTCCATATAGAGATAGGCTAATTCCAACTTCTACCTGTAATGTTCCTATAGATTCACCAAACATAGTTGCATGCAATCTTATGTGGTAAAGGTACAAGACAATGAAATAAAATTAAAAGCTGCTGGTATACACGTAATTTACTGTGGATTTATGAAAAAGAAAAACAAAAGAAAAAGAGGCTCAGTAATGTGAAACATTAGATGCAAAATGAAGATTAATTTTGAGGGTAGTAACTCGAAGCACAATTTTTAATGTCGAGAAACAAATTTATATTTGATGTGCACTTATATGATGATGGGGAAAATGTCACCAAATGAACTTAGTACTCAGTGCAATAAACTAACGGCAAGTGTCAATTGACTTGAGAAATCAGTAACTTTGTATGTTGTATTAACCAAATAACGCACAGCAGTCAGCCTGTGCTACTTTGTGTTAACATACCATTTATATTAAGGCAATGTCCTTCGGAGCAAAGGTGACTTGCAACGTTTTACCGAATGATAACGTCTTACAGGCAAACAGCGTCCCCTATTGTCAGAAAATAATTATTTTGGAAACAATAAGTCATTTATTTAAGTTCACTCGTTTAGTGTGGCATTAATAATTATTTCCAACAATCCTTCAACGAAAAAAAAAAACAAACAAGTTGACAGTTAATGAACTACCTTGATCGTTCATTTAATTACGACATATGTTAACTATACAGCATGGACGCCTATATATGAAAATAGCTGTCATTATGCAAGCAAAGATACATGTAGGAATAATCAAACGTTGGTTAAAACAGTTATCATTTATAATTCTTCACCAGGAACCCGAAGCAATGGATAAGCCAGTATTATTTATTGGGACATCAGAAAATGGGAAGCTTGAAGTCGGCGAAGATGCAATAGCAGTTCTTCAAAATATCGATGCCCCTGTGAGCGTGATTGGTATTACAGGAAAGTATCGTACAGGAAAGTCCTACTTGATGAACTTACTGTTCGGCGAGAGCAATGGCTTTGCCTTAGGGTGCACGATCCAGTCCAAAACCAAGGGAATCTGGTTATGGTACCGCCCACACCCACTAGATGCAAAGCAAGGGTTGGTGCTTTTGGACACGGAAGGATTGTCTGACCCTGAAAAAGGCGATAAAAATCATGACAACCAGATATTTGCGTTAGCGGTGCTTTTGTCAAGTTGCTTGGTGTATAACAGTATGGGAACAATATGTGATGACGCCATAAGAAGTCTTCAGTATCTTTTACATAATTGTCTTCGTTCATGATTTATAAAAAGGATAACTTTGTATGGCTAGACAAAATTTGTTTTGAACTTTTCAGTTGCATTTTTCAGAGAGCTTTGTGGTCATTCATGAAAAAGAAATTATTTTATTTTATACTCGGTAACATTTCTAAATATACTTATCTGGTCGGTAGTATTTAATATTATCCGTATTCTAAATCAACATCTCACTTTTTTGTTCTCTATAAAAGTGAAATATGACTCAGAGCCACTTTCCTCAACTTTTTGGTTTCATTACATCACTGACGAAGTATATCAAGCTGCAGGACACAGCAGAGGAAGAAAGCGGCGAAAACTTCGACAGTTCTTTCCCCTTCTTTGTTTGGGCAGTCCGTGACTTCGCACTAGAACTTCAGCTTGATGGTAAACCTTGCACAGCAGATGAATATCTCGAGAGGGCGCTGCAGCTCAAACCAGGACACAGTCAAAACGTCCGTGACAATAATTTTCCGAGAGAATGCATCGGTTCGTTTTTCAGAGGCAGGAAGTGCTTTACACTGTGCAGACCTGTTGAAGAGGATTCCAAGTTAAAAACCTTGGACACGCTGAATACTGAAGACCTAAAGCCCCAGTTTATCCAGCAGTCAGAAGACTTCAAAAACTGGATTTTGAGGCAGAATATGCAGATGAAAGCTGGTGGTTGCGATATAAGGGGCAGGGGTACGTGCCTTTATTATTGTAAATGTAAAAAGAGAACATAAACTCCTTGGTGAAAGTAATTACTATAAAAATGCATAGATTAACAAGTACACTGTATATGAATTATGTATAGAGATGAAAATGATAATCATGTAGCTAAATGCATCTGCATATATATTTATTTCATGAACATTACACAAGTGCACACATTCTCAAGTCATCGGCATGTGCTACTATATTAAAATTTATTTTGGTTAACCTATTTCTCATTGTACATTATATTTCCTTTTTGCCATAGGATTACTTCAGTTAGCCCAGTCCTATGTAGGCGCCATCAATGACGGGGCAGTGCCATGTGTCCAGAGCGCAGTGACCGTGATGGGAAGAAAGGAATGTGAACTGGCGATTGACCTGGCCTCGGATGCATACATGGGAGAGATGGACAACGCCTTGGGAAAGGCTCTGCCGGTTGACATTGGGGTTCTCTCTGAGAAACATATATCAGCATTAGACTCCGCTGTGAAGCTGTACTACGCAAATGCCATGCTCGACTCTGAAGGCCAGTATGCGCAGAAACTGCAGGTGAGATCCAATGGAAAGGCCCTCCACTGGCACTTGAATCTTCAATATTTATCACGAAATTTCGCCGAATTTACCCTCTGTTAACCGTTTCTCTCTAAAAGCTTGCTTTCGTCTTGTGTCATAAGCACCGATAGATGGTGGTGACAGTTCGGTAATAATTAACGGTTGCCTTCCATCGCTTCGTTCCCTCGTTCACCCAAGGGTCACATGCATAAAAAAAGCATTTTCCCCATAATCTGTTGAAATGCAATGAATTCATCTACTGTTTAACAATTGTAGGCAACACTGAACAACTGCTATCGAGTCTTCACAGAAAGAAATTGGCAGGCATCTGCCCAAAAGTGCGACGTCCTTTTAAAAGCCCTTGTACAGGAGTCACTGAAGCCAAAGCTAGACGAGGCAGCCTTCGGCGTCCCTGGCGGGTATGAGAAATATAAGGAAGAGATAGACACCATTGTGACGAAGTTTAAAAAATCTAAAGGAAAGGGCCCAGCAGCGGAGGAGATGTTGGAAAAATTCCTTGCCGGCAAACAAGATCAAAGGGAGGCCATTTTGGCTGGAGACAAGGCAAGATTAGACCCCGTCTATTCTCGGTAGTAATTGTCACGTCTCTGTAGAGCGGAAAGAAGAAAGTTCATAACCCGATATGGTCCACTAATACTTGCTAGTTTACGACGTTTGAAAAATATACTTAAGAAAACGCACCTTGTGTAATACAGTGAAGGTGAAAGAAACAATTATTATTGCTAAATTCATGTATACACATGTATATACTTGTAAATAATAATGTAAATAATTTATTTAGGCAATGACTAAAATAGACAGGGAAAATGCTGCACTACAAGAAGAAGCCAAAAGACAAGCTGCTGAAGCTGCCAAAGGGAACCGCAAAATAGAAATGTTGACACAACAACTAGTAGATGTTGATCTCACCATGCAGAACAATATGACCATGCTTAAAGACGAGTTTGAGAAGAAGCTGCAAGGAATTGTAGCCGGTTACGAAAGTTTACATGCAAAGAGGCAAGCAGAGCACGAAGAGCTTATGAAGATTGGATTGAAGACCCAAGCCCAGCTTTTAAAAAACTCAATACAGGACCTAAAAGAAGAGCACGATAAAACAAAAAACTACCTGGAGGAAACGATTTCCACCTTGAAGTCCACTTTGGACAAGAGAGGGTCTGATGAAGCTGAAGGTGAGTGTTTGCCATTTCTCTCCTTGCTGCAACCACTACTGCCCTTGAATCTGAAAATGAATAGTTGAAGTAACTTTGATCCATGGAAGTTTGAGTATGGAAAAGAAACGGATGGAGGTATTTTACCCGATGTGTGTTAACGGGCGGGGCAAAGGGTACGGCATAATGCCAAAGCGACGTTGGTCATCTGTCAGGCTCTGCACAACCGGACCAAAAGGTGGTTATTTAGAAAATTAGTAGATCTTGTCTCGTTTTAAAAAAGGGTCAAATTCACTCTATGATAAAGTGGCGGGAAACAGACGCCTAGTTATAGGTAATATTAACATATGTTTATATAATGGCCTGTTGAGTATTATACTAAGAAAATTGACGATATAGTATATGCTTTAGTTGCATTTTACACACACCAAAGGAATGTTCATGTATCGATTTCACTGAGTACTCTGTGAAGTTACCTGAACTACCAAAATGGCCGCGCGCAAAACTTGATTTGATTTTTTTTTTTTTTTTTTTTTTAATGATTTATTGAGTACAAGATTATATACAAGAACTTTAAAAGAGCAGAATAAATAAATCTACAAATAATTTGTTATTGATATATTTCAGTCCAGGAAAGTACATATTAATACGTTTAGTAAATGCACTCACTCTGTCACACACTCTCTCTCTCTCTCTCTCTCTCTCTCACACACGAATATACGTTCATAGTCTCATGAACAACAGGCAAAAAAAAAGATCGGTACCACAATGTATTCGACTAAACATACCATAGATGAGGAAACAAGAAAAAAAAGCGCAATATATTATTTTGCTGAAACAGGTGCATACTAATTAAATTCAAACATGTTTGACCAATTTTCCCATTTTTTTAAAGTTTGTTAAAAATACCTTTTTTAATACATTGAATCTTTCTATTGAAAATTGGTGTGTGAAGAAAGACGCATGCATTCTTCTTTTTGAAACTTTTGTAAATATAAAATTTCGTACAAAGAATAATAAAATGAATTGGGCTGTTGGGGTTTGTTGGATAGCCGAAAAGGATACATTTTCCATTAAAGGTAATGTTTTTATTCGTTCTGTTAAAGATGCAAGATTTCAGTTCTTCCCAGATATTCTTAATAAGTATACGCGCAGTGAAAGAAAGTATGCGAAACGTCTTCCTTGGCAATACCACAAAGAGAACAGACGTCATTATTCTCAAGCCCTATAGTTTTTTAATATGATTTAACAGGCAGGAGCCTTTGTATTATGCGGCATTGGAACCACTGCACAACCTACAAATAATAGTACGACATCACATTAAAATAATGTAAAAATAAAATTGTGCCCAAAGTGGTTTGCCTAAAGAATCAATGACCCATGAATGGACACCAGTAGTAAGGAATCAACACGACAGTTACTATCGGCGTGTGGATTGACGTGTTGATTGTTTGTTTGTCTGTCTGTCTTTTTTTTTTTTTTTTTTTTTTAGTCTTATTTATTTTCCTTGTGTATTTAAATTTTTATGACATCATTTTGCTTTTGAAAATCATGTCTGTTTTGATTTTCAGTCTCGTCTCATCTTATAGGTAACAGTGCGCTTGCACTGAAGTTTGTTCCAGTGCATTATTGGCTTGTTTCATTACGCGGGTAAACAAGCAGTGGGCACAGTCCGGATTTGATCGATCCAAGTGCCCTTGGACTCAAACAGTCGTGTCAAATATATGTCTAAATGGTGTACATGACAAACAGTTAAGCGCACATGCGGGCGTCCCATACAGTAAATTTTGGGCAACTTCGATTAACAATAACGTGCAAATGGGAAGGGCGTTCCAGATGGGAACAACACGATTAAAATAAGACCGAGACCGGCAAAACGTTTCGGTTCTACAGAAGTTGGCACTATGGATGATAAGGTGATCTCCCCTTCCTTCTCTAAAATACAAATACTTCGTATGATTAGGGTCAGGCATGCCAATAAAACAACTATGCAAGAAGGCAACGTCTAAAATTTCTCTTCTATTAGCTAAAGGCAGTATGTTTAAAGCAATCAGTCTGTCTTTATAATTCATCTGGTTAACCAGAATGTCTTGTGGCAGATCGCTGCACCCTTTCTAATTTTATTAAGTTTTCTTTTGTTATGTGATCCCAAGATACAGAATTAAACACAAGCTTTGAACGTACTAAAGAATCAAAAAGAGGCTGCATTAACCTTGGGTTCCTATTTCTGTCAGACACACTCCTAATAGTTGCCCATGTCTGATTTGCACACTTAACAGTGTTATTTATATGTGAATTAGAAGTCAGCTCGCTGTTAATGGTAGCTCCTAAATCCCTTACTTCATGTACCTTTGTCAACACATGTCCAGAGATGTTATAATAAAATACAGTTGGATTGACCACTTAACAGCTTTGTAAACGTTCATTTGAATGCAGCTAAATGTTTTTTTTTTCTTTATCCATTTAAGTTTCTTCATAGTTTGTCATTTATTTTTGAAACCTGACACGTATTGATTCTCAATATTTCAAAAGTGGTATATTAGTATTTGGAGTAAAGATCATTGTGTCAACATTGTCGAATGTCGAGTGGCAGTGGCAGCCTCGTCTCATGTGTTGAATGATTGTCACAATAAACTATTTAATGGTTGCCTCCTTCTTATGCAACTTTTCCACGTTTTCTTATAAATAAGATTCAACGTTTTGTGAGTTGACATTGAGATCCATCCTATATATGTATAGTCAGGCGGCTAGGTCCAAATTATATCCAGAATTGTGCAAAAGTGGATAAAAGCATGAAACTTTCCACAATAAATGACAATTGAGTGTTTTTTTTTTTTTTCAATTTTGGATTGGGGGGGGGGGGGGGGGGGCAACTCCCAAATTCACAAGAACCCGGATGAGCAGCTTTCTTTAATATGCTTTCTTAGTATTTTATGTGCGTTCATATTTCACCAAGACGAGCGCTAATTAAGATATCATAAATATATTTTAAAAACGATGACGTCACTGGGTCATATTACACAATACAGAATATCCACCCTGCAATGTTTCTTTCCCGTGAATTTTTATTGCAGAAATGCATGCTTTAGGGCTAGAAAGGTAAAATTAGCTTGATTGCTACTTCCGATGCATTGAACATTTTTCAATATGGCCGTCAATTATTGAGGAAAAATAGAAAGCCGACAGATATACTTTATTTGTAGCTCTTTTGAATGTGTTTCCTGTCAGAAGAACACAGCAGAGTACAAGAATACATCCTAACATGTTACCGAAAAAAACAGAATGACCTCCAAAACATAAAGCGGGAATGATATGTCAAAACTTTTGACAAATGCCCGTCTAACCAGTAGAGAAACTCTGTTATATTCAGTGTTTCATGCTTGGGCCAGCATAAGCCCTGAACGCATCAGACAATTATATGAATCCTTGCCTCGTAGACTGGCACCTATTATTAGGTCACGTGGCTATGCCACTAATCCTAATTTTAGACTTGAAACTGCATATTTTGGTAGAATGTATATTTTGTTCTCATTTTGTGATTTTTTTGTGAAATTTGATGTTAATAAAATGATACCAGGATCATATCACTCCACAGTCATTTATCTCCCCCATGGTATTGGTTCAGTTAGGGTGACACTTCTATTGTCCAGTGTGTGTATTTTAATTCACATGCACAAATTCTAAGTTGTGTGTTTCCTTATTCTCACCACATGGGTGCTAAAATGCTAGGAATATGCGCCGACATCGTGTTTATCTTCAAGAAAGTCGCACGGAAGGCGTGCAGCAACTGCACTGAAACTGAACGGACTCGGTATGATCAGTTTCAGCCAACAAACCGAATTTTTCTTTCATATCCTTAAGCTCATATTAGCGACAATTCAGGCACGGCAAAAGCATGTTCCGGTTATGTAAAGGTTATTGCCGGAGCCGTAGCCACTTGCGATGTCATAAAAATTGCACGGAAACCGCATACGGTTTCATTGCACGGCGATCCAAACGAGATGAAGAGGCAATTTTCCTATCGTCAGCGGAATATCGTTAACGTTCAGAGCGACACCAAAAGGTAATGTTCATATTCGTTTTAGTGACTTCATCAGCAGAATATCGTCAGAAGGAGATATTTATGGATCCGAGTGAAACGAGAAGGCAATTTAAATATCGTCAGAGGGAGATCGTCGGCGAGAGACGAGAAGGCAACTTGCATTTCATCAATATCTTATCACCACTCGTTTTGACTGACTGAGATCTAGCTCTTTCGTCAAGCTTGACAGTAAACTATTAACCAATAAGATAACCAATAACCAAACTCCATTTAAAATGTGACAATGACAGTCTTAACATGAGAAAAATAATTTTACAATCCTAAAAACATGAGAAAGGGCATATAACAAACTACGGGTCCTTTGATTATCGGTGTTGAAACGCTAGTTAGGGCTTTTTGTCTGCCATTTTGAAAATCGTCATTTTACCAACCTAAACGGCTGTTGTGAAAAAAATAGTTGCACATGTGTGTTTAGCACCATAATTTTTGTTATCTAAAATACTAAAATTCTAATGAAAGTAGGCATAGATATGAGCCAAATACGTGACAGCAGGAAATGCCTAATTCAAAGCCGATAAGTCTGGTTTGTTGTAAAAACTACGACGTAACAATCTAAACAACAAATTTCACTCCATGCTTTATATAGTTGGGTTTAATAAAAAGTCTACCATCAACAAGCTTCAGTCGAAAGATCCATTAACTCAAAAATCCTGCAAGGTGTATAAATATCGTGTGCTGACACCAAACTCGGATCTTACCGAATGCATGTGATTCCTCGGTTATTTATCACCATATCTTACAAATGTTGACAAACTAATAACAAAAAAGTACTGCAGCAATAATAAGTTTGCTATCTACTGGAGTATAGCCTACTTGATTAATTGTGTCACACTCACAAATTTTCATGAAAACTTGCAAAATTTCCCAGAATCTTACAACTATGTTTCAACATGACGGATACGTCCACAACCACTGTGTTCTTCAATTGCATATTAACATGTTTATATAAAAACAGCCTTTGAAATCGCTTTGTTTTTACCTACATGCATTCTGCAATCCTTTAAGAGTAAATTATACGTCCGTGTGTATGACGTAAACATGTGGGAATAAAAAACACCTTTAAAATGATATTTGAGCAGTATCTCCCTTCTTGCTGATTAAAAACGATGCCATAATTGGCTTATTGCTCGTTTCTCTTCAATCACGTGGCCTTTAAACAGACAGGGTTTTGTTATTAGTTCTGTATTGATAAGGGCCAATGATATTACTTGGAATCGTCACACCCACACTCTTTTCTTTTCCATACATACATTTCCATGCTTTGATCCGTATTTTTGCTTCAAACTGGATAAAAACAAGCTAGCAATGACCACTATATATCGATATGCCAAATGCAGTTGATTATCATGAACGAAATTATTTTAATAACTCTTGCAAAAATTATCATACGGTATTCTTATGTACGTTTATATGTTATAAAGGGCGCGTAATTCGCATCATGAATTGGATAATGGATAACCCTGAAACCCTGAAAAGAATGTGGGATGCAGTTACCGATTGCGCAAGTAGCATACTTGCGCTAGGCAGTGGAACAGTTGACCCAAGACATACCACGACGATGTCCACAGCATCTGAACACTCAGCGAGCAGACAAATCGAAAATTCGTACGCCGCCGGTAATCCGAAAGACGAAGCGCCACCGGATGCACGTCGTCCATTTGGGTCGTTGGCCTCTACCAAAAGCACGCCTGACGATGAATCCAAAAACGTCACTTCCTGTGGTTTTAGGAGCAATCAACCCCAGTGGGCTGTTGGAAACGCCGGATTACCTCTTTTCAAACCTCCAAACTTCATGTTTCAATTTGGCCATGCCAGAACTTCCCAGGGTGGGCGTCCTCTATCAATCCAAGCCCCTTCATTGGAAGAAATGTTTATGAGAGAAACCCGTGAGAGATCTGAGAGGAACAAACAAGGAATGGAGGAGAGCAGCAATGCAGCCAAATCAGAAGAGAAATGAAAGGGATAGAGGCACGTTTCAAGTCCATGGGGAGGACATGGCAATACATCAAAGATGGAATCCAAAATAAATTCCAAAAATGATAACACGAGAATTGTGCAAATGCTAATGTCAATGAATTTGTTATAGATCAGCTTTACGCCACTTGAAACAATCCATATTTGAGAGATAGGGAGAGTATTGAAGCTACAAACATTTTGGTTTTTTTATCTTAGTTGTGAGTCAGTTGACAATGAGGCACGGAATTATCTGCACGTCCCGAATGAAATATGTGTAAGTTGGCAAAATTCTATCAGAAGTTTCATGTGGGATATTCTTTCTTTTATTACAGAGGAGTAAAGAAGATTGTATAAAATATATATATTTTACATTCTTAAATCTGTTGAAGATGTGTGGATTTTAGACTATTATTATTATTATTATTATTATTATTATTATTATTATTAATTGTCAAATGATCTATGTATGTAGACACTCCAGACTGATACAATTACACAGCGTTCTTAAAAAGATTTATTGAGAATCACATTACCTCTTTCAACGCCTCCAACGAAAGGTTTTAGAAATGATTTGCAAAATGTGTCTGTGTAGACTAGTTGATTTTGGTACTTGTTGATTTTGTGCAGATGACAGAAGTCCATGACTTAATATAATTAAGAAGATAATTAAGACTATGATTCCACAAAATCTTTATTTTAAGATTTTTAATGACCTGGAATATCCTATATTTTTATGCAATTGGATCTTAGATTTTTTTATTAGACAGAAGTCAGGCTGTGAAAGTGGGTAAAACCCTTTCTGATACTGTGGTTTTAAATACAGGCACGCCTAAGGATTGTGTACTATGACCATGCTTTTTATAGCTTGTTCACGTTTGATTGTGATTCGTCCCATGAAAGTAATCGCATTGTGAAGTTTGCCGATGGTACAACTTTAATTGGTTTAATAAGTGATAATAACGAGATCTGGTATACATAGGAGAATCATCAACTCAGTTGTACATTTGTACAATGGTGTATTGTACACCATTCTGTTACTGTATGTAAGACTAAGGGAATGGTGGTTGACTTCAGAAAGAAAAGAAATTTAAAAGAGCCCGTTCACATCAATGGTACTGCAGTAAACAAGTTACCGATCTTAGACTGCTTGGTGTCGAATTCAACAGCTCACTGACACGGGAGGACCACATAGACAAACAGTTTTTAAAAAAGCAAGACAAAAGATATACTTTTTTAAGAAAGTAGAAGGGTTTAACATCTAATGTTATTATTTTATCGAACTTTTACAGGTGCATAATTGAGAGTCTTTTAACATTTAATTGCAATCACAGTGTGGTATGGAGGTGCCACTGAAAAATACCGCAAGCGTTCAGATGTGGTGACAAGTACATGTAGCAAAATTATTGATCTTGATCTCCTCGCTATTAGTACCATTTATACAGAAAGACTAGAAACAAAGACAGGAAAATTATGTCTGACTGTACCCATCCTGCACACGGTCTCTTTTATTTCTTACCGAGTATCTGTAGAGTTTTTACTTTTTAAGGACCCAAAAGGTTTTAACGGTTTTCTCCCATTTGCTGTCTCTTATTTTTAAAAGAAAAATAGAATTTTTAGCAACTATATCTTAGAAATGATATTGTTATTTTATACGTAATTCACTTTACCCGAATTGCAGTTCAATTTATATATCAATGGCTGAATAAAATCTCATCTTATCTTATACCCCATCCAGGTTATCTATACTCCAAACAGAAGGTATTAATGACACAGGGAAACATATTGCGTACAACTACAAACAACCATTGAAAAATGCCTTTGGGAAAGATGTTCTTATGTCATTGAAAACTGTAGTAAAAGTATGACAAATATGTCACTGTGGAAAATGAAGAAATGAAAATAGGCTGTACGGCAGTACTCTATAAAGATTGGTTTAAAAAGGAGTAAAAATTGTGAGATATTTTTAAGAAAAAAAAGATAGGAATGGCAGCTTTTCAAACATTGATCAGTTCATGAGAAAATCCAATCTACATTGTCATTTGAAATACATGTACTAATAGTAAACGCCTGCTCTGGACAGTAAGATAAAATATATGCTTTTAGTACAGAATATTTTACTTGTACATGTACCTGAATAAAAATATCTACTATAGATAATGACTCTTGTTCTTTTTGTGGAAAAGAAAGGGGGAAATATGAGCATCTATTAATTGCCACCTATCCCTAGTAAGGCTGTCACTCATCACAGGGCCTGGTCATGATGCTAACGCTGTAGAAACGAAAAGCTTCAATCAAATAAGCTCTAGTGCTGAATTTCCCCTTTTATTTTCGGTTTTATCGCGTGTTTTTCAGTCAGTTATTTTTAGCACAAAAAAGTTCCCATTCGGAAGCTTGAATTACATTACACGTGATAGGAAATTACCTTCACGACAAATCCACGTGAAAGCCAGCCCCTTTATTGAACTTTGTATTTTAAAGGGTTAACGCTTGTTTATTTTACTGTTAGATACCCGAATTAAAGTGCACATTGAACAGGTGACGTGTACTGTAACGTCTTATCAGGCCCTAGTTCCAAGCAAAACAAAATGGACTTTCCATGCTTGATTGCCTTTATAAGTGACCGGCTGACATAAGGCTCCGGTTTTGCCTAAAGTAATTAAAGCGTTCAGTAAGGAATATCTTCTTTCTATCATACTATCTAGAGACCATGGAAAACCTACGACATAGTTTGTTACATCTCAATTGTAGAAGGTCTTTTTGCCTGTGCTTTTTTAGAATCAATTTTTCTTTCCTATGGTCCAAGTTATTATCAGGCATTAGCATGCTGTCCTGCCCACTATTGAAGACATAACGGGACTGAACCTTCTTTTCAAGTCCTGGATACGGATAGAGATCACACGTTCATGTGTATCGATAGATAAGATATGTACTTTGATTTGTTTGTCTTCTTTATATAGATATAACCAATTGATGACATAAATAACGACTCGGGACCATCCTACTTACTCTAGCAGAAGACAGAAACCGTGTCAGAAGGTGAACTGTCTTCAAGTCGGTAAGTAAAAAAATATATATTACATAATGGAAAAAGGGGTTCTAATATAACCACCTGGTATTTTTCGAGCACCAGAAAATAATTTGTTAGCAATATATTTCCAGATGTTGTTGAGAAAGCACATTTGTTCGCGAGATATCATCAATTCCTGTGGTATTTCAGGAAAACGGGCACACGTTTGTGCCTGTTGAACGTTGTTGTTATTTAAAGGCTACCATGTGGCAACGAGTCAAACGATAGAGTCCTACGCCGCCGTTCTTCAGTTTTCAGCCATATCGCTGACTATTATCCGCCGCATGTTATCGCTGCGGTGTTATGCCGCGCCTTTCTTGTCGGGTCGTAGTTGGCACAATGTTGTGTGGATCCTGCATGCCCTGGACCTGCTTCAAGAGTCTCATAAGTCTATCGAGACATGTAGTACGAAAGGGTCAGTATACTGTCTGGTGGGAAAGAGGAGTTCATGGCAGCTCCGTGACAAACTTTTTTTTTCTGAATCCTTGATGTTTATTTTTTCCTAGATATTCCCTAGGGCGAAAAAAGTTTCCCAAGGTGGTTAATTTTAAAGATGTAACTCCTGGTGGTGCAAATAAGCGCGTTTAAAAAATGGGGAAAAAGAAAATCATTCAACGCTTGCAATTTGGATAAGTTATAACAATGGTTGTATATAGTCACAGCAATGGTCCGTAGTGCACCTGGCCTAAGCTGGTTGCTACTGGGGCTCTAAAACGGTAAGCTATTTCTTCTGACAGGTTTCTTGGAGTTTGAACTGGAATAGTATTGTTCAGCTTGGTTCAGATTTATTATACGACCAGTAGGCCGTTGATCTTACCACCAAAACACTGGCCATCGCAATTATTCTAGAATCTGTGCTTGACATCGGACCAACTGCACTGTAAAAACAGTGTTTAGCTCTGAGACACATTTCTAAGCGACTGTTTTGTCTCATTTTTTCCACGCGTTTAGCACCTAAGCACGTTTAGCCTATTAACATGTTACACGATTTGACGTGCTTGACGCCTGATAAATGTAGGGTGTATTTGTTTAACTTTAAGATTGAAACCTTTTTAACCTGTCATTCTCTCTCTCTCTCTCTCTCTCTCTCACACACACACACACGCGTGCGCGCGCGCGAAGTCACGGTCACCTTTAACTGCTATAGCTATCTCTATCTATAACAGGGTACCGTGAACTGTCAACATAGTTGATTCACACCATCAACTTTACAGCGGGACTTATTCATCCTTGTGTTAGCTGACCTTGCGAGGAAGTTAATTGGAATATATTTCTGAAAAACAAGTTAGGAAAATTCACTACTTTACTAAAGACACGAAACAACTATCACTTTTACTTTAAAACATTTTTTTCATATTTTGATAAAATACGTTAAGGTATTGATGTTCATTTATTTTTTCCGGAAGTAATGATCAATAGAACATCAGGATGATGGTGGGGTATTCATTAAAATGGTTTATTTAAGCTTTCATCACATGCTGGTTATTTTGGTAACGATAGTCCGAATATTTGTCACCGCGCTAACCCAAGCCCATTTTGGAATTAACCGCTAACTGTAGTTCATACAGCATAAGACGTGTTTTGGTGATTAATAAAAAAGTTTTCAAAACATTAAATAATGTTTTTCCAGAATGTTATAAAACGCTTATAAAACTGCAAGGGCATCATTTTGCATGGAGTTAAAAACACCCATAACGTTACCATGACGTAATTCTATACCATCACCATCATGTAACCAGCTGATAACGTCGTGAAAACGTTATTTGTTATTTGGATTATTACCTAATAGGCCTATTTTAAATAATCACACGTTACTGCAAGGAAGGACACAACGCGTTCGAGTAGGCTGCTTCTCGCCTCCAACAGCCCCATATGTTTACAAGGGGAAGTATTAAGCAAAATTGTTGAGTCTTGTAATAAACTTGTTATGGGATCGTATATATGGGATTGTGAAGCATTTTTTTTCTGTGACGAGCTTGAAAACCTAAACACGTTGTTTAGCAGCTCCACGCGTTAAGGAATTCCACACCTATAGCAGCTCCATATGTTTAGCAGCCTCACGCGCTTAGCAGAGGAAGTGCTTAGCCAATGTGCTTAGCTTGTGATAGACTTGTTATAGAATAATATGCCGGTGAAGCTAAACACATAGCTAAACGTGTAACAATGCCAACGTGTCTTGCTTTTTCTTCTGTGAAACGTTTGAAAAGCTATACGCGTTTAGCATTTACACAGATTTCTAAATGCGTATAGGTGCCTAACGTGTGTTGTATGTATTTAAATGCTAAACACTGTTTTTACAGTGTGTACCTTCATAAATAGCTACCATCCGCTATAATCTCTTAAGGGATTTTTACAAAAACCAAACTAAAAAAAAATAGACCAACATGAATGTCAGAACGGACTCATTAAGTTTGGCTAGTACCGGAAAAAGCGTCGTTTCTCTCCGAAAAATCTCTCTAATGTGTGACGGGGTACTTGTATAAAGACCCGTCGCGTGTATTTTTTACCATATCCATTTGTTTATATTGTATGTCTATTTCTTCTTTCTTTCTTTCTTTTTTCTTTCTATTTGGCTGGCATTGATTGGATAATTCCTTCACTTGATAAAAGACGAGTTCACCTGATCCGGTTGCCGCACCCTTTTTCACTCTCTCTTTTGTAACTGACCAGAGGGGTCGTGCAAAAACACTTTTATTTCTACAGATAAACTAATCATTCTTTCAAATCCAATTGCCATGAAACATTATTTATTTTGTTATATTATTAAACGTGTGTATTTATTTAATTAGTTATTTTGTTTCAATTAAGTATTTTATTCATTGTAACATGTACATGTTGAATGACTCTCTTTCGTAACTGACCAGAGAGGTCGTGCATATCGAGGAGTTTCAACAGAAAAAGATTACACTTAGGCCTTTCTATTGTCCGATGTCTGTTACGGTGGGCGGATCTAGCTACCGGTGGGGGGGGGGGGGGGTGCTCCTGTCTCAAGGTTTCGTCTACGTCGCTCTCCTCAGCTTGGCGATTGATTTCATGTGCGTTATATCGTATTAGGTTTCTAGGTCAGTTGTGTCAAAAGCAGCGCTATTCACAGGTGATTATTTGGACGATGTGCTGGCAGGGAATGATATTATAGAAAGCGATAATGAGGTGGTGACTGAGGATGGTCGCCATGAGTATTTTTGAGTCGATGGAAGATGGCTATTTATTGAACACCCTAGTGATAAATCACCAAGGAGAAGTCGGGAAAGAGAACGTCCCAACTGTGGCTTGTGAAATGTCATTCCAGTGAACGTCTGTCGTCACTGCCAAAAGACATAATATTATATAATATAATATACATGAACTTTTGATCCCTCCAGCCCTAAGGTCTAATAAACATTTAGATTGTGACACAGCATCAGCTTTAATTGTGCCTTTAGTTTTAAATTTCTTAATTTCATCTTGACATATTTTTTCTTTCAGTATAATTTTAATATTATAATGCATAAAACTAAAATGTTAAAGATAGGTAGCGACAATGCCGCGGCATGTAACAGTTTTCCGAATTCTCGTCTAAAATTTTTTTATCTTCGAAATATTCCTTTTTTCAGGATAATTCTGACATATACTAACACTTCTTATTTGTCTGTGAACAAGTACATACACAGTGCTAAACATTAACATTTTTATTTAAACATAAATATATTTATGTATAAAATAGAAATTTTAATATAAACTGAGCTCTTAAAAGTGAAACAGGAATAAAGATGAGAATGTAGAATTTCAAACTATTATTTACTATTACCTAAAATGTTTTTTTAGTCAACTCTATACTCGAGAATCGTTTTATTAGGATTTGTTTGTAAAACCATTTTATTATTACAAAACCAAAAAAATATACGTAAGCAGTAATTAATGAATGCAAAAGTATGATTTAGTTGCTACAGTTTTCCAGTTTTATGCAGTCTATGTTAATTTTTTTTCAACCGTGCAAATAAAAATAATTCCTCTTCTTCATCTGACTTGCTGATTCCTGTATGTGCCTGATACTTTTCAACTCACAGGCCAGCAAGGTCTGAGAACCTACTGGGCCGAATGAAAAAATCCTAGAAGATAAACGGGCCTTTTATTACAAATAGGATTAAACACACGGGCATTTCAAAAGGTCATTATAGAACAAGACAACACTTAGTCGGAACATTTATAAACAGAATTGTAGTACATGTTACAGCTGAAAAAATTAACTGGGTCAGTAAGTGACAGCTGCTTTTAAGAAATTTCACTGACACAGTGCGAATTTTACTGGCGATCAGGTAGACTGTTATACCATACCACTTTACAAATTAAAAATAGGTATTGGATTTTTTTCCACTTAACATAAAATTTTTGTCCACTTTGAAATGTATAGAGTCTGTGAGATGACTGAAAATCATTTAAACTGTCATGAAGGAGCACTATAAATTTAATAATATTTCAAGCAGTCTCTGTTGGCTAGTCCAGTATCCAGTATTTCTTTTCCAAAAAGGACAACTCAAGTGATATTTTCTTCAGGGCCTTCTGCCTTGCTTATGCCATGCCACCCAGAAAAAAAGGAAAACATGCATGTTAAAAAAACAACATTATAATAGCATTATGAAAAACTAGTATCCACGTAGACACTATGGAATTATGCAGCGAAGTTTAATGTGACGTTGTTATGGCTTGACTGAAATAATGTTAACCACATAAATGTACAGGTTACAACTTATAAATCAAGATTCATGATCACAGGCTCATAATCCCAAGAAATTGAAAAGAATTTGTACTTATTACAAGAAATTAGATATCAAAATTATTTAATTCTACCGTGGCTCCCTCTCTTCTGACAGGACACAAAGGCATTTCAGAGAGGCCAGTCGCTAAAAAGGAAAATGCCCAAGGTTGATGTAGGTAAAAACGTTTTTTAAAAGCGTTATGTTGTTAATGAATGTTTAATGCATTGTAGGCATTACGACAAAAGTAACTTACCTAAGACACAGTGACCTTATTTTTCATTGATATTTTTTTAATTCTTCCCAGCCTGATCATGATCCATATATTCAATGCACCCTTCTCCCATATCTAAAATAGAAAAAAACTTGAGTAAATTGTTTAGCTATGCATGTCAGAATCATAATCAATTTTGACTGAATTTCTGTTTCGACATTGCAAGATGAAATATTTACTTTCAAGTAATGAATAAACCTTAATAGAGTTCTATTCTTTTGTCATTACCAGGGTAAAGCTTCTTTCATAAAATGAACTAAAACATCCAAGCTTGCTATCTACCATGCCAAAGTAATAAAGTATAATTACAGTAGGAAAGAAAGTTCCCCTTATTACAAAGACATTAAAGGAGAAAATGAAATGAAATTGAAACTCCCTGTGCAAATACACCATCTTATATTATTTATAAAATATAAATATAAACCCACAGTTGGGTGCTTTTACCAATAAAAACAAGCTGTGACATGCAGCATATATGAACAGTTGTTATCGCTCAAAGTCTATCAGCGTTGTGTAATTTAGCCAGAAAAATAGTCATCATATTTGTTTACTGTTACAGCATTATGTATAATCAGCTAGTTGTCATATGCTCTATCAAACATCTCGGGATTTACACTAATCTCCTTATCAGACCATGTGCGATAAACATTTAGGCGTAAACTGTTGGTTGTTTGTCTTCTTAGACACTGGCTGTACAAGATAAGGCTAAATATTTTTCCATATATGGACATCCAGGAGGGGGGGGTCATGATTTAGGACTCAGGATCATCGCATTTACTCTAGAAGAAGACAGAAAGCGTGACGGAAGGTGAACAAAGGGAGTTTAAGGGCGCATTCCCATAGATTTTAGATCGATCTATCTCCGTGGGGAGTCTCACTTGATTACTGTCAGATAATCCGGCTTAAATGTCCGTCCCGCCTACTAAAAGCTGTAAGGTGGTAATTAACTTTCGTGCCCGCTCGGCTGACGGCTATTTAGCGTGAACCCCCAGAGAGTTAGGTCGATCTAGTTGAATCGATCTAATCTCTGGGAATGGGATCTAAAACTGCATTCCCACATATTTTAGATCGATCTATCCCTGTGGGGATAGATCGATCTATCCCTGTGGGGAGTCTCACTAGATTAATGTCAGCTTAAAAGCTGTAAAGTGGTAATTAACTTCCGTGCGCTCTATAAGCAATTTAGCATGAACCCCCAGGGAGTTGGGTCGATCCAGATGGATCGATCTAAATCAGTGGGAATGCAGTCTTAGTTTTTCATTTACCCTGTAGGTAAGTAAAAAGTATACAGATTCAGATTCAGATTCTTTATTGATAAACACCCTCACATACAAGGCACAGTACAATCAATGACAGCACAGCTAACTATAACATAGCACAAACAAATACATAAATATAGGTTATCATAATGTCGGTATAAATGGCTATACAAACAGATACTTATGTCGCATTTCGTAATCAATTTACCAGGTTTGATCTACACGCCCAGTCTCTGCTGACAGCGCATATCAGATCTCACAATGGTATTAAAATCTGGTTTGGACATGCGCAGAAAAGCTTAATCTCTTCTCCATGCATTTCTGTAAGAATATGAGGAGGGGCATAATGACATCCATGACGTGCAAACATATCCAGGGGAGAGTGGGCATTCGTAGTACAAAAGAAACATAGACCCCATTCCCAGAGATTAGATCGATGCAACTAGATCGACCTAACTCACTGAGGGTTCACGCTAAATAGCCGTCAACCGAGCGGACACGAAAGTTAATTACCCCCTTACAGCTTGTAGTAGGCGGGACGGACATTTAAGCCGGATTATCTGACAGTAATCTAGTGAGACTCCCCACGAGGATAGATCGATCTAAAATCTATGGGAATGAGCCCTTATGCCCTTATATTTTCAAAGAAAGTTGCCCGCAGCTCCTTATAGGCCTCGCATTTCAGAATAAAATGCACTTCATCTTCAACCTCTCCGGAATTACAGATTTGACATACATGTACTCTTAGATGAGGCGGGGTTGGGGGTTAACAATGCCTCCCCTTCTCGATCTGGAGCGACTGAGCGCTGATTCTTAGTTTACACAACATAGTCCTCCGCAATTTATCAAAGATCATCACATAATTTTCAGTCTTAAAATATTTCTTGAATTCTGTATATGATCTTAGCTTGCTACTTTCCCTTATTGCCTCCCCCCATTGAAGGTCATACACTTTCTCGAGAGAGACCCGGATATTTTTTGTTGATACATTATTCAATTTGGCTAATGGTCTATCCCAACACTCAACTTTACCACTAAGCTGTAGTATTTGCTTTATGCCAAAGGACCAGGCACCACCTTTACTTTCAAACCTGTCTGTGTCAAGGGCTAAGGTGGCCAAGGATTCTTTACCCATAAAGTTAAGCTTGTTTAGATTAAACCAGTAATTTGTTGCCAGGGCAACCATATGAATCAACACTGGGTAACTCCCCAGTACGCCTCTAGCCGCTAGATTAGATGCCTTCCTGTGGACCCCCAGAATTGTTTTACAGGCTTTAATGTGGACATCTTCAGCAGGTGGTCTGTCACAAATTTCCAGAAGATTACTCACCATGCTACACTTGGGGACTAAATGGGCCCAGCTAAGTATAGGGAGTATTAGAGTGGAAAAAGTTTACGGGCAATTGAAACTGGCCTAGAAAACAGCTGGTGGCGGATTTTAAAAAATGCTTTTTGTGCTTTGATTTTCAGTATTTTCATTGCTTATTGAATTTCCTGAAGGTGTGAATACCAAACCCACGTAGCAATATTCTGAGCATATTTCTATATGCACAGTTCCTAGAGATAAGGTTAGGTTATTAAATAAGCGGCCAGGTTTATCAAAAATCATTACTTTTTTTTTTTGGACATATACTAACAACTCCCAGGTTTTACAGTATTCATCCAAACTACTGAGGGCAGCCTGAAGTCCAGCCGGGCTCTCTGATAATATAACGAGGTCATCCGCCTACATAGGTTTATCCCTAAGGTGAACAGGGCTGTATTTATCGTTGTTAAGGAACAGGTCGGGAATGTCCCTAATGAAGAAGATGTTGAACAGTAAGGGACTGAGGACGCAGCCCTGTTTGACGCCTACACTAGTATTAATGTCATTAGTTAATCCCCCTGGTGTTTTCACAGTAAACTGGACGGAATTATACATACTATTTATCATATTCAGAAATGTATTACATGTACCTATCCCTGCCAGTTGTAATTTAGATAGCAAAGCATTTCTCCATACTGTGTCGTAGGCGCTTGAAAATTTTTTTTAAACATACATTTAGTTATCCAGTTTATTCAAGTATTTATCGATCAGTGATTTAAGTACTAATGTATGATCGACTGTACGTGCCCCTCTCTTAAAGCCTATTTGGTTAATAGGAATCGTGCTATTCTTTAAAGTGAATGACATAAGTCTATTATTAAGTATTTTGCAAAATAATTTACATAGGTTACTGGATACGGCTATCCCTCTATAATTTTTGGGGTGTTTTTTATCACCTTGCTTGTGAATAACGTTGAGCATACTCACTCTCTAGAGGGAGGGAAAGTTCCCACTGGAGAAGATAGCATTGAACAGTTTAGTGATAGCTGGGGCAAGTGAGTCTAAGCCCTCTCTCAGCATTTCATTTGGGATACCATCGATCCCAGGGGACTTATTCTTTTTAAGACTACGAGCAGCTAATCTAACTTCATGTTCAGTTATGGTAAAGTCAAATTCTGTGAACAGGTTATACTTAGGGTTATGTGCTCTCTGATTAACAAGGGTTTCAAAAGTTTTATTATTGTGGGACAGTGTCCTATTCACGAGGTTGTGAAAGTACTCTATCTGATCTAGTATGGAAATTTGATATATCATGTAGTCTATTACACTAGGAAGGCCTCTGTAGCTGTAGCACGTACAATAGCCAGTAGTGTCACCAAGTTTCCTACCATTAACTTTTCTGATACCAGCACTCCTACGGAGTTCGAGTAATTTCTTACCATAAAGATCTACCTCATGGGTATCCATGCTATTTCTAGGTAAATCAACGTCGCCTATACATAACCCTCACCAACATCTATATAATCATTACTATCACTACTTCACAATATAATCAGAAGAGGTGCTCGTTTTTGCATTGAAGTCTCCTGCTAGCAGACAGTCCCCAATTTCTTGGTATTTAGCTAAATCCTGTTCTAGTAACTGGAAGATATCATCACGCTGTTGACTGAAACTACTTCCTACTGGGCTAATGTATAGGCCCTACACAGCATATAAATAGATCTACATAATTGGGAAGAGTAGTGCAAAAGTAACAACCTGCACCAAATGGTTATATTTCGGATATTTCAAGCAAAAAATTATATTAGCAGCAAAGTCTCTCCAGATGTTATTGAGAAAGCACGTTTCTTTGCGAGATATCTTCAAGTGTGGTATTTCAGGGGCATGGGCGCTCGTTGAACGTTGAACGTTGTTGCTATTTTAAAGCTACCATGTCGCAGCAAATCAAACGATAGAGGCCTATGTTGCCGTTCTTCGGTTTTCAGTCAAACCGCAGACAACTATCCGCCGCATGTTATTGCTGAGGTGTTATGTCGCGCCTTTTTAGTCGGGCCACAGTTTTCTCAATGTTGTGTGGATTGTGCATGTCTTGGACCTGCTTCACAAGATTCATAACATGTCGAGACATGTCAGGTTATTTGATAACTCGCTTGCATCCCGCCTGGTCAAAGTACGAAAGGATCAGCATACTGTCTGGTAGGAAGGAGGAGTTCATGGCAGCTCCGTGACAAACAATACTTTTTTTTTCTGAATCTTTGATATCTATTTTTTCCTAGGTATTCCCTATACTAGGACGAAAAAGTTTCCAAGGGAGTTAATTTTGTAATGTTAGTAATTGACAGCCTCGAATGAGCAAGGAACAGGGATGTTCAGTAATGTAACTTGACTTGATTGACATGACCTTGTTGTACTTACGCGCAGAGCGTAATGTAAACGACAAACAATGAAAAAAATTCTGAATCCTTGATGGTTTTGTTTCCAGGTATTCCCTAGGGCGAAAAAGTTTCCCAAGAGGTTTAATTTTAAAGAGTTTTAACTCCCTGTGGCTCAAATACGCGCGTTTTAAAAAGGGGTAGGGAAAAATCAATCAAAGCTTGCAATTTAGATAAGTTATAACAACGGATTGTATATTATTGTGTAGCCAAACTATTGTTCTAAACACATAAGTAATTTAATTAAAGCTATGTATTACTGAACCAAGCCAAGCCAGAGTAAAAAGAGGTCAAATGATGTAAATTCAGAAAAATGAAGCAAAAAGTGAGTTATATGGAGGACTTGGGCCAACAGTTTAACTGAAAAAGTAAGTCTCAGATGACCATGAAACTTTGTTTCGAAAATCATATCTATATAACAAAAGTTTCATGGTCATTTGAGACTTACTTTTTCAGTTAACGGGAGTAATGATTGATCAATTAACGAAAGGGGTTTCAGCTCAATTATCCAATTCACGGTAGTTGGGAAAGAAACTAATATATCATATAAAATATGATATATAAAATTGGTTTACATATCACTAAGTAGCTGGATACTTGGTATAAAAACACACATGTAATATGTATATAACACTTAACTATGCCAGAGTATAGCGGGGTCTTAGATCAAATGAGGTGAAATTAATTTATTTTAGGAAAATACTAGTAAAGCAATAAAGTTAATGCCCTTTTTTTCAGTATGTTTGGTAAATCACCTTTATATTACAGTACAGATGTTACATGGTCATTTGAGACTTACTTTTCAGTTTGTGAGATTTATGATAGATACATTTAAGGCAGGGGGGTCAGTCTTTTTTTTGGGGGGGGGGCAAGAGAATGGGGGTAGGGAAAGGACGTCGCTCATGGTAGGGTTTTTTTGAATACGAAATCCTCTTCTAAAAGTTTTATTTGATGGTAAAGTACCTGATTGAAACGACTGTAGAGAACGCACATGCTAACTTTGTACTACAGCAAAACAGCTAAAAGAAAATTGAGTAAGTTGTGTTTGTGAATCGACTACAAAAATTTTCCACGTGTCTCTTTTCTTCTCTGTCTCTTTGTCTGTGTTTTTGTCTGTCTGATTATCCAAATATAACTACGCAATTTGAAAATCTGGACACTTGGTTTAAGTGCAAAGACCTCACGCTGTCACTTCCACTTCATCGAATTTTTGAAAAAATATTTTTCTGTAGCAAGTATATACAAATAATCCACAAACATCGCATTTACACTATTTCAAAGGTAAAAACAGGGTGGGCTGTGAAACAGTTGGTCACCTGGGAGAGAATGTTTATGACACCTAGCTGTTTTGGCAACAAAAGCACTACAACGAAATACATCTTAGCTAAAAGAAAACTGAGTATATTTTGTTTGTGTATCGACTACAAAATTCTATTTTACATGTGTATTTTTTCTTGTCCGTCTTCCTGTCAGTGTGTTTGTCTGTTTGTTTATCCACCGATTACTAAATTGAATTGTGAGTTTTTGGATGAATTCCAATTATGCTTGACCTTGCACGTACTTCCAAAATATATCATCTAGTTTCTGAAGAAATGTTTTCCTGTCGCAAGCATGTACAAATAAACCACAGACAGGCAATTTTCAGTACATCTGAAAAGAAAGCGGACAAGACCGCGAAACTATTGATGCACTGGAAGGAATGTTTTATGAAATCTGTTTAAAGTGCGGTTCTCACACAGTCGTTGCTTTTATCGAGCACATGCGATTGCTAATTGTATTTAAATTTGGTGACTTCGCCGGTGCCTTTTTAATTTTATGCAAAGCTTCAAAGAATTTTGACACGGACTTGACCCAGCTTACCCCTCCAAACTAACAGGGTGACATGGGCAATTTTTACAAACAAATAATTAACTTAGATGTATCAGAGCTCTGTCGTGTCGTGCAATTGGTTGGTTTTTGGGAGCCATGCATCCACATGTAAGGTAAATGAAACCGTATGTTAGTTCAACTCAGAGGTGGATCCAGGATTATTCGAAGGGGGTTCCACATATGCGAAGCTAGCCTCCTTTTAAATAAATATACCGTTCTAGGTAATAAGAATATTGACTCTTTGTATAGGCGTCATGTAACACGACCGTGTTTTCGAACCATTTTTCGCTTGGCGAATGTAGACAAGACCGCCTGCGATGCTGCTATTGTGTGCACATCCTAGAGCGCATCCCTTACACTTGCCCCGACGGCAATTGACGTGGCCACTGATTGCTTGAGTCATAAGGGCTTACTTGATTGCCTGTCAATCATTTTGGTAGTGCTAGCGGTAAACCCTTGAAGTTACTAAGGGCCCCTTTACACTGGACGACGTCCTTTCTGCGTCCCTTCTGCGTTCAAAAATGTGGTCAGGACGCTCAACGGTCGCCAAAGCAATTAAATCGTGCCTCAGTGTAAAGGCGTCTGCGTCCCTTGTGCGTCCTTTGAACGACCGTATCTTGATTTTACCTGTAAAACTGCGAGCAACCTGCCTGCCTCCACTGTACGTCCCCTGTGCAACCCAAGGCGTCTATTGCGATGTTTGAGAGACCATTGTGCATTCTTGCTGCGTTCTCTGTGCCTTCATCAGCGATCAGTGGCGTCTATTCTACGATCATTCTGCATCCTGCTTGACCGATGAGCGTTATTTGGGCGTCCTTCTCTATATTCTAACTCATCTTTTCATCGGTTCTAACCAGGTCATCCAATAAAGAACATTTCCAGCACACAAAACAAATAAATGGGAATAAACGCTTTAAACTATAGTGATGCAAGGTCTGCATGGACTGATAATCAGCCAGATGCTCATTGTTATGCTTATAAGAAGGATGGACAGGGACCGAAAACGAGAGAGTATGACTGACACAACATAGAATGTTTCAATCCGTTTTCAAATGAAGCATTCTGCAAATAATTCTGACAATTAATCTTGTAAAAAAGGCAAAATATTCGTTTAATAATAACCTCAAAAAAATGGATCGTTTCATGAATTTTAGGGGAAAAACAATCGGAGGCTGATATGAGACCACTGTTACCCTTAGAATTCCTGTCTGGTGAAAAATAACTCAGCACGGCCCCGTTTGAGAGTGAAAAAAAAAATAACGTTCTACGTGTCGAACACTGGACGATCTTTGAGTTTTCATTCTGCAACCAAAGCGATGCTTGTGCCTCCTTTCTACGACCGCGGCGATGCTTGTGCGTTCTCTCTGCGACCGCGGCGATGCTTGTGCGTTCTCTCTGCGACTAGGCGATGACTGTGCGTCCCTTCTGCGTCCATTGAGCGACCACCCTACATCGCGTTCTCTCTGCGATTGTTTTGAACATGCTCAAAACTTCGCGGCGTCCATGGCGTCCTCGGCGATGCTTGAACGTTCTTTGTGCGACCTTGGCGATCACTGTGCGTTCTTTGAGCGTCCGACGGCGTCCTGGCCAGTTTCATGGTCGCACAAAGGACGCAGAAAGGACGCCGTCCAGTGTAAAGGGGGTTTAACAGGAGGTGAGATTGATACAAAAATAAGATTTTCTGACATCCAAATGCATGCAAACAAGCTAATTTCAACCGGCAATAGAGTACCCATCTTTGCAATCGTCAGAACGATAACAGGTAAAGCTGTCAACAATTTAATTTGCTATTTTGGACAATTAACCTCCCTGAAAGGGTTTATGCTCGTTTTCTTTGCTTTCAATATTGACGAGATAGCGCTATCGTAGCAAGCTATAACTGTCTACCTGTAGACCTGAGGGAGACCAAATCCACCATGCTAGTTATGAAAAGTATGTACTAAAAGTGCTTTTTAAGACATTTTGATTGATCCTCTCTTTTCTAATTTATAGACTTTGAAAGTGAAAATTCCCTAATATTTTGATGTAATTTCACGTTTTTATAGATAAAATCAACAATAAGTTTCTAAAGTAAAATCCCTGACTCCATCCTGTAGAACTTTGTTCAAGTGTTATAATGCCATTAAAAGCAAGTTTATAGCTGTCCAGGTGCCTGAGAAAATCAGGTGTATAAAAATGGTGTTTTTGTCCCCAAAATCCCAATATTACGTCACACGATGTAGTTGGAGCTGTGTTCCAAGCATAATTAGATATTTTGAAGATACATTGAATGAATATGACAGGAATTAAAAAGCTAAGACCTTTATTTAAGGAGAAAATCTCAAACCTACATCCCTCCCTTAACCGCTGCGGTATTGGACGTTATCTGACCGCCGTGTTTTATGTTAAGAAACTGGCTTTATTAAAATACATGTGGTTTGTAAATGTTTTGTCCTTCACAGTTTCCCCTTTTCCTGTAATGTGTTTTTTTCCTTGATTCTTCCGCAGACGGATTGGTGAACAGGGAGAAGGAAGAATTTGTAGAATTTCATCTACACGCCACGATGAGTGGGAAAAGAAAGCGGTCCAACCAGCCGACGTTGGTAAGTTTTGGTTTAATGTGCGAGGGGTTACGAATAATGATATATGATATAGGGGAAGACAGGACTGGTCCACCCCCGCGGCAAGTCAGTACGCACCCTTATCTCGAAAATGAAACAATTTATCTCGCGCTCCGTCAATTTGAGAGATAACATGATACGTGCAAGTGCAATAAAACAAAATTGACATGTGCAACGCAGATAAAATGTGACTTGCAAATCGGAACTCATTTGTAAACTACTGTAAGAAAGTAGTTTTAAAGCCTCCATTGGTGTCATTTGTATTTTTGTGAGTTGAGAATACATTTTCAGTTTGTAATTTATATATATTATCCAGGATTTGCTACTTTACTGTGACAAGTTACTGTGGATAAGGCTTGTCAATACTATGCAATCATGACTTAACGTTGGGGCAAGTCTGCCCTTTTTTCACGGGGAAAGTTCGCTCCTTATCATGTATGCATTCACTTCTTTTGTTTCTGATAGAGACTAGAAAAAGCAACACTACACCTCTATGAGAATACCCAGACATACATGTACATATAGGTGGTTAATTGACAGTTTAGATATAATTTTTTATTTAAAAAAAGCTTATACTCTTTCGCTCTAAGAGAATGTGCTTTTGTTTTTGTTGTGAAGCTCAGTTTTATATTAGGAAGTAGAGCAATACACTTAGTGTGGTTAAATGCTGAGTCTAAAGGTGATTTTGCTACTCAGATTTATTGGGTAGAATCCATAGAAATGGATAAAAATATATTTAAGTTTGGACTTACTTATGTGTCCGATTTTTTAAAATATATTTTATTGAAATAGATAAATTAAACTAATAAAAGTGTACATAGTGTGGGTGGGTCAAGTTCGCACAACTGGACTAGAGATTTTAAAATTGTATTTACTGTAAAAATAATTTCAGGAGACTTTTAATGGTTATGACACAATTCAGTCATTAAGGTACGCGAATGAACTTTCTTCTGAAAAAAAATCATGTTGAAGTATTGCTTCGTCTCAAAATGAGGCGAGACTATTCCGCTTTCCTTTACATGTATGTAACTCCCTTATCTACATATAATGGTATGGTAAGTGTATATGTCACAGGCAAGATTGAAATTCAGACGAGATTCAAATCCATGTCACAGCTACATAAATCACATCCCAAATATAGCCATATATATATATATAAACATCACAAATGTATAAAATACTCGTACATCTCTAAAATACCTCCTATTTCTGTCAACCCTATGGATATATTCAAGCACTCCTCGACGAACGTCAGTCAATATGTTCCCTCTGACAGTTCCATTATAGTATTTGTGTTCAGCCTCAAACCAAAGTCGACAATACAAAGGCATGTATTTTTCTATTGGTTGGCATGCCGATGATATAACTTTTACTTCTCTGCCTCTTACTCGTGGATCATAAAATGCAGAGAACACGCAGCAAATGGCTATATTTGGGATGTGTAGCTGTGACATGGATTTGAATCTCGCCTGGATTTCAATCTTGCCTGTGACATATACATACAAATTGAGCGGCACAACATGATATATTGTAGTCAAGTGTCCAAATATAACTTTCAGGGTGAAACAAGGGCAAAAGCACAGAAAATAGACGACAGAATACAAGGTAAGCGTATATATAAGACTTGGCAAAGTGTGTTATTCTACATGTATACTTCCTGTGGCTCATTTTGTTAACAAGTATTTGATGACTAAAGCATAAATAAATTCTTAGAAGTCCATACAATCATATAAGCCAGCAAGTGTGGTCATCCTCACATTTGAAGAAATGAGATATTTTTTGCATTTGTTTTATCAAATGCCAAAAATGGGCGTTAGATTGGCATGCGGGGAATTGACGAATGATCACAGACAAAATCCTGATGATTTTTCTTTATGAAAATATCATCCACGCTGTGGATTTGACATGGATATGACACTGACCCTAAACTTTTTTGATTTAATTCAGCAATGCCCTTTGAACACGATGTGTTCACAAGAACCAAAATATATTTCTTCAACATAGGATCCCACTCGTTAAAAATGCCTCAATTTTGTTTGACCTACCGGGGTAATAGACAATATGTCAAGTCAGATTCAGTAAAAGCCAATAATTTAATACATGTAATGTGCGTCATTTATTTTCAGACGAGCACAACAAACTTAGTCTTCGGTTGAAGAATCAAATACCAAAAGAAAAATTTAGGGACATAAAACAAATGTTTAATGGTCATGTTGGGAGACGTGAACTCGACGAAATTGGCGACATCTGTGAACTCTTTAATTGTCTTTTTGATCACAATATCATACAGTTCGGAAAATATAAAAAATTGACGAAGGCATTCCAAGCTGTTGGTCTTCCTAGATTTAACAAAGAGATAAAAGAAAGTGTTGCGACTATCCGAAAGATTCGTATGTATAGTTATATTTTTCGCAAAAAAATTGTGTTGAAATAGTAAGTGGATGCAAAATAACCCTTTAGGTAAATACATGTGATATTTTCGTTAAGGGATCATTATTTTCAAACTTATAATTCACCGCTAGTAAATATATTTTATGATAAATGCATATTTAAAGCATTTGTTTACCTTGCCATTTCAGAAGGGAGAAACTCTAGTAATCCCAACAACAAACGAAGGGAGATACGTGTAAAAAGAGGTAGGTTGAAATTAAATATGCCCTCTTAAACACGTATTGCAACGTTACATTAATAATTAATATATACTTAATACTTTTATTTGTTTGGATTCAATTAATGATCGTTCATGTCATCTTTTTGCTTTTCATAAAAAAATTGCTTTAGAATGGAATACTGCAAGAAGAAGATGGTCCAGAATTGCTACTGAGTTGTTCAAGAGAAGCCGTATTAAACTACTGAAAAAGAACTGTGACAAAATGACCGAATTCTTTGACGGCATGCACACTGTTATGGAAAGGAAAGGTAAGCCAAAGTTGTTCACATTTTAAATATAAAATATTTTATATAGGGGTCTATTCAATTTTCAACAATACGTCACATTATTTTGAAAACACCTTTTTTTAAAGGAGTGACACACCCTCCAAAAATTTATTTTCTATATATACATTGTACATGTATATATACATGTAGTTGTAATGTACATGTACATGTATAAAAAGACCCGTAGCTAGGGATGGTTCTGGAGGTTCGAAGACTATTACAACTCCGGGTAAATATTGTGCAAGTACACGAAGGTGCCATAGTAAAGAGACCAAGGTATGAAATTGCTGACTACGGACCCGGTGAACATGTGCATAATAACGTTTTATATTCCCTGTATTAGTATGTAGAATAGCATCTTATTTCTAGCATATATTTCTTGTGTAAATGTGTTTCTACAAGTAGTTTCCATAAGCTGATAGAGCTGTGAGGAGCATGTATGGTAACAACAACAGATATTATCAAATTTACAAGAAAATGTGACTTTGAATTACAGGTAAGCCTTTTATTTTTTATCCCTACAGAGTAAAAGATCCAATGCGTATTATCTGTACTAATAGTATTTTTGGCAACAGATCTTGACGTCAAACTGGATATTCGTTCCTATGCGACTGGAGCAATTAACGAAACCTTGGACAGACACTTCACTGAAACAGCCCTCACTGACACACGAGCCTTAAAACGTGCAACTCGTGTGTTCGTCAAGAGATATAATGCCACGTTAATAAAAGCTGCGCGGGGTTGCCTACGGTTAACACTCAGATTCACAACGAGATCAGCATTAGAAATGATGTGGAACGACTATCTGTCTGGAGACCTTTCGAATATGTTGACAGATACCATTGTGACCATCCCCATGAAGGAAATGGCTGACTGGGAAGACATCTTTGTTGGCGTGGAAATTGACAAAGGACAGTACTTAAATGTTTGCCGTTCTGTCCCCAGTGGAATGAATTGTAAGTAGATCTGATTTAGTGTAATGCTATCAGTTAAAGTTAAGAAGTTTCTGATTTGTATTCTTTAAATTAAATATCACACTGGTAGATCGCTTATGATAAACAAGCTTTACGGTGTATCATTTTTATACGTGCATATTCATAAAAAAAGAGTCTATTTAAATTGAGCAACAGTTAGAGCAAGTATTTGTGAAAAATATTTTTTTTTGTCTCTCTGAAATATAAAACTCGATGTCGTGCTTTTTATTTGTTTCCGGACTTAAAGACGTGAACTGTGAACGTGCTGGTGATGCTAAAGAAGATATTGAGAACGAGGCTTGTTTTGAATCGGAGACTTCTAAGCTACCATCTGAGGGTTAGTAAAATTATGCGTATTCCACTAAGCTATTTTTGTCATTATTTTTTGTACCCAGTGTAAGTAATATTGACTTATTAATTTGATAAAATATACCACAGTTTGTTAATATGTCAACGGTTTAGGAGCAATGGAAAACGTTCAACTTAAGCAAAATGGAAAATATATATATATATACACATATATTCCAGGATTATTTGAAGGGGGGTCCACCGTGCGAACTGTCCCTCCCCTTCCCCCCAACCCCTCTTGGCGTAAGGTTTGGGGCCGGCTAAAAAGCCCAAAAAAAATTCGAACTATGATTTAGCTGGTCAAAATTCTTATTTCAAGAGGAGATATTGGTGTAATATATTTTTCAGAAACCGAAGGAGGGGGGTCTTGATATCGCTAATATGTAAACGATTGGACAATTCCATGGACTCTCTGCTTATTTCGTCTGTATTCGTGTGAATTTTTTTGCCCACTCCAAGCCGTTCATAAGTAGATCTTCCGATATAGAGGGATAAAAATCCACGACGTCGAACAAAATGAACTTAAGTGTTTTTTTTTTTTTTTTTTTTTTTTTTGTAAAGGTTGTTAAACTATTCTTATACTTCATTTGTGCTTCTCCATTGTATCAAACCTGTCTTTGATCTAACGTCGCTATTTATCCTGTCAAGGATAACCTTGCTTACTTTCCCCATTTCTGGTTTTGTCGGATTTATAGGTCTGCATTTGATATCATTGGGGAAATTTTCTTTATGATCCTTCAGTGTTTTGAAAGCGTCTTTAGCCTGCGTTCTATCTATTCTATCGCTAATAAGTAAACGATTGGACAATTCCATGGACTCTCTGCTAATTTCGTCTGTATTCGTGTGAATTTTTTTGCCCACTCCAAGCCGTTCATAAGTAGATCTTCCGATATCTTTAAAGTATAGTCTTCTTATCCATGTACATTTTAATGCCGTTATGAATTTACTTAAAGACGGACGGAAGTGGAAACGTTTTTTTTATGTAGACCGATAGTGTATTTTCTTAAATATGACTCGCCAAAAGCGCGACTTCAATACGTCGTAACTTGGTGCATTTATGGTATCAAAGCATTGTTTGCAGTCCACGGAACATCAGCACAGTCATTTCCTACAATAAATCTACTAACTACAACGTCCAGTGCTTAAAACGCCTCCGCACACTGTCTGAAACAGTGACACACCGCATGGCCCCGACTCTCCTCTCTCTCTCCTTTTGATCTCCACACCCAGGAGAGCTGAATTCTCTGACAACTAACCCCTACTAAGAAAAATTTTTACTGTTTTTCAATTAATAAATGTTTAAGGTTACAAACACGGTAATAATCCTTTTACAACTCTATACAAAACGTCATATTCATAATCTTTTACTATCTGATCTCTCTTTACCTTATCAAGTTTGCTACCCCAATGAATTGGTAAAAAAGGGAATTTTAATTTTTTGATGAATATTGGGTCTGGGTTTGAATGAGAAATGAAAAGATGGTTCAGCATATGTTTTTAAGATAATAATTCTACCAACAGGGGTTAGTGTTCTTCTATTTCAATGCCTAATCATGCCCTCTATCTTCGGGATTTGTTTCTCAAATTTTAAGTGACCATATCGTTTAAAAGTTCTGAGAATTCTTCACCAAGAAGACAAAATTGAGTCGAACCCCAATCGAGTTTCCATCTAACATGGTGTCATTATATGTGGTTTGTAAAATACATCTGGGGATAATAGTTTTTTATGGATAATCGAGGAAATGTTAAAAGAAAAAGAATGTAGATTGTTTCAAACATTAAGTTAAGAAATGTGAAATTAAAGGCGTGCGACCAGTTTGTTTGTACACACACTGGACAAAAGAAGTGTCACCCCCTAACTCAGAGTAATAAAAGTAGGCAGATCTTGGGTACTTATAATGCCTGGTCTACTTATAATGTGACTAATGAGTATAAAACCGCTATACCATGGAACTGTATTGTTGGTCTTGTACATGTACAGCAAATGTTATTCCTGACTTACTCCAATATGGCAAGATACAGGCAATTATCTAACGGTTATAGGTGCAAGTTATCAACCTGAAGAGGCGGAATATAAGCAATTTCAGAATATCGATACAATTGAATTGTTCAGTCAGAACCGTGCAGAGGGTCTGGTATCGGTATAGAAACACTGGTTCAAGAGACAAATTGCCTCTGATGGGACGTCCAAGAAAAAATACTGGCCGTGAAGACCGACGACTGATTTTGATGTCCAGGTTGTCAAAGTTCGACACTGCTTGTCAGTTGACAACACAGTGGGACAATTTCACACATAAGAATGTGTCTGTGAAAATTGCTAGGCGTTGGTTACATGCTCAGAGAGTGTACAGCAGGGTAGCAAGACTGAAACCTCTTATATCGTTACAAAACAGGCAACGTAGAGTAAACTAGGGTCAACAGGGCTGGAACTGGACAGTTCATGACAATTGGTCCTATATATTTTTTCTGATGAGTGTCGCTTTGGTCTGACCTCTGATGACAGACGGGTACTATGCTGGCAAATTGCTGGTTAAGCATTTGAACCACATGCACTGAATTTTCGAACCCGGAGCAGCATATTCATCATGGTGTGGGGCTGCATCAGCATCCATGGCTTGGGCGAATTGATAGTGGTTAATGGAAACATGAATCACTATAAATATATCGATGTTTTGGAGTCAGGCTTGCTACCATCTATTACTGGCATGTTTGGTGACAGGAATTATCCATTTTTTCACCAGGATGACAATGCTCCTTGTAACAGGCCCAGAGCAGTTAATGCTTGGTTTAACCAACAGGACATTCGCAGGGTGATGTGGCCTGCCCAGAGTCTGGATGCAAACATAATAGAAAATGTATGGAATGATATGTCAAAACTTTTTACAAATGTCCGTTTAACCAGCAGAGAAACTCTGTTATATTCAGTGTTTCATGCTTGGGCCAGCATAATTAAGCCCTGAACGCATCAGACAATTATATGAACCCTTGCTTCGTAGACTGGCACCTATTATTAGGTCACGTGGCTATGCCACTAAGTACTAATTTTGGACTTGAAACTGCATATTTTGGTAGAATGTATATTTTGTTCTTATTTTGTGACTTTTTTTTGTGAAATTTGATGTTAATAAAATGATACCAGGAGCATATCATTCCACAGTCATTTATCTCCCCCATAGTATTGGCTCAGTAGGGGTGACACTTCTTTTGTCCAGTGTGTGTATGTTATGTTTGTTTGTATATTTTGTATATTATGTATCTAAGTTTTGTGCAGATTAAAGAAATAAGCCTGTATGCCCATTGATATCTTTCTCAGTTTTTTAATATCTGCATTTTCTTAAGAATAAATTACAAAGAAAAGCTTAAAGCTATTTTCTGCCACTATATAGCTTAACTTTGTAATATTGGCTAATTCTATGCTAATAACCCCAATAAAACATCAATTTGAAAGCTTTAAAGTCTTGTCTTGTTTCAAGTTATTTTGTTGCTAAAGTCTAGCATCCACCTTGGATTGTTTTTTTTTTTTAAGAATACAAAGCTGAGCTGTTTGTAACTGAGTCATAACAGAGGATAACAGTCAAAATACTGTGAAATGGTCTGGCACAAAGACACTTTTCTATGATTCAAAATTAAGAAATTTAAAACAAATTGTAGTTGAAAATAATGAATGTTAATTAAAATATTAACATATTATTATTTGAAACCAAAAATAATTCTAAGATAATAGCAAAATAATAATAATTAGCATGATATTAATATATGCCAGGTCCGGCGTTTTTTTTTCAAAATGTATTATGTCCTTTAAAAAAGCCATTTTGTCAATGCTCTATGCTGTCATGGGTTAAGGTGTACACTTAACGAAAGACAACACAGAGTTCAATATTTTTCACTTTAACAAGATTCACTTTTTAATTTTTATGACCAGTACTCTTAGTAAATTGACAGGTTTTCATAATATTTATACAAATGAAACGTGCCAGCTTTCCCTGCCCAGCTTTGATTAAAATCATTCCTTTACTAAACATTTTAATCAATCTATTTCGATAGATCGATAGATCTCAATTACATTATATTAAATTTTAAAATTAAAATGCTTTTCCTTTAAATATTCTTTAAATAATCTTTAAAAGTATCCTCAGATGAATACAACTATATTTCATTTGCCACACATGTACATGTAAGTGTCATAATATATGCCTTGATCTATTTCGTCTGCAATTTAATTACATATGCCTTACAGACAAACTGGCAGCTCACCTGTAAATTACTAAGATTCTCTTCTTTGTAACGGTCCCTTTCTTAGCTATGTTTGCTGTGTCTTATGGTGTAAGTAATACGTTTATCAAACTTTGAAGCAGTTACAGGAGAAACATCTATCTCAGAGGTCCACTTAACACACGCGAGAGATATGTGTGGGGTATGATATGTGTTTAAGATTTTTTACAAAAATCTGTTGAATTAACATTTTCCTATCTGTAAAAAAAATTGACCGACCCTATTTTTACCTGCAATGCACGTTGAACATCATTTAAAATAAATTTTAAAAATAAAACAAAAATAAATACTGTTTACAGTCACCACTAGTTACACGACTACGCAGAGACAATGTCAAAGACTGCCAGTAGAAAGTAAATGCATGAAACATGTACTGTGTGTTATTTATTTTTAGTTGAGCACAACAAACTTGGGCTACTATTGAAAGATCAAATACCAAAAGAAAAATTAAGGGACCTCAAGCAAATATTTAATGGTTATGTTGGAGTATATATATATATATATATATATATATATATATATATATATATATATATATATATATATATATATATATATATATGTGTGTGTGTGTGTTTGTGTGTGTGTGTGTGTGTGTGATGTCTTCTTCTGAAAGTGCCTTTCTGAGTTTTGCAAGCTATGTTTATAGGCTTAGCTATTCATTCAAGTCATTTATCACATTGTGAAACACTTACAGGAGAAACATCACAGGTCAAAACAGATAATTGGGGACGCAGGCAACACCATTTAAGTTATCAGAAACGGGATCACAGTGAGGTACATTTTTTAGTTTCCAAATCTTAAAAGATCTCTTCATTGATATACGTGTAACGAATTCGTATGATTTGACAGTCATTGTCTAAGTTTTCTGTTTTTGTTTATACTTTTCTTGCAATTTCTGCTCAACCATTTTATGAACAGACACATCGTACACAGATCTTGTAACAAAATTTCCAGGAGTGATCAAAATTACTTAAATACAGGTCCATTTATACACTTAAGTGTAATGTTCATTCTTTTCACAAATTGGAATTTAGTGTAAGACTTTGAATTTCCATGGGCCTAAAAGCCTTTGCTAGTCACATTTTAAATGCCTATTTTGCCTGCAGTGCATAATAAAAAATGGTGGTGATTATGATTATGCTGTCACGCATTTTGTAATATTTCATTAAATTTTGTCACTGTCACCATAATGACCATTTAAGGAAAAACATGTCCCTAACTGTTCTTACAGAAAAGAAACATGGGACTAAAATACAGATTTAGTTGGAAACCAGTCTGATTGTTTTTTTTTTTTTTTTTTTTTGCTTCAAATTATTATTATTAGTGTGTGTGTGCGTGTGTGTGTGTGTGTGTGTGTGTGTGTGTGTGTGTGAGAGAGAGAGAGAAATGTTAAATTTTTGGCATTTTCAAAGTGTGACTTTGAACTTCCATGGTCCTCAAGACTTTTGCTAAGCAGTTTTTTATGCTAAGCAATTTCTTATTCTTTGCTTTTTGTCTGTACATTTGATAGCTTTGCTGCCTTGTCTATGATTTAAAAACATCTAACCCTTGTACTATCCAGATCAATTTTACAAAGGACAGACCACTGTCCACCATCGCAGGAGACGATAACAAACACAAGTTTGATACCGACAAAGAGACGAAACGCTGCCTGCAGCACACTGCCAGACCAGGAATCGACAAATATCGCACAGGTAGGTCGTATATAATTAACAAGATTTACAGTAAAAATCCTTTCTGATTAATATTCTTCAAACATGTCTGAGCTGTACCACTTATTTAATGATATTCTTTATTTTGTCTTCGTAATATATAAAACAGGTTTTCGTGTGATACTTTTTCAGGTCTTGATGAAATAACAAATTTTGGAGAAGACGAGAATGGGCCTTGCGTCAACTCGGTGATTTTACACATACCAATTCATGGTCAGTACAAGTAATAATGCTGCATCTCCCCACGTCAAAGCTAGAATGTTTTTTTGCTTGTTTTATGTATGATATTAGCCAATTTATTTAATAATATACTAAATTGTGCTTATATTTGAACAGCTTAGATGCAATTGAAAATGTACAATCTGCATGAAATCAACTGTGTATATAATAGTTTGTGTCACTGAAATCGTTTTTTCTGCTTGCAGTATTATTCCAATTAATGTGTACAGCACGTTATTGTTTTAAATTATTTTATCCAACTATTATAGGAGAAATATCCCAAGTTGACACAGATGGTTGGGAAAAGATTCAGAAATTGGGTCAAGCTGAGGTAATGTTTGTGTGCGATTTAACAATTGTGTATCTGTGTAAATTTTTCTAACCATTTCTGCGCAAGCATTTTCATGATTGAAAGCTATCAAATCTTCGTATTACCCAGGTAAATCTCCCAATGGAGAGACCTCTGCCCTGTCATCCTGAAGACAACGACGAACACATGTTTGATGCCAACGAAAAGGTTCAGAGCTTCGAGCAGTTCATAGGTGCACAAACCGCTAAAGGCGCCAAATATGCCACGGGTATGTCATGTATGATTCAAAGGGTTTTAACAGTAAATTATTGGATACAGAAAATTTACATTTTAAATAAATCATATATTTAGAGTTAAAGACAGTATTTGTAAAAAAAAAAAGGTATGTTTGAGCTGAACCGCATGTTCACATTTCAAAATGTCTTTGAAAATAAAAATCGTTTTTAACTTGTCTCCGTAAAATATCAAAAAGGTACTGTGTGCCATTTTTCAGGTTTTGATAAAACAAAAATCTGTGACGATACCGATGATGCCAAAGAGGATGATGAGAATGGCTTTTGTTTTGAACCACCAACTCTTAAGCTACCTTCTCAAGGTTAGTACATATAATAATGATGCCTTTTTCCACATCATAGCTGGAACATTTTTGTACTAATTTTATGTATAAATTTAGCCGATTAATTAGATAATAATCTAAGAATAAAATGTCAACCGTTTGGATGCATTTGAAAATGTACAAATTATATAACATTACGTCATTGTGTTGACGTAATGTTATATAATGTTGTTGATTATTTACACAATATTGCATTGCATTATTTAACCCTTGGATTGTGACGAAAAGCAAGAAATTACCACCCTCGGAGAGAAGATTGATTTCTTGACAAATTTTGGGTTTACGTTTTGAAAAGAAAAGTAAAGTAAACATACAGTAGTAATAATGTTCGTTGTACAACGTTTTAAAAACGTTTGACCTGTTTTAATCCCAATCCTGTGAATAGAAGAGCGGATAAACAATGGAATTTAGACGTAATAACACACAATACCCTATGCCCCTATTTCACACAGACCGCGAATCCCACAAATCGCCAGTAATTGACAAAGGATGAGTGCGAATAAGGGGGTAAAAGTGCCCACTTTTGTACATGAAAAATAAATTGTAAATGAATAGAAAAAAATTGAAGCCAAATTAAAGTTGGGGTCTTACACTTTTATGATCCACTTAAAAAAAATTTTTATTGAATTTGAAATATAAAAAATTAATGTCAAAATGACCTTGTCAAACATTCCTGAAAATGTGTGTTTTAGGGGGGGTCTGAATTGCAATGCTACATATCTTTAGTTATAGTAGGGTGACAACTGTGAAATTTTGTAATTGGGTACAGAAGGTGCCCATGTAAAAAGGTAAGACAATATGTGGCCAACCATTGTTTGTGATCAATATTTTGGTTGCTTTATTTGTACATGTAGTGCTGAATGAAAGAAGAATCTTACAGTGACTTGAGGATAAAAGATGTTCATTTTCTATATGAGCCCCTGCCTCAGACAAGCTAATTATTCACGGTTGAAAAGACATGAATATAAGGTGAGATATATGTGAAAATCAGCTTGTCTGGGGGTTGGGCTCGATATGTACTCAAACTAAATAGGGACATTTTCAGTCCATATACTAGCAGGCGGTCATGTTTATTCCTGCCATGAGGTAGCTGCTACATTCTTACATAGGATGGCTAGGCAGATACAATGAAACTTATGTACAAAAAGAACAACTCAAAATAAAATGTAGGTCATTGAAAGGAAAATAGGGGTTAGAGTCAGTAAATGTTTTTTCAATTACAACCAAAAAAAAAAGAAAAGTAATTTTCTTGTAATGCATGCTATCAAAAAAAAAAGTTAAAGGGAAAATATGTATAGGAAATAGAGTCCAAATACAGTAAGTACATCTTACTTTCATTCTTATTTCTTAGGATTTAGAAAGATTAAATGTAAAATGTGCTTTAGATATTCAAAGTTATATTAATTATCATAATAGCAGATGTACATTATGGTGGCTCCTACTTTATATAGAGACCCATGCTGTAATAGACCTCTACACATAAGGGTGGCTTGACCCAACACCCTCTAATGGGCATGAAAGTACATTTTGTACAACAAAAATTGTTGTGTAAATGTCCCCTTTATGTCTATTTTGCATAAAAAGTAAAATAAAAGGCTCCATCACACACACCCTAGTTTTGTTACTTATGACCTAGCTAATCTTCCACACCAGCACTATTCATAGTAGCTTTGCAGAGTTTTTTTTCTTCTTTTTTTTGCACCAAAATGCTATGAATGACTTTAATTGTCAAGGAAATCAGTGAAAACCTATTGACTTGATAAATAGTCCATACAAGAGACCACCAGCCTATAATAAGTACCAGAAGTTTACCAGATAAAGCAAGCTAGCCAATATACTGATGAGCATCTGCTAGATGGCCAGTTTGAAATCAGTGTATGCAAGGATGCACCTGATTTAATCAGAGCCAAAATAGTTAATTAAGACACACATCTAGCCACCAGTACACATTATGGATTCAGACCCCCCACAGCAAAACTAGACCCATCAGTGGCTGGTACTGACAGTGTAAAGCTGGTTCCAAGACAGTTGGAAGTTGTGCACATATCACTTCAGTCCTGTGGTATATGGGGTTTGCCATGAGGCAGGGATGCAATCGAAAATTATGTTGTGGAGAAGGCTGTTTGGATACCTGTTTGGATACCTATTTTATGGTTTATGGAAACATTCCAAATAGCTGTTTAGAGTGCTTTTACACATGATTTTTTGTTGTTGTTACGTGCTGTAACAGCCTTTTGCTTTTAGCATTTTTTACTATTCCTTAGAGCCTTGTACAAAATGTGTATTGATTAAAAATACAATTATTTAGACCAACAAATGCTGGTCTGTGAGAAAAGTTATATAAAATGAATAAATAGCTGAAACAAGTTTTTCTAGTGACAAGACTTTTATACAGTTAAGTGAAATCAGTGATGGCTTCTGTGAGAAAATACCGTAATATACCACCCCTCCCTCTCTTCTCTAGGATTAAAAAATAATAATTACTTTCCCATTTACTTGCGCCACACCATAATTATTTAACATATAACTCTTTTTTTACATCACAAGACAAGTTTCATTAGAAAAAATCGTTTATGTAAAATAAATGCTGAAACAAGTTGCTCTGATTCATTAGACTGCATACAACAGGTAAATCCGGCTACCCCCCCCCCCCCCCCCCACATATAACTCATTAAAAATACTAAGTTACGATACCTCAAACCAAATAATATTTTTTCCATGCAACAAATATATGCATAAACTTTACAATAGCAAATTATTTTTAAATTTTGACGATGGGCACTTTGCCAATGGTTATTCGCACTCATCCTTGCAGTATTCGTGAGGATTCGTGAGATTTTGCCAATTTTCTGGTCTAATTTGACACGCTGTACAATACACTTCCGATACAGGTCCGATAGTGTTAGGAATATTCGTGGGATTCGGCTGGATTCGCACGAATATTGTCCAGATATTCACTACGATTTTTTGGAATCGGGAGTTCGTGGCAAAAATTTTGAACAGCTCATTTATATTTCTCATTTTTATTTTCAATTATATTTGTTCTTTGAAAACCAGTGTCAGGTTAACATCAAGTCAAAGCAAGCCTTGCAGATTGATTTTGTTTAAATTTTCGTAAATTAAGTAAAGCTAAGGAAAGCCTGTTTCTAGTTCATCCACGCTATAAAACTGCATGAAGAATAACAAGTCTCTGTAGCCAATTAACTTTCACAATGCCCTGTGCTTTAGAGTCCCGTGTTATACAATAAAATGAGTTATGAGTATGGCCTGGGAGAAATATACAGTAAATATAAATATGAGGCCGTGTATGAAAGGTGTTCAAATAAAAAAAAATTAAGAATTTAAACATGTTAGGTACACGCACATCACTTAATAAGTCATTTCACAAAAATCGCATCTAATTTTTCAGATAACGGAAACCTCCACTTTTATCGATCTCAACGCCTGATGTTTGCATGTAGGCGGTATACTCCAATATTAATTGCGATCAATATCAACAGCGACTCGAGATCGTTGCCTGTCTTTCACACTTTTAAACAAGCTCATGAATGGTTAATAAAAGGATTCGCGTTGCGACATCTATCTCTTTCTTTCGAACAAGCAAATTAAAGGCTGACCCGAAGTAAGCTTTCATAATTAATTTCTCTTTGACTGTACAGGGGTATATTGTAATTATTCCACTTGGTCGCCTCCATTGTCAAGTACACGTAAAGCTTTGTAAAGTCTCTTTTGTCACACATCATAGTTATTGAATTTTGTCTTGAATGAAAAAATACCCTCAAATTATCGTTTTGTGCTTCAACCTTTCATAACTTGGACCGAGGTTTGATATACAGTGTACTGTAGCTACAATGACATTCCTCAAGTTGGGTCTGCTTGGGGAGGGAGCATTTAAATGATAAACGAAGAAGTCCACCTGTAAACAGCAACGGTTTAAATGATCGCTATCTCGGTTCCGTTTTCTTTGGCAGCATCATGGAAGCCAATGTTAAGGGAGAAAGTCACACATACCCCCGGCGTTGTCTTGTCTTCAGCATTTCCTCCTTCTTGCTTACTGCAATTATTATCGTCAATTAATGAGACCGAGAAAACAATTAAGTGATGACACATTGAATATAATCACTAGGTGCGTTTCGCTGAGTGTTAACAAGATCTAGCGAAACATTTTATTGCAAAATAAATTTATATGTGATTTTACCTCTGTCGTTTGTATTATTTCAAACAAAACGATTTCCTGAAAGACCAACTTTAAATATATGTCTATTCAGCAAAATAATGTAATTTACCACACCTATGAGTAATGTATTTAAAGTACGGCCGTATATGCAATGGCCATGTGGGATTATAATTGCATACCTTGATGCAAAACAGTCTATTGTTTCTTCCACCGCGACTCCCTTTAATTAATGTATTATATTACTCTTTACCCTTTTTATTTGACACTGTCTATTTCTCTCCCCTTTTCCTATCTCCTGTAAGGAGGGCAAATAATTAAGCACTCAAAATATGCATCACCAATCTTCAGAAAAGAATGAGTGAATGAACCATTGGGCTGGCCCACAATGTCTGACACAGCAGAATTTATTAAAAAAAACAGCTTTCACAGATTTAACTGAAGTTAGCTGTATAGCGTCACTACAGCATTGGTAAAAAAGGTTGCCCCCCCCCCCCCCCCATTTCCATGTACCTTTATTTACAAATGATAACCTTACAGGCGTAAATTGTTAGAAATAGTGCTTTTTATTACGGATACAGTGTCTAACGTGATTAATGGTTTAAAAAATACAAAATAGTGGTAAAATATACATATTTTATACCATTTAGTAAAATTTATAAGAGGTACCCCCTCAAATCGACTGTTTCACTGTGACTTCTACAGATGTAAAGAAATGTCTATAAAATTGAAAAGACGCCATCAAATGTCACCAAATTCACACACAATTAGCATTAGGGTGTGTTTGTTAAAGGTCACGTGCCTAACAGCGTGTGCGTCTACTGCGTACTGCAATTATCTCCTGTAGATGGCGCGACAAGACTTCAACATGGGTTACAATTCTGTTTTGTGGGATATTGTCCCATTATTCTTAAGCAAGTTGGGGGGGTTGGTCTCCGTTTTTATGGGGTTGGTTCTCCTTTGCATTGCACACTCCAATTCATGTCACAGTTGATTAGTAAGTTTAATATCAGGGCTCAAAGATGGTTGTTCCATCCTTAGACCATTTTGTTTCTTCAACAAACACTTGCCTGGCGAGAGGTGTGAGCAAGTGTGCAGTCATGACAAAGCATGAAGTTAACCCCAAAGTCAGTTCGTGAAGATGGAATGAGATATCAGCTGAGAATGATACGTTCAGTGATCCCACAGGCACCTGAACCTGGCCATCCATCACTGGAAGGAAGTCGACTTTGATGCAGAATCAAATTATATGGAAGACCTTTTGTTTACATAAGTACTCTAAGGGGGCGTGCCTTACCAAGCGACAAAAGGATTAGGCTAGTCACAATATTCCGTCAAATTCGTTTAGCGACCCTATCGTTATCACACTCCCTCTATTATATTTTCTGACGTTATAATTGTATCTAATCTTCTTACGTTAGATGGAATAAATGCACACATACATTATCTTTTGACGGTATGTTTGCTGTGTCTTATGGTGTAAGTAATACGTTTATCAAACTTTGAAGCAGTTACAGGAGAAACATCTATCTCAGAGGTTCACTTAACACACGCGAGAGATATGTGTGGGGTATGATATATGTTTATGACTTTTTTAAAAAATCTGTTGGATTCACATTTTCCCATCTGTAAAAAAAATCGACCGACCCTATTTTTACCTGCAATGCACGTTGAACAGCATTTGAAATAAATTCTAAAAATAAAACAAAAATAAATACTGTTTACAGATAGTCACCACTATAGTTACACGACTACTCAGTCTGGTTTGAGACAATGTCAAAGACTGCCAGTGGAAAGTAAATGCATGAAACATGTACTGGTGGTGTGTGTGTGTGTGTGTGTGTGTGTGTGTGATGTCTTCTTCCGAAAGTGCCTTTCTGAGTTTTGCAAGCTATGTTTATAGGCTTAGCTATTCATTTAAGTCATTTATCACATTGTGAAACACTTACAGGAGAAACATCACAGACCAAAACAGATATTTGGGGACGCAGGCAACACCATTTAAGTTATCAGAAACGGGATCACAGTGAGGTACATTTTTTAGTTTCCAAATCTTAAAAGATCTCTTCATTGATATACGTGTAACGAATTCGTATGATTTGACAATCATTGTCTAAGTTTTCTGTATTTGTTTATACTTTTCTTGCAATTTCTGCTCAACCATTTTATGAACAGACACATCGTACACAGATCTTGTAACAAAATTTCCAGGAGTGATCACAATTACTTAAATACAGGTCCATTTATGCACTTAAGTGTAATGTTCATACTTTTCACAAATTGGAATTTAGTGTAAGACTTTGAATTTCCATGGGCCTAAAAGCCTTTGCTAGTCACATTTTAAATGCCTGTTTTACCTGCAGTGCATAATTAAAAATGGTGGTGATTATGCTGTCACGCATTTTGTAATATTTCATTAAATTTTGTCACTGTCACCATAATGACCATTTGAGGTAAAACATGTCCCTAACTGTTCTTACAGAAAAGAAACATGGGACTAAAATACAGATTTAGTTGGAAACCAGTCTGATTGTTTTTTTTTCCTTCAAAGTATTATTATTATTAGTGTGTGTGTGTGTGTGTGTGTGTGTGTGTGTGTGTGTGAAATGTTAAATTTTTGCTATTGGCATTTTCAAAGTGTGACTTTGAACTTCCATGGTCCTGAAGACCTTTGCTAAGCAGTTTTTTATGCTAAGCAATGTCTTATTCTTTGCTTTTTGTCTGTACATTTGATAGCTTTGCTGCCTTGTCTATGATTTAAAAACATCTAACCCTTGTACTATCCAGATCAATTTTACAAAGGACAGACCACTGTCCACCATCGCAGGAGACGATAACAAACACAAGTTTGATACCGACAAAGAGACGAAACGCTGCCTGCAGCACACTGCCAGACCAGGAATCGACAAATATCGCACGGGTAGGTCGTATATAATTAACAAGATTTACAGTAAAAATCCTTTCTGATTAATATACTTCAACCATGTTTGAGCTGTACCACTTATTTAACGATATTATTTATTTTGTCTTCGTAATATATAAAACAGGTTTTCGTGTGATACTTTTTCAGGTCTTGATGAAATAACAAATTTTGGAGATGACGAGAATGGACCTTGCGTCAACTCGGTGATTTTACACATACCAATTCATGGTCAGTACAAGTAATAATGCTGCATCTCCCCACGTCAAAGCTAGAATGTTTTTTTTTTTATTGCTTGTTTTATGTATAATATTAGCCGATTTATTTAATAATATACTAAATTGTGCTTATATTTCAACGGCTTAGAAGCAATTGAGAATGTACAATCTGCATGAAATCAACTGTGTATATAATAGTTTGTGTCACTGAAATCGTTTTTTCTGCTTGCAGTATTATTCCAATCAATGTGTACAGCACGTTATTGTTTTAAATTATTTTATCCAACTATTATAGGAGAAATATCCCAAGTCGACACAGATGGTTGGGAAAAGATTCAGAAATTGGGTCAAGCTGAGGTAATGTTTGTGTGCGATTTTACAATTGTGTATCTGTGTAAATTTTTCTAACCATTTCTGCGCAAGCATTTTCATGATTGAAAGCTATCAAATCTTCGTATTACCCAGGTAAATCTCCCAATGGAGAGACCTCTGCCCTGTCATCCTGAAGACAATGACGAACACATGTTTGATGCCAACGAAAAGGTTCAGAGCTTCGAGCAGTTCATAGGTGCACAAACCGCTAAAGGCGCCCAATATGCCACGGGTATGTCGTGTATGATTCAAAGGGTTTTAACAGTAAATTATTGGATACAGAAAATTTACATTTTAAATAAATCATATATTTAGAGTTAAAGACAGTATTTGTAAAAAAAGGTATGTTTGAGCTGAACCGCATGTTCACATTTCAAAATGTCTTTGAAAATAAAAATCGTTTTTAACTTGTCTCCGTAAAATATCAAAAAGGTACTGTGTGCCATTTTTCAGGTTTTGATAAAACAAAAATCTGTGACGATACCGATGATGCCAAAGAGGATGATGAGAATGGCTTTTGTTTTGAACCACCAACTCTTAAGCTACCTTCTCAAGGTTAGTACATATAATAATGATGCCTTTCTCCACATCATAGCTGGAACATTTTTGTACTAATTTTATGTATAAATTTAGCCGATTAATTAGATAATAATCTAAGAATAAAATTTCAACCGTTTGGATGCATTTGAAAATGTACAAATTATATAACATTACGTCATTGTGTTGACGTAATGTTATATAATGTTGTTGATTATTTACACAATATTGCATTGCATTATTTAACCCTTGGATTGTGGCGAAAAGCAAGAAATTACCACCCTCGGAGAGAAGATTGATTTCTTGACAAATTTTGGGTTTACGTTTTGAAAAGAAAAGTAAAGTAAACATACAGTAGTAATAATGTTCGTTGTACAACGTTTTAAAAACGTTTGACCTGTTTTAATCCCTATCCTGTGAATAGAAGAGCGGATAAACAATGGAATTTAGACGTAATAACACACAATACCCTATGCCCCTATTTCACACAGACCGCGAATCCCACAAATCGCCAGTAATTGACAAAGGATGAGTGCGAATAAGGGGGTAAAAGTGCCCACTTTTGTACATGAAAATTATTGTAAATGAATAGAAAAAAATTGAAGCCAAATTAAAGTTGGGGTCTTACACTTTTATGATCCACTTAAAAAAAATTTTTTTTTATTGAATTTGAAATATAAAAAATTAATGTCAAAATGACCTTGTCAAATATTCCTGAAAATGTGTGTTTTAGGGGGGGGTCTGAATTGCAATGCTACATATCTTTAGTTATAGTAGGGTGACAACTGTGAAATTTTGTAATTGGGTACAGAAGGTGCCCATGTAAAAAGGTAAGGCAATATGTGGCCAACCATTGTTTGTGATCAATATTTTGGTTGCTTTATTTGTACATGTAGTGCTGATTGAAAGAAGAATCTTACAGTGACTTGAGGATTGTTAAGTCTAGTTATGTAGTAAAATCATAGAACAGGAAAAGAGGAGGAAGATAAATCTTGAACAACTTGTCAGAAAAGAAAAGGAGAAAGTAGTTTCAAAATACCAGAGCAAATTTATCGATACAGTTTCGTAAACACCCAAATCCCTTGCATAATTGGTGGTTCAGTGGTATATGCAGTATAGATCAGTGTTAAGTCTAAATATAGGTCGTTTGCTGACGTAACAAGGTCAAGGTCGCAAAGAAAAGTATGGCTGCCACAAGACCACGAGGTTATGCATGTACAAGTTTAAACTAGTCTAAACGTATTTAAAAGTATTTATAAGGTGTTTTGGACAATACCACGGACAATCAAAGGCATTCATAAGGTGTTTTGGACATTACAACAGATGATAAAAGGTATTCATAAAGTGTTTTGGACATTACAACAGATGATCAAAGCTATTCATAAGGGATTCTGTCAAGATACTGGACATTACAGACGGATAGAAAGGAACGGATAGAAGTTAGTAAATGAAAGATAACGGCGATACATGTACTATTCAGTTCTGTGATTGATGATCTTGATAAGACTTTTAATATATGCAAACAGAAAACATTTTTATGTTGCGGAATAGAACCATAAAATAGAAGATAGTGCAAGGCGGTTTATGTTTTGATATGCGGACATGATCTTATGCATGGACGACAAAGTGTCAAAGTTTAATAAAAGATATTGGACATTACAAAGGTGTTTTGTGTCAAGATATTGGACATTACAAGGATAAAAGATGTTCATTTTCTATATGAGCCCCTGCCTCAGACAAGCTAATTATTCACGGTTGAAAAGACATGAATATAAGGTGAGATATATGTGAAAATCAGCTTGTCTGGGGGTTGGGCTCGATATGTACTCAAACTAAATAGGGACATTTTCAGTCCATATACTAGCAGGCGGCCATGTTTATTCCTGCCATGAGGTAGCTGCTACATGCTTACATAGGATGGCTAGGCAGATACATTGAAACTTATGTACAAAAAGAACAACTCAAAATAAAATGTAGGTCATTGAAAGCAAAATAGGGGTTAGAGTCAGTAAATGTTTTTTCAATTACAACCAAAAAAAAAGAAAAGTAATTTTCTTGTAATGCATGCTATCAAAAAAAAAAAGTTAAAGGGAAAATATGGATAGGAAATAGAGTCTAAATACAGTAAGTACATCTTACTTTCATTCTTATTTCTTAGGATTTAGAAAGATTAAATGTAAAATGTGCTTTAGATATTCAAAGTTATATTAATTATCATAATAGCAGATGTACATTATGGTGGCTCCCACTTTATATAGAGACCCATGCTGTAATAGACCTCTACACATAAGGGTGGCTTGACCCAACACCCTCTAATGGGCATGAAAGTACATTTTGTACAACAAAAATTGTTGTGTAAATGTCCCCTTTATGTCTATTTTGCATAAAAAGTAAAATAAAAGGCTCCATCACACACACCCTAGTTTTGTTACTTATGACCTAGCTAATCTTCCACACCAGCACTATTCATAGTAGCTTTGCAGAGTTTTTTTTCTTCTTTTTTTTGCACCAAAATGCTATGAATGACTTTAATTGTCAAGGAAATCAGTGAAAACCTATTGACTTGATAAATAGTCCATACAAGAGACCACCAGCCTATAATAAATACCAGAAGTTTACCAGATAAAGCAAGCTAGCCAATATACTGATGAGCATCTGCTAGATGGCCAGTTTGAAATCAGTGTATGCAAGGATGCACCTGATTTAATCAGAGCCAAAATAGTTAATTAAGACACACATCTAGACACCAGTACACATTATGGATTCAGACACCCCCCCCCCCCCCCCCCCCCCCCCACAGCAAAACTAGACCCATCAGTGGCTGGTACTGACAGTGTAAAGCTGGTTCCAAGACAGTTGGAAGTTGTGCACATATCACTTCAGTCCTGTGGTATATGGTGTTTGCCATGAGGCAGGGATGCAATCGAAAATTATGTTGTGGAGAAGGCTGTTTGGATACCTGTTTGGATACCTATTTTATGGTTTATGGAAACATTCCAAATAGCTGGTTAGAGTGCTTTTACACATGATTTTTTGTTGTTGTTACGTGCTGTAACAGCCTTTTGCTTTTAGCATTTTTTACTATTCCTTAGAGCCTTGTACAAAATGTGTATTGGTTAAAAATACAATTATTTAGACCAACAAATGCTGGTCTGTGAGAAAAGTTATATAAAATTAATAAATAGCTGAAACAAGTTTTTCTAGTGACAAGACTTTTATACAGTTAAGTGAAATCAGTGATGGCTTCTGTGAGAAAATACCGTAATATACCACCCCTCCCTCTCTTCTCTAGGATTAAAAAAATAATAATTACTTTCCCATTTACTTGCGCCACACCATAATTATTTAACATATAACTCTTTTTTACATCACAAGACAAGTTTCATTAGAAAAAATCGTTTATGTAAAATAAATGCTGAAACAAGTTGCTCTGATTCATTAGACTGCATACAACAGGTAAATCCGGCTACCCCCCCCCCCCCCACATATAACTCATTAAAAATACTAAGTTACGATACCTCAAACCAAATAATATTTTTTCCATGCAACAAATATATGCATAAACTTTACAATAGCAAATTATTTTTAAATTTTGACGATGGGCACTTTGCCAATGGTTATTCGCACTCATCCTTTCAGTATTCGTGAGGATTCGTGAGATTTTGCCAATTTTCTGGTCTAATTTGACACGCTGTACAATACACTTCCGATACAGGTCCGATAGTGTTAGGAATATTCGTGGGATTCGGCTGGATTCGCACGAATATTGTCCAGATATTCACTACGATTTTTTGGAATCGGGAGTTCGTGGCAAAAATTTTGAACAGCTCATTTATATTTCTCATTTTTATTTTCAATCATATTTGTTCTTTGAAAACCAGTGTCAGGTTAACATCAAGTCAAAGCAAGCCTTGCAGATTGATTTTGTTTAAATTTTCGTAAATTAAGTAAAGCTAAGGAAAGCCTGTTTCTAGTTCATCCACGCTATAAAACTGCATGAAGAATAACAAGTCTCTGTAGCCAATTAACTTTCACAATGCCCTGTGCTTTAGAGTCCCGTGTTATACAATAAAATGAGTTATGAGTATGGCCTGGGAGAAATATACAGTAAATATAAATATGAGGCCGTGTATGAAAGGTGTTCAAATAAAAAAAATCAAGAATTTAAACATGTTAGGTACACGCACATCACTTAATAAGTCATTTCACAAAAATCGCATCTAATTTTTCAGATAACGGAAACCTCCACTTTTATCGATCTCAACGCCTGATGTTTGCATGTAGGCGGTATACTCCAATATTAATTGCGATCAATATCAACAGCGACTCGAGATCGTTGCCTGTCTTTCACACTTTTAAACAAGCTCATGAATGGTTAATAAAAGGATTCGCGTTGCGACATCTATCTCTTTCTTTCGAACAAGCAAATTAAAGGCTGACCCGAAGTAAGCTTTCATAATTAATTTCTCTTTGACTGTACAGGGGTATATTGTAATTATTCCACTTGGTCGCCTCCATTGTCAAGTACACGTAAAGCTTTGTAAAGTCTCTTTTGTCACACATCATAGTTATTGAATTTTGTCTTGAATGAAAAAATACCCTCAAATTATCGTTTTGTGCTTCAACCTTTCATAACTTGGACCGAGGTTTGATATACAGTGTACTGTAGCTACTATGACTTTCCTCAAGTTGGGTCTGCTTGGGGAGGGAGCATTTAAATGATAAACGAAGAAGTCCACCTGTAAACAGCAACGGTTTAAATGATCGCTATCTCGGTTCCGTTTTCTTTGACAGCATCATGGAAGCCAATGTTAAGGGAGAAAGTCACACATACCCCCGGCGTTGTTTTGTCTTCAGCATTTCCTCCTTCTTGCTTACTGCAATTATTATCGTCAATTAATGAGACCGAGAAAACAATTAAGTGATGACACATTGAATATAATCACTAGGTGCGTTTCGCTGAGTGTTAACAAGATCTAGCGAAACATTTTATTGCAAAATAAATTTATATGTGATTTTACCTCTGTCGTTTGTATTATTTCAAACAAAACGATTTCCTGAAAGACCAACTTTAAAATATATGTCTATTCAGCAAAATAATGTAATTTACCACACCTATGAGTAATGTATTTAAAGTACGGCCGTATATGCAATGGCCATGTGGGATTATAATTGCATACCTTGATGCAAAACAGTCTATTGTTTCTTCCACCGCGACTCCCTTTAATTAATGTATTATATTACTCTTTACCCTTTTTATTTGACACTGTCTGTTTCTCTCCCCTTTTCCTATCTCCTGTAAGGAGGGCAAATAATTAAGCACTCAAAATATGCATCACCAATCTTCAGAAAAGAATGAGTGAATGAACCATTGGGCTGGCCCACAATGTCTGACACAGCAGAATTAATTTAAAAAAACAGCTTTCACAGATTTAACTGAAGTTAGCTGTATAGCGTCACTACAGCATTGGTAAAAAAGGTTGTCCCACCCCCATTTCCATGTACCTTTATTTAAATTGTTAGAAATAGTGCTTTTTATTACGGATACAGTGTCTAACGTGATTAATGGTTTAAAAAATACAAAATAGTGGTAAAATATACATATTTTATACCATTTAGTAAAATTTATGAGAGGTACCCCCTCAAATCGACTGTTTCACTGTGACTTCTACAGATGTAAAGAAATGTCTATAAAATTGAAAAGACGCCATCAAATGTCACCAAATTCACACACAATTAGCATTAGGGTGTGTTTGTTAAAGGTCACGTGCCTAACAGCGTGTGCGTCTACTGCGTACTGCAATTATCTCCTGTAGATGGCGCGACAAGACTTCAACATGGGTTACAATTCTGTTTTGTGGGATATTGTCCCATTATTCTTAAGCAAGTTGGGGGGGGTTGGTCTGCGTTTTTATGGGGTTGGTTCTCCTTTGCATTGCACACTCCAATTCATGTCACAGTTGATTAGTAAGTTTAATATCAGGGCTCAAAGATGGTTGTTCCATCCTTAGACCATTGTGTTTCTTCAACAAACACTTGCCTGGCGAGAGGTGTGAGCAAGTGTGCAGTCATGACAAAGCCTGAAGTTAACCAAAAGTCAGTTCTTGAAGATGTAATGAGATATCAGCTGTGAATGATACTTTCAGTGATCCCACAGGCACCTGAACCTGGCCATCCATCACTGGAAGGAAGTCGACTTTGATGCAGAATCAAATTATATGGAAGACCTTTTGTTTACATAAGTACTCTAAGGGGGCGTGCCTTACCAAGCGACAAAAGGATTAGGCTAGTCACAATATTCCGTCAAATTCGTTTAGCGACCCTATCGTTATCACACTCCCTCTATTATATTTTCTGACGTTATAATTGTATCTAATCTTCTTACGTTAGATGGAATAAATGCACACATACATTATCTTTTGACGGTATGTTTGCTGTGTCTTATGGTGTAAGTAATACGTTTATCAAACTTTGAAGCAGTTACAGGAGAAACATCTATCTCAGAGGTCCACTTAACACACGCGAGAGATATGTGTGGGGTATGATATATGTTTATGACTTTTTTAAAAAATCTGTTGGATTCACATTTTCCCATCTGTAAAAAAAATCGACCGACCCTATTTTTACCTGCAATACTGTTTACAGATAGTCACCACTATAGTTACACGACTACTCAGTCTGGTTTGAGACAATGTCAAAGACTGCCAGTAGAAAGTAAATGCATGAAACATGTACTGGTGGTGTGTGTTTGTGTGTGTGTGTGCGTGTGTGTGTGTGTGTGTGTGTGATGTCTTCTTCCGAAAGTGCCTTTCTGAGTTTTGCAAGCTATGTTTATGGGCTTAGCTATTCATTTAAGTCATTTATCACATTGTGAAACACTTACAGGAGAAACATCACAGACCAAAACAGATATTTGGGGACGCAGGCAACACCATTTAAGTTATCAGAAACGGGATCACAGTGAGGTACATTTTTTAGTTTCCAAATCTTAAAAGATCTCTGCATTGATATACGTGTAACGAATTCGTATGATTTGACAATCATTGTCTAAGTTTTCTGTATTTGTTGATACTTTTCTTGCAATTTCTGTTCAACCATTTTATGAACAGACACATCGTACACAGATCTTGTAACAAAATTTCCAGGAGTGATCACAATTACTTAAATACAGGTCCATTTATACACTTAAGTGTAATGTTCATACTTTTCACAAATTGGAATTTAGTGTAAGACTTTGAATTTCCATGGGCCTAAAAGCCTTTGCTAGTCACATTTTAAATGCCTGTTTTACCTGCAGTGCATAATTAATTAATTTTTTCAGGTCTTTTCAAAGTGTGACTTTGAACTTCCATGGTCCTGAAGACCTTTGCTAAGCAGTTTTTTATGCTAAGCAATGTCTTATTCTTTGCTTTTTGTCTGTACATTTGATAGCTTTGCTGCCTTGTCTATGATTTAAAAACATCTAACCCTTGTACTATCCAGATCAATTTTACAAAGGACAGACCACTGTCCACCATCGCAGGAGACGATAACAAACACAAGTTTGATACCGACAAAGAGACGAAACGCTGCCTGCAGCACACTGCCAGACCAGGAATCGACAAATATCGCACGGGTAGGTCGTATATAATTAACAAGATTTACAGTAAAAATCCTTTCTGATTAATATACTTCAACCATGTTTGAGCTGTACCACTTATTTAACGATATTGTTTATTTTGTCTTCGTAATATATAAAACAGGTTTTCGTGTGATACTTTTTCAGGTCTTGATGAAATAACAAATTTTGGAGATGACGAGAATGGACCTTGCGTCAACTCGGTGATTTTACACATACCAATTCATGGTCAGTACAAGTAATAATGCTGCATCTCCCCACGTCAAAGCTAGAATGTTTTTTTTTATTGCTTGTTTTATGTATAATATTAGCCGATTTATTTAATAATATACTAAATTGTGCTTATATTTCAACGGCTTAGAAGCAATTGAGAATGTACAATCTGCATGAAATCAACTGTGTATATAATAGTTTGTGTCACTGAAATCGTTTTTTCTGCTTGCAGTATTATTCCAATCAATGTGTACAGCACGTTATTGTTTTAAATTATTTTATCCAACTATTATAGGAGAAATATCCCAAGTCGACACAGATGGTTGGGAAAAGATTCAGAAATTGGGTCAAGCTGAGGTAATGTTTGTGTGCGATTTAACAATTGTGTATCTGTGTAAATTTTTCTAACCATTTCTGCGCAAGCATTTTCATGATTGAAAGCTATCAAATCTTCGTATTACCCAGGTAAATGTCCCAATGGAGAGACCGCTGCCCTGTCACCCTGAAGACAACGACGAACACAAGTTTGATGCCAACAAAAAGGTTCAGAGCTTCGAGCAGTTCATAGGTGCACTAACCGCTAAGGGCGCCAAATATGCCACGGGTATGTCGTCTATGATTCAAACGGTTTACTGTAAATACTCTCTTGCATATTTACAGTTCAAAAAGTCTTTGAAGGAATAATATTTTTTTTTAATTCTGTCTCCATATATATCAAAAAGGCACCGTGTGATATTTTTCAGGTTTTGATAAAACAACAATCTGTGAAGGTACTGATGATGCGAAAGAGGATGATGAGAATGGCTCTTGTTTTTATTCATCGATTCTTATAAGTTGCGGTTAGTACATAATAATGATGTGTTTCCCCACGTCATAGCTTGAAAGCTTTTGTATTTATTGTATGTATAAAGTTAGGCGATCAATTTAATAATATACTTAATTTTGATTATATTTCAACTGTTTGGAAGCATTTGCCAATGTACAACTTTAGGTCAACTGTGTATATAATAGCCTATATCATTAAAACTACTTTCTGCTTGAGACTACTTTTTAAGGTAGCTGGTCAATAAATTTGTCACTTATTTATCCACCTGTTATAGAAGAAATACATCAGGTCGACACAGATGGTTGGGGTCAGCCTAAGGTAATGTCTTTCATTTCACAAGTCCTTATATTAGGTCTCTGTCTTGGTATTACACATTTTATGGTTTGACAAATTATGTATATGTTTTGTGTATTTGTGTATAATTTTCTTGCAATTCCCGCACAAGCGTTTTATGGCTTTTATAAATCTAATAAACCTTTGTATGATCCAGGGAAATTTCTCAATGCTCGAACAACATGGTGTATTCGCTTTCAAAATGGTATCCATATGTTCAAGCCCACGTGAAAGCGAATCAGAAGGTACGTTGTCGTCTTAAATGTAATATATATCATTGTTGGTTTTATTAACACTGGTTGGTCTCCCAACTTTGAAGGGTTAGTCTTTTGTTAAACGATAAGCCAGGTTGTACAAGTGAAAAAAGTGTAATCCGTTCCTCTATCCGTTCCAAAATCCACATGCTGCGTGCAGATGTTACCACTTCTGTGGTGTTGATACAGCCCAGCTGCCACATGAGGCCTCATAAACCGTAATTGCTGTTTGTGATATATACCCTCGGATCTGTGAGTTCAAACACAAAATTATTAACCCAAACCATGGTTTCTTTATTGGCAGAATGCGATGAGGAGATGATGTTACTACAGTGGTCATTCAAAGCTTTAAATACTTTAAGTACAAAAATACAGGGCCCAGCTGCACCACCCGGTCGTAGGTTAGGGGTAGATTTGTGCCGGCGTAAATCCAACGCAAAACGCTACGCCGGAGAAAAGCCAGTTGGTTTCAACGTTTTAATTTCTAAATCAAAATGGAATAATGTTACTTCTTAATTTCTCCGTCACTGTAATGCTCATTTCGTTTTTATTAATGACGTCATCCTATTATGACTGCAGCTGCAAACTCATCATTTGCCCAATAAAACCATCCACGTATGTTACGGCTGCCGTAACATACTTAAATACTGGGCCGTGCCGCAACGAAGCGTTTGTAAGTGGTGAGGATACAAGTAAAATGAATTCAATGACTTTTTCCATCACAACACAATTGTTTTTAGGTTAAATTCATCATTAAAAAATAAAGAAAATGAATACAGAAACATTAACACAAATTAAACTAATGCATTTATATACTATTCACATCGCTTACTGATACGGGAGCCATGCGCTCTCTGTAATCCTCGATGCATTCGGTACGTACAGAACAGGTATATTATAATGAAAATTGATCAATATATTTTGTTAATTTAATGAAATGATTTTACAGAAAAAGAATGTGAATCTTACGTGTCAATAAGCTTGACATGATAGCTGCTGCTACATGATGCATTTACAAAACCATGGTTAGTTAAGCAGAATAACGGTTTGTGGTTTTTAGGTTTCCCCTAATTAAGCGTTCCTGCCAAGATATGGCGCTTTGAGACGTTAATTCGGCGTTCGCGCTCATAAATCCGAGGCCCATGTATGAGGTGCCGTACAAACATTATCTTTTACTGCCCAGACCAGGCCCTTTATACCTTTTTTGCCTGGTATGCCCCTAACCCACGTCCTCCCACTCTGGAGGCAAAAACGCAGACCACTAGGTCATCCTGTCGGTACGGACTACATTTTGGATGTAAACTTTATGTACAAAATGTTTAGTTCTTCTGTCAGATTAATCACCTATCTTTTGATCGTCTTGATACAGTCTTACTCTATATCTTTGATCTGACTCATTATTTTTTCTTTCGAATGTGTATGCAGTTGTATGGCGCCGCTGTATTGAAAAACTACTCCGGGGCCGCGAGGATGCATTAAAGGTACTAGCAGTTATTCTTTTTTCAAAACAGTGAAACCAGATAATAAAGCAATTTGTAAATTATTACAATCAAAAAGACAGAAGCAAATGTACACCAAACTGAAATTGCGAGCTGTGAGGCAGGTAAGAAAGAAAGGTTGCGCCAAAAGTGTATGTAAATAGATCATTTGTATATACACCAATGAAGTCTCCAGGTGTCTGGGCAGTCAAACTGGTGAGGAACCTCACTACCGAATCCATCTACGAAACTGACTGAAAGCTTGTTTTAAAGTATAGAATTCAAATTGATAAAGCGATAAGCAAAATTACAAAAAAGTTCAGTATTTTTAAATGCATATATGTGAATTTATAGCTATATCCTACAGGAAACGGCGAGGTCGCCAATCTTATTTTGACTTAAAAGCGCAAATTGTCACGTAAACCTCAAAGAAATCCACCCTGCAAATCTCGTTTGCAGATTTCTTCCCCATGAACCTCATGAGGTTAGTCACAAATGATATGTAAAAACCTCCAAGATTAAGTGTGTGTCCATGATAAGACCAGTCAGAGGGTGGCAAGGTGGGGGTCAACAGATTTCAACCAAATTCATAATATAGTTGCATACATAGGAGATATTCACATTGAAGGCAACAATCCCAAAAGAAATCATTGGATATAATTTTAATATAATATTAAATGTTTTGGCCATTTTTGGCTTGATTTTCAGCTTCGGTCAATAAAGCCACTTCATTAGCAAATAGGTCAAAACTGCTGACTCTTTAAAATAAATTGATAATTTACCTATTTAAACCAGCCATTTGCCATTGAGAATATGTTACTTAATTTCAGTTTAACCCACAAACTAACGAGCCACGCCCATTTTTATAACCCCACCCCCCAAACTCACTTTTCTACCAAGCAATGTTCAAGCATTCATATCTCTCTTTTTGCAGGGTTGACAGCCATAAAATTGTATAGGGATCCTGAGCATATATTGGTCTCATCATACAAATTTTAAAAAGTGTGTTAAACACAACAGAAGATATAGAAAAAGTGCCTCAAACATAAGCAATTTTAGCAGAAAACCAAACGACCAAAATCAAGATATCAGTACCTTTCAATAATCAAATTTAATCAAAGACTCACAGCCAGGAATTCAAACAATGCTTTGATAAGGGCAAATCTATCCAATTTTTATAAATACAAGATGGCTGCCATCAATTCTGTCCCAAAATACAGTTACCTTAATTCCTCAAAATAATCAAGAGGCCCATTTTTGCAGGTTTTTTTTTTTTGAGATCTGTAATACAGGATTGCTCAGATAATATTCTTTTCAAACAGAGCCATACAACCTCTGAATAAATTTAAATTATTAGTGACAAGTTATTCACACCCCCCCCCCCCATTTAATGAGTTATTACTGTGCATATCCAATGTTATCAGCATTGTGTATATACCTTATTTTCAGGGAGCAATAGAGAAAAATAAAAAAAAAATTACGAAAGATTTTTCTAAAGGTAAAAGGGAATGACTGTCTCATTTTATCAGTTTTCTCAAGTGCAACACTAATTAATCCACTTGAAATGATTTATATTGCATTTTTCAACCATTCTTTTTCCTTTCAAATGATTCATAGGTTTTGTAAATACATGTGATATCTTGATATCTATATTCTTTTTCTATAAAGAAAAATAAAACAGAGTCAGCAACATACAATGACAGGAGTACTTTATTTTCATATTATCAATTGGACAGTAAAAGAACAAAACAGTTACTTTTCACAGGAGTGAAATCAAGCTATGAATCTCCCAAGGTTCCAATATCACGGTCATCTTTTCCATATACTGAACACAACAGTGATGGGTAGTGTTCCAGAGATTTTAATCTTATAACTGATTGATCCCCAAGTTTCTTCTTCTGGTTGAGAGATCTAGGGTCTCCTTAGACAGTAATGATAATTCAGCAATCTTAGAATAAGTGTGGTAACTTGAAGCAACATACCACTATAGTTTAGTGTGACTGAACTGTCAATTGTCAATATTTGTCAATCCAATGGAAATCCAATTTGAAATCCAGAATTTCATAATAGAAAGACAGAGTTGGTGCTCACATCTGAATCTGATGAATTTGCCTGTGCAATTTCAGGTGACTCTTCTATTATTATCTGTACGATTGTCCAGGTCAAGGTTCACATCCAGGCCTAGGATGTTAAATCTGAAAAATAAACATAACATCAATAAATGTTTTACAACAACAGAGGCTTACTGTGTTCAGAATAGAAACTACTGTAGCAGGATCAATCTATCTCAGCGGAGTATCACACTCAGGCTCAGTCACTGTAATCAGCTTAATTGTCTGGCACACCCCCTTGCAAAGCAACATGAACAACATAATGGACCACAAAGTCTTCCTGATTTTTAAGTACTTTTAGTTGTACAAGTGTTCTGTGTAAGTCTTGAAAATTGAAGCACAGTGTGTTACAAAGTCACATAAAGCTAAGTGGTTAACTTCAACTTCATTGTAAACACATAAATCTGCAAATGAAACTAAAATATAAAAAACTGGCACAAGTAACATCCCCTAAAATGGCAAAACTTGAAACTGAATGTGTGTTACATACCTTTGATTCTGGGTAAGAAATTTCTAATGAAGCTGTCTACAAGCTGTCTCTTAACTGTTTGTGTTATGATAACACATGTAACAAAGCCCTAGAATTTAATGCACAAATATACTTCATAAGTTAGATACACAGTTAATTCTTTTCAGCAAATATATTTACCATGAAATAGAAATCAAGTAAAATTCTATGAATTGAAATATACCAGAACTTCTTTTAATTCTGCTTATATTCTTTATATTACTTAAAAATATTCAAACTTATTATTTAAACTGGTTTGAGTTTTTAGTGTATCTGATTCTAGTATATGTATGCCACCACTGGCCAACAACAGAGTAGGTTATTACTTCCTGAAATAGTGACAGAACCGACTTTGTCTGTATATATATATATATATATATATATATATATATATATATATATATATATATGATCACTTACCTTACAACAAACATCCAGAGCTAAATCGATGAGCTGGATATATTGAGGAACCCAAGCCTGACAACAGTCTGAAGTGGTTCAACAAAAAAAAAAAAAAAAAAAAAAGAAAAAAAAAATGCACATTCCAGCTGCTATGGCCATTTCTTGTGATATTCTGGTGCACACCAATCCTTCTGAGATGTACATAAGCATCACCAGTGCGTGTTCTTCATAAAATTAAGAAAGCATTATGTTTTCACACTGTAAAGACGATGTGCTTTGCTCCACAGTTGCTCCGGTGATAATCCTAGTACCCGCCATGTTGAAAATAGGTCACAGAGTTAGCATCGTTATTTTACATTTAGTTTCTACAACATAAACAAATTTAAAAAACGTATTTTTGCTTCTTACGTTTGTCTGCAGGGCAAACATGACTATCTTAAGGGCTTTTCACAAACCTATACATGGTTTTGACTTATTAATTTAGTTGAAGAAACAGTTTAGCATTTAAGCAGTATGAAAATATTCGTTTTTAGACCCTTTTTAAAATTGTTATAGTTCTAATTTTACAAGGTTTAACACAGATTTTATTTCACAAAATTTATTTTTCAACCCTTTTCTGTTAGCACATACCAAAATTATATGGATACAACCTGCAAAAAAGAAGTTGTGTGCATTTAAAGAAGGGGAGGGGGTCAAGCATACGGAAATCGTGCCTAATTAGAATCAACCTTGTGTGGTCATGACAGTGCCTTTTCTGTACTGGGTATTAAAGGTCTTTCCTTAACCTATCATGTGGCTAACCTAAATAATTCCTTATGATGTACATGATTTTTTAAAAGAATATTTAAAATTATAACTTTTCAAGAACTAAAAAATGCTATATTTTGGCAAAATTGCCAATAAAAGAACTGCCACCATATCTCTAAAACTAATGATCCAAAATAAGAAAGCCAGTGTCTCACAACATCTTTCATGTTGATGATTTACCACACCAAAAATTATTAAAATCTGCTGACCCCCACCTTGCCGCCTTCTGACCGATCTGTTTGGCTTTCTCATGGACGCGCTCTTAACAACTAATAGATTTTTTTTTACAAAATTTAGTAAACTGAATCAAAACTTGCTTTCGTTTATGAATATCTGATTTTATTTTCTTGATTTTTTCATAATATTGTAATAAGCTCCATCTGGGCTTATTGTTTTTATTTGTGTTTGCCACCTGCTGTATAACTACAGCTGTGCTGTGGATCTTGTTTTTCTCTTTGCAATATCAGTTATTTTATTGCTGAATAATGTAAAAAAAACTAACGTACTTAGCTGGCAGTCTATTTGGTTATCTGTATATCATGGTAAATTTCCAATATCCTATCCTTTATCCTTTCATAGGTACGGATCAACGGCAGTTTGATATCTTTGGGTTCGAAAAGAAGCCTTCGTGAGGCGTTTAGAACGCTATGTCATTTGCTCCAGACAAGGGAAGATCAAAAGAAAAGAAAAGAAACTGTGGGGCAAAAAAAGGCTGTGAAAAGACATCAAAATCGACCCAGCAGGGAAAGACATTTGACTACAAAGGAAACAGGTCTTGTTATAATAATGGGTTGTTACGGTGAAAAAGCAAAGCGGACCAAAACATCGTTTTAAGACTTTCATTTTTCTTTCATTTTCTACTATAGACGTTGTAAATTGACAATGCCAAATGTACCTTATTTTACCTAACTGATGAATGACCCACGGCAACAACTGGACTTACAAGGAGCATAGTTCGTAACATAAGCACAATGGACAATAGATGTGTCACCCCTACTGAACTAATACTTTGGCGGAGATAAATGACTGTGTAATGATATGCTCCTGGTATCATTTTATTCACATCACATTTCACATAAAAATGTAGACCAGACATTATTATTACTCAAGATCTGCCTACTTTGATTATTGATCGCTTGGGTACTATTTGATTACTCTGATTCAGGGGGTGACACTTCCATTGTCCATTGTGTGTACAGCAGTTGCAGTTCAAAAAGAAGATTAAATACAAAATTTAGTAGTGAGGTTAAATTCCTCATATGTGACAGAACTGTCGTCTGAAACTTACATATATTGTCTTGGTACGTGAGCACATTCAACAATCCTTGCTGTAATGTGCATGTGATTCAACATGTGTATGGCAATGTTCTACATGTATAAGATTGGATATGGAAAATTATTGTTAGCCCAATGTTTGGTTGTTTTTGTTGGCTACAAAGACTTAATTTAGTGATATCGATATTGGCAGTCCAGTGGTTTGAAACTATAAAGTAAGTTGATCTCAGACGACAAAATCCATTGGATAGCATAGATAAAACTGTTAGAATATATATGCCGTGGAAGGAATAATGGGTTTTGTCACAAGTGGATATAAGGGCTGTAAGTCTACGGGATACTGAATAGGGAGGATATCAATCACACTTGATATCGATCGGCACTGAGGCAGTAAAATATATTATGATTCACAAACATGTAAATAACGAAAGCAATACTGATAAATATTATCAAAGTTTGTAAACAGATACTATGAACCTTATTGAACTTTAATCCAATTACCCAAAACCAAAAAGGAGGCAGTACAGCAATCTTTTTCTCTTCCTTATTTTTTTTCATGTATGGTGTATGATATAATAATATTCAAACAACGTAACAGTGAATTGATTTTTCAATGTCTATTTTTTAAATATTCATATTAATGGACAATCACATGTATATGTATATCGAGAAGGCAGTAGCAAGGAATAAGTAGCAAGACGTGTTTTGCACTATTTATGAATAGTGGTTTCTAGAAAGAGATGAAAAACTGAACTAAAAAAAAAACAGCCACAAATATAATTTAGATTCAGCTTACTATTTTGACGTGTTTGAGTAATAAGTCACAAAAGGATTTCTTGTTGATCTTTGTGTTACATGTACAATACATTGCATATATATCACTTATTTTAATATAATGTTCCTGTCAATAAATTGTGTTTAACACTGAAATTGAAATTCTAAGAGATTAAGAGATTAATATCCAAATATTAAACCTTTTTTGATTTCGTTTCATTGCTTTTCGGACAGCCATCATGTTGTATTTTATAGCAAACAACTTTTGAGATCGAAACTAGAAATAACAGCAATAGCAGAGTAAAACGGGGGAAGTGGCCTAAAAATACTTTCCAAACAGGCATTCCTTTAAATAACCTGACTACGCTTTAAGAATTGTCATCAAAATCTGGCAATCATCAACACATTCTTGTGCTGGTCACTATAAACAGCGGGGAACTCGTGAATACAACACACACACGTACTGTACTGTATGCGAAAGGCACAAAAATATCTTACTAGGTAAAGCCGGTCATGCGGTCTCATATTTCTTCTCCACAAAAAGAAAAGATTTATAGTTCTTTAACGGGTGCGTATTTGGGCTTTGAACATGACTCATCGTATGGAAGGAAAGCGTGGAATACAGGCATGTGTGGTCATATAGACGTTATATTGAGATTAGAGGAATTTTGACAAGGCAAATGATGGATCGACAGAAGTAATAGGCCTACATATTCATATACCAATACTGACATGTATAACAATAAGTGTTTCCAGATGTGGAGTTAAATTCGTTTTATGTGATAGATACAATAGGAGTCACAGAGCCGTACGCGAAATATTACACTAGTAGTGCAACAGACCTTGGAACGCTCTCGTACATGACGTGCTTGTATGTCGAATACAGCACGGCCGAATCTTTTGTGCTATGCGCTAGCCGTGGTTTAAATATATATTCCATATAAAGTGCCATCCAGCTGTATCGGTTCGTTTATATGGCTAGGGCTGGACCATGGATCTTAACAGAGCGGGATTGGTCTCCTTGCTTCTACTGCACATTATCACTCTTTGCAATGGGGACAACATTCTTATTCTACCTTATGCGGCAACGTACAATTCGAGAGCTATGAATATGGAGAAGTTGGCTTTGATGTTGACTGAACATGGTCATAATGTGACCATGATAGTCAGGGCGGACTATACACCTTCGCGGGTGCTAAACGGTGTTACATTTCAGAAGTACAATATCACTCTTTCGGACGTAATTCGACCGTTTCAAACAGTGGATTTCAAATCAATGATGCGCCTAGCAAAAAGTGACTTCATTGCTTTAGTTCTACATATAGCTCGGCATAATAGGTTTACTTGTGAAAGCATGCTTGCGGACAAACAAATGATGGGGAATATCAAGAAAGGAAACTATTCTTTGTTCATATTTGACTATGTCGAGATGTGTTCTGTAATTTTAGTACAGTATTTACAGCTACCCACCATCATGTATTCAAATTACGGATTAGAAGATTTGTGGACCATAACCCGCAATCCATTTAACCCAGCCACTACCCCGTTGATAAGTGGAAGGCTGACAACCGACATGAACTACTTTGACCGATTTTTGAATACAGTGTCATGGGTGACCATTGGATTCGTACATAGGTACTTGTATTTAAACCAGATAGAGGAATTATCAGCAACATATTTCCCAGGGAACAACTTTCTTCCAGTTGGCTGGTCTTATGAAAACGTTTCTATTATTATCACAGCAAATGTGCATTTTGCCTTTGACTTCCCCAGGCCCCTCATGCCTCACATAAAACCAATATCCGGGCTACAGTGGACACCGGCGCGCCCTCTATCGCCCGATCTATTGTCTTTCATGTCGTCTGCTCATCATGGGGTTATACTAATGAGTTTTGGATCTATGGTGCCGACGCTGGAGGAGGAAACTGCAGAATTATTTGCAAAGGTGAAATTTTAGTTCACTTGTTTATAAAAACATATGTTCATACAAATGACACAATTGGGATAAATGAAATAGTGTCTGCTAGCAGATTCAGCTTTACATTTCGGACATATTGGCTTGTTTGTTGGTACACACATTATACTTATTGTTAGTCTGAATTATCTTGATCCGCTTGCATGTAGGATTCAAAGTAACGATAGCTGGGGTTATCTCCACTAATGTAGTGATTTTGAAGCTTACCTAATTTGTATACATCTGATAAAATTTGATATAGGGGCTTACATGCTGGTTATCAATAAAAACTACTGGATCAAGTATTTCTTTTTTCCTTAAATAGGTATTTTCCAAGTTTCCACAGAAAGTATTATGGCGATACAAAGGACCTATTCCACCATCTTTAGGGGAAAACACCAAGATCATGGAGTGGATTCCACAAAACGACATTCTAGCTCACCCCGCCATGAAGCTGTTCATCACGCACTGTGGTATCAGCAGCACGTGGGAGACGCTGTTCCACGCTGTGCCCGTGGTAGCAGTACCGCTTTTTGCAGACCAGCATCACAATGCAGCTAAATTGGTGAAAAGGGCCAAAATTGGGGTTTTAATCGACTTTCATACAATGACACAGATAGAGCTAGAGGAAGCAATCAACGAGTTATTAAGAGCGCGTCCATGAGAAAGCCAAACAGATCGGTCAGAAGGCGGCAAGGTGGGGGTCAGCAGATTTTAATAATTTTTGGTGTGGTAAATCATCAACATGAAAGATGTTGTGAGACACTGGCTTTCTTATTTTGGATCATTAGTTTTAGAGATATGGTGGCAGTTCTTTTATTGGCAATTTTGCCAAAATATAGCATTTTTTAGTTCTTGAAAAGTTATAATTTTAAATATTCTTTTAAAAAATCATGTACATCATAAGGAATTATTTAGGTTAGCCACATGATAGGTTAAGGAAAGACCTTTAATACCCAGTACAGAAAAGGCACTGTCATGACCACACAAGGTTGATTCTAATTAGGCACGATTTCCGTATGCTTGACCCCCTCCCCTTCTTTAAATGCACACAACTTCTTTTTTGCAGGTTGTATCCATATAATTTTGGTATGTGCTAACAGAAAAGGGTTGAAAAATAAATTTTGTGAAATAAAATCTGTGTTAAACCTTGTAAAATTAGAACTATAACAATTTTAAAAAGGGTCTAAAAACGAATATTTTCATACTGCTTAAATGCTAAACTGTTTCTTCAACTAAATTAATAAGTCAAAACCATGTATAGGTTTGTGAAAAGCCCTTAAGATAGTCATGTTTGCCCTGCAGACAAACGTAAGAAGCAAAAATACGTTTTTTAAATTTGTTTATGTTGTAGAAACTAAATGTAAAATAACGATGCTAACTCTGTGACCTATTTTCAACATGGCGGGTACTAGGATTATCACCGGAGCAACTGTGGAGCAAAGCACATCGTCTTTACAGTGTGAAAACATAATGCTTTCTTAATTTTATGAAGAACACGCACTGGTGATGCTTATGTACATCTCAGAAGGATTGGTGTGCACCAGAATATCACAAGAAATGGCCATAGCAGCTGGAATGTGCATTTTTTTTTTCTTTTTTTTTTTTTTTTTTTTTTGTTGAACCACTTCAGACTGTTGTCAGGCTTGGGTTCCTCAATATATCCAGCTCATCGATTTAGCTCTGGATGTTTGTTGTAAGGTAAGTGATCATATATATATATATATATATATATATATATATATATATATATATACAGACAAAGTCGGTTCTGTCACTATTTCAGGAAGTAATAACCTACTCTGTTGTTGGCCAGTGGTGGCATACATATACTAGAATCAGATACACTAAAAACTCAAACCAGTTTAAATAATAAGTTTGAATATTTTTAAGTAATATAAAGAATATAAGCAGAATTAAAAGAAGTTCTGGTATATTTCAATTCATAGAATTTTACTTGATTTCTATTTCATGGTAAATATATTTGCTGAAAAGAATTAACTGTGTATCTAACTTATGAAGTATATTTGTGCATTAAATTCTAGGGCTTTGTTACATGTGTTATCATAACACAAACAGTTAAGAGACAGCTTGTAGACAGCTTCATTAGAAATTTCTTACCCAGAATCAAAGGTATGTAACACACATTCAGTTTCAAGTTTTGCCATTTTAGGGGATGTTACTTGTGCCAGTTTTTTATATTTTAGTTTCATTTGCAGATTTATGTGTTTACAATGAAGTTGAAGTTAACCACTTAGCTTTATGTGACTTTGTAACACACTGTGCTTCAATTTTCAAGACTTACACAGAACACTTGTACAACTAAAAGTACTTAAAAATCAGGAAGACTTTGTGGTCCATTATGTTGTTCATGTTGCTTTGCAAGGGGGTGTGCCAGACAATTAAGCTGATTACAGTGACTGAGCCTGAGTGTGATACTCCGCTGAGATAGATTGATCCTGCTACAGTAGTTTCTATTCTGAACACAGTAAGCCTCTGTTGTTGTAAAACATTTATTGATGTTATGTTTATTTTTCAGATTTAACATCCTAGGCCTGGATGTGAACCTTGACCTGGACAATCGTACAGATAATAATAGAAGAGTCACCTGAAATTGCACAGGCAAATTCATCAGATTCAGATGTGAGCACCAACTCTGTCTTTCTATTATGAAATTCTGGATTTCAAATTGGATTTCCATTGGATTGACAAATATTGACAATTGACAGTTCAGTCACACTAAACTATAGTGGTATGTTGCTTCAAGTTACCACACTTATTCTAAGATTGCTGAATTATCATTACTGTCTAAGGAGACCCTAGATCTCTCAACCAGAAGAAGAAACTTGGGGATCAATCAGTTATAAGATTAAAATCTCTGGAACACTACCCATCACTGTTGTGTTCAGTATATGGAAAAGATGACCGTGATATTGGAACCTTGGGAGATTCATAGCTTGATTTCACTCCTGTGAAAAGTAACTGTTTTGTTCTTTTACTGTCCAATTGATAATATGAAAATAAAGTACTCCTGTCATTGTATGTTGCTGACTCTGTTTTATTTTTCTTTATAGAAAAAGAATATAGATATCAAGATATCACATGTATTTACAAAACCTATGAATCATTTGAAAGGAAAAAGAATGGTTGAAAAATGCAATATAAATCATTTCAAGTGGATTAATTAGTGTTGCACTTGAGAAAACTGATAAAATGAGACAGTCATTCCCTTTTACCTTTAGAAAAATCTTTCGTAATTTTTTTTTTATTTTTCTCTATTGCTCCCTGAAAATAAGGTATATACACAATGCTGATAACATTGGATATGCACAGTAATAACTCATTAAATGGGGGGGGGGGGTGTGAATAACTTGTCACTAATAATTTAAATTTATTCAGAGGTTGTATGGCTCTGTTTGAAAAGAATATTATCTGAGCAATCCTGTATTACAGATCTCAAAAAAAAAAAACCTGCAAAAATGGGCCTCTTGATTATTTTGAGGAATTAAGGTAACTGTATTTTGGGACAGAATTGATGGCAGCCATCTTGTATTTATAAAAATTGGATAGATTTGCCCTTATCAAAGCATTGTTTGAATTCCTGGCTGTGAGTCTTTGATTAAATTTGATTATTGAAAGGTACTGATATCTTGATTTTGGTCGTTTGGTTTTCTGCTAAAATTGCTTATGTTTGAGGCACTTTTTCTATATCTTCTGTTGTGTTTAACACACTTTTTAAAATTTGTATGATGAGACCAATATATGCTCAGGATCCCTATACAATTTTATGGCTGTCAACCCTGCAAAAAGAGAGATATGAATGCTTGAACATTGCTTGGTAGAAAAGTGAGTTTGGGGGGTGGGGTTATAAAAATGGGCGTGGCTCGTTAGTTTGTGGGTTAAACTGAAATTAAGTAACATATTCTCAATGGCAAATGGCTGGTTTAAATAGGTAAATTATCAATTTATTTTAAAGAGTCAGCAGTTTTGACCTATTTGCTAATGAAGTGGCTTTATTGACCGAAGCTGAAAATCAAGCCAAAAATGGCCAAAACATTTAATATTATATTAAAATTATATCCAATGATTTCTTTTGGGATTGTTGCCTTCAATGTGAATATCTCCTATGTATGCAACTATATTATGAATTTGGTTGAAATCTGTTGACCCCCACCTTGCCACCCTCTGACTGGTCTTATCATGGACACACACTTAAGTAATGAAAAATACAAACAAAATGCGGCAAAGATGTCCGATATTTTACAAGACGTTCCAATATCTGGAAAAGATGAATTTTTATTCTGGGTTGACTACGTGATCCGCCACCGTGGACCATTATTTCTTCATAACAAGGCGGTCTACAGACTTTCATGGTACCAATATTACCTTCTAGATATAATCTTACCACTTGTAGCCGCATTTCTTTGTTTAATCTATCTGTTGAAGGTTTTCGTTGTATTTATTTTTAAGATGATCAAACGTGTAAGTAAGCTTTTGATAAGGAGAGAGAAAATGAAAAAAACATAAAGATACCTTGGTAATAGATAACGCTTGATATTTAGCACTTTATTGAGGTGTTGTTACACGGAGTATGAGATATCTGTACGCTTATATAACATCTTTATTGAAATTAAATCCTAATAATTGTTAGCAGTGACAAATGTTGAAGTGCGCACATTTTAATTGCATGTAATTGTGTACCTATTCATAAGACGGTGTCTTTTTGTCCTCATTGCTTAATTAATAAGCCCTGAATATCTCCGTTAACAAGATTGTCATATACCTGTTTTTTATTGAGAAACCGTTCAAATAAGAGCAAATAAAGGGCTACTTAATTGAGACAGTTTAAAATCTTGAATCTTATAAATGCACAAATACATCAATTTCTTTGAGCAATTGTATATGGTTACAATTAATCCTAGTCTCAAAAAGCCACATCCAGGTGAATCCATGTATGGCCCCGTTCAGAATTGGAGACTAAGCAGTCCGAGAGTCAAACATGGCCGACCCACTTGAATACTTCCCCACGGGATATCTATTCAGTATCTGTTAGCGGATTGGACGGCAAGCTTTGTAGTGGGTCACTATATTTGACCCTCGGACAAGTTAGTCCCCTGTTCTGAATGGGACCTATTATCATATTGCCAATTGTCGAGGCCAAAGAAAAATTGTTCTTTCTCAAAGCTTTACCAAGGGCAGACTATATCATGTCTAATTCGGTTCAAATATTTCTTTGATGCTGAGTGCTCGTTCCGTTTCCAGGTAATCTTCAGTGCGCACGCGCAAATACCTAGCTTTGCGAGCTTCCTCAAATCTTTCAGGCATACTGGGCATTGTCAACATGGTTCTCAGGGAACCGTCGGGGTTGTATCTCTCAAAATCGCACAAAGGTTTATGAATACGTTCCTGAGCTATTCCATTTTTTGCTAACTGAGGAATCTGTGAAACTGTTCCCGGGATCACTCTACCGGTACTTGGTGCAATCGTGGGTGGTAAAGGCAATTTTGGACCTTTCGTAATAGTTTCATCATCTGTTATCTCTATACTAGTTGGTAACAGGGGATCTGATGACAAGATTGAGGAATTTGGATTTTTGAGTTTAGGAAGAACCGTGCGTGTAATTCCAGGCGTCGTTGCTGCAGAGCGGGGTTCTCCTAGCAAGGGCACAAAACGTGACGTCATTTTCTCGCGTGTGTTTCCGCTATCCGGATAGGAGGCTGGGAGTGCATTGCTAGAAACTTCATTAGTTCTAAGATACAGTTGTGGTGACGTATTTCCACCAACAGTAAGATTAGTCTTTATGCTTACTGTAGGTTTACCTGTAAAATGTTGAACCTTTTCTCGCATTCTTCTTTCCTCTTCGTGCTGCAATGACTGTAGAAAACGTGACCGCTGTTTCGCAGGGTTTAATTGTGACTGGCGAGTAGAACGATGCCGTGAGTAATTATCAACCAAAAGATCCCCAGTCTGATGCAATTTAAGTTTGGAATCGGGGGCGCTATTAGATCGAAACAGCGTACTGTCATATGGGGTCCTAGTCTGTTTTTCTCCCATTCGCTCTTCTTCGAGGCGATGACGCATTGTTCTGCCTACATTATTCTTCCTCAGTCCCCAAAAACTCTTACCGTGCTCCTCTGGTGCGGTGGTGCACTTCAGAAGTTCCCTTCGGATCCGTTTCTGTTCTTGGGTGACATGTTTGATGTTTATGTCATGCGCATTGGTCAACCCATATCGGCTGTCTATTTCAAGAGCAAGTCGTCTATCTGCACGTTTGTTTTGGCTCCTTGTTTTTTCTGTCAGTCGCCACTGTCGATCAGACAGGTTGTTTGTCATTTTAGTTGACTTTCTGCTAGTTGGTCCTCATACCTTGACGTCACACCTTATTGCTATCTCCTTTGCCAAGTGTTTCATGTGCATGGAAATCACCAACTTTCAAAGTTTTCTTTTTGTCAGTAATTGGATTGTATATGCTGATTGTGTGAACCTGCAGTGAAATTCGTCCAATCATTCGGTACACTCCACTAAAATGCTGTTTGGATTTCATCAATTAACAGTACAAATACTAGTTCTTAACTGCTTTGAGAAAATGTCTTGTCGGACAAGGACTTAGCGCCGTCAATGCTGACATTGCCGTTCTTGTACAAGTCTTCAATTAATTGAACGGTGCGGTGCGGTGAGGCCTTCTACCATACGCTATACGAATGACCGCTTGGAAAATATTAACATCAAGGCTAGATTTCGCATCTCGGACACGTTCTAGGTTGGTTAATAAGTATTAAGAGTCATATACAAAAAGTCCTGAATTTTTTCTAAGCTAAGATGAGTTTTAAAACAATTTTATAAAAGTTCGAGATAAAACCGATATGTAAAAGCGGTGCACATCGGTATAGTTTCTGCCTTACTCATTGCTAATATACTGCTTTTGTCATCCATAATTTTTTCTTCCTCGTTTTCTTTTATTGATTTTTGAATGAAATAAGCCAACCAATACCGATGACTGTATATTATAGATAACACACATGATCTGTGCATTTCTAAATGCTGACCTTAGTGGAAGAGACAAGAAACCTCTGAGAGAATGGATACTGAAAAATCACAAGACGCACAGCGTATTTACCCGTTGCAGACCTCGCTCAGCAGAGCCAATATATTCTCTCTTGACGACAAAGTCATTTCTGTCAACAACGCTGTCGGGTCTGTCCAACCATATTGTGTGCTTATCAATTAATCCAATTTAATGAAAGGTATTAGCGGATTTGCTGAAGTGCGTGGTTAATTTGTAACGTGTTTATTGAAATTGGACTCGAAGTTCCCCAAGGTTGGGGAGGGGAGATTTGTTCAACTCCATAGCACAAAACGTAGCGCCGTAAACAGAAGCATTGTTAGACGCACTTTGATGCAGCAAAAGGGTATCATGTTTTCGAGCCTCTACCGTAATGGAGGTAGAGACTGGTTGATCACACCCACGATTATAACAATGAGAAGTTTATACCTCGAAAATGGGATTATCGGGCATAATTTGATCAATACTTGGGTTAGGAACAGGCACATTGGTCAAATATTCAGTTTTTTTTTGCAAAAGAAAATATACTGATCGAAAATAGACCTCATTTTTTGTGGAAGAGTTATAAAATGGAAGGTCAGAGAACTCCAAATGAAATGAGAAATGTAAATTTTAGGCTGCCAAAACATTATTTCTCAATTAGTACAAAAGATTGTAGATATCATCGAACGCGTGATAAGTCACTCAATTTAAGCCAATTCGATTCAAAACATGTCTTGAAGCACTTAAAGAGAATAAATTACAGCGTTTTGAAACGTAACACATCCCCCGTCTAAAATGAATTACTATTTGAACAAAAAATATTTTGAAATAACCAGTATATGGAGAATAATATAGTTCTCCAATATCTTATTACATTTCTAATCAAAAGTGACTTACTCCAGACAGACATCCTTTTAAAAATTGCGAGCATTTACATCTCTATTTATAAAGAGAGGCTAACTGGGTGATGGATTCCACACCAAAATTTTACGTTAGAGAAAAATTGTTATAAATTAGGTCATAATCAATATGTTTGACTGGCAGAGAGTATACACGTATCCTCTAAATACAAACCGATATCATTTTTTGAAGTAATTGTTATACAATTTAAAAAGAAACATTTAAATTATTCCGACAGCTGTGTCGGTGATTGAAAAACGATTCACGAAGAATAGTAAGATCGACAATGCAAGATATAAACAGCAATTTGTTGTCATCGGTTGGACTGTTATTTTTCTTTTTTGCCCTCTTCATTTCTCTTCTTCTTGTTATTATCATTAAAAAATAGGACTCAATCATATTCTGTGAAAACCGTGGCCTATGCGTTAACGACAGTTCCTAGCGAAGTGCATGTGCTCTACCTTACCCGCACGAAAACGAAGTAGATACAACAGCGCAGTAGACTACTGCAATCATACTGCAAACATGCTTCAAATCTGCTTCGATGTGGGAGCTAATTAGCATATTTGAAACATGCTTCTATCATGCTGCTAATCTACTGCATTGATGCTCCTCCTCTGTACAACCCTATGTAATTTTTGAAGTAGAATTGCAGTAGGCTATACTGCATTTCTACTGCAAATATGCTCCACACCACTACTGCGTTAATGCTTCTTTGCTACTTCGATACTGCTGCATTTTTGTGCGGGTTAGACTACGATTATAGGAGCTCAACTCACAATACACGTCGAGCTGAAGCACTAACTTTAATCAGAACTTTTAGACAAAAATGCAGTCTCCTTCATTTATAGTCAAATCCAAAGTAGTCCATGTTAGTAGGCCTACAACATCGGCTTAAAAAAATATCCATGCGTGAACTGTTTCTTGTTCTAAAAAAGGTTAATTGAACTTTTACTGATGTATCTTGGACAAAAGTGGACCAAACCATAAGACGAAAAGTTGAGGTCAATTTTCCAGTGGCGGACTTAGGGGGGGGGGGGGGGCAGGGGTTCCTGACCCCCTCTTCTATTTCTAAAAAAATCACACGTATGGTCCCCTCCTGTAATTAGAATTTTCATTGCTGAACCATAATTCTAAACAAAAAACAAATCCTCCCCCCCCCCCCAACCTACATATAATCCTGGATCCGCCCTTGCTTTCAGACTCAAGTGGAACAGGTCCCCGAAGGAAGTGAACGTGAGCACTGTGACCTTGACCTCGTTGTTAACACCTGATGTTTTGGTTATGCTAAAGTAGGTCAACACAGGTGACACTGTTACAAGGATATGGGACATGTACATCAGCCATTTGCATCACGCTCGTTAGGAGGCTATAATTCTTGGGCCGGTTTAGATATGAGACTGCAGCTCAAGAGACTTGAGACAGGTATTTAAACAACTTACACAACGTGTCGGTTTAATTGAGAAAGAAGCCTACGACGTGCGAAACCGTTTAGGCTCGCCGCGTAATACATGCTCTACAGAGTATAGAACGTATGTTCTCCGCTGGAGGTATGTTTTGTGACACTATGTACAGTGGTATGTTTTGTGACACTACACATATACTAGTACATGAATGTTTTAGGGCCTAGAGCAGTTACAGCACGTCGGACGTAAAATAATGGCCCAGGTTTAACATACATACATGTATGTATTCGCCATACAGTACATGTACAAAAATTATAGATCTATACACTTACGGAACATATACAACTGTACAGTACTTTGTACAATCGGTATAAATGTTTGTCAAGAATGTTTGTCAATAGGCAAGAATCTACAGGGATACAACAGGACACTTCAACTTAATTAATTTTGCGCCTACTTCTACTGGGTATATGAACATGCACAACGCACTAATACCAGTAAATGTATCGCCATGTGTCTATATAGCGCATGTCATCTTTTGTCGTGCTTATTTACAAAAAATGTGAGAACTGTAAGAAAACTGTTCTTGCAGTGTTAATGGGAGCAGACAGTGTTAGTAAATGAACCCGTGGTGTGCTTCATAAGTGAGGAGTCCACTATTCGTCAGATTACATAACCTCAGCATCCCCTTATGGCTGCCTCCAGAAGAGCAGTATGCCAAGGTGGGCACTTAGTCTTTTTAACACTGGTGACGTTTTGGACTTTCAAGTACTGCGGCATTTTCGTGACGTGTGAAGTGACTTCACCAGAAGTGACGTCACGAGTTAGCTATCTATCAGAAGATACCAACACGTGGTACATACACGAAGATTGCGCTGACACACCATTAGTAACTAGAATATGTAATCCAGACAGCTACAGCGCTCTTACCATTGCAGCATTCTGTCCAGTAACTAGTGATATTCAACTATATAATTTCACAAGCAAGACGACCATAAGAAGGGTAAATGTCCGAGATTCTATAGGTGCTTATGATTCTTCACAGACATCTTCTTTCGAGTTCAGTCCCAACTGCAAGTTCTTGTTTTCAGCTAGACAAAACGTAGGATTGCTTATATTCGGAGATAATGAAAGCAACCCCATCCGACGGCTCCATATAGCTGATGGTAATCAAATCATCGATCATAAAATATCTGCTGATTCAAATCGTGTTTACGTATTAGAAGATCATCATCCAAATATGACGCTTAAATGCGTCGACTTACGCAACCAGTTGTCAACCAGTGAGTCTTTACGTTTCTGTGACGGCGACTGTAGTCTGCAGTTCCACTTTTACAGAGTCGTCGTCAACGCCCAAAACACACGTCTGTATGTGCTACCAACAGGAGACACGAGGACCAAAATAATCATATTCGATATCTCTGCACCCTTCTGCGCTACGCGGTTCTTGGAAATCAAACGTTACTTTGAAGTGGCGAACTTTGCCTTTCCCACCAAAGAATTAAATAGAATAATAGTGGACAGCGGTCACGTGTTACAGTCCAGTGACGTTTCTGGCAGTGACCTCGAAGGGAGAGGCTACGTTAACTCTTCCACAACGCCGTACAAATGGTTGGTCCAGTCTCCAGAGCCGCCCCACTATGTTTACGGGTTTAAAAGCGGGGATAACGAACACATCCACGTGTATAGGTACAGTAAATAAGGCGTTTTTCCATTAATGTTATTAACAGTACGGCCTTAATTTGTGCAATCTTAACAAACCGTGTAATTTTGACCTCCTCCAAACAAACTTTTCTGCAATAAGATAAATAGATATTAGCTCTTCAACTCGGAATTTTGATATGTTTAGCAATTTTCAAAATTTGGCTCTCTCGTTTTTCAAAGAATTGTTTTGTTATGATAATTTCATGTCACCGTCATATTTTAGTTGGCCTTACCTGAACGGTCTCCAGTCCAAAGAGATACACGTGATTCCCAACACACACCTCAGCAGTACAGAACTGGTCTCCATGGAAATTATGCGTCATAGTAATCATGGCGGATATATCGTGGCCATGCTTGGAAGGTGTAAAACACCGGACAGTCTTTACTGGGTCAGAGTTTCGGTTGAACCTCTTCCAGTCCCGGAGGCGTCCCTACTTTACGATTCAAATGGTAGGCCATTGTTTTATATATCTTGAAGATGGTTATCACGTTTTCAAGACAAAGACAGTCGTCGGTTATTATTTGTAATTTTTTTAATCTTTCACTTTTTTCAAAAAATTCCAACGGTCTACTTAAGAATAGACCGTTGGAATTTTTAGAAAAGGGTGAAAGAAGGTGATATTGCTAGGATGATAATGCGGGCTGTAATTGTGATTTTGGTTCGATAATTTTTGCAGCATCGAAAAGAGTTAATCGCCTGGGTGTGAGTAAAGAGAGAAATATAGGCAATTCCGTATAAAGGAAATGAAACAATTTTGATCACAGTGATGAAATAAATCACTTGAAGTACAGGCTAGGGATACATGTACATGTATCTTGGCGAGGTCAATTTTCGACGTATTTCTATGGCATTTTTGCCCGTGTTATTTTATACTTCTCAGTAAAGTTAAGAAAAGATGTGTTATTTTAAATTTTCATATGAAAATGCACGATTAAGTCGATGGTAGAGAGAAAGTTGCTAGAGTTGGCAAATTCATCAATTGACACCAATGGCTATTTTACACAATCACATTTCTCGATTTAATTTTTACATGCTTTTGTTGATCGATAATCGTCTGGTAAAGGTAACAATCATGTCTTTCCTTTGCAGTGGCGGTTTCCGTCTGGCGGCACCCAGGTGACCATATCACGACCATACTGAGCACGTCCAGTAATGAAAGAAAAGACATTCTCTACGACCAACACGCGGCGTGCTTGCATGATGGGGGGCTTTTCATAGGACTACGGTACGCAGAGTTACACCTTGTTAATACCACCAGTCACGACATCCACGTAATTCAGCTGCCACTGCCTGGTTTAAAAATCACCGTAAATGACAATTGTTCACTGGTTGCCGTCATTCACAATAGTTACGTCTCGACGTTTCACCTTACCGCCTCACCGCGCCGCGTTGCTTCCAACAGCACCTACCCTGTTCCTTCTTACGACTCATGGAATGCTGTGATCCGAGGCAGACACATATTCATATTCCCCAAACACGGCAATGCCAGCAACCCCTACCTGGTGAACTTCTGGCGTTTGGACTCCGTGTCTGGCATCGTGTCTGCTCAGGGTGGGCCTCTGAGAGGTTCGCCCACGTGCTACCTTCACCCAAACCAGATCTGGCTTTACTGTCCCACCATGCAGCAAGCCCCCAGATACCTGTACAAGTTTGAGATAAACAGCAGCGGAGATTTGTCCCTCTTGGATAAAAAGATCGCCATCTCGGTGTGCCAGCCGATCTGGTTTGAACATTCCGGACAGAACATCTATTGCAGCAGTGGGGCAGTGCTGGACGCCTCTAGTTCAACAAAAGAGGACTTGCAGAAGCAGTTTTCACTAGATGAATACTCAGATTTCACCAGCTTTGCTGAAACACAAGACAACACATTGTTAGCTTTGAAGGACGACATGGCCGCCGTTTTGGTGTACAAGTAAGAATACAGCATTACATCCGTGACTTTGATTCCTAATGTTCTTTCTGAATTTTTAGTAACAAATTAAACAGTCACTATTTACCGGTAGACGTTGTTATTAAAATGGGCGCAGGGGATAGGTCAAGAGTGTATGAACAAACTTTTTTCAAAAAAAGAAAAAAAAAATCGCCCGGTATGCCTTTGAAATATGAAATATATCCTTAGTGCTTTTTCAGTTAAACAGGTTAACTCTTTCTTCAAATATTGAACTTAAGCCATAAACATCAGGGTGGATCTTTTACATCATATAATAATGTGAATAACCTTACATGTGTTGGCTATTATTATTTCAGCACAACAGGTGGTCAGTTAGAGGGTGCCATCCAACTACCACTGACCGCAGATTGCAGGTTTGCCCCTCCCTACTTTACGTTCGACGCCGTGTACTCCAGTGATGACAGCGGCCTTACTGTAGTGGTGGTTACGAGGAAAGAACAACTGTACTCTCTGCGGTATAATGGCATAGGCAGAACACTGGTGGTAGCCGCCATCTTGGGAAACGGATCAGTTGAACAGGACCCGATTCACGTGGTTCGAAGAAGACAGAAGTACTTTCCCCACCGGCTCTGTGGCATTGCTTTCTATAATATGTGTAATATGCTTTTTTGTTATTTGCATTTTAAGACTTATTAGCTGCAGAACAAAATGCATTTATGAAAATTCGGATGGAATGAGTGGTCATTTTGTTTATTATCATTATGGAAAATATCATTCATAGAATGCAAAACCGTATATTGGCATGATATAGTCCACTGGGTATTAAAACAGCTCAGATTTGCATTCTATATATTGTAGGTTCACCATTGCACATATACAAGTAAGAACAAATTTATTAAAGGCCTAATTGTCATGCATTAGAGGTAAAGTTTGCAAAAAAGAGGGAAAAATCATTAGATGAATATAGTACTCATAGAGAGGCGTTGGTTGCAAAACAAAGAGGTAAGATAATTAGATAAAACAACTTACAAATAACCATTAATTTATATTTTCTATGTAACTTTAGGATCATATGTTGAATAAATTGACCTTCCAGTTGAAGAACATGGGGTACCTGGGGACGCCGGGCCAAATGTGATAGCTATCGCCATGTCTGCGACTTTTTTTACTCTGTTAATGAGTATAGGCGCATTCTGCCTTGGCTACAGGAAACGAAGAAAGGAAGCAGCGGCAGCGGCGAGGAACACCGGCTCTTCTGACACCGGACACATAGGTAACTTTTTTACATGGCGATATAACGATGATTGGTCACAAAACAAATATATATTTTTGTGATTCTACCGAGTGCGCCCTACTCGATCGAGATTTTAGGGTGAAGAGGCACGAATGGCGTATTTCTTGACGTCATATTCCTCGTACTAAACGACCATCTTTCTTTCGATTTCCAGACTCAGAGACGCCCTAAAATACTTTTTCCCTTACAAATTTCATAAGTGACGTTGCTTTTTGTGTTTTATCGAGATCAACGTTAACATTATTGAGTGGAAGTATTTTAAGATAACTTTTCACTTCAGAAATTCATTATTCATTTTAATTAGGATTGCAAAAAGGCTTTTCGTTAAATGTATATGCTAAGTTGACCACCCCTATCTTGGCGCAAGTCAATCGTCCTCTTTGCATTTAAGAATAAACGTTTGAAAAATCCCGGTAAATGATACACGATACGTGTTGACATATGAAAGTGGGGAAACTCTTATCTGTGATTTACGAGTTTGTGCCACCGAAGTATTGAATGCTAACAAATAGGCACGTTTTATCTTCCAGACGTTTTTAGAAACCACGCTTTTGGCAGTGATCTTTTGGGCGAAGATCTGCCACCGCCATACAGTCAGACTCTCTCGTCGCCAGATGTCAGCACCGACCAATTTGGTCCTCCAACACCAAGAGAACCACATGATCAACGCTTGCCAACTTATGAAGAGGCACTTCGAGCAAGCAATAGTCACGATCCAAAATTAGAGTTTACTAGTGGCAATAATAGCGATGTATAAACTGTATTTTACGCATGGGCGTAACTAGGCATACGCACGGATGCACTGTGCGTACAATTTCTTTTGCCAACCATGATATTATTTTATATAAATTTAGTGTATTTTTCACGGAATATAAAAGAAAATCCTCTGCTTATTAAAGTCACCTGTATGTACAAATCCTCTGTATCAATTGTATAGGCACTATTGTTTGACACGGACTTGACCCAGCTTACCCCTCCAAACTAACAGGGTGACATGGGCAACTTTTACAAACAAATAATTAAACTTAGATGCTCTGTCGTGTCGTACAATTGGTTGTTTTTGGGAGCCATGCATCCACATTTAAGGCGAATGAAACCGTATGTTAGTTCAACTCAGAGTTGGATCCAGGATTATTCGAAGGGGGTTCCACATATGCGAAGCTAGCCTCCTTTTAAATAAATAGGCCTATATCGTTCTGGGTAATAAGAATATTGAAACTTTTTTAATTGCTAGAATATTTCTGACTAAATGATGATTTTATTATTAATGAAAATTAAGCTGCGATGTGTGGTACATATGCTGTAATTACGCTGTCCTTCATCTCTTGCGTTAGTCTACATTTTGCTGGGAATTTTTAAAGGTCAATTTTTAAAGGTCTGGTTACGCCCCTGTTACGGTTATGTAGAATCTGCGTTCAAGAAAATTGAACGGACTCATTTAAAAAAGTTTGAGAATATCACAGAAATTATGTACTTTTTGTGACTGGTTGCGTATAACTTTTTCTTTAATATACATATTTTACATATACTATAATAGGCCTATAGAACGTTAACGTTATTGGACCTAAGATTGCTGTCTCAAAGAGATAAGAGCTTTCAGTTTGCAGGGACACAAATAGGCCCTACTGTATAATTATATTATCTACACAGATCTACGTTTTAATAATGGTACCAATATAACTGTCTTTAAAAAAGAAACATTAATTTGCTTTGTAGTTTTATCATGAAGATGTCATTCAGACACAAAACCTGCATTAATAAAAAGAAGGAATAATGAAAAGTTCCACAGATTCCTTGCTGTTGATAAAAAATGCTTCCTTTGCTCAAGTAGGCCTACCTCTCTTAAATTTCCCAAATGAAGAAACTCGCTATCTTGAAGTTTTGTATGATAATGATATAAATTTGCCTTCCTTGTGGACAATGTTCAAGATGTTTCCTCATGCTTTACTTTGTTTTTTTTTTTCTATTTTACTTTACAAGCAAAATGTTGATCACACTGTTATGATTTTCTAAAAAGGTACACACACTGGACAAAAGAAGTGTCACCCCCTAACTCAGAGTAATGAACGTAGGCAGATCTTGGGTACTTATAATGCCTGGTCTACTTATAATGTGACTAATGAGTATAAAACCGCTATACCATGGAATTGTATTGTTGGGCTTGTACATGTACAGCAAATGTTATTCCTGTCTTCCTCCAGTATGGCAAGATACAGGTAATTATCTAACGGTTATAGGTGCAAGTTATTAACCTGAAGAGGCGGAATATAAGCAATGTCAGAATATCGATACAATTGAATTGTTCAGTCAGAACCGTGCAGAGGGTCTGGTCTCGGTATAGAAACACTGGATCAAGAGACAAATTGCCTCTGATGGGTCGTCCAAGAAAAAATACTGGCCGTGAAGACCGACGACTGATTTTGATGTCCAGGTTGTCAAAGTTCGACACTGCTTGTCAGTTGACAACACAGTGAAACAATTTCACACATAAGAATGTGTCTGTGAAAATTGCTAGGCGTCGGTTACATGCTCAGAGAGTGTACAGCAGGGTAGCAAGACTGAAACCTCTTATATCGTTACAAAACAGGCAACGTAGAGTAAACTAGGGTCAACAGGATCTTGAACTGGACAGTTCATGACAATTGGTCCTATATATTTTTTCTGATGAGTGTCGCTTTGGTCTGACCTCTGATGACAGACGGGTACTATGCTGGCAACCTGCTGGTAAAACATTTGAACCACATGCACTGAATTTTCGAACCCGGAGCAGCATATTCATCATGGTGTGGGGCTGCATCAGCATCCATGGCTTGGGCGAATTGATAGTGGTTAATGGAAACGTGAATCACTAGAAACATTTCGATGTTTTGGAGTCAGGCTTGCTACCATCTATTACTAACATGTTTGGTAAAAGGAATTATCCATCTGTTCACCAGGATGACAATGCTCCTTGTCACAGGCCCAGAGCAGTTGATGATTGGTTTGACCAACAGGACATTCGCAGGGTGATGTGGCCTGCCCAGAGTCCGGATACAAACATAATAGAAAATGTGTGGAATGATATGTCAAAACTTTTTACAAATGCCCGTCCAACCAGCAGAGAAACTCTGTTATATTCAGTGTTTCATGCTTGGGCCAGCAAAAGCCCTGAACGCATCAGACAATTAAATGAATCCTTGCTTCGTAGACTGGCACCTATTATTAGGTCACGTGGCTATGCCACTAAGTACTAATTTTGGACTTGAAACTACATATTTTGGTAGAATGTATATTTTGTTCTCATTTTGTGATTTTTTGTGAAATTTGATGTTAATAAAATGATACCAGGAGCATATTATTCCACAGTCATTTATCTCCCCCATAGTATTGGCTCAGTAGGGGTGACACTTCTTTTGTCCAGTGTGTGTAGTACTGTGTAACATTGATCTTAGTTCTATAGTAGTCCATCAACAAACAGCAATGCTATAGTTGTGCCAAAAAAGAGGATTAAATCAAGTGTGATAGGTGAGATATATATTTGATTGGTTCCCTAGTTTAGATTGCCCTGTTTTTCAAAAGAGAAGCATATAGTCATACACATAAATCCAAAATCATATCAACAAAATAAAATAAAATAAGTGTAATAAACTCTTAATTTTATGGGTCAGTAAATATTTGTATATATAATGATCTCCATGAGGACTGTGCGTACGGAATGTTGGAAATTTGGATCCTTGGAACCAATCGGCTAAACCAGAGCACGCTTCTTTGAGGACGCTGTTACAAATCTTGCATCAAAATGATCCGAATGCAGCCTAAAGTGCCCGGGATGAGCGTCCCTGACCAGAAGCAGCTTGAAAAAATGGCTAGGTCGGCAGTGTTACAAACATTTGCGTGTTTTGTTGGAGCAGTTGTTGTTATACGAGCACGTAAGTAAAAGTGAAGCCCCTTACTCGACTCAGTTGAGCTACTTAGTCCCTTCGTTTTTCGTTTTTGCGGGTAGGGTTTGATGTGTTGCTCCCATGCTAACTTTCTTAGGATTGTTTTATCCTGGTTCGTCAGTTCATACGTCTTAAAATCACCCTTATCTGTCTAATCTATACAGGCGGTTTCTGATGAGTGATGACACTTTCAGTGGATATTGTACAAACTGGATTAATCAGCACATCTTGGTATCTCTATTGTATTGTGTTGTATTGTAGTCATAACAGTACACAGAGATCTACACTTGCACCAGTAAAGCCAGATGATAACCCCTGCTTCTCTTATTTACCTCTGAACTTGTTAAATTAATGTACTGAGAATGACTGTCTATAGCTAGACTTAATCATTTGTTCATTTTTAGGCCTAAGAAGATGACATTCACCTTTAAAACATTGCCTTCTTTTTGTTTCAGTGCCAACTGTGATTGACAAGCTATCATGAGATGAAGAGGATGTTTTATGAAAGACTGAATAATGCAGGAAAGACAAAGGTTACAGTTGGTGCACAGTGTACATAAACAATGTATTTAAAAGGAGAAAAGAATGGTACTTATTGGATGTCCAGTTTACCCATTGAAGAAATGGATTATGAATGTTGTTTCAAAGGAAAAGGCTGTTTTTTTTTGTCTAATTGTGAATTTCACGTCTTTATAATGTAGATAACAGAAAGTGGCGACTGGAACATTGTATAAGCAACCCATTGGAACAGTTTTTATTGTGTATTCCTGGAATTTGTGAGGACTGATGAAGTGTAACCATTTCAACTATGGACAAATATGAATGATTGTGTGCTGTATTTCAGCTGCTAGCCAGAGGACTGCAGAAGAATTATGAAAAGCTGTAGAAATTAGTAGTCAAAGTCATTTATGTACTTTTTGTTTGTAGTTTTATTAAAACTAGCTTGTGAAGTCTGTTGAAAATTGTCATTTTTACTTTCAAGGTAAACAAAACATTCTCACTTGGGAAAACAAACCACTTTATTCATAAACATTACAATGTTTACACCCCTACCAAGCAAAACGATTGTCCACTTAATAGTCCACTTCAGTTATGACACATCCATTACAATTGTTTTTCAAATTTTATAAGAAAATACCCGTCAGTAGACAATGCCCACAGTTCATGTAGCAATTCATCGCCAAATAACATTAATATTGACACATACAATGCCTTTATACAATAAGTTGTTTCACAGTATATATTTTAACTTTTTACAAAGCAGTTCACGCACAATTGGTTACTTTGTAGCCATATTAAGCACCAGTATTAAAGCCTTACTTTAACAGCTTAATGGATGCATTGTTACCTCATTACTGTATTTCACTTTTAAATGTACTGTCCTTTTATAAACTCTTAAAGGATAAAAAGTTGTGGTTGTATATTTTGTTTAATAAAATTGGGCAATAAATTGGATTTATATTTGTCACCAAGGTAAGCAGATGTGGCATGACAAATGATTGATTTTTTCCAACTATTGAACTGTACAACGTTGGACATTACCAAGACATGCAGGTTCACATATATCAACTTGCATCACAAAACCTTTCCTCCTTACATTACATATAACTTCCAATCTTGCCACGAGAGACTTTAGCTTTCAAAAGATGTAAAAATCCCTCTTATTTTTCCAATATATAATACTAGCCTAGAAGGAATGCAAGTTTTGATATGTTGAGAGTTTTCAAATTGAAATAATCATCCATAAATCTATGTACTTCTGAAAGGAAATATGACCACCATGTGGAAAAATAAGTAATTCTGTGATCGCTTTGTTTAGGTATAGCTAATAGTATATGAGTACAATACCCAAATCCTTCCAAAACATTGATTTAACCAGAATGCAATGTATTGAAAAAATTTTGCCAGTGGCTTCAAAATTGTTCAGTGCTAACAGACTTCTATCTGAAAAGATGTCAGATATTTATACATGCATCAGAGATGGTATGACAGCTCCTCTGCAGCATTATTTCCTATTAATGCTTTAAAAACTTTTTAAGTTACATTTTGTACATCCTCAAAAACAGCAACTTCTGAGGGAGATGGTTTCCCCTTTTTAAGCAATTTCCATTCCCATCCCTGACACATTCAAGATGGAAGGTAAAATTGAGGCCTTATCAAAGCACTGATTAGAAAAAAAACCCTTACTGATCTTGTTAATGAGGGTCAGTACATTAAATACAGTTAACTTCTTATGAATTATGGACATATTACTGTTTAATATGTATGATACGAGAACAAGCGATACCACAAGGCAGCAAGGAAATATTAAACTCTGTATAAATTATGTACAAAATTGATACATCTCAATAATTCTGCAAACTCCATCTGTCTTCTGTTACAAAATTTCAGATATATAACCACATAAAGGATCATGTAAAATGTGAACAGGCCTTGGCAGCAAATGGTATCAAACCAAAATTTGCTGAAAACTAACAAACAAGAGCAATAAACCAAATATGTTATCAAATTTGAACCCCATTTTACTGTCCTGCAGCTAGATTATAAAATAATTTTTTCAGCAGAACAACCCACATTAAGAAATAATTCAAATCAACTGCATTCCAATGGTTTCCAACATGCTTCTACCCATTGCAGACTTTAAAATTCTACTAGGTCATTCAAATGCAATGTGACAAATTTAAAATGATTTCATTAACCACTGAATAACATTATGTCTTTTTTCAGTGACCCCGCTTGTGGCCCTTTATCATGTTAACTGAAATTTTTTTAGTGCTAATAACACAAGTGCAAACAATTTCAAACAAAGCTTCTCTTAACTAATAATGAGTGCTTTAAAAAAACTATGGACTGAATCCAAAGTGAAAAAGATTTTATGATAATGGTGAAAATAAAGTAAATGTGTATATATATGTATATGAAAGTAGGGATTAACTGATCAGCTGCCGTAGGAAAAAAATATATTCCCATTCCCACAAATTTCTGACAGATATTCAAAAATACATTCTAATATCATTATTGGTCATACTATATCCAAGAATAAATTTAATTGTTAAATTCAAGGAATTATTTACTAACTAATTGATGCTGTGAATGTTTTGTCAAAAAGGACAGGCGAGAAGAATAAATATGGTGGACGGTAGCCGAATAGAGCACCAAATTGAGACGCAAGTATTACAAATTGTAGACACTTCAAATGGGATACATTTCAGCCAGTTTGATAAATTAGGAACTGATCTTTGACATAGAACCTTGTGTTTGTTTTTATATAGAATTGGACTTCTTTTACATAGGAATTTGCGTTCAATTATGTAGCCTCCTCAATACTTAAAGACCAACTTGTAAAAAAACACTTAACCTGAATTTGTATTTAGGAATGACTCTGATTTTATGCACAGAACGGGTCTGACATTCAATCAACTTTCTACAACATTCTAAATACATGTTAGTATAAATATAAAGTGCTCAAAAGTACTCAGTACTTGGATTCTGGTGCAAATATAGATAAGGTGTCATGGCGTCTACCCCTGGACCAGACTTAGTCACTAAACCTTTTCCTTTTTAATGTGATGTTAGTAACAATGCTCAATGCAGTCTCTGTCTGCCACTCCCATTCTATCCTACTGAATCATATATACACAATGTGAAGAAACTCCAGTTTTTATTTTCTTTTGGCATTACTACTCTTGCTGATCATCGCCAATAGAGTGCGCTGCTGTACTATGAAACGCTTTTCTCAGCATCACCAGCACAACTGTCCAGTTTTTCAAAAGTGCCGTTCACCATGGCCGCCTCCTTCATGGGTAAATAACTTGACCACTCATTTGTGTCTCCATCCAAGTACTCGATGGAGTCCAGAAAAGTGCTCCCGCTGAATCCCCCCACGGCGTACAGCTTGTTATCGCACACAGCCACGCCAACATTGGCCCGGCAGACATTCATGGGGGGTCCAAAAGCCCAGGAGTTGGTCGCCGGATCAAAAACCTCCATTGTTGCCAGGGAGGGGGAGCAGCCGTCACTGCCGCCTACCACGCAGAGTTTACCTGGAAAAACCCACAAATGTGAAATCAGACATCAAATTTTAAAGGTTACCTAAAGATTTATCAGGAGAAATGGAAACAATATTGAAATACAGACGATATGCACTGAAATGAATATCACCAAAATATATTATTAGTATAATTAGGGTTGGTGACATGTACGTTCTGGTAACACCTCAACTTACCATTGAAGACAGTGGTTCCAGCACCTCTTCTGGGCATGCTCAGTGGCGCCACCATTGTCCACTTGTTCTCCTCGGGAGAGTACACCTCCACGCTATTCAGACAGTGCCAGGAATCACAGCCTCCAACAGCATACAGTTTACCATTCATGGCACAGACGGCTGCCTGGGAACGCCCTTGATGGGAAAGAAATAGCAATATAAGACAAAGGCAGGGGAAAGTCTTACGATTTCTATTTCAGAGTACATTTGATTTCCACAAGACTCTAAGAATATCTCTATTGGGAAAGAAATAGAAATATATGACAATGACAGGTAAGTTTCATCACCAATTTCTATATCTTAGAACATTGGATTTACAAAAGATATTCCTTTTAAATAAGACATTTTCCATATTATATCAGTCACCATTTTATAATTCATAAAATATATCAATTATAACTAACTTCAGCTGCTTTGTTACCATCCTTTTGATTAATATGAGTCTTTGCTGGCTTTAAAACTATCTTGTCAGATTTAGAGGTTTTAGAGTCTTGATTGAACTTACAAAGTAGAGAGCAAAATACTCACCCACATTGAGTTTCGCTATGGTTGACCACTTGTTGGTCTCGGGATCGAAAACCTCACATGACTTGACCCCCTGCAGCCCACTCCATCCACCAATCACATACAGCTTGTCATTCAGCACGGCAACCCCTGCAACATCACACACATTGTTATCATTATGAGACCATTAAATCAAAAGGGTTTTACTATTAATATATCAAAGCCTGAAATGTATTGTCTGTTCATTATTCTAGGTGTGGACTGAAAAAACAGATGGGTATTTTGCCCATAAAAATAAGACCATGCTACAACTTCCAAGTAACAGATATTTGTACATTCTGGACTTAACAAATACAGACTTAAAAAAAAAAAATAATAATAATAGTAATCTCACCTGCACTCGATTTGCATTTCAACATATCAGCAACGGGTGTCCATTTCTCACTCTCGGGATCATAGCACTCGGCTGACTTCAGCTCAGTGTGTCCATTGGATCCCCCACAGGCGTAGAGACGGCCCTGGATCTGGGAGACGTCAAAGCGCCCCCTAGGGGTCCCCATGGATGGCAAGGCAGTCCAGGAGTTGGTGGACATGTCGTACATTTCTGCTGTCCTCAAACACTCGCCACGATCATAGCCACCTGGGATTCAAAAATGAGAAGAAAATTTATACTGACCGTGGAAACTTCCCATTGAAACATATGTAATTGTAGTCTCAGAGCCTATTGGTTTGAGGTAGTGTGTCAAAGGTAAATCATCTTGAATGGGGAAAGCTATGCTGATTGATTGAAAACAACAATTCTTCAATATATTCAATATAGTCAAAGCTTCTATGTATCTTCTAGTACATAAATTAAGCTAGGCTGCATTTGATTTTGGCCTTTAACAAGAACTAATTATCACATCAATGCTCTGATATTTCTTCACTTGCCAACCCAATTTAGCAAAGCTTTTTGTTACCTTGAAATATTTCTATTTTAGTAGTTAATTTCTACATGTGCTCACCGAGGGCGATAATCTTCCCATCCAAAACAGCAGTGCCCACTCCACAGCGCGGGGAGCTCATAGGAGCCAGCATCGTAAGGGACTTGGAATTCTCAAAGATTGAGCCCTTGGGTGAGTGCGTGGGAGACACCTCTCCATTGGTGGCGACGGGAGTGACATTGTCGCGAGACAGCAGGTGCAGGGACATGCTGACAACAGTGCTGTCCAGAATTGCAATACACATGATACTTTGCTCTGGAATTAAAATAAGTCAACAATGAAAAATTAAATTTTCCAGATAAATATAAAGGAAGGGGTATTGTAGATTTTATTGCAGATTTTTCTCTTTGTAATATCCATTTTATAATCTATACCATTCCACATTTCTATACAGAAATTTAATCACTCCAAAAAAGAAATTGTCATAGGATTTAGTTTACAACTAGTAAAGGATTTATAATTATGCATTGATTTACTGCCTATGACTAAATGGAACAAAATACTTAAATCATTAGTAATACATTTTTAACAATCAATTCCATTTCAAAGCAAATTTTGTGTGTTCGAAACAGTATCAATTATTTTCCTACCTCCATTCTTCAAAGAGGCAATCACCTTCCATTCATCGGCAATCAACTGGGGACTAAAGCGCCCTCCAGAATGTTTGCGTGATTTCATTGGGTAAGTAGTGTTGGTGTTCTCACTGGGCAGAATACGGCTGAAACTGTTCTTTGGTGACCTCTGAAAATATAGGATATCCATATGATATTAAACTTAAACCATGTGTTATGCTAACAGCTAGTTCACTTTTTACCTATTACCATTTTTTTCTAAATTACTGATTTCAAGAACATGAAGATAATTTTTTGTCAGAACTTTCCGAAATGAATGCAGTAAGAATGGGGATCATCTGAGTTGATATTAACAATAACAGGGTGATTTTTTAAACTGTAAGTGCCAGTAATGTCTTCTTAGAAACCAAAACAAGTGATCCCTAAAATTTGGTGAACTGATACTGTTGTGCAACAGATTCTTATTTGACAGAACTTGAGAGGAGACAAACCAGAAAATATCCATGGATAAATTGTGTCAACTCTTTACAGTGCTACATTGCACTGGCTAGTCTGACCCAAGCATCATCTTTTTAAGATATATCATCAGCAATTTGTAAATCAATCAAATGCCTCCTTACGTGTCTCTTCTTTGCCAGCTTCTTGTAATCCTGGATAATCTCAGCATTGTTCAGGGAGTAGTCATCCAGGTCTTTGGCATCATGAAGGGTGTTGTCATTGTTCAAGTACAGCATGTTGACCTGAGGATGACAGGAACATGTATAATCTTATATTATTACATATCAGAGATCTATGTATACTAATTGTGGGGGGAAAGTGAAATGTAAGGTGAAGAATAACATTTTTCAGGGTGTTAAACATTGGTACTATAACAAAATTTGGACAAAGACTTGGTTCCCATCCCTAGATCGATCTAAAAGGATCAGTCCGTCTCCACAGGGTCCCTCGTTAAATTGCTTTCAGCCCAAGAGGCTTAGATGTCTCGGACGCCTACTAAAGCTGGTAAGCAAAAGTTAATTACCCCTAACAGCTTCAGCAGGCGTGACAGACATCTTAGTCGCCTAAGTTACTTGCAATCAAGCGAGAATCCCCTTGGAGATAGTTCAATCCAAAGTTAGTACAATAGTCTTTGGGGATGGTCTCAAAGCCATTTTCTCATAAAATACAAATACAGCAATATACCAATAACCCAAATAACTAAACAGACATATAAAATCTTTCTTTAAATATTCCATTAGACAAATATCATTTAAGACAAATTATTAAACTTAATACAGGAAGGTATATCTTCAATATAATTTGCAGCTTTGTAATTATACGAGACCACATACATAATCAGTGACAGCATCCAAATTATTGGTCTGCCCCACGTTGTCCTTCAACCAGTCCAGCACCAACTGGCACAGATGCTTCTCATTACTACTCTGCAGACCATGTTCAGAGGCACCTGCAAATTTAGCCACCAATTAACAGCTGCTTACTAATTATAAAGAGAACCTAATTCCACCACCTGTCTCTTGTATACAGCAAGTTATAATGATAATTGCTTCACTACAACTGTTAAAATCTTTATTTTGACTACAATATTTCTGTGTCTCAGATAGAGGTTACACTGGTGATTCACACCTATGATATCCACTTGAATTCTAGGAAGGCGGATAAACTCAGGGCATGTCTCCGTAATGGCGGTGATCTCCTGCTGGATGTAGTTATCCACCTTTTGCTTCAAGTTGTCATCACTGATGGCGCAGCAACGGATGCCTGCAAAGAGAAACGAAGAGAAACTTATATTTTATTATCGATATTAATATATATTTTTCAATCCCAACTTCTAGCTTTTTATTGTCATGCTAATTTTTAGGTGGAATCTAGGCTGGAAATAGCTAATTCAAACTTTAATTAATACAAATAGTGTTTTATTTTATTTTATTTATTTATTATTTTTTTGTAAAAATAATGAGTGTCCCATACTGGCTATACATTTAAGGACAGCCTTTAAAATCATTACAAACTGTACACATCCATGATGACTAAAAATGAATGAGTGGTATTCAATGAATGAACGTAGTACATTAGTTATACCACATGGATTATTTAATTTCCATGAATAAATCTACTTTCTGCAATGATTTGAATTCCACATCCTGTCGTGATCTTATTCCGATGCCCTGTGGCAGAAAGTAGCGATCAATACAAGATACTTAGAGATGTGCTTTCACTGGAGAGAATGCAGAAACTAGGGTTTCACACTGGGCTTATGCCTAAGACTGTGTGCGTCACATTGTTAGAAAATGGAGGCTGTATTAATGATTTCAAGACAAGTCAATTACCATTTATAAAATTGCATTAAATACCTACTAGTACATCATATATGGATCTGCAATTGTAGCGAAGATAAAACTTATTCTTGGGTGATATAGTATTAAATCAATACTACCTGTCAACCCAATTATATCCTAATATATGCATTTAAAAAAATGCTACCTGCACCCATTTGTTACAACACTTGCAAACAAGTTGTTTTGTTACACTTAAAATGCTTATGAAAAGTGACAATCAATGAACAATGTTGGAACAAGCACATCAACCAGAGACCAATTATCACTAGTGATATACCCCAGCACAATGTGCAGCAATCACTGGGAATGAATAGACCAAAACTGTGCCTGGAGAGATAGAATACAGAGATTACTGGGGAATCAATACCTTATATCAACCAAGCAACCCATTTATATGTAAATGTATAGCATGTTCATCATATATACATTGAGTGAAAGATCAAATTATAATTACAGCCCAATAGCCAGAGGTCAAAATATAACAAGGCTAATAACTCTGGATCAAAACGATCCCTCCCCTCCCCCCCCCTGGATCATCATCTTCAACGGTGAACATATAAATCTGAGAAAATTAAAAACAATTTCTATAGCCATCTTGGTTTTGTTGCTATTAGTATTTAGAATCTGGCTAACACAAAGACGCTTACGTAAATGGTCTAACCTTAAAACAGACCAGAGAAATGGATCTCATAAAGATCATCACTGTCTTGGAAGAACGTGATTATTACTTCAGGCCGTCTGGTGCTGGCCCATATTGAGGTTAATTAAAGCAGGTTTCAGCACACCTTACGACATTATTGAACCACAGACTGACAAATGCTTCAAAATTCATGAGAACCCATCTACAGCATGAATTATAACCTCAAATCTGTGAGGCAGAAGTGATTTTCAGCACCTGGTTACACTGTAAAGATATCTAATTTCTACCTTAGGCAATTCTGTGAAACGTACTCACAACAGAAAGGTTGTTAATTTATTTATATATAGTGATATCTGGTGATTCTTTTGGCCTGAAACTTCTAACAGCATATATGTCTGTATTTACTTTTGAGTTTACTGTTTACCAGATATTTACATTAAATATCTATGATTAATTAAATGCAGGATTAATTAAATGCAGAATTAATACATGCAGAATAATACGCAAAATCATACAAAATTCTGACAATTATACATTACATGAAACAAGAAAACTTCAACTCTCATAGCAACTATCAAAAACCCAATTTGGAAAGTAAAGAATAAAAATAAAAAAAAATTTAAAAAAATTAAAAAAATTGCCATCACACAAGTGTCTGTACAACTGTGTTCCTTCTTAACACAGGGCACATGTAACCAAAGAAGCACACGAGCCCTGAGGGCAAATAGAGGTCCCGTCATGTTATAAATATTATGTATTATTACTTGATGCTGCTATGGTAACATACTCGACATATTGCTCAACTGACAACAAAGACAGGGTTAGGCTAAACAAGGCCTGCTCCAACAGTAAGCAGTTCCCAGCCAAGAATTCTTTCAGTTAAAGAAAATGCAAAGTTTGTAATACTTTATATCAAAGCACATCTTTTCTTTCCCGTTTTGTGTAAGGGAAGGGATGTGAGAAGGCTTAGCCTTTCAACTGCAAGGATGACAGCACATACTTGTTCTTTGCCATGTGATATTTTCTTTCCAAAACATAATATTTTCAATCTTTCTTTTTGTGTCTGTCTCTCTGTGTGTGTGTGTGTGTGTGTATGTGTGTGTGCGCGCGCGTGTGTGTGGAGGGACGTGGTGGGCTCATTCTGCCAAATATACAACTAACTATAATATACAAGTTATCTTGCCATTTTCTAAAAGATGAAATGCAGAAAGCTGCCAACACTTGAAACACCCGTTTCCTAGTAACAGACAGTGGCAAATGTTAGAGATGAACCAAAACTTTCTTGGCTTTCTTGGATGAGCCTGACATCAGGCTAGAGGAGACTACTATTTCAAGGTGTTACACTTTCTCTTCACACTTCACTCTGCAGGTGCTCTGCTCTTTTTTTTGACAGATATGATCTTGTTATCACACTTCTGCTGATCTAGGGATGTCAGTAGGCCTCCAAAATATGATCTTCAGGTGGATAATGTGACTGTTCACACTAAGTCAACTAAAACCCAAGTTGAGGCAAGCGCAGGCACTTTTTTTATTATGTTTAATATTATTATTAATATTATTAAATGAAAAGATTAATTACTCATGCAAAAGATGAATCCATTTGTACAAAAGGTTTTCAGGAGCCTAATGCACACCCAAACAGTGAAAGCCCTAGTTAACTTATCCTAACTGCATGCTGACATTTTGGACTAATTTTCACACAGACACTGTCTGAACATCTTCTTAGCTGAAGGGTGAGGAAACATTCCATCATCACCCATATGAGGTTTAAGAGCCACGAAAAAGGCTACCTATATTTTGAGGTCAACATGAAAACTTGCTGAAATAGCAAGTTTTCACAAAATCAAATATGTTCCATCTTTACTTATGTTTATCCTATATATTGTATCTTTCATAAAGTGTATCAGATCCAACTTGTTCATAACAGGCTCGCAGTGTAGCTGCATTGAGATGAAATACAAGAAACGATTTCTTCAAAAGAACTAAGAATGACAGTAACAGGTGAGAAAAACATTTTAGCTATTATACCACAACTCACTATATGTAACCTATATACTAGTAGAGAAAACACATGGTTAGACACACGTGCTGTCCATGCTGATTAATTAAAGAGCAAAGAGACCAGCACCAGACTCTTTAATGGGAGCATAATTAAGTCACATTCCCACAGCATTTGGGTCAAAATTTTTAACAAGATCATATAATGGCCTTTCCACACTAATTAATTTAAATGGTTTTCTCTTCAGGGTCCATTAATGTGCAAATTGAATCTAACCACTTACACTTTCATATTTTCCAAACACAACCAAAGACAAGCACTCCTTAAACTGACACTTTTTCTTTTTTAACTTGCACCTGTTCAATAGACAAGAATCCTTTACTTTAACCAAAACACTTTCATCCAAACCACTGGAATGAATAGGGTTTTTTGGAAACAAAGCCACATAAAAGAAAAAGACATTAAACACAAGTCTGGTTTAAGGTTATGTGCCAGTGTTTTTGTGCTGTTTGTTTCTACTTTCAGACCTTTGAAAATGTTAATCATGTCTCGGTGACAGCCAACAATCACACTTATAGGTGACACAGTACAGATAGTGTCACTTGGTGCAGAATAGACAGATTTTTCTACATTAAAATATTTTTTGGTAATAACCGACATTTAAACTCAGGCCATGCATCACTAAGTTAAAACGAATGAAGTGAAGAAGTTCAAATGCCTGGAAAAGAAAGGTCTCAACTATTTGACATCAAATTTAGTTTTAAGCATGAGCCTATTGCATATTCTTTTTCTTTATTGGGCATCACATTGATATTTAACTTTTTTTATGATGTGCTGCATCAGCATTAAAAAAAGGCTTAATGTTTATATGCCACAGTGGTCTTCAATTATAGTAACCTTGTTTTTTCTCCTCACTGCCTTGGTGGTAATCAGACCATGACCAAAAATAACTACCACATCCTCATGGCTTTCCTGTTTTTGTGCACTTTTAATTCTTTTGCAAACATTCGCAATCTTGCACTTTGATTTTGTTGAAAAAAAAAAAATTAACATTTTTACCATCGATTTGTCTCATTTATCTTCTATCTGCTAATTCAATTTTTTTTATTTGAATGTAAACTGTTGTTGCAATGAAATTTGACAAAATGGAGAAAATTCAAATTTTCCCCACTTGCCAAATTGGTTACATTAAAATTTGAAAATTTTGTTAAAAATAACTTTTGACCTTGATGAAGTACAGAGAGAGTCACAGTCAAGGGCGCTCCTCATCAGTTCTACCTGTCTTTAAGCATCTGCACGCTTACTTCACATACATCAGGAATTCAAAACGCCTTTTTACATAAAATGGTGTAACCTTGAGCCTGCGTGAATGAAAAGACACCTATTCATTTTGCTATTTTTGTATGTTTACAAGCCTAGGTTGTACTTACCCAGGCAATTGATGGGTGTTAAATGCTCAGCCAAGTAGCAAGAGCAGGCATCAGCTGCACGCTGCATCTTCAACATGGTAGCTGTCTTGTACACAGACTTCACCAAGTCCCCGGCAACTTCCAACCTGAAAAATTTGTGATTTTATAAAATAAATGAGCAAAGTTTAAATTTGATCTAATCTTTCTAAAAATGGCCAAACACATTTATTAATTTTTTTTACTTCTAGCACTTCTAACAATTGGTTGAAAGACTTTTTAGGGGCACATATTTAAAATCTTTTTTTGGCAAAAATACAAAATTACTCCAGAATAAGTAAGAAGATAGGAAATCAATCCAAAACAAACCATTCTTTTGTAATAGTCAAACTGGTAATAGTCCACAGTGAATGAAGGATTTTTTCTCTCCCTCACCTTGCTGTATAAGCATATGTGACCAGATACTCAAACACTTCGTAATCAAGGCCCTGTAACTTGCAATGCGTCAAATGATTTCCCTCCTCCTGTTGAAAAAGATCAAACAGGTACTGGCTCGCACATGCGAGCACGGCGCGATGGGCAGGTATCTCATGGCCTTCAACCTCGAGAATCACGTCACAGAACTGAGCATTTTTCCGCAGAATGTTGAGATCGTTGAGAATGGTCTGCTTCTGTTGGATGTCGTCAAAGATCATCACATCTTGCTCCATAATTTCCCCGTCTTCTTCCATGGTGGCAGAAAATTGGGCACTGAAATGTAGAACAGAGGTAGCGTTCAGCGAAATAAACCTTCACTCTGCTGTCAACTCTTTATAAAACTGCTTGGTATGGGGTTCACAGTAATTGATATCCAGTGGTCTCACAGCATTATCATATTACAGGTGTGCGAATACCTGGATTTGGCTCTCAATATCAGTTTTTACTTTTAATGATGTCCAATTTACAGAATAATAGGGCATTACACAACCAGTGACGTCCTCTCCAAAATAATTGATCCCTGAGATCACTGTAAGGTTCCATTTATAGCAATAAAATTTATTTCTTTTCATTCATTTACTTAATGTCAGCCTATCAGTTGCACGAAACCAGTATCAGTTTTTCTGATTTAATGATGTCAAATTTGCAGAAATGTTGTACTTCAGGAAATAATTGCTGGCTGAGATCACTACTAGATGCCATGTTTAGGAACAAGACATTTTATTTTTATTCACTTCATAGCTTTTACCCTATCAATTGCTTTCAGGTACACAAAACATACCTTAGATCTATGACATTTCTTTCATTTGAATAATGCAAATACAGACAGTAAAATCTACTGGTTCTTACACATGACACAGTCAAACCAAACCAGTGCTGCCGAAAAAATAGCAGCATTTAAATATACAGCACCTAATACTTCCTCATGAAAGATGCAAAGCTGCCTTTTAAAACAAACTATCTATTCTTCACTTCATTCCCTAATCATTTCCCAAAGGACAGAGCTTTCACAGAGGGGAAAAAATGTGCGTCACAATATTGTATTATTCATAATTGCTGACTTGCATTTGATCCTTTTCCTTATTCATGTCAGTGAAAAGAAAAATCCACGGGATAAAAACCCTTTTTTGTTTTTCTTGATTTGATAGGGGGATTTAAAGATTTCTCCATTTTTTTATATCAGTGATAAGAAGATTAAAGGGAACGAAAATCAGTTTTATTCATTTCTTGTTTTGATACGAGTCTTTAAAGATTTCTTTTTTCCTAATCTATCCCAGTGATGAGAAGATTTTAGGGAATAAAAACTCAGTTTTATTCATTTTTTGAATTGATCCAGGGCTTTACAGATTGCCTCTTTTCCAAATCTACATTTATATCTGTGATAAGAAATATGTGCATGGAATAAAGTTTTTTTTTCCATTTCCTGATCTGATACGGGGCTTTTCAGATTTTCTCTTTTCTTAATGTGTGTTAGAAATGAAGGGATTTAAAGGAATAAAAACTCAGTTTAGTTCATTTCCTGGTGTCACACTGGGCTTAACAAATTTCTAAGAAACCTGGACTATATCCTTTGGTTAAACAATTCAAAATCACATCTCAGCTTAGGAACTGTCCAAGAAAAGTCTGTTATGAGAAAGTTTGCCAATATTGTGAGGCTACACTTGAAGATACTGGACTGGATGCTTTTTTTTATTATTTTTTTGTATCAAAATGAACCAAGATTTGCTGAAAACATTCAAACTACATTAATACTATACTGATTCCGAGAATATTAATCCAGGAATGCATTTAGAGACAGTGCTTTATGAGAATTAACAAATCTTCATGAGGTGAAACAAACACTGATCACTATTAGAAAGGGCAATCAAAACCTGTTGTGAAGTTTGACGCCAATAATTTGACCTCTTAAATCCCATATACCTGTAAAACCTGTTAAGACATGAACATCTTCAAGACATAAGCTGACAGAATTGCAGAATAAGATAACTGCCATTCAAAAAGAAAATATTGCCAACTACTTGAAACGAAATGTTTTCAATCCTATCCATCCACTCAGGAATACACATTTGTACACTGGTTATCAGAACACAATTCAAAGCATTTGGCACAAAGTTAATAATGGCTACCATCAGCAAGGGAAAGATGAATAAATCATGGCCTTGATTGCAACATCCTTTGCTCTCTATATCTGTTCTCCTGTGTTTTTCTTAACAAAACTTGAAATCAACTGAGTTCTCATGACTGAGATATTAAAAAAATATAAAAAACAGAAAATGGATACTGTCATGTATTTGAATTATATTGATGATATAAATTCCTAGCCTGTATTAATCTAACTCTATGGGTACTCCAGTACTGAACCAACCAGCATAGTGGTAAATATTCATACTAGTAACTTAGTTTGTGCTGGACTGATCCTACATAATTCAATTTTTTGTGCAAAGAGGAGGTAACTTCATTTGGCTATAAACGTCAGGGAATAAAATCACCTCTGCAATATTTATTCATAACCTTGGCTATAAATATTCACATGGCAGTAAAACATTTTGCCACTCTGGCCTCAGTGAATGATATCAACCATAAACTGGATTTATTTTTCTGATCAACAATTACTGGGCTCTTCAATGACCTCAAAATTCACCATGTTTTTGTTTGTCTTATGAGACGAAAAGCTGATCAATAACTTTGTGGTTACATGATTCACGGGTCACTCCAGGTCTTCTGTCATTGGAGATAGAAGGTTGTTGACCCAGTATTATAGTAAAATATTGGTGAATGTTTTGATAATTCAAAAGTCATGTCCAAAGCCAGACAATCCAAGGTGATGAAAGCTCCTCTGATATCCTTGAATGACCAGGTTGTAGGGTTGCCCCGTGATGTCTTCTGGACCAAACCTGATCCTTTTTAGGTAGAGGGGGAACATGTTATTTTTCATCATATTTCATCACTGTAACGTGATAATTAAATATCAAAGAAGATGGAAACAAATAGTTAAAAGTCAACACACACTTTCCTGTTTACCGATTGATACTAATTCCGGTCAATGAATAATAACAATTTACCAACCATGTGAAAGCAAAAACAAAACTGAAATCAATATCTGGTGACACTGGCCAAAAAACTTCCATATTCCTTAAACCCCAGGTCTCTGGATCAAAATCATACCTGTATTGGCTTTTTCTTTTTTTCGATTTCACTTATAATGCACCATTTCTTCCAGCAATCCGATGTTGAAAAAGTCAGGTTAAAATAAATTCTGACCACAACTTTGCAACAATGACACCAATATAATGCCTAAGTTCAATTATAAATTATAAACAGTAACAAGCAATGAATGATGTCTGTATGATTCAATTCTGATCTTATCATACAATGTTGACCCAAAATGGGACTTTGAACCAGAACTGATTACACTTTTGTTGATCAATTGCAACAACAAACAAGGACAGCTACATATAGCTGGAAATTTCTGTAACAATTTTCTCAATATTTTTTCAGGCTCGTACTCTGAATAAAAATTCTGGTCACACAAACACTCTTCACAAAATTCCTCCAAAGTGGGTCATCTTTAATTCATTTTTCAGTGAATTAATCTTACAAATTTTATCAAAACAGATTTTAAATCCCTGTTGTATGTTTTCCGTATAAAAAAAGAAATTACTGACAGAGTTGGCAGCAATATCAATCGTTCTTAACTAAATAAATGATAATTCAATGGAAAGAAGCCAAATATCTCTTACAGTTCATATGAAAATATATTCTATATTTTATTAGCCACTGGTAAATACTTCCCATGGAAACGTGAGCCCTGCACGTTTTCCAAGATCATGTTTCAGTAAGGTAAGCATTAAAATGTTTTCAGCAAGGTCATGAATACTAGAGTCAACATGTACATTCTACAACTGATTAAACACTTCCAAACTGGAAAGAAACACAAATGCCCATCAAACATATTTATTGCAATATGCAATATACACTTGAGGTAGTTAATGTTAATAATTAACTGGTCTAAATATAAAACACATTATAGCACCTATGATTTCCTGGACCTAGAGTGGCTGCTCAGAGTGCACAAGCACAAGTTCTTCTTTAGCAGCACCATATAGGGGAGGATAAAAGGTTTATCTGTACGTGTTCATTGGCCCTCATGTTTTAGTAACCTACACTTGTCTGTACTGTGGGATTAACTATTGATATTTTACTTAGTCATAATTTTTTATACATGTATATAGGATTATAAACCACAGAGACCATATTTGAATTTTACAACTGTCAGATTATATGTTGAAATATTATATATTTCAGTTAGCAACAAGTTGCAATTTTATTCATTTTATTGAAATTTGTAATTATAAATTTGGGTAATGCTGCAACTTAAACTTATTTCAATTTTAGATTTATCAGCCAACCAAGTAGTTAATACATTTCATGTTTCTTGGTCCTTTAAAACACATTATTATCAAGGCCACAGCACCTTTGCATGGATAATTATCTTTTGCAGGCATACTTCAACCCCCAGCTTTTTATTTTCTCATGAATTAACGTCATCCTATTTGCAGAAGGATTTGCTGAATAGGGGTTGTTGCCAAGCTGAAATTTTTGTTTGCTGACAGGGGACACAAACACATTTTCTCTTTGCTGATCTTGAAGTCTGCAAACAAAATCAAGGCCACAATTACAGAGTGCGAAACCATGGTTACTGAGACAGAGAAGATGCATCCAGCTCCAACAGGTCCAAATACTGCAGTATTCCAAATTAGAACAAAATCTGCAGGATATAAATGCGAGTATAATGTATCGATTGATTGATACCCTTGACGTCAACTGAAAGTAGTTACCTCAACGAAACGACCAATCAATAGCTTAGTTTCCCAACCCTGTCAGTGTGACTTTAACCCCCTTACTGCAGAGCTACAGGTTGCCGCTACCATTAGGAATGTGAATGCAGCAGACAAATATCCTCACTATAAAATGCCTTCCATCACAACAGACTTATATACGGGTAATTTTGTGGTTCTTAAAAGATTTTACTCCACTCATCCATTTATGCAATGAATCATGTTTTAAATCTTGAACAGTGTCATTTTGTTCTCGACTTGCTGTCAACATTGAGAAACAAGACAAGATTTGGACTTTTTTATTAAGGAAATATTTGCAAAGAATGACATCACCCATGCATGTTTTTTTTTTTTTGGGGGGGGGGGGAGAGAGAGAAAACACATTCTTCTTCCTTTGAGACCATGGAAAGGACAATAGCAACATCCAACAAACATATATGTCAGTTTAAAAAGGAGACTGAGTTGGAGCTGCTAACCAAATCAGCTGCCTGCACACCTTGCTTATTTGCCATTTTGTAACTTACATATGTTCCCTGCAGGGCAGGCAATATCAATGATCAGGAGAGCAAAAGGTATGGTGGAACTTAGCTGCTTCTTTACGTTAAAAACCAGTAACATTTTCCATGTCAAGACCCCTTAGCTTCTCTATAGTAAGAACTATTCAAATACTGGTATTTTACATCTGGGGTACCTAGCACTAACACTTGCCAACTTAGCTAAATGCCAAAACTGCCTTAAATTGGCTAAAGAAAAAGAGCTTGATTTGACTTGTTTTAGTCAAATTATAACCAATTTGATAACAAATTGACAAAAAGCAGTGATTTGGCTAATATTATACATATCATAATATTTCAATGCTTTAAAATTGGGGAAAAGTATTTAAGTACTAATACATTCGGAATTTTCTTGCATGGCATTATTTAAAATTTTCGATTCAATGTTTGGTCTTTAAAAATAATTTGTTTTATTCCTTCAAGACCACAAGATGGTATCAATCTACAAGTCTATTAATAATTTGATTAAGCAAAAACCTGCTGAGTTACAGCTTGTAAAATACCACATCGTGTTCAGTATGATCCCTTGAGAGAATGGACGGAGAGGATTGAAGCCGAAAAAGGAAAAAAAAAAAAAAAAAAAAAAAACTACGCAATGAATCAAGGTTCCTAACCCCGACTGTCAGGTGCTCTGGAAAATTCCACCGATTTCCCGCTCTTCCTACAAGGATGCATTATTACAAAGCCCATTCTAATTGCCTAGGCTATATATAAATGCTGCAGTCATACTGGATGTGATCGGGTCTGCCAATAGCTGGTCAATGGCCACAATAGGATTATTTACACACAGTTATTAGTTTTGGCAATACCCAGCACAAAGGCACAACCAAGGGTGAAGGGTTGTTTTTTCTTCCTTGCAGCTGATTTGCCGCACCCATTTACCCTTTTTATTTTGATATTGAAATGCCCTTACAATGTCCTTTCGCACATCTGCAGTCTCCTTGCATGTCACGGTTCCTCCTTGTGGTTCATTTAACCATAGGTCTACTAACCTAAGTATTCTTTATCATTGATCCCTTCTCCGCATACATAGGCTAAATGATTAAGCTACAAATACATTTTCAGTATAAACCTGGGATCCGTCCCGTAAAAACTGATTTAGGTTGTTCCAGACAGCTCTGCATTTTCTGAATCACTACAGCCGAATTTTAAATTAAACCAACAAATGTCAAAACAAATGACTTGGCAATATAATGATATGGCATTATTGATTTCATGAAGCAACATCAATGCACTTTTGCAATCAGAAAATACCTGAATAATTGTACAGCATATTACGTGCCAGCGAACAAGGAAAAAGATCGATAAAATTACTGCTTAGTAATCATCCAGTGCTCTATACCTACTAGTAAGGAACCCATGTAGGCCGAACAATAGGAGTATGAGCATACAGCTGAAAACCTTATATATTTACATATATATAGATATCTATAACAAGCTCAAGCACTGAACAAAACACAGAAGATTGCATAACTTTGACACTTTGGGACTGAGAATTTTGTTCCAATTTTGGATAAGGTTGCTTTTAACCTAAAACTAACCAAAAACTAGAGGATCAGAGAGGCGATACCGCCTCCGAATATTGTACCACCAGCTGGAGCAAGCGCATTCGTATAGACTCCACATACACAAAATAAGGGACACAGCCACCAGTTTTGTGCTTGACAAGCTGTAAAAATGCAGTCAACAAGAATTTTTAAACTATTGCAAAAAATATATATGGTACAATCAAATTTAAGTTCTTCGTAAGGTAGGTCAAGGGTCAATTTCAAGGTCACAGTAAATTGCCAGTATATGACTTCCTATTCAAGTTCAAGAGTAACTATGGACCTATCTCTGTCAAGTTTGAAGTTAAAAGAGAAAGAAATTAGCAGAGTTCAGTTCATGATAAAAAGTAGGTCAAAGGTCAATTTCAAGGTCACATTTAGATTGCCAGTATATGACTTTCTATTCAAGTTCAATAGTAACTATGGACCTATCTCTGCCAGTTTTGGAGATAAAAGGGAAGCAAAATTTGCAAAGTTCAGTTCATGGTGAAAAGTAGGACAAAGGTCAATTTTAATGTCACATTTATAATGCCAGTATATGACTTCCTATTCAAGTTCAATAGTAACTATGGACCTATCTCTGCCAGTTTTGGAGATAAAAGGAAAGCAAAATTTGCAAAATTCAGTTCATTGTGTAAAGTAGGTCAAAGGTCAATTTTAAGGTCACATTTAGATTGCCAGTATATGACTTCCTATTCAAGTTCAATAGTAACTATGGACCTATCTCTGCCAGTTTTGGAGATAAAAGGAAAGCAAAATTTGCAAAGTTCAGTTCATGGTGAAAAGTAGGTCAAAGGTCAATTTCAAGGTCACATTTAGATTGCCAGTATATGACTTCCTATTCAAGTTCAATAGTAACTATGGACCTATCTCTGCCAGTTTTGGAGATAAAAGGGAAGCAAAATTTGCAAAATTCAGTTCATGGTGTAAAGTAGGTCAAAGGTCAATTTTAAGGTCACATTTAGATTGCCAGTATATGACTTCCTTTTCAAGTTCAATAGTAACTATGGACCTATCTCTGCCAGTTTTGGAGATAAAAGGAAAGCAAAATTTGCAAAGTTCAGTTCATGGTGAAAAGTAGGTCAAAGGTCAATTTCAAGGTCACATTTAGATTGCCAGTATATGACTTCCTATTCAAGTTCAATAGTAACTATGGACCTATCTCTGCCAGTTTTGGAGATAAAAGGAAAGCAAAATTTGCAAAATTCAGTTCATGGTGTAAAGTAGGTCAAAGGTCAATTTTAAGGTCACATTTAGATTGCCAGTATATGACTTCCTATTCAAGTTCAATAGTAACTATGGACCTATCTCTGCCAGTTTTGGAGATAAAAGGGAAGCAAATTTTGCAAAGTTCAGTTTATGGTGAAAAGTAGGTCAAAGGTCAATTTCAAGGTCACATTTAGATTGCCAGTATATGACTTCCTATTCAAGTTCAATAGTAACTATGGACCTATCTCTGCCAGTTTTGGAGATAAAAGGGAAGAAAAATTTGCAAAGTTCAGTTCATGGTGAAAAGTAGGTCAAAGGTCACTTTCAAGGTCATAGGAAGATTGCCAGTATATGACTTCCTATTCAACTTCAATAGTAACTATGGACCTATCTCTGCCAGTTTTGGAGATAAAAGGGAAGCAAATTTTGCAAAGTTCAGTTTATGGTGAAAAGTAGGTCAAAGGTCAATTTTAAGGTCACATTTAGATTGCCAGTATATGACTTCCTATTCAAGTTCAATAGTAACTATGGACCTATCTCTGCCAGTTTTGGAGATAAAAGGGAAGAAAAATTTGCAAAGTTCAGTTCATGGTGAAAAGTAGGTCAAAGGTCACTTTCAAGGTCATAGGAAGATTGCCAGTATATGACTTCCTATTCAACTTCAATAGTAACTATGGACCTATCTCTGCCAGTTTTGGAGATATAAGGGACTAAATGTTATAATTTTGGAGTTACCATAATGTGCCTTAAATTTCGTACAGAAAAAATTAATTAAAATAAAGAAAATGTCATTTTGGTCAAAATTCTTGAAATAGGAGGTGCTCTGAAGTTTCAGAAGTTCAAATTTGATGAAATAATGTCATTTTTGAACACAAGTTGTCTGCTTTGCCAAGCCTTATGTTTTATTTTTCCAGAGTTCAAAATTTATTATCCATTACCGTACTGCACATTTTGCTTTTACCACTAATATGTACTTTTTGATACAGCGTAACTCGAAAACCGTATGGAATACAAAAAAACCGAGACCACCTCCAGTGTTGGGCTTTACATGCTCTACAAAATGCAAAAAAGAATGGGTCTCTAGCATTAACGGTTCCCGAATTAGAGACAGTTTTCAGTTTCGGTATCTTATGGCCGCTACTCCCGTGAAAATGCACCGATTGACCCCAAATTCATGGAGATGAAAGATGACCTGAAGGGTAACACTTTCCAATACTATTATTGGTTAAGTCTGTGTGGTGTCTGAAAAACAGGGCAAAAAAAATTTTTTTCGTAAAAAATTTCATTTTTTTGAAAATTTTGGCCCATTTGACCTTGAAGTAAAGGTCAAAGGTCAAATCCAAGGGTATATTTGAAATCTACACATATGACTTTTGGAAAGCTGTCTATAGAAATTTTTCCCATAACTCCTTCCGTAGGGTAGATAATTAGCATTTAATTTTGCCATTTTTAGACAAGGGTGCATTGCAATGAGTGCCACACCCAGACCCCAATACCGACAAAGCCCAAATTTTAGGTGGAACGAGTTGAGATTATAGGTGACCTAAATCCATGAGATGGGTATGGGGGCCCTTACCGTCTAGGAGGAGAAGCGGTAACGGTAGCCGTCCGGCGGAGCCAACGGAGCCGGCGGAGCCGGCGGAGCCGGCGGAACGATCCGGACGGGACCGAAACCATGTGTACCGCCAGCGCTAACGCTGGTGGTACAATTAATTGGCAAAACTAAAATTTAGAACAACATCAATGACAAATTTATCAATAAATAAATAAATAATTGAAAAAGGTGGCTATATGTGAACATTAATTTACCTTGGTTATTCACGGAGAGGTAGTGATTTGTTTAGTGTTGACTGGGAAAACCCACACTTATCAAGGTGCAGGCAAGTAGCACCGGTTTCTCCTACACTGATGGCTGAAAAACTCCTACGGCCATCCAACTGGAAATAAAAATATTTTCTCTGTTAATCTGTCTGCCGTGACATTTGTTTGGCAAAGCCCACTTAAATTTGGAGTTGATATGTGACTTGTAACAAGGGTTTTATGATTTTTTAACCACTGTACTTACTAGTAAATGTTTGTCTGCATTTAAATAAAGATAAAAAAAAGGTTGAATATTGAAATTTGTCAATAATGTAGTACAGCCAATTTGGGTAACATTGTTCCAATTGAGATAATTTTGTTGACTGTTCATGAGATAATAAAAGCCAATTTTAAAGATGAGCTTTGCAAACAAAAAAATTATTCAGATGATCTTAAGTAGCTCCTTAATTATGTCATATTACTTAAAATGTGAAATCTACAGGATATAATAGTTGTAGTCACAATGTAATTTAACTAATCAAAGCAGTGTGAGTTGCAGTGTGCAAGCATGTATTTGATATGTAATAGTTTCATTAATAGTAATGATAAAATTTTATTATTGAATTCAAAAAAAGATGGAAAAGTTATGCGTAGGGTTGCCAAATTTTAAAAGACAAAACTGTTACAAATGGCTTTTCTTTTGCAAACAGTTGCTAATATACCAAAATGATAATTCCTTTTTGACAGTAATTTTTAAGTCCAATGCCAAATATCCACCATTAAAAAGTGTAAAATTGTAAAATAAATTAATTCAAAGTGTCGAAAAATTATTAATTCAAATGTTGAAAACTACACATACCTTTAAATTTATATTGACTGAATACTTCACAAATTGAGACTTTTGAATTTTTCAATGCAAATATTTATAATAGATCTATTGCTGAAGATTTCAAGTATTATATTTAATGATAGTAAGGCAACCCTACTCCAGAACGTTGAATGTAGGCCTGCTTGAAGCATACCAAACTTCTATAAGAGAAAGAACCCGAGATGAGCTCTGCTAGAGAGTCAGGGTCAACTGTTCCCGGAAGATTTCTGCAAGAAATAAACATGGCAGAACAACTGGCTCCAATTATGGAACCACTCCTACCTGGCTGCTGATAAACTGTGGCTTTCAACAACGAAAAGAAACATATATAAAAAAAGTACTAGTATATAGGATATCTCCCTCTCCCAATGAAAAAATGGGAAAAAAAAAGTCCAAAAAGTTCACATTAGACAAAAAAGTGAATCATAATAAATTCTGAACATGTCTCCCTGTTATTTTTATGCAGAAAAATCTGCTGGTTTTAAAAGATCTGGTACACCAGACAATTTTGAGAGAAAAAAAGCAATACAACTTTGCCAGAACGAGGTGTGCATTTACCCAATGAAGTTCAAAAGAGCAATTGTACCTTGATGTAAATGATAATTGTCATTGAGATACTGAGGTAATTCAACACAGAAGCCACAGTATACACCGCAGTAGAAGTGGTTTTACAATTCATTCAGATACACAAAAAAAATTCACACAAAAACCTTTATAGAGATAAATATATTAAAAACAATAAACCAATACATAATGTAACAATAATATTATATAATTGATCACCCTGATTGCATTTTTACACAAAATTATTGAAACCAAAATGTGCCTTCAGAAACGTAGTTATCTACTAGTAAATAAATTTGAAGCGACTTTGTGGAGGTGTGCAGCACAAAAAAGGGTGATATCAGTTCATGTTGCTTAAAGACATACTGTAAATATTATTCACGATATCATGAAACGTATCAAAATAGAAACACTTCGATGTGTTCACCAGATTAATTTGACGTCTGTCCTATCTTTATCTATTTCAGACCAGATTACAGAAAGCCAAAACAAGTTGTTGATGTCAAAGGAGCAGAGACAACATAACAGACATGACCTGTGTATTGAGTCAATGACTGCATATATATACATGTATTATATACTAGGAAAACCTTTCTATCCTCTCTCCTAACAATTCACTCATGCAATGAGTGCATAACATGCATACCAAATGACAAAGAGGTTCATGTTGATGGAAAAAATGCAAATTTGACAGCGAGGTGGTAATATTTCTATATTTTTGCAATAAAAGGTTTACTGTATTTACAATTAACATAATAGTATGGGTTAATTTAAGGGGGAGGTTGAGAATATTAAAACAGACGCTATTATTAAACAGGGCCTTTGATTTCAGCAGGTGGTCACTGTGATGTGAAATATGACATGCTGCTGAAACCACAAACCTCAACACTTATGACCAACATAATGTACATATATACTCCCTATGGACTCACTTAAATGGTATTTTCAAATTTGGAGAATATGTAATTAAAAACAAGAAACCTTTTAAAGATTTTTAAAATGAATCATTACATAATGAAGAACGTATGTCTAAAACCACCAATAATACTACAGGCCAGAATCAATTTAACTTTTTTTAAAATAAGTACTCTATTTATAAAAAGACCGATAAGTAAGCCAAGCCTTGACTCAGTTTAGCAATAAAAGATCACCAAGTCAAGATTTTCCAGGTAGCTGGCTAATATATACCTATTTTGTTGGGGGTGTAGACCTGGAAAGGAGCCAACGTCTGGCCTTCTCTCAGTGTTCACCTGCCCTTCCACCTGCCAGGTGCTGTTTTCTTAGACTAAGAAAAATGTTAGGGAGTGGAGGCATGGCAAGTGCTTGTTTGGGGATCACATTTCAGGGCATATAGTTAATGAAGTTAAAACATTTAGATAGCTGAATAATAAAAACCAATGAGCTACTGTAATCACATCATCAAGTCAAATTTATCCAATAAAATATGAATTTTTTTCAAAATGTTCATCACAAATCAAGCTAGAAGATACTTCCAAGTGACATTTCCATTTTTTCCAATTTGACATTACTGGAGTACTATATCTGACATGTGCAAATGATTGATTGAACCTACACAATTTCACAATTATCTAAGGGAGATCTTGTCTCCCTCCCCCTTTCTTTCAAAGAATGAACTCTATACCAGGTAGACTGATGAACATCCATTTATACAGGTAGATTATAAATAGCTAGGTTTAACTTTTAAAACTCTGGATAAAAGTTATAAAAGTAAATTGAAGCTTTTTCCTGCTATGTAAAGCTTAGCTGCCTGAGTTAGGAATTTACAAGATTGGCAGTACAGCAGAAAGCTCCTAATACTTCTTTAACTTTCATCACGTTTTCACAGTGCAGCCTGGTTATCATCTGGAATGCTATTACCTTTATAGATCTTAAGTCCGCCCTGAAGCTTCAAGACAACTTGAATCACTATCATGAATGCCTAGAACAAGTCGTTCCTATTTAGCAGCATAGTTATATCAATTTTATATGAAGCACGGGGAGTGAAAATATGAGGCTTCCATTTGGTCAGGGGATTAATTGCTCGTGTACAACAGTTCCTAGACTCAATACACAGGTGCTAATAAAACCATATAATGAAATCAAAGCTCCTCTGCTATCTAAAGGCATACAGAGTGACGCAAATGGAAAATGTTTACAAATAAGGGAAAACCCCTCTAGGCAAAGCCTTCCTACTAGTATAGTAATTGAAATAGAACTTTTTTTTATCATCATTTGTGCCAAAGATAAACCATGAAAAAAAATTTTAAAGTAATTTTGGAGAGGAGGGAGCATACAGGCAAACACGGATATGAAATTTGATGTTACCTACTGTTAAAAATGCAGAGAAATCAATCTCGGTAAATCACCCCTATCATTAATCATTAGTGTTTTTCCTCCATAAAGGTAAAATTTCCCATATGTATTAATAGAATTTTTCACTAAATCCAATTCCAATCAATGAAAAGGGGATTCATTATATTTTAATGCACTGACATTCAAGGCTATGATGTTTAGCAATACACTTGTCCATAATTACACTCGAAACTCTATTTCACTTTCAGTAATTCTGCGATCAGCTGATTTTACTTTTAAAAAATACACCCAAATCCGAATGCAAAAATTGGCCGACACCCCCACAAGAGTCTGTGAATAGTCATCCAAACAAACTTTACAGCATACTCATTGCAAACATTAATTTAAAATCAACATACAGACTGCTAAGAAAGACGTTTATAGTCAAACATTACGAAGTTCACCGTCGCGCAGTGACATTGCGGTTGACCCCTGATTCATTCACCGAACAACGAAGTGGTCTCACAATGAACAAAAGCTACAAAATATTAATATACCGCTAAAAACAACCTTAAATGGTAGATCAAATATTTTCACCCTCATCTAAATTGTAAATTTTTACCTGTTTAAGTTGTCTCAATGAGAACTTGATTTTCATCTCTGGAGCTTCTGACTACACGTTGTTTACGACAGTGGTCGAGCGGGAACTGATGACGACACACATCTATTTAAGATTATGACGGCCGGAACAAAATTATGATATTCAGATGTTCTTCATAAATAATATGTATCCAATATGGCCAAGAATATATAATTTCATGCATGAAAAACATTTTTTGATATTCACTATGTGTTTTGTATTCTTATCAATTTGATGTAACATTTTCTATGCTGATTTGAAATATTGCCCTCAATCTTGGTTTTCTATGTAACCCGAGTCAACACGTGCGTCGCTCTTGCGTGACACTTTCGTACGTTTTTACAGTTTATATTCTCAATAATTACTTGTTCAGTGGGTCATACGCAATTTATTGCATTTCTTTGTGTTACAAAGTGATAATTGGAGGTGGTATATTCAACTTAGCTTTGGATTTTTGGTACTTTTGCACCCCCCCACCCCATTAACTCTGATTCGTTTTCATTGTGTACTTTAGTTATGCTTACTCTTAATTACTACTAAATTTATGCACCTGTTTTCAACGATATAGCAGGACAATTCTGCCCACCGTATATTGTTTCTGGTTGGATGATGTGAATTCCCACTTATCTGTGCCAGTATTCAGAGGTTCAGTCTACCAAGGTGTCATTTTCAGCATGACTGGTGAACATATCTAGTAGGGTGGTGTAACCATGTATTAGACAGCCTATCTACCTATATCCAGATTCCAGTTTAGGTGGAAATTGTCTTGTAATCAAGCTTTGGTCATGCAATGTCTAGATTAATTTTTTTTGACGTGGGATATCAAATGCATTATCAAATTGTAGACTGACCTGTAAAGTGCATTATCCAGTATCTGTGAATTCTTGGCACTTTGTGATATGTTTCTTGATTGCAATTAACTTTTGTGTCTTCTTTTAAATTGTCTTTAAAGTATTAAGAAGAGTGACAACAAAATTATGGATTCAGACATGCCAAATCTCTAAGTAATTATATATAGTGTGTTCTAGGGGTGAACTTTTATATGTGCTGCTAACATGTAACCTTGTCATTTGGAAAGACGGAGATCTCGGACCTGATTATATTGTAGATTTCATGGTTGGGAAATTATGACTAATTTATACATCATTTTTATGAAAAGTCCAATGTTATTAGTCTGAAGAAAGGTGTGCATTTGAAATACATTTATTGAATTAATACATCACTGAATGTCATCAAAATATTCCAAATTTAAAATTAAAAGTTGTAAAAGCAGTTTGCGCTTTGCAGATACAAATTATTAAATTTATATGCATGTAAAAACTTGTTTAACAATTTTAGAAGAATGGAGATGGTTACTCTTTCAAGAATGATAGCAGTTAATATACATCATAATTGTATAATATCATATAAACCTTCATTTTTCCAGATAGAACAAGATGGAGTTTTGTCCAGAACTGGCTGTGCTACATGGCAGTTTCATGCTGATTAAATCACAGGTAAACTTAACAGTACAAGGGGAAAGATATAAGAGTAAAATATTCCTCAAAAAGAATTTTGTTGGTACTATTGAATCAGAAGTTTTCCATTTATGATACGCCTGGCTATACTCAGTATGATTAACAAGTTGGTTTGTCTAACAGTCCCTTAATTGTCACCTGTCTTCCTGGCAACAATTAAAGATTCAAACCAGATTGTTTGAAAGGTCTGTTTCACCTGTTATGTGTCACCCAGCTTTGGGATTGTTCGAATAATATTATCACAAAAAAAATTTTAAATAGGTTCACCTTAAAGGCTTTGTTCATTACAGGGCATTGACTTGGAGACATATGAACCGCCTTGTTGTGTAGATGTCATCAGGCCAGTCATAGAAACCATAGGAGAGATCATAGAAGGTTTGGAATATCCACATGCTGCTCCTGACAAGCAGTTTTGGGCCTGGAAGCTGTGTGCAATACTTCTGGCCAGGACCTTGAGTAATAATGAAGAAAAGGCCAAGAAGCTGGATAATGAAGAGGAGGTATGCTCCAGTGGATTAAGGGGGCATGGCAGTGATGAGGAGGGAGAGAAAGATGAGGAGGAGGAGGAGTGGAGTGATGTCCTAGAAGAATGTCTGCCCAGACTCAACATGGATGTCTACTATGAATTGGTGAAAGCATGTCACTGGGAAGCAATACTCTGTGAAGTAAGTATGGTATCTGATTTAGTAGCTCTTACACATTTTCAATGGAGATATGAAGTCTTTAAATGAAAGGTTTTATGTATGTCATATATCTTTCAGGCTACCAGAAAAGTGATCTTTTTTATTTGACTTTAAGTAAGAAGTATGTGATTGTAATTTGGCTGTCTCATTTTATCATTTCTCATTTCTATGGAAGGTAAGTGGGATGTTGCAGTGAGGCCCAATATTTTTGAGAAAAAACAATCCTATTGTAATTTATTCTCTCTCTCTCTGTCTCTCTCTCTCTCTCTCTCACACACACTTTTTGTCAACAAAGTTTTGAATTAAAGAGAAACATTATACTATTTTTCGTTAAAGAAAAATAGTTTCAAAAATTTACGTCCCCAGATGTAAGTCAGGTCACCTGTTTATTTTCAGATACTCTCAGAACTTAGAGAAGACATACAGATGAAGTTTATGAATGGATTTTTGTCTCACCTCTCACTCTATGAGGACAGAGATGCAGACATTCTCCATGCCATATGCAAATTTTCTGTCAAACACAATGCATTACTTGTATCAGCCAAGAAGACAATTAAATCTACAGAATCCAAGGGCAGGGCAGTTGTCAATGGCACTAGACAGCAAGAAAATTTGGTTGCTTACCACACTGAAGATATCAGTGTACCTGTGCAGCATGACTATAAATTATGTGAATGGCCATATAAACTTCCCACATTGAAAAGATTACTTAACACTTGTCAGATAATGCTAGAACATTCCCTCATGGAAGAACAAAAGAGGGAAATGCTTCTGTGTTTAATGGCAGTTGCCATGGAATCAGTACATGTTCTCAGTTCTGTCAGATCAGAAGAAGGGGGAACTCAGTCCACTGTGCATGACCTCTGGGATTCTTTGAAATCATTTCTTGGTGACATTTTAGCTTTTTTAAACCACTGCATTCAGACAGAGGGCCATTTTCAAAGCTTGTTTTACAAATTTGATCTTGACCCTCAGTCCGAGAATATAACCATCGACTGCGTTTTCATAACATTGGAGCAGTTTGAAGCATCCCTGAATTTGGCTCTGCAAACAGAGGAGTTTTCATGCATGCGAAACTGTTTGGAAACTGTGCTCAAGTCTGTGGCCCCAGTTCATGCTGATATCAGTAGAAAATACAGAGAGGAGCTTAAGAGACGAGAGCCCACACCTGAAGAAAAATTGGCTGAAGCAGCTTTATGTGTGTACGAGCGAAAGGCTGGTTGGGAAAGTAAGCATCAGAGCTCTTGAGAGGAGTTTTAGTTTGAAAATGGGCGAGAAAAGATTCATTTGAGAGCATATAGAATGCACAGAAATATCTCGGAAGTTCTGTTATATATGTATGTATGTACATAATTGATTAAAATTGTCATTATGTTTTAGATGAAGTTTAGATATATACTTTTCTTGTTTCAGACTGGTTGTTATGGCTACTCGATGCTAAAGAGATTACGTCAGGACTTGAAGATAGGTCAGTATGTGTGTGACCACTTACAGCATGCCTGCTACTGTTCTTGTGTGTTTTCAGAGATACTGATATTAACTACAGTAACTTCATTATTTATGGTTTATCTATTTAACATCAGTACTTTTGTTCTTGAGCAAGTTTTAAGGCTAAGTTTGGGTAATAGTATATACCTTGTTTTGCACAAAAGCAAACTTGGAAACTAAAAATGTAAGTTAAGTTGAAATTCTAGTGAGTATAATTTTGCAGGTGGTTGGATTGTTTGGAAGACAATGTAGTTGCCTTGGCCAAAGTTGAATATATTCCTAAACTCCTTGGTCTGCTGGGCAGTGGTCAAGAAACCAAAAAAGGGCAGGTGGCAAGCAAGCTTGAGAAGGTGGGTCCTTAATCCCCTGCTCATATTTTAGAAATATGTAGGTTTTAAATATGTACAGTTTTCTGTGACCTTTGAAGTTTAGAGCAAAGAGAGTGTGAAGAAATAATATCACTCTTTTCACCTGTCATATGTGGAGGTCCACTGGGAGGGACTAGATGTGTGTGTGCTTTGGGTTAGTAGAGTCTTAATCACTGGTGTCTTGAAGAGCAAATATAAAATTTTTGGCACAGGCTGTAAACAGAAGTCTTTTTTTAACCAATAATAACAATTTTAAATTCAGCTGGTTCTCCGTGCTTATGGGCTATTGGACATTTACAACCAGAACCAGCTCTTTCATCGGTTTCTGACCAGTCATCAGTGGCATAAAGATGACCAGTTTGATCAGACTTTAACATCCGCCTTCAACAGGCTAACTACAGCAGGAAAGCCAGGGAGACAGGTGGGTCAGTGGTTGATTTAATTGTGACCTCTATGGTTCCCTCTCACCAACTTAATTTATTCTTGCAGTATGCTTTTTTTCTTTATGTAAAAAATATTTCTTTTTCAAATATTTTTATTTTTTCAACATAACTACTAGTTTTTATGGCTTTTTTTGTCATTCTCATCTCGCTTTTGTTGCTATCTGTTTGATTATATTTTTAGGTACAGTGTGAGGTGCTGGCTCTTGCCTTGCAGTCTCCGCATGATGTAATGGAAAAGATCATCCAGTATGCAGTGGTCAATAATGGACAGACTCAGTTAATCACACAGGTCAGATAGTTGTTTTATGCACTTATATTACTTTCTAAAATATTTATTACTTGTTAAAGAATTTTTACAAGTTTATTGGTCTGCTTGTTTGTATGTTTGTTTGCTTGTTGCTATGTTACAAGAAACTACAAGAAACTGACATTTTTTACCCCAAAAATACTGCAGTACTTCGTACTTTAACATCACTAGGTAGGTTGTGGAACAGGAGTTTTGGAAAAATCAAATTTATGAACAGTGCAGTCATATTTTGTGAAACATCTGTAGCTGATTGTTTACTGATGAACATTTGAGTATATCTTTGCATACATCATTGTAATAAAATAATTTTTTCCACAGCTATTGAAGTCAGTCCCAGTCCTTTGCCAGTACAATCCAGCCAGCCAGTCAGATCTCCCTTTACTGGAAAATGTCTTATTAACATGGCTGAATAAACCAAACATGACAGAAACTCACAGACAGAACTTGATGGCACTTTTGGTTTCAGCGATGCAGGAGGCCCCATTTTTGATATCTCCCAAGTGTTGTTTGGAGCAGTTGGTGGTACCACAGCTCTCCTTGGTGGAAATTGATCCAACTTTTGCATTGCAGGTATTATAATATTATAGCTGTTTCTTTGCTTATTAGGATGTTCTGATTAGAAATAGCTGAAACATTGACTAAATACTTTTCTTTTTGATTTGTGGATTTTCAAATATGGCATTTTTAAAAACCATATCTTGGTTTTTTTATGAAAGTTCTTGATTATAATGTTGAAAACAAATCTTATCTTTTAGGTTTTTCACAAAGTATTACAGTGCTCTCCGTCTTCCATATTGGACTCTGGTTGCTGTGACCCCCTTGCCATAGTAGTCTGCTTGTGTGGTATGATAGAACAGTGCTCCTGTTCCCTGTGGGACCCTGCTGACACAGGAAACAGGACAGTGTTGAAGCAGTGCTGTCTTGATATACTACAAGACATGGCCAATGTGCTGCAAAATCACAAGTTTGTAGGTAAGGAAACAGATTTTTTACATCCTACAGCCTAAGTTTTATTAGAGTTCACACCTTTTTACAATATGTATATATATATATATATATGCGCAAATGACCATCAGTTAGGGCTGTCTGTGTTACCAGTTGCAGTCAGTGCTATGTCAGTTACTTGTTCATGTTGCTTTTAGTAATTTAAATTATTTTAAAGCTTTAACGGTTGGGTTTGATAGCTTAAAAAAGTGTTAGAGAGTGACCTCATTAATTTATTATAAAGTTATTTTACACATTCTAGTCTGTGATGTTAAGCTGTGGCCCATGGTAAATGTCAGTATTACTGTCAGGCCAGTGAACTTTGGTTAATTTGTTCAGTTACTGGCCACTATTAAATTTCTCCTTTAGGACAGGAGATTCTTAGACACGTGTCCTGAAAGATAAGGAGGCTCAAAAATGTTTGACACAAAGTGATTTACATCTAATCTTCTCCTGTATGTTTTAGAGTTAGATGTGGAATGGTTATGTGAGCAGCTGTGTAATATTGGATGGCAGGCAAGACTGCAGGCTGAACCTGTGCTGAAAGCTATTACTTCAGACACATTACCCAAGGTATTTTATGATTTCTACTGAAAGAGGATCATATATACTCTTCTAATCACATGTTTATGTGATATTAATTGTAAGTAATTTAAAAGAGAAAGGGAATATATGCCACTAGTAGAAGATGACACTCCTGATGTTTAAATAGAAAAGATATTTATGATTAAGTGAATGATGATCTTTTGTTAGATAAGATGTCTTACTGAGAAGATTGATATGTCAGTATTAATCTTATATTTTCTAGATGAAATATCAGTTAAAGGACTATCCCAAAGTCATCTCCAGTATCTGCCATCTTCCTGCTGATGAATGGTCTGCAGTCGATGTGACGACAGGTATGTTTACTTTCTTTTCTTAGAGTGTAAAGAAAAAATGCTGTATCAGTATTAGAAACAGCATACAAGTACATCATCAAGTGGGCACTAAATAACCCAAAATGAACAAACATCTGCTGTTACAGTAGTACTAATAATCAGGAATCATCAGGACAAAAATGTTAAATGCTTGTCAGTCATCAAAAAACTGGATGTTGATTATTTACATGTACATAGTAGATTCTTCACTGTACAACTCAAATTATCATTTTCCACGAACAAATAAATCTACTGGTCTCAGAGTGCCAAAGGTATACAGAGTCTACTGTATGCACAGCGTATATTGTTAATTGTATTTTTAATAATTTTTGATTTTTGATAATTTATTCTCAGATGAGGAGGTGGAAGTTTCACTTCTCAAGCTTTGTGCTATCAGCAACACTTTGACATCAGCAGTATTGAAAGGAATGGATTGTAATACAGTAATGTCCTACCAGTGTCTTCTGTCAGCAGCCATACAGGTAATCATCAAATGTTGACTTTTTTTACACAAAGCATTACAATTACGCAGCTCGGGGATAAGACTGTTGGACAGAAGTAATTATTCTTAATAGATAGGATTTTAAAATTTTGTTCTTGAAACACATTTTCTCTTGGAAAATTCAAGTATCTTCTGCCAGGTAGCTTAATGTGAAGTGGAGCTTAAAGTGGAGCTGTGCTAAGACATTGACATTCAATCTTTAACTCACCTTTCAGGTGTTACCAAATTGTTTGATGAGTGAGTGGTCAAACATTGTATGTCTAGTTGGTCATCTGGTGAGGGCTGACCAGGTCCACGTCCAGTTTCAGACACATTACATGAAACATCTGCCACTTGTGGACCTCACAGGTAAATATGGGTTCAATATATCTGTTAATATCATCTTATGTTACAATATTCAGATAATCCAAGTTATAAAATCTTTCTTATTTGCAATTTTTCCACTTAACAAATTCTCCAGTGGTTATGGAATTTTAGAACATTTTATGAATATTGTAAAAAATGTCCCAGAATCACCTCATTTTATAATTTTGGATTTTCTTTTTTTAGTGTTTGTCACATAAAATTACAAAATACTGTTATCTAGTTGGTCATGCCATCATTTTAGGAGACAGTTAAGAAGACATGTCACTTTATATATATGCCAGTACATGTTAAAGATTCTTAATAAATGTCCAATTCCAGGTCTTAAGTATGAACTGAGCTTGTTACAGTTTACCTCAGATGTGATGTGCCTATGGCAGACATTGTATGGGTTTATGATGCAAGAAAAAAGTGGCAAAGGATTTTGGTTTCATCTTAACCAATGTTGTGCCAACACGCTCAAAGTAAGCACATTCTAAGTAATGCCATCTACAGAAAAATTTATTAGACTAAGGTAGCCTTGGAAATGACCGAGTGATAAAATTGATTTTTTGGAAAATGTATTCGAAAGACAAATTGAATTACAATCATTATTTTTTTTAATTATTTTTTATTCATTGTTTTATTACATTTTTAGAAACAGGTAACAACATCATAATTTAACTTCAACAACCTTTAACTTGAACAACTTTTAAAAAAATATTTCAACACTGAAGTTATGATAACAACTTTGTAATTTTTTGTCACTTGCAAAACTTCAAATTCAGTTAAAAAGGTTTAATACAACCATGTTGAACACAATGTCTATATTTCAGAGTGTCTTCAGCAGTCTCTCTCACCCAGCTACCAGCCAGGCCTTCCTGTTGAGTCAAGCAGTATGCCACGTCTGCCATCTTCTGTCTATTCTCCCTGCTCTAGGCACAGAATCCATGTTTGTCCTTGTTCTAGACTGGCTGTCAGAGCTACAGGCAGATAGTGTACTTAAGTATACGTTATTGTACAGAGAAACGATTGAGGAAAGTATTAGACTCATTCAAAATGAGCAGTGGTCTCAAACTTTGCTGAAAAAGTTGTTATAATGGTGTCATTTCATCAAGGAGACCCAGGAAGAATATTTTTGCCAAATCATATTTAAGACTTCCCTGAAGGCAACACAAAAATGTATCCATTGGTGTTTGCGAAATACATTCACATTATACAGGGACCTCAGTTCTGAAATCACAGACTCGCATGTAATGTTGCTCTGACCTTTAAGACAGCAAAAAGAGAGGTAGATTTGAGAGTTGGGTATGACATCATGGAACTCTTTTCAAATAAAATATAATGAAAAAAATGATTTGTTTATGGATTCTTTAGGATTTAGAATTGTGCATACATGACAGGCTAATCATTGTCCTTCACAAACAAATTTAAAACTTGAAGTTGTTCATTTTAAGACGAGCAATAATAAATTCTGACTGAAATTTTGCCCCAGTTCAGTTACTGACATATCTGCAGTTGTCTAGTTGGAGACAGTAACTATGGATCAATCACATAATCCAAAGCCATGTCTTTCTTGCTATAAAACAGTCAAAATATTGCACCTTAAATGGACTAGGTTTGATTTATCTCGAGTAAAAACTTCCTTCTGGAGTTCTTTTGTGATGCCCCCCTTACATCATGACAGTTCAAATACAGGTAAGTTGGTATCAGACTATGTTATCTGATTTCAAGATGAACCCCGTTCTCTGTGGTACACCCACCATCAACGCTTGTCTCCAGTCTCCTGTCTGCTGGAACTTCAACAAAATGTCAAATACTGAAAAATGAAATGATGGGGAAAATTAAAACAATACATTTTAGATACATGTTATACTGAAAGAAAAAAAAAATCATGCAAGAAGTATAATATTGCTGTGTTATAGTGAAAAAAAAAAAAAAACGCAAAAAAAGTAAAATTTCGCAACTTTATTCTTACAGCATGTTTGCCTAATGTTCACTGATAACATCGAAACATTCTGTAGGTGTCATTAACCAAATCCATTTATTTGTACAACAATAGTGTAAACATTTAACCAATGGCTACAGTTAATGCCAAAATGATTTTTATGTACAGACACAGATGTGGGAATTCTTGCTAAATTGCAATCAATGTAAGTGGCTTAGTTGTCTGTCACGCCTACTGAAACTGGCATGCCAGAATCCTAAGACTCTCAAACTGAAAGCAATTTAGTGAGAAACCCCTTGGAGTTGCATTGATCCTGTTAGATTGATCTAGGTATGGGAACTTAGTCTAATGCTTGATACACATTTTACTTTCATCCTAATCCAATGTTATGCAGAATAAGAATTTGATGTTGGCTATGCAGTTACAGTAAGCATAATACATTAGTTCATCAGAATTGACAGTATCCTATTTCCTGCGTTTTTATTTTCTGGTTTTTGTCTGTACATTTGACAGCTTTGCTGCCTTGTTCTTTTAGTTTTACTAATCTCAAACTGGTTTAACCATTTTGCCATCTTGTAGCCAAAAAATATATTGACAATACTTGGAAGCAGCAGTCAAAACTTTAGGGGAATTAACAGGATTAAAAAGATAAGAACAAAGATGGTTAAGCATTTCACTTACCTTGGTTTACTGCCAATATTTTAGAGAAGGTGCCCTGGTCGCCTTTGGTCATGTATTCATCTATGGGTAGTCTGGCTGTCTGAACCCCTGCTGTCTGGGCTGCACTTGAAGTGATGTTCTGCAAGATATAGATGTTTAAGAACACCAATTAAAAATAATAAATCATATGCCATGGTAAATTTTTTTAAATTGTAACAGACAAAATATTCTTTTGAAATCTTTTAGATAATGATCAAAACTGTCAGGCAATATTTTGTTTGGGTCTGGAAACATTTGTAACTTTTGTATGCAGTCTGCCATGTCAATACTACCTACTGGCCACTTTTTCTGTTCTTCGTCAGTAGATTCTTAGACCATAGTATTCCAAAAGGCTAATAGACTTAAAATTTTTGACCAAATAATGAATACCGAAGATATGAAAAATTATCAATAATTTTGTTTTGTTCCACCCCTACCTTGTTAGGGCTCTCGTCAACCAGTCCTCCCATGACATACACCTTGTTCCTGTCCAAACCAGTGAGCACAGTGCTGCCATCTGGGGTCAAGAACACAAGATCTTCCCGCTTAAATAATTCCATGTGAGATTTCTCAGTCATGTCAACCTGCAAAACAATGGCAAAATAAAAATATGCAATCATTATTCTTTTTCTTCATTGCTCCTTCAAACAATAGCATCAAACATACATGTAACTGTTCACCAATGTTTTCAGCAAAGAAAACTACTGTGTTAGATATTCTAATTGACCTTTTGCCGTAAAGCAAAAGTTGCTTGGCTATAACACAGCATACAGAAGAGGGAATGCATAAGAAAGGGAGAGCAACTAATCTTGCATGCACTGCATCTAACATATAAAAAGAGACACACTTGCATTACATCTTTCTATTTCAATAACCAAAATGTGTTATAGTAAATGGACTTCACTGGTGAACAAAAAGCAAAGTAGTTGTTACGACCACATGACCTCCACACATCACATGACCCCCACACATCACATGACCCCCACACATCACAGTTCTCTTACTATGTTTTACAATGTCTAACGTGGATTCCAGTATTCACCATATAATTTTCAAATCCTTCATTTTTCCTCACACATTCTTGGTAAAGCACACCATCTTTGTTAAGGTTTGTGAAGTATATGTGCATAGGATCTTCAGACTGTCTATTAGAACCATACAGCCGGCCAAGCTGCTGGGCTAGTTTGCTTTTTTCCTATGTAAAAAATGTCTGCTTAAATTTAACATTCATTTTAAAAGCAAAACTGTTATAAAACTCTTTCAGTCTTTCAAATACAGATACATTTTTTAACAGGCAATTCAAAGAAGGTAATAATTTCATTACACTGAAATTCATTAAAATAAAACTTGTTCAAATGAATCCAAAGCTCAGCATTATCTATATTTATTAAATAATATAGTAGAACAAGGCAGCAAAGCTGTCAAATGTACAGACAAAAAACAGGAAATAACTATGCACAAAATAGGCTACTGTCAATTCTGATGCAAAAGTACATTATGTTAAACTGCAAATTCAACATCAAATTTTAATTATCCTCAACAGGTAATACCAATGTAATTAAAATATGTGACAAGTTTCACTTTGAAAATGTATAACTTCCAGAAAAAGAAGTCACTTAGACTGCTTTTCCAACTCAGACTGCATTTTAGTCCTGTATTTCTTTTTTGAAAGTTTGGCAATCATAAGTAACATGGTTTTCCCATAATGGTCATCATGGCAGCAGCACCCAAAATTGTGTTTTCTTCTATTCTGATGCAATATTACATAATGGTTAACAGCATAATGACCGTCAATTTTTAATAATAAAATATACGTATCATGGATTTTCAGAAAATGTGACTAGCATGGGTCTTCAAGCCCGTGGAACTTCAAAGTCACACCTTGAAAATGCCAATATGTGAAAAATGAAATTTTCACAAAATAACTGTTTAACTGGCAGTAAGAATTACTAAACAGACTGTATTTCCTACTGAAGCTGTATTTTAGTCCCATGTTTCTTTCCTGTAAGTTTGAGAACAGTAAATGACATGGTTTTTCTTAAATGGTCATCATGGGAGCTGTGCCCAAAATAGTTTTTTTTTTTTTTTTAATTTTGATGCAATATTACATAATGTTTAACAGCATAATGACCATCAACTTTAATAATAAAATATTAGTATTATGGATATTCAGAAAATGTGACTAGCAAAGGTCTTCAGGCTCATGGAACTTCAAAGTCACAACTTGAAAATGCCAAAATGTAAACGAGACAGCACTGTTCTGAAATGTATTTTTTTTTTCCATTTCTAACAATTTTTAACATAAAACAAAATTAACAGTTTTCTGCCGTTTTTATATTATCAACTAAGAATATTGATGAGATGGGAAAAATATCAACCGAGCAGTGTTAAATGTCCAATCTCTTCCATTCTGAGATTCTGAACATAGTGAATGATTGAATCTGACAAACTGCAATGATATGAGTTTATTTCCATTTTTGAAACTTTATTACACAATACACGATAACAAGTTTACTATCATTTTTACATAATCAACTAATAATGTTGTAAAATTGCAGGAAATGCCAAACAAACACTTTTACGTATCTTATTAGTTCAATAATGAAACTGTTTACATGCCTAAGAATTAAATCTGAGGAAATGTGAAAAAACTGCATTTCTTTAAAATAATGGCCCGATTATGCTGATTTTTGAACTCAACCTGCGCTTTAGCAGGAATGAGTTTAATGACAATTGGCCTATCTGTTTTTCTTATATTGTGTTTACAGTGTTGCATATATGCTGAAAAGTGAAAAAAAAAGCATAACTACTAAAATAGTGGCCCGATCATGCCGGTTTTCGAACTTGACCTGCGTTATAGTAAGATCGATTACTCCTGTGAGTTTCATGACAAAAAGCTTATCGGTTTTCCTTGAAATGTGTTTACAGTGTTGCATATATGCTGAAAAGTGAAAAAACAGCATAACTTCTACATTAATGGCCCGATCATGCCGATTTTCGAACTTGACCTGCATTTTATGAATATTCATCAGCTCTGTAAATATACAGCCAAAAAGTAAAACTGCCTTCCACTTATCATGTTTACAATGAAAGTGCATGGCGCCGGCGACAGCGACAGTGACGGCAACGACAGACGCAGGTGATGGCAATATGTACAGACACATCTGTACATATTAACTGTACTGTTTGAGAACAGTAAGTGACATGGTTTTTCTTAAATGGTCATCATGGGAGCAGTGCCCAAAATAGGTTTTTTTCAAATTTTGATGCAATATTACATAATGTTTAACAGCATAATGATCATCAATTTTTAATAATAAAATATTAGTATCATGGACAAATAGTAAACATGACTAACAAATGTTTTTAGGCCGATGGAACTTCAAAGTCACGCCTTAAAAATGCCAAAATGTAAACAAGACTGCACTGTTCTGAAATGGGTTTATTTCCATTTTTAACACTTTTTTAACATAAAACAAAATTAATAGGTTACTGCCATTTTTATAAGATCAACTAAGAAAATTGATGAGATGTGAAGAATATCAATAGAACAGTGTTAAATGTCCAATTTCTTCCATTCTGAGATTCTGAACATAGTGAATGATTGAATCTGACAAACTGCAATGATATGAGTTTATTTCCATTTTTGACACTTTATTACACAATACACGATAACAAGTTTACCATCATTTTTACATAATCAACTAACAATGTTGTAAAGATTCAGGAAATGTCAAACAAACACTTTTACGTATCTTATTACTTAAATAATAAGGCTATTAACATGCCTAAGAATTAAATCTGAGGAAATCTGAGGAAATGTGAAAAAACAGCATAACTTCTAAAATAATGCCCCAATTATGCTGATTTTCGAACTCAACCTGCGTTTTAGTAAGACTGACCGTTCCTGTGAGTTTAATGACAATTGGGCTTTCTGTTTTTCTTATATTGTGTTTACAGTGTTGCATATATGCTGAACAATGAAAAAAACGCATAACTACTAAAATAGTGGCCCGATCATGCTGATTTTCGAACTTGCCCTGCGTTTTAGTAAGATTGATTACTCCTGTGAGTTTCATGACAACAGGCCAAACGGTTTTCCTTAAAATGTGTTTACAAGGTTGCATATATGCTGAAAAGTGAAAAAACAGCATAACTTCTACAATAATGGCCCGATCATGCTGATTTTCGAACTTGACCTGCGTTTTATGAATATTCATCAGCTCTGTAAATATAAAGCCAAAAAGTAAAACTGCCTTCCACTTATGGTGTTTACAAGGAAAGTGCACGGCGACGGCATCGGCATCGGCATCGGCATCGCCATCGGCGACGACGGCGACGACAGACGCAGGTGATGGCAATATGTACAGACACATCTGTGTCTGTACATAAAAAGACAAAACTTTTGTCAAAAATATAATCTTATTATTTTTCTCACAGTTTAAACAACTTATCTAATAAACACTTTTCTCAAAATCAAAACATCTGGTGATATAATAAAGAATTATATCAGTAGGCATGGAGTTGAAGGAAAACTGAACTCTTGCCTTTTCATATTATAGCAGTAAATAATTACACTCAAACTCCTAAATCACCTTGTCACTCATGTGCTGCTCTAGGCCCAGATCTACACAGACTCTTTGCCCTGTTTCCAAGGCTTGCAGGCACCTTTTCTTAGTAAGAGCTTTCAGATCACGCTTACTCAGCCTCTCTGAATCACAGGTGGAAGATGCCTCTGCTACAAAATTAAAGAATAATCATTTACAGATAGAAATTGAAATTCAGTACAACTGAAAGTGTGACCTGGATAGAATGTGTGAAAAGTTCATTTTTTTAAAAATTTAATTAAAAAAATTAATCCAATAACAATGATAATAAAAATAACATCTTACTACTAGCTTCTTGCTGCCTGTTTTGTTTTTTCTGTTCCTTCTTTTGCTTTCTTTTTAACTTGTGTTGACTTTGAATCCTTTCATATCTTAATCTAAGTTTTTCACTTTTCTGAAAAAATGAATTAATAAATATAACGATCATAATAAGTCATTAACGTGCAAAAAATGAGAAACCTTTCCACTTTTAAAGAAAAAAAAATCTTAAATGTTATGCTAGAAGATTTAACCTGAATGAGCCATTAATACGATGTACATATACTACTATATTTTTCTTTCTTATTTCCCTTTTTTAAATAGATCAGTATACACGTACTTTACACAGTAAACAATACATGTTTCAGGAAATTGTGACAATCATTCCTGCTGAAGAATAAAAAAAACATATAAAAGTCATAGCCATACATTCAAGTGTTTTCTCTTCTCATCTCCAGGTCCAGTTCTTTGAAGAAGTTCTCTTCTGACCCAATCTGTGTCGGCTTTGAGCTGTTCTGCTTCAGTTTTGAGCTGTTCTCCTTCAATTCTGACCTGTTCTGCTTCAGCTCTGAGCTGTTCTCCTTCAATTCTGACCTGTTCTGCTTCAGTTTTGAGCTGTTCTTCTTCAATTCTGACCTGTTCTGCTTCAGCTCTGAGCTGTTCTCCTTCAATTCTGACCTGTTCTGCTTCAGCTCTGAGCTGTTCTCCTTCAATTCTGACCTGTTCTGCTTCAGCTTCTCTGAGTTGTTCTCCTTCAATTCTGACCTGTTCTGCTTCAGTTTTGAGCTGTTCTTCTTCAATTCTGACCTGTTCTGCTTCAGCTCTGAGCTGTCCTCCTTCAATTCTGACCTGTTCTGCTTCAGCTCTGAGCTGTTCTCCTTCAATTCTGACCTGTTCTGCTTCAGCTCTGAGCTGTTCTCCTTCAATTCTGACCTGTTCTGCTTCAGCTTCTCTGAGTTGTTCTCCTTCAGCTTGGACCCGTTCTGCTTCAGCTTTGACCTTTTCTCCGTCATCAATGCACTCTTTGACTTTGGTCAACAACGAAGGGCTGGGTGTTGATGCAGTGGCAGAAGCCATCGCTGGGTTAGCTGTTCGTTTCATGCGTTTTGCTAACGTTGTTGCATTGATGGCCACTACATATCGAGTTTTACAACATAATGTGGTAAATGTGAAAATATAAGATACAATGATCTTCCTGAAAGACTTGAACCCCTTAGTATATAAACTTCTTAAAATAATTATCTTGAACAGACAAATGCACCGCCAAACACACGCTCTCAGCGATCTATAATGGAAAACTACTGACTGCCGATCATATAGGTACCGAGAAATGCATCGAGGAAATGCACTCGTGATCTCAACTGACGCATTTATTTTGCGTTTGGAGGGGTTTTAGCTGGCGGCCCCCAGTAACACAGCGCCCTCAGACTGTGGCAAATTAGAGTTCATATTGACAACGCACTGACGACAGGAACGCCCTGCACGTGAAATCATGAACTCGTGACCACACTCATCAACTGCACAATGAGGAATGTTTTTCGTTGCACCACAACGGAGAAATAGAGGTCCAGATTATAGATAAACAGGAGAACAGATTGATATTATGTCCGTCTCTGAAACAAAATCCGTAAACAAAAGTTAATTGTTTGGAAACAATTTTCTGGTCACTTTAATTTCAGGAACTCGTTAATGTTAACATTAATTAATATTTTTATTATGTGCTAACGTACATGTAATTAATTGCAAGAAAGAGCCACGCAAGAATTTAGAGCTGTATCTATGCATGGTAAGCATTGCAAATAATACTTTTATGGTAATATACAGTATAGTCTCGTTTTTCCCTCGTTGATAGAACCCCAGCATTGACGGACTTATATAAAGTCAATTTTGCACATTGCAAGCTTTTTATTGCTCTTCAAACTTTTTAGTAAATCTATAATTTTCAGTTTTACGCAAACAGTGGTGACAGTTTTGCAAAAATATACCCAGAGATCGGTAATGGCAACCCTTGACTTATAGTTAAGTAAATCCTACGGTGGAACATTTAATTCAGGTGACACTCCTGTGAAGACCCATGCAGCTTCATGTGAAGATACTAGGAGTTAACAGGGGGAATTCACCACAATTAAGTTCTGTGAGCCCTTTGCATTGCCACATCACTGGAATGGAAAAATTAAGACTTGAGGCAAGTGGCTAGAAAAAGCAATAAACTGAAATTGATTATCATAAACATAAATACTTAAAAGAAATTAATTTTATTATAAATGTTATTATGTAAAGTAAACAATCATCTGGTCCTTATTAAAAATTTCAGAAACTTGTTATAACACGTTTTAACCAAAGAGCAGTATAATACGTTTTTTCTTTTTGCCTTTTTTCCCTCCCTCCATCTCCTACTGATTTTGTATTTCTGCAATGAATGGTTATAGGCTGAGCCTACTGCTTAATTTTTTTTCCTATTTCTACTTTTTACTTTGTCTAATTTAAATAAAGGAACCAAAAATCTTTTTTTAGAATTTCAGTTGCAGGTAATCTTCTCCAAAACACTGGTTAATAGAGGCTAAACATCAGTTTTGCAGAGTACTTCTCTCTTAAATTGGCAGGAATTCCGGAATGAGAATCAACCAAAAAATGATGAGGCTTGCTCAAGGTATTTACTGATAATGAAAAATTCTTGTAATATTTGTGATTCGTGATGTATTCTTATATATATGATGGTTTATTACAAAAACTGCATATCTCCATATCATGCAGACACCTGTCTGGAAAAGGATGTCGCTGTGTAATTCATCATAAGATTGGTATCACTTCCTTGCCAACCTCTTGAAATATAAAAATGACTTCAAAGACATAATTTTGATTATTTCCCCACCCAGTGCTATCATGCAGATAATTTGCAAATATAAATGATTATGTGATGCCACTCGGGTGGCAAAATGATAAATAAAAAGAAGGTTATGTAGGGCCAGGCACTTAAAGAGAGGCTGTTATTTATTTTTTCAAAAAAGAAAATCACACCATTTACTTGTGGATTATGCAACACAAATATGCTTTGAAGTGTGTCAGCATTTCAACTTTATATAAAATGTTTATTTTGATCTAGTGGTTATTTAGTCACAAATGGTACTTTTTATTTACTAAATATTGTTGTAACACGAGTCACATAAAATCACCCATTTATGCCCTACAATTGCCAATTTCGCTGATTCCTTACATATTTGAGCATCATTTTACGTGAGACAGTTATTGTGTGAAGTTACTGCCTTCAATTGACTCAAACTACTGTATTTGGTAAACATAATGCCATTTAATTCATGACTTGATAACTTGCTTGCCCTTTGTTAGCTTTTAAGTCAGAAGCACCAGTGCTAGCATATCCATATACACACGGGTCAAAAAAAGAGAGAGACCCTTGACTTGTTGTATGTTTTGACTATGAAGCGCTTCTTTTCTCTTACACTCAGACATTGTGACTACAATTTTCAGTTCTATACAAGCGTTTTGCACAATAGTAATATTATGCCAAATTTCATAATCATATTCCCTTGACAATGTTGCACTTTAATTTTGGAGCATGATACAGCTCAAGAGACATAACCTCTTATCCTTTTACGGCGTCTTTGATCAACAATACCCCTGTATGCATGTTTACTTGAATTACCGGAGTTGAAAGGCCCGCTCTGTAAGCAACAACAATGCTTTGCATATGCTTGATTTGGGCAATTTGATCGGGGCATTTGACAGAGAGCTATTTTGTTGAAGTAACCCTATCCCCATCTTGTACTACTTGCATCACAGAAAGGGAAATTATTATCTAATTATGTCCCTCGTTTCATATTTTTGTATTAGAAAAATTTGATATCAAAGCGAAGCGGACAATGCCAGTTCAATCGGCCGTAATCTAAGGAATACAGGTTCATCAAAACTTGGTGTTGTGATGATAAAAGAAGCTAGAGTACCTCAATGTTCTGGTATGTCGACATACAGGTGAAAAGATTACAGACGTTGAGAACTGCAACAAGATAACATGGACATATTATTTGTGAAGATTGATTGGAATTTATACTCTGAACGATCTATCATCAGAGAATAGCATTCAAAAGGTTTTACCTGTATGTACAAATACATCTTATTCTTCACTTACAGAGGAGATCATAACAACAGTAGGTCAAGAGAAAAAGATCCTGCAGCAGGTAAGGTTTTATTTGCTTTTATAATTTCATATGTTGTTGTGAAGAAAAATTTGAACCTGATTTTTTTCTTATGTGTTATATGCAAATTTGCTTAGAAATATATGAGAAGGACTTTTAAAAATGTGCATTTAAAATTACGTCTCTTCTACTGGTAAGTACGTGTATTGGCTGTTTTGTGTATTATTGGGAATGTCATTGCGTTGTTTACTTTTACTGAAATATATTAAGAGAAGTTTCAGTTATAATGTGGCACAGTGGTATGTGGATTTTTCCCCTGTATCAAGGCTGTATGTGTTTCTGAAAAATGAAACAATTTGTAAAAAAGTTGATAATTTTTGTAGCGATATATGCTGCAACTTCTCAGGATTTTTTACATGAGAAAATTGCAGAAAAAAGGACAAATTGAGTTTTTTTTATCGAATAATTGAGTAGAGACAGTATCAGTATAATTTATCCCTATAAGATATTTTCACCTGTATTTACCACACATGGAGAGGAAGAATGGTGTAGTTTTATGAAGATACTGTACAAAAGGAGTTTGTGCATTAAAATTATCTATATTTCTTATGGACACATTTTTATTTCTTGAAAGTTGACAAACATGTCCCTGAAGATGGAATAGTACCATTGTCATTAAAACTGAACTGACAAGTTTGGCCATCTTTTGGTTATAGAACATGTACCCCAGATACATTTTTTCATCCAACAATCTGAAAATGTTAAGAAAACATCATCACAAATATGTGTAAATATTTGAAGACCTGCCTTTAAATGTTCTGTCAACTGCTGTGGTATTGGACAAAGCCTGTCTACCTAACATGAAAGAAAATATAATTTTGATTTCACCTGTTTGGGGTAGTGTATAACAGGGTTATGCCCAGAGGGAGAATCTGTTCTTTGAAGTATGGCTGCTTGGCAGAGAAGTTATTTGCACGACTGAGAAATCTTTGTTTAACATCTTAGCTTGTGTTAAATAGTGAGTGAAAGGGAAGAGAAATGAGGCAGGGGATGTATCAGAAGAGGGAAAATAAGGACCTTTGGTGTTCTGATGGGGGGAAATAAGTGGCTGGAATTAAGTGCATCAGGTTGAGATGTGTTGTCTGAGGAAGTTTTATTGAGTTTTAGGTGGAATGTATTTAGGCCAAAATGCAGTGGACTTTTTTTGACAGCATTTGTCCTTAGCTTTATGATATAGTATGTGGTTAAACTAAGATTTTAAAGTGTCCATCTTATCACCAAAAAGAAATTAAACGGGTCCAAATTACTTAATTCTGTCATTTATACCATATTGTTAGGTTATAATATATTGAAAAAGTAAAAAATAAAAGCCAGATAAAGTTTGCAATTAATGCATTCCCTTTTAGTTTGTGAATTTTTTTTTAGTCACATTCACAGGAGTATCTACCTTTGATATTTATGACCCAATATCCGTAAATTGCAAACTGATGACTACATACTTCCCCATCCCACCCAACACGGCAGCACTTGTGTATTACAAGTGCATGCGCGTTATTCATTTCATTGTTTTTTTTGTTGTTGTTGCTGCTGCTTTTGAACAACAGTTTTTTATCCTTACTAATTTACTCATTTGGAGTTAATTGTGCACATGCCTTATTTAGATGTTTAAGCAAAATAAGCTTAGTAATTTAAACTGAAGATGATGATTTATGGATTTTATTTCCTGGGACAGAAACCATGTAGCAGGGAAGAAAAAATTAAGTTGCATTTGAGATTTCTTAGCTGCCAGGAGTAGTAGGAGGCTACTTTGGCGTAACAAAGGAAATGACGTTAATTGACGTAAAACCCTTTGTTTTAATGACGTAACAGGACAAAGAAAAATTATAGCGTACAATGGGACATGACGTAACAAGTAAACAAATATGTTTATGTTTGTATTGCCATGGTAACGGAATTTTGTTGTGACAAAATGATGATGTCGCTGGACACGTCTGGACATGTGGGACGTTTGTTTATGTTTTGCTATGACGTCACAGGGCAAGTCTGATCATGTTAATTTCAATTCTTTAATGCATATTTATTAATAGATACAAAATAAAGTAAAGCAAAACAACATAGAATTGTATACATAATTTTTATTGAAATAAACACACACACACACACAATATGTACAATAATACTACAAATTATCTAAAAATTTCTTAATAACCATATGGTAATGTGTTAATTCCGTCTGGCATTATTGCTCTCTTTGTATAGACCATTCTGTAGGTCTTTTCTTCTAATTTTGAAGTGAGTTCTTTTGTAGCAACGTTACGCCTAATATTGTGATTGGTCACAGTGACTTTCTCTGGACCTTCTTTGTGTATCATTTTCTTTAATGTTTCAAAATTTACTATTTGAGATGTGGTATAATTAAGACTGATACCACGCACTTTGCAAATAGTTTTGCCATTGAAAGTCTGGTAGGCATAATTTTTTGGACCCCCAGACACGTACGTTGTGATGTAATCACCGTCTTCAAGCTCGTCTGTGTAATCGCCTAAATGTGTGCCCATAATAGAATTTAGATAATTTTTGGTTTCGTCACTGCCGTCGTCAATGAAAATGATACTATCAGTATCAAAATACAAAATATTTTCACCAAAAAATTCTAAAGATTCGTATAATTTGAGCCTAGCGTGTGCGGTGGTGTAAGCCGCAATCACAACGTTCGTGTTATCGGAGGATATTTCGGCGGGATTTGTTCGATGATAACGTATTTCGGCGACGTCATCGTTTAAGAACATAATGTTGCTCACTTCGAGTTTCTTATCAAGTAGAATTTCGAAATACTCGTCGACATCGCCCACGTATTCTGTTTTGTCCATGTTTGTCTTCTGACCAAATTTACCTGAAATATAGAAGAAGAAAAAAATAAGTAAATTGTAATAATCATGACGCATCATAAAACAAAATCACAATACGCTAGTGTGAGCCTCTTGTGTATGTGTGTGTGCGAAAGAGAGAGAGAGAGAGAGAGAGAGAGAGAGAGAAATTATGACAGAATGACTTACCCCAGAAGCTGTTCAGCATGAGTTTGGCCAGTGCTCGCAGACCAGGATTTTTCTCAATTTTCTCAGGGTCCATTTGAATACCCTCGTGCATGGCATAGTCGTCAATGTATTGTTGTTTCTGCTCGTCTGTCTTACACCAAGAAGGGTAACCTGATGCTTGTTGTTTTACTTTCAGGAACGTGTTGATATATTCTGCAAAAAGACCACCTGTAACGATAGAAAATGAATAATGAGATACAAAATATAAACATTTTGTCAGCTCATGGGGAACCAGCAAACAAAAATTTTACATAATTATAATTATTGAACAGCGCCAGGAGAGGCATTGAAAAAAAAATTTACTGATGTCATAATTAAAGAACAGGACAAGGTGCCCAGATTAAAAATGATAGATAGTCGCAAGAAGATTCTTACCTGTTCTCGTCCCTGCGTCATAGCGGCTAACGGTGTCATAATGCCAGACTTCGTGGAAGGTGATGATACGATACCCCTTAGCGACTGCTTTTTTAAGTTCAGCAGTAACCCATGCACCCGTGAGAATTCTTTCCTCATCGGTGTGTTCGCATTGTGATTGTTGCATACTTTCAACGCAAGTTTTGCACAAGGGGAATGTTAATTTGCCATTACTTCTGTAGGGCAATACGGGGTGAAACAATCCGCGAGGGGGTAACACACTGACCTTGGCTATCCCTTCATATTGATCAAGACCTACAAAATTGTCTGTGATAACATGGGGGTGATGGACGGGGTACGAACACATTTTGTTGGTCCACGGATACAAACTTGTTATATCTATGTACCGAATTTTCTGGGCACCCTCTGCCGTGCAATACAAACGCGCCGCATTTGTTCTCCCGCCATAAAACGCTTCCCTGGGATTTAATGGGTCTACAATGTCCAGGGAATCTACGAAAGTTTTCATTTCTGAATTTTCTTTTAGATTTCTCTCAAACTCGCATTCCCATATCTCTTCGTACTGTAACCCTCGAGATTCTATATAGTGTCTAGCATTCATTGTTTTTTCAAACAAATTACCCATGGTCATGTTACGCACACTGTTCATGTTCCAGGGATCGTAACAATCGCGACAACCGTGCCAGTAACAGCCGTGAAACTGAAAGACTTTATTTAGGGTGGGGCAAAAACCATCCACCCTATAATTGCCGAATTTTCTTTCACCGCCATTCCGTGCGTGTTCTAAATGAATGTCACGGCTATGAGCAATGTATGCTAACCATCTTATGGCTTTTGCAGAGGTAGTGTGTCTAGGATTGTACCCACCCTTTGGCATAATGCCGATTGTTTTGTGAGGGAGAAACAGGGTGCGATACACAACATTACAAGCACTTGCAATGGTTATTGCTGATCGAAACACTTCTATTTGCTGACCCTTTTCGCCCGTGATCTCTAAAAACAGTTGTCTGAATTTCAAGCAAGATCTGCGTAGAATGTCGACGTCCATTCTGCAATACTTAACAATTTCAGACTGAAAATCAAAGACATAATTCTGTTTTACGAGATCGTCGTACCACTTAAAGAAGTCGGACCGTGCATTATCGGTCATGGACTCCACCCCGTAATAGTTTGAAGGGGGTAAAGCACCGATGTAATTTTGATTGTCAGGCGTGTTAAACAAGTGTGGAAAGTAACCTTTGCTTAACCCTTTGTCCAATGCAAAAGCCGACGGTAATTTGCTCAAAGCCATGGGAAGGAAATTGTAACTGTCAATGATTTTAATGTCTCCAATTTCGATAGAAATGCATTTAGCACCTCTAAGTATAACTTTTGGCAGTAGACCCTGATTCTTTAAATATTGTAAAATGTAATACGAATCGTAACCGCTAGCATAATGGGCAAGAGCAATACAACCGCAGGAAATATTCTCAAGTTCGTCTTCGACAGGGTCTTCGTCATCGATATAATTTTCGCCTTGCAAAGCGTGTAGACGTTCTTTTTCTTTTCTTGTGACGATACGTTTTTGTTTGCGCCTGTTTACAATTTCTTGCCCTTGTCCTTCAAATAGCCAAAAACAAAATTCGTCTCGCGCGTTTGCCCCACTAAAAATCCTTTCATTTTTGCCACACACGATACATTCGCTTGTGGGCGTGACCTCTTTATCGATGCAATGCCTACACACCTTGTGTGCGACCACTAAATTTGCTTTATGATCGCCATTCTCTTTTTGCATTGCTTCGAAATCAAAGAAAACGTAGGGCATGTCTTTTTCTACTTTTCTCTTTTTCTTTTTAGAGGTGCTAGATTCACCTTGTGCAGGACCACTTTTACTTTGCAAGGGTTGCATGTAGCACAAGTGTCCTTGTTTAACACGTGCTTTGCACGTAGTGCAGTTATACGTGAAGCAAATGTGATCTTTTTCTTTCGTTTTAACCACAAACTTGCTGCACTTCTTGCAAGTAAAAAAAGTGTTGCAGGTTGACTTCCCATTCTCCACATGTTTATGATATTCAAAACATGCGCGGGAGAGAAAAGCCCTGTTGCAGTCTTCACACCGCGTCCAATTTTCAAAAACACACTCGGTGCCCTTTCTGCAGTACCTGCATTTGTTTGCACAAAGATGATCGGTTACCATATTGTACCCTACGTTACAAGAGGCGCAATAATACGAACGCGACATGAAACCTTTGACAGAAGTGATCACGTCGTAGTGTCCGTTATGATGAAAAAGGTTAAGCTGTTGTAGTCGCGTGGGGCCTTTGTGTATAATAGAATTAAAATGATCGCCAGAAAAAACGATAATTTGAAAGTCACGCAAATGATCTTGGAATTTTTTAATTTCCTCCAATCCGCATGGACCTTCAGGTACACCGGCTGCCGCGTGAAGAGCCATTGCTCTTTCTAATTGAATCGTGCAACGAGGGTCGGCGATCTCTTTGTAATTTGGCAAGTGATCAGCCCTCGCTATAGCAACGACTAATGCCCTAGCTAGGCAGAGTTCATCGCTATTACGAATAGTTACGACAGATTTCTTATTTTTCAGGAAAGATTGCACCCCCATAGAACCTCTACGTCTGTGACCGAGGCCTGGCTGTGGCATAGCTACGTGACATATAGTTAATATCACTTTGCTGTCTAACCTGAAATCTTCGTGACTTTGCAACACACGCATCAGTATAGACAAAAATAGGTCTGCGGATAATTCTGACACGCGAACAAAGGGTATGGACACAGGGTGTTCTAAAGTGTCACTCTGAAGGACTACTCTGATTAAATCGTAACCCTGAAATCCAGTTGTTATTTCTGAGAAAATACTGTCAAAAACAGCACGTACTAATGGCACTGCAAAAGTAACGGGCACCCTATCTAGGCGATTGAACCCTAAACGATAGTCACGGCAAGTGGTGCGGAATTTTTGAACGTAACGTTCGCCTATGCTATTCAACACATAGTAATCTCGAGGGTTAAAGTGTTCCCTCTCTATTGCATCGACGCGTGACAAAAAATCAGCGTCGTACTCGTCCTCCCTTCCCCATAAATGGGCTAAAGAATTGTTTCCCTCGTCTTCCTGTCCATCACCCCCTTGTAAATAGGAATCGTTTCTTTCAGTCATCGTCAACGCAATGAAATATGAAACTGACCCTACTAACTTGTAAAAATTCTACTACTGCAATCTCAACTAAAGCAACGAGTAATCAATGAAAAGATTGCACAGACAAATTGAGTTTTTCGTGCGCGCTCACTAGAAATGTCCACAAAAACAATCTTCTCTAATGTCTGCTAAATTATCTAATACGAGATCCAATAAAAGCACCCCGTGATCGGCTATTAGCTCTTTTTTTTCTTCTTTCGGAAGATAGGAAAATGTCCTTTCAATGTAGCGAACAACTTTATCTAAAAGGTATTGGTCTCGGAGTTGACTAGCTATGTTGATAAGGTCTGATAAATTGTAATTTTCAATTATATGTGTCTGATTTACAATGGCTTTTGATGCTAACAAACTTAGAGATCTGGGGTTATTACGACGTCTTAACCAAACTGTAGAATAGTTATCTCCCATAACTAGAACTACTGACGTACAAAAATATGCAACATAATACTGAAGTTAAAGGCAAGTCGCATTAGGGGGGTATCGTAAACGAAATATCTCTGCAACGTTCCCACTGGAAATTAAGAAATTAAAAATGAAAATAAGTTCTAACCCACTTAATGAATCTAATAAAAATTTTATAAAACGAAAAGTGAAAATTATAGTAATAACATTACGAATGATTATTTACCTTATCGTAGAATCTTGAGCAGCCACTGAATTCTTGATCAAAGTCGCAGCAGAGCCTTCATATGCTCTCTCTATCTTATTGCAGTCTTGAGCAGCCACTGAAGTCTTGATCAAAGTCGCAGCAGAGGCTTCATATGTTCTCTCTCTCTCTCGCTGATTTCAAATTTGTTAAAATGTCGAAGGAATGGTCAAATTTATAGAGAACGCATCCTTTATAAATTTGAAATGACCAATTGCAGTTCACTTTCCATGATCGTCGGCCAATTAAAAAAGTTGTTTATTTCTATCGACCAATAAAATTTAAAAATCGTAGATGTAAATTTCAAAATTGTGTTTATTAGCTACGTATATGTGTTTATATGGTCGCTATGATCATCAGTTTAAAAACGTTATATTTTTGTCGACCAATGAAATTTAAAGACCGTTGACGCATATTTCAAAATCGTGTTTATTAGTTACGTATATGTTTTATTTGGTTACTATGATTATCATTTTAAAATTTATTTATTTCTAACGATCAACGAAATTACATAAATCGTAGGCGTGGATTTTAAAATTTGTTAATTAATTACGTATATGTGTTTATATCAACCTCGACGCATCAGTTTAAAAATTATTTATTTTCATCGATCACCGAAATTTTAAAATTCGTAGGCAAGGATTTTATAACTTGTTTATTGAGCTTGGTCTTCAGTAGTCAAATTCCATTTAAATTCCCTCTATCGACATCGTGCAGCATAATTGCAAGGTAATTCAAAATCCATCGTTAGTAATACACTCATTTTATTTGCTCGAGACACATTATAAGGTGGATACGCACCATGTGTTATGTAAGCAAGGGGTAAGGGTGAAATATTTGAACATGTGTTGATAATACACTAGGCTTTCAAACGCTCTAATGCAAATAGCCGTTAACGCCTTTGGACAAACTGTACTTTCAAAAGAGTAATAAATCGGGCGCATCAAAGGCAAAATCAGTCGCAGATGTCAATCCTATCCACGGTCCTAATGAGTTTCCCGTCACACTGACAGTGCAGTGCAAAGATAATCCTCCTAACTATCAACAAAGGTCATGGTTGTAAATTTTATAACAGTTTCCCTATTTTACAAGATACAATCCTCATTTTCACTCTAGCTTTCATCGTAATCACATGCAAAATGTTTCCCCTGTTTGTACTGCTCACACTTTTCAGCACTGCGTTTGCTGACTGTATGACAGAAATTCCTGATTATATCGTCAGATGTACAGGAGAGATCGAAAACGGCCAGACATATTATGGTAAGCAAAACTATTATGTACTTAGTAACAAACGTACTGTGATTTTGTCTTAATTTCTGAATATGCAAGCAGAGATGAAATTGGCACGTAAAAAGGAGCTGACGCACGATTTTTGTTTTAATTTAGGGGCCAGAGTCATTGTTTTAGATGAAGTGATTGACAAGGATATCGTAGTTGACAACATATTTCCTGACGGAGAACTATTGATTATACTCAATGGACCCTGCGACCTAAACCAAAATACAGGCATGGAAATATTGTGCAACAACAGAATGACGTCAATGCCCTTGACAACAGAACCCCTAGACATGACCACTACCCTTGAACACCGCCCTGCTGCCCCAGCCACTACACAATCTCAAACCTACGTACCGATGACGACTGCTGATGATGATGATGATAAAGGAATTATCTGTACGTGCGAATGGAAGGCATCGGACTTCATTTCACTTAGCTTTAGTTTTTTAATAATTATCTTAATTGTTTTCATTATATTTTACTTTGTAAAAATGTTTCGACGTTTACAATTACGCGTAGAACCGAATTCGGCAAATAGTGCGAGTAATTTTAGTAATAGTAGTTATTTAGCACCCATAGAATTACAAGAAAGAATATATGATTCTGTAGCCTCTTTAGATAATTGAGCGTTCATTTAATCCATTCAGCTTATTTTCTAAATGCTTTTATTTCTTTCTTACAGCTGGCTTGGCATCTGCAGTGGCTAGTTTAGCGAGTTTCACTATCATATATTTAGTACATAGACTCATAAAATATATTAAACTTAGATTAGTAGATAGAATGGTAGAGAATCCAGATCGTGCAACACCCATCGGAACCACACTGGAGACGGAGATATAATATGTTTACGATTTCATATTAAATAGCCTACGTAGTCTTTTAGTTTTGTATTTCATAGTTTTAGTATGTACATACTTAATATATAAATCCTCTTCTGTAAATAAAACATTTGTATCAGCAATCATTTGTCTTACCTGTTATTCTTGATATTTCTTAAACGTCTCGGGGGGTGGGAGGCACTACTGCCCTAGGTTTGGGGTGAGGGACTCGTCTCCTCACGTTGTCCAGGGCAGCTTGTATGGCGCCCATCGCAGCAGCAGGACTCCCAGGGCGCCATACCGGTGTCGTCCTCAGACCTCTTAACCAAAACTCGGCCCGCATTAGATCTTCTAAATCATCTAAATTACAGTCAGCGGACGGGATAACAACTATCCTCGCGTGCTGAAATTGATTTGGCGGAGCCATAGTTTTGATTATGGTAAATAGGAGAGCAACGAGCTCTCCCACCGAATTGAGGTTGCCCTGTGTAGGACACCACCCCATTAAAATTATAAGATGGGGAAATCCCACCAATACATCAGGCATCATGTCCTTCAGCGCCTCATTAGTTAAATCTCGAGGCGCTGCCAAGTATCTAATATCGGCAGTCCCTTCGAGTTCTGGCACTCGGCCTTCCTCGTTGGCTTTGATTACCTCTCGTAATGAGGAATCGCCCACAACGTAGGTATCCATAGCCGTGACTGCCTCAACAAGTGCCAATCGATGTTTGTCAGAAATCACTGTGTACGTTGTTAATAGCGGTGGGGACCCGACGGAAAACTAACACTTAACGTGCTCTGTGGTAAAGCTTATTACACAACTCTATAGGTTTTAATGCACACGTTGGCAGCCATAGCGTTACAGTCAAAACACTGCACTGTTTGCTGGGTCCATCATGTGCAATTAAGGGTTATATATTTAAGAAAGTGTACATAGGTGTCGATGAATATCATCATGCATTAAGTTATAAAATAAACCCTTCAAGTAAGTACAGGTCAATTTAACAATTGGCAATGTACGAGATACACCTAAAACATCCTTTTACAGCTCTTATAGCCGGCCCAACTGGCTCCGGAAAGACGATGTGGGTTAAACGATTGTTAGCAAATACTGACACGTTGATATTTCCCCCGCCACAAAAGATAATGTACTGTTATGCAATTTGGCAGCCGATCTACGACGACATTCAGAGTGAACACCCTGACGCAATAACTTTTTTTAAAGGTATTCCGACAGACCTTAGTGACGAAGCCTTTTTTGATTCTCAGTTGAATAATCTGATAATTCTCGATGATCTCTTTGCTGAATGCGGGGACGATCCCCTGATACGTGACCTTTTCACAAAGGGGTCTCATCATCGTAACATAAGTGTAGTGCTGATTGTGCAAAATTTATTTCCCAAGGAAAAACATGCTCGAACTATATCGCTGAACTGTCATTATTTGATCCTTTTTAAAAATCCTCGAGATTTGCTGCAAGTCAAAACGCTAGGAATGCAAATGTACCCCAATGACCTTAAGCCTTTTATAGATGTTTATAAAGACGCCACAGTCAATGCACATGGTTACTTACTGATAGACCTTCGTCAGAGCAGTTCGGACAACATTCGTCTGCGAACAAATATCTTTCCAGGAGAAACGCATTACGCATACACTCGCAGCTCTGATGTACCATGAAAGCCGGGTCTGAGAAATTGTATAACGCTCACGTAAAATTGCTTTTAATTGCCGACAAGAAACTTATAAAAGCTATAATACAGAATTCTCACTACGACCTTGTTCGCATATTGTCTAATTACGCATCGAATCTACTGTATAATACGGATATTAACCTGACTTCGAAAGAAAAATTGTCATTGCGCAGAGTTAAACGCGTCATCAAACAATTGGCTTCTAAAGGAGTTTCCGTACATCATAAGAAAACATTATTGTTACAAAACATTCCTGCGGTGAAGGCTATTGTCACATCTATAACGCGAAATGTCGGTCTTTAAGAAAATGGTATTAATTAACGAGGGCGAACTAAATGCATTAAAACAGAGAGTTAGTAATAATTATTCTCCCCTATTGGAAGAAACTGTACGCCTAGAAAATGAAATGACAAAGACTATGCAAAGGACTGATATACCTTTTGATGAAAAAATGAAGCGGTACAACGAATTACAAGTCCAGTACTTGAAAGTCGCACGAAAGAAAGAGCCGGTTGCAGTTGTTGTGCAAAATACGTCACAACCCTCGGAAGCACATCTTGGAGCTGACACCACTGTCGCAACCGTTACACCTGACGTCAAGTCAGAGCCTGCTTCTGTAACATCGCATCTTCATGACGAGATTTTGGATTCAATTCCACAGCGTATGCGACGGAAGGCTAGTGTTATTTTGAGATACATGTCCAATCGTCCTAATGTGTTGTCATATAATGATCAGGGTGAAATAAAATTCGAAGGAAATGTCATTCGAGGAACAAATATAATAGATTTATTCCACGATCTTTATGTACCGCGCAAGAAATACAAACCTCAAGGACTAAACACCTTTTTACAGGGTTTAAAAAGTCTAAATATACCGCTGAGTAACATCTCAAATGTAACGAGACGCAAACAAATGATGGCGGGGGAGACTTCTTCAAGCCCTACCCAGCGAGGCACGGGACATGCGGTCAAGTCCAAATTGTCTTTATTTAACATCTATTAAAAAGTTTAGAACGCAAAATATATTGTCACAAAGCTTTATTTTCATTTCAGTCGAATAAATGTGTTTAATACAACAATCCTAGTGTTTTCCTTGATCTACACACCTGAAAATTCGTATTTACAAGATCGGATATGATGAAATGTGCGTGAACGTAATCATACACTAATATATCGTTAAACTGTTTATCGTTCGTAAATATGCTAAGAATTTGGTCTAGCTTCTGCCCTCGAGATCGGTTTGACAAGTAATATATACAATACTGCCCACACACTTTGGTATATAAGCTCTGTAATGCTCTGTTATTACAGGTCCACGCAGAGGTGGAGTTATCGTCCAAAAAACGTTTGAATTTGTCGTTATAATGATACGGTGTCTTAGCATAGGAGTCGAAAAATTCTCCCGCTCCATATTGGTCAAAGTAAAAAGCGACCCAGTGCGATCCGGGTTTGTCGTGTGGATCCGTATTAGCTACGATGCATGCAGGATACGTCCATATCTTGACGGGTAACATGTCTGACGCAAACACCCCTTTAAAAAAAGCGCTTGTAATAGGATCACCCTTAAGAATGCACTCAATTTGCTTCGTGTTCATCTTCAATATTCCACGTATACGCTGCGACGTTGATCAATTTTTATAACGGAATCGAATTCGGCCATTACAATCAACACGCTGTTGTCTACAGCTTGTCCAAACTCGAGTAAAATGTTTAACGAACCCTGCTTTGTTGGTGATACATAATTGTCGAAATTCTCGTCGGAGGTCAAGTCGAAACCAAACAGCATAAAACCGTTAAGATACTCAGCTCTGTCAATGTCGTTATCTTGCTCCGAATTTACAGCGCCGACTGCCGACAAAAGGTCGTAGTACGCTCTTATATAATTTAACCCTCCGTTAACAGTAAAATCTAAATTGTAAGGTTTAAATGGTATTTGTTCCCCCGCCACCAGTAATCGCAGCTGCCTTAAGAAATTATGTTTAAAATTAAACGGATTCTTTTCAAAATTTCCGGAAAATGCATCATCATCAACCATTGCGATAATGATTCGTTTAGGCATGGTGCCTATGTAAACGTTATCCAGGTTTACATTTCTAACTCCGTTGGGTAGGTTGATAACCTTCACTTCCCTTCTAGTCATAGGATAACAAGCTAAATGTTTCGCTAGTATGTTTTCGTGAGCCAGTTTCAGACGGTCAGAAACTTTGACCCTCCTTACAAAAAGAGATATATTTTTTATCAGAAATTTTTCGTCTTTTGTCGCCGTATCGGACATCAAACAAAATGCATGGGATGTTCTTCTCAGTTTAATTCGTACGTCAACGTTGTTCAAAAGTAGTTTATCTTGGTTTGCCAAATCGATTTTTAACGCCCCGTACATCTCCACCGTTCTACTTCTCTGGAACCAGGAACTGCGTGCTTGTAATCCCTCATTTCCAGGGTCTCCGTCAATATCCGTATCGTCCATCTGACCAAAAGTGTCCCTATACCACATTTCACTTGTCATCCACGTTTCTTTAGCATTTTTCCCACGATACAATAAATTTTCCAGGTACGCGCGATAGGCATACGTGTTTTGACCTAGGGTTATCAAATGATCATTCAGCTCCACGTCCACTGCTGCAAATAAGGAGTGAAGCGTATTGTTCACGACTGCCGTGTCTTGCCCTGGATCGAGGTCGGATCCATCAGCCTTGACGATTTTACCCTCCACATATAAATTTATTTTTGTTGTATCGATGTATTCGTCGGGAGTGCCTTTAATGACAAATTCTATCACAGGGCTCACGTCTGATAAAGAGGAGACAGGGCGTATCTCCTCCATATTACTAGACAAAATTTCCGTTTGAAAATGTTGACGGGCATTGCTAAATAAATCAAGCTCCGATTTTACGATTGTGTCGTTCGCGGGGTCAATCATGTCTAAAAATTTGTATCTCGTGCCTTGTACGAATGTGTCCGCTTTGTCTTCTTAATATTTGTACTTCTGGCTACTTTCGGAGTGTTGTGCCTTTTTATAGTCATGGAGTTTAACGTTTTTCTTATGACGTCACCATTAACATACAATTCTGGTTTCGAGGCAGGTCGCTTTTTAGCTTTTGTTTTTGAAGGGGGGTGCTCAGTGTGCTTCGACTTTGTTAGTCTATTTACATGCAGTACTTCTGCGTGTCGAGGTTGCACCAATCGTCCCCCTCTCTGTAATCGAGCTCCTCGGTATTTACTTATCGAACCCCCACCTGTCTGCGCCTCGTATCTTTTCACAAGCGCTTCATACACAGGGTCCATTGTTATAATAAATTCTTTCTGCGAAAATGAAGTGTTGCTATCGCTTTCCCACTATCAAACTGTACTAACTCACCCGTGTCACGACTTATATCTATTCGAATTGTATCGATTTGACGACAATTCAGAGGGACGTATATGGGATTGTCAAATGTTTTTGTGACTATCTGTCCGTAGTCCCCATTAATATTGACGATCCTCAGTAAATTTGCGGAAGCGTCACCAACCATCTGATTTTGAATAACATCTGTATACACGTAAAGAGAATTGAACCCTAGTGTCATATTAGGAGGAAAGGGAGCTATCGTATCTGAATTAAGTCTAGTGTTAGAATTAAATCCAAGCAATTTCGCCATGTCTCCCGCAACATCAATATATGCTCCAGATTTCAAGTGAACTGTCACTCGTCTGCTGATAATGTTATAGCCTAAAGTGATGTTTGTTTTCCCGATAACTGTCAGCTGGTTGTGAATTTCTGTTATTAGATCATTAATTGTCGGATAGTATCCTGCAGAAATTCTCATTGTGTTCGATTTTAGACCGTCGTAATAACCGAGTGAACTATCCTGTACGTTATTCCACGAATATGGGTACTGCAGTTCGATCAATGCTACTTCATAATCACCTTCTAGATTTAACGACGACGACAATTTTGTTTGAAAAGACTCGGGTCTATTGTTGGGGAAATACTTGAAGCTGCTGTTGGATGGTAAGATAACATGAAAAGACGACGCCATGGTTTCAAATGATATGCACAACTGTTTACAGTTTGCTTTTATGCTTTTTTAATATCAGTAGATCGTACCCATGAATTAAAACGGTTAGAGTAGCCTGCCCATTTCACAAAATGCTGTCTTGAGACACCTTTACCTCTAGATTTCAAAATTTTTTCTACGCGGTACACATCGTCCTTTTTAATAACCCTTGTCAATTCTGGTTCATAAAATACACCTTCAATTTGCTCTCCATTGTAATCCACCACCCTGTACACAGGGGGCTTTCTCTTCAGTTTTGCAGATATTGTGAATATTTCCTGTGTCCAACCCTGCTCGTATCCTTTCGCAAAAGGAGTGCGTGTTTTACTTAATCTTACGGTGTCGCCCACTTTAAATTTAAAGTTTGTCTTCCCATTCTTTACTTTCCCATACAAATTTTCCCATACGGTATTTGCATTTCGTGGATTGACATTAACAGGTGCCATATTTATGCTGCGGTGTCTTGCATGGTTATATCCAGACAATAACTCATCCAGTACTGTCACATATGTTAACGTACTATTTGCTGTGAAATATCTGAACAAACGGGCCTTCAAAGTTCTAATAACACGCTCAACCACAGAGCTTTTTCTTTCCGATTTTGTTGTGAAAAAAGCTATGCCTTGGCTCTTGAGGTACGCCTGAAATTTCCTATTTGTGAATTCCGTCCCTGCATCTGTTTGAAGAACTAGTGGTTTTCTGCCTTCGGATACAATGTTTTTAAACGCATCTAATACATTATCAGCCGTTTTCGATTTGATGGGTACGGCCCACGCGAATTTTGAAAATATATCAATCACGGTTAGTAAGTATTTCATTCCTTTATTGTATTTTGCTAATTTGCTTACGTCAGCCAAATCTCCCTGCCACTGGTCATCGATATAATTGACCATCACACGATTTGTACTGAAGTGTTTTCTAACAGGCGCATGCAATGTATACACATCTTGGCTGGCAAGGAAATCTTCTATTTCCCGTCGACTAATCTTCCTGCCGTCTTTTCTAACCGCATTATACAATTTTAACACGCCTCCAAAACTAGCGGGATCTGACGGATTGGTATACAATCCATGCAAATATGTATTGTTTTTAATAGGTCCTTTCTTTTTCTTCATTAATTTTTTGGAATCGCGTAACCCTTTCTTATACATCCCTTGTCTCAATCGATAACTAAATGTTTTTTCGATTCCTACGGATACTTATAGTTGTCATCAACCTCATCGTAAGGGGTATTGAGTAGTGTCATCACGGTACTCGGGGTACGTACAGCGGGGGTTGTATGACCCACGACAAAATTATCAACGAATTTAAGGCGTTTTTGCGGTGTAAGTGGAACGTTAAAACGATTATTCAGTCTCTTTTCGACGGTATTCATAGTGCAGTGAGGTGAGTGACGTTCGTGTTCGACATCTGCCGCATCTCTCAGTGGATCCCAATTCTTTAGGTTTAAATTACAATAAAAACAATGTACCATATCGTTATGTTTAGGCGTTCGAGGATCTCTGTAAAATCCGCTAATGGCTAAGGGTATTGGATTGACCAGTAATTTGCAGGGCCAATTGAGAAAGCTCAGTATTCGATCTTCTTCTTTTGCATAAGGCATGCTCGGCCCATTTAGCTTTTCCCCCACTCCTGCATCCGATTCTAGATGTCCATCATCCATACCAGATAATCAAATAATATAAAAAAAAGTCTGCAATCACATTATTTTATTTGCTCTTTTTATAGTTAATGTGTCTAATATTTCAACCAATCAAACTAGTTCTAATATTTTTATACAGTTATTTCAACCAATCAAACTTCTTCTTATTATATTTGATACAATTACTTTATCCAATCAAATGTCTTTTTCTGTTATACATATTTACATACATTGTCTTAATGCATTTCTTAATTTTCATTCACATCCACAATGCCAATTGTCTTTTACTGTTCAGTGTTCATTGTGGGTTTCGTTTGACACAGACAGTCTCACACGCATCGTAAGCAAGTCTTGCGAGGATAGTGTCAGGGACTAACACATGGTTTGGATCTTCCACGTCTTTACGAAAATCTTCCAGCAACGCAGCGGTCATGATGATGGAAAGGATGTACGGGTTTTCTGGTTGATTCAATTTTTGCTTCACCAGTTTGTAGGCCTTCAGTATTTCCCCGTGGCTCACAGCAGCTTTTGCCCTGGTGAAGTAGATGTGCACCGAAACCGCCCAGTCTGCCATGCATCCATCCATCCATATGATGCTTTTGGGATCCGTGATCGGCTATACATCCAGTGCAGAACCTTCCTCGCATGGCCAGTAATTCTTTCACAATGAACTTCACGTAGATGAGACGAACTAACGCTACGTCTGCCTCTACGTCGTTCTCTGCCCCGAACATTTTATCGTCGCCCGTTTTGGACTCGGCACTGGTCGATGTCAGAGGGATTACGCCCAAGGCCTCGTTTATTTCAGGTACTTTGGTCAGCAGTGCCTCCCATGTGCTTTTATCAAGTGTTACATCGTATATTGGAGCATAAGCCTGACTTACTGGTTGGTAAACTATCTTCAACAGCGATTCCTCCTTCTCGATGTCGTACATCACCCGGACGCCATGGTTTTCTCCCACCTGCTGGTCTATTTCAGTGTCCTCTGTCATAGCAGCTTGAACAACGGGGACAATCTGTTGGAAATCTTGCCATGCCTCTCTCAACAGCCGAATCTTGTTCATTGTATTCAATTCGCTGAATACAATCAAAGCAACCCCTTGCTTGCTCTGACATACAGTGACCATGATATCATCACTGAGTTTGAAGAATCGAGACATTATGCTGGTGGAACGTACGTACACTTTATGTCAGGATTTATACTGATATAGTCAAATAGCTCTTTCTCTTCTGCTTTTATAGAATCTAGTGACGTCATCAAGTTACCACGGCAAAACATAAACAATCAATAAACATGTCCATATACGTCATCAAATCGCCATAGCGACGCGTAAACAATCCATTGACGTCATCAAATTACCATGGTGACCCGTAAACAGTCAAGAGACATGCCCAGACTCGTCATCAAATCGCCATAGCGACGCATAAACAATCCCGTGACGTCATCAAATTACCAAGGCGACCCGTAAACAATCAAGAGACATGCCCAGACTCGTCATCAAATCGCCATAGCGACGCGTAAACAATCCAGTGACGTCATCAAATTACCATGGAGACACGTAAACATATTTGTTTACTTGTTACGTCATGTCCCATTGTACCCTATAATTTTTCTTTGTCCTGTTACGTCATTAAAACAAAGGGTTTTACGTCATTTAACGTCATTTTCTTTGTTACGCCAAAGTGCCCTCTTACTACTGCCAGGAACAAATCTACCTTTATGTGATATAAATGATTCAATTTCAGTTAATGGTCAAACAATTACAACAGACTCATTCATCCATGGTTCAATATTTCTTCATTACGTGTTGTTGTTAGGTTTTTATGCTAGTAATTTACTCTTGAGTTATTGAAGTGTGTGACTCTTGAAGGTATAAAAGGTGAATTGATATTGAGACATGAAGTTCGTTTTTATTAAGTTTATAAAGTGTAAAGTAATTTCTAGATTTATATGAAATATGTGGGGCGGCAGTCACACCTAGGCAGCTTTGCATGTTAATTCCTTCCTGAATATTTTCTCTGCTTTGTTTATCAGACTCAATTTGATTTTTGTTTTGTAGATTTACCAGTATACAAGCCTTTATATAGGGAACAGTGAAGCATCAAATCAAATCACTGCACTGTATTTCCATTTTGTCAACAGTCTGAAAAAATGTGATCTGATGAATGAAAAGCACTAGTATATACCTGTAGAACAGGAAGGAAGTCATCTAGATGCATGGCTAAGATAAAACAGCACAATTCTGGTTACATCAGCAGGTGTTTTTAAAATTTTTTTCTCATTTTTAGAATTCATAATTGACAATTATACTATGTATATGTTGATGTGAACTGAAAGGTGCAGGGGAAATATATTTAAATATAAATATTTTGGCACTGTCACAATAAAGTTTTGAAATTGAACATTTTACATCTCGACCCAGTTTCGTCGGAACTCGAGAACACAACCACTTTCCCATAGATAACACATGCTATCCATGATAAAATTGTTATCCTCTGGAGAGCTATTCTTAGGATATCAACTTTATCCAACGGATATGTGATAGTACATAAGTGGAAGTTCTTTCTATTGCTGATGTTGGTGAACCCTAAAGACTTAACTGATATTCAGAAATACAATTAAAGGTTGCAGATTGTGCTAGGTGTTCTATAATTCACAAGTGGAAGGCATATTCTACTGCTTAATGTGATTGCAGGATTTTCACAACCAGCAGGTTCAGTGCAATCTTATTACTCCAAATTACTGCTCTTTGGTGGGATTTGGAAGAAAATAGAAAGATAAATATAATATATTTATGTTTTGGTTATCTACATGTATGTCTTGGACAAATAGACAAACAGTCACACTGACAGCAGCCGACAGACAGACTGACGAATGTACAGACTTTACAAAAGTACCGGTATACTTTTGCCTTGAATTCAATATCTTCAATACTAACAAACTCAATGGGAGTACTTTTTACCAGTTTTGCTACATTATTGTTTTTTGCTGTCAGCATGTAATTCAAGTCCATTTGCCATTATCAAAGCAACACCAAAGTATAGATTTTCTAATAGAAACTGTCATAATCTCAATATGTTTTTTTTTAAGCTGTAACAAAGGCGATTCCCCTAGGTAAGTGAAAGGCAGCACTGTATGCCCAGGGGTCAATGAATTGTGATAGTGCATCAGCTATGACCATCTATTTATCTGTACAATTGACGAAGCATGGCAATTGACTAATTAAGTGTTGATATAATCTGAAAGTAAGAATAATTGGAAAATTCAGGAAAAATATAATGCATAAAAATAACTTACTTCAGACATATTGTAAGTAGAACAGCAGTGGTAGGCATATATGTATATAAATTTGCAAATTGAAATTGTCCATATCACTTTTTATTTTTATTATTAGGAATTATATTTAATGTATTTTATATTAATTATTATTGATATATTTTTGCATTAAAAAGTTTTGGTACTACTTGCTGTAGACAGAATCATCCATGTTTCACAGTTTCAAAAGATAGTTATTGTTATTATATTTTGAGTAAGTAAATTATAGCATTTGACTTGTGGTGTAGTGTGAGACTTCTGGTGCATGTGGCTCCATCTAAACTTCAATTAAGATGAGTATGGGTCTACCTAGAGTTCTGATGTGCTGCAAGTGGGGGGGGGGGGGGGGGGCAAGGAAGGCCGGCTGGGTGCAATTAATTAAGCTTTAAAATGTTTTTCTTCAAATTTGCAGTTCTACTTAACAGCAGCCTAGGGTTCTAATAAACTGCCTTTTTACCATAAAAGATCCTGCTTTTGAATCAAAATTTGATTTAGTTAGGTTCTATTCTACTATGATGATAGGTGAAAAGGTCCACTTTTTCAGGGGAAGAGACCCCTCTCCTTTGACATTGCTGGCTACAGCTAAGGGCCATTTTATTTTGAGTTTTTTTTTTTTTTTTTTTTTTTTTTTTTTTTTTTTTTTTTTTGCATGTTAAAAGAAACAAACATTTTTAGGGAATCTTGATTGTATGGGCTGTATTTAACACTTATAGCAAGACCATTGCTTTGCGTGACAAAGAAGAGAGAAAGGGAGGGTCAATATAAGACAGCATAAAAAAAAAAGAAACAAAAAGTGAAAAAAATCCGTGAGTCTAATGCCAAAACAGTTTGTGGATTTCTCAGAGGGCCCCTAGCATGAAATAAGCCATTAGCCATACATCAGCACACTTGCCAGGAGTGTTCTACACTGCTGCTGCCTGGAGCGTGACTGTTAATTGAACATACCATATTGATTCCAGACAGAATCTCATCTATCAGCTAGGTGTTGCCAGGGCTATAGGCACAGATACATTTACACGTAGAGTATGTCGTCATAGTTGTGCCTCGTGTGTGTGTGTGTGTGTGTGTGTGTGTGTGTGTGTGCATCACTGCATGCATACACATTGAGGACATTCACAGCAGATGATCCTTGGGTATACTGATCCGTGGATCAAAAAGTGTTTACCCCACATGAAAGAAGAGCCGACTAATCCGCTGATGGTCTCCCCACCTCTGCAGGCGCCATTAAATAGAAGAAATCATGGCTCCTAGGTTGAATTGCTAGATTTCTACAAGGTGGACCTGGCTCTTCTTTCATTAAAGATCAGCCATATTTGATCTGGCTGGATCAGTAGATCAGAGGATCATCTGTTGCCCTCATAGACAAAGGCAATAATTTGCAGGCTTTAATTATCTATGGTTTCTAAAAAGAGGTATAGCCGGATAACTGGCCTAAACTTTCAGACAAGAATTTGTGCCCACTTTCACTGAACCTCAATGATTAAATTGATATTACTTCCAATTAAATGAAATATTGAATCTGTTTGATAACAAGAGCGATGTGGATAATGTTTCAGACCAATATACAATACTGGTGATCACACAGAAAAAAAAAAAAAAAAAAAAAAAAAAAAAAACAGGCCCCAGGGGAGTATATGCAGCAATTACTCTTCTTAAACAAACAAACATAGCAAGTAATTAGATTTTTGAAATATGTGCTTTATCATTGAGCTCCTCTTGCATGCTGTCTGTAAAGTCAGAGACCCACTGGCATCATGAGTTTGCACAGATCTCTGTCACAGTGATAGCGGTTTATTAAAGCAGACAGCCAGACTTGAACCTAATTGTTACAGCCAAATGTGACTTTAGAATAGAATAATGTCAATACCAAGCATATTACTTTCATGAAATTAAGTAGTCTTAAACTTATTACTTAATGCCTTATCATGTTTAACCATAAGAACCAGGCAGTGCCATATCTGTTCATGTTCATGCAGCACATTTGCGACTAATTGGTTTTTTGCACGTATGTTTTTCTATAAGTTGTGTATCTGTGTGATATGGTATTACCCATTTACAATATCCCGTCATATATAGTTATCATGTAACATAGTGCTTTCAGTCTTGTCCTTACACTTGAGTCTTGTTATTTCATAATATTAATGTAATTTGTCTAGGACTTAATTAAGTATTATCCTATCTGTTGTTTTTTGTCATGGGTCCAATGTTGTTGTGAAACTGTCATGGTGTAATGCTGCCATGGATAAACTTTTTCAGAGTGCTCTGTTGTCATGGACCTGTTTATATTTCTTGTTGCCATATGATAATTTTCATTGTTTTCATGATTATCAAGCTGCCATACTTTGTCATGCTTTGTCATAGTGCCATTCTATATGTCTAAATTTGTCTTTCTCAGATATGGTCCTGGTCTTGTTGCCAAATGGTGCTACACACTCTGTCATGATGCTGTAACAATTTAAGTGCCCACTCAGCTGTGGTTCTACACTATGATGGTGTTTCCCTGAAATGATGTCATGTTGTGGTGGCACTTTTTCATGGTGCCATATGCTATCATTGGTCCTCTGTCATGGTGGTCATGCTTCTTTAATTTTCTGTCATGGGTGGTCATGGTGCTGTCATGGTGTTACAGTTTCATGATATTATATCAATCAAAACAGAAGATCACTACAATGGAGTTACACCATGATAAGGTCAAAACATGACGCAGTAGCACCCTGACTGTAATTAGCAACAGAATGACAGCACATAGCTGTAGCACCATGAAGGAAACATATGGCAGCATAGCTGATACTGGTACATATGTATCCCTGAGCAGCAAAAGGACAGAATTCTCCCTTGACATTGTTTTATAATTTGTAGGATATGCCAAAAAATAAGATTACGTGCCTTTCTTGCTTGGATGTGCCATATCTGTGAATAAAATTAATTTAGTGTATGTCATAAGTTCTTACATTAATAATGTTATTCACATTGATAAAGTTACTTATTTGGAAGATGGCTAATTATAGTTTCTCTTGTATGAATAACATCCAACTCCTGCGAGATTTTTATTCGAGAAAAGGTGTCCTCAGAGGCTCAAATAATTATATGAGACTTAAAAATCAATGCTAATTTTCCAATGTAACGTAGACAGTGCATTGTCATTTGATGTATTTTGGGTGCATATTATTAAGTTAGGGATTATGGTGCATGTGAAGGTGTTGTTGCCCCAAATAGATTGTGTAGTTAGAGTTCAGTGCAGGCAAACCACCTCTCCTAACATGTACCCCTCCCCCCTCCCCCCCCCCCCCCCTCCCCATCATCTTCCTGTTTTGCACTTAAAAGATGGTGTAGCAGTAGATTATATAGTTGAAACATGATTTAAAGAAATTTAAAGAAGCTAATAGATGCATGACTTTTTTTTTGTAATCTGTACTTCTGTTCAATGATTCTAAGTCATATAGTTTATCAATAATTTTAAAGTATATTTTTCACCTCCGGCAACTAAGCATTAAGGTGCTTTAAGCTTATTTAAACATGTCTTCATTACTTGTTAATTTTTTTTTCTGTAATGGAAGTGGATCTAGCTTTGTTGATGCTATCACAGCACGAGAAATCCAGGTTTTTGCTTGGGGGGGGGGGGGGGGGGGGGGGAGTGTTGGCACACATGGTACAATAGACCTTTTTTTGTTTTTTTTCCAGGAAAAATGCTGAGAGGAAATATGCTGAGTGTGCCCCCCACCCCCACCCCCCACCCCCCATTTATTTTCTGTCCAACAATATCGGTATGAAATTATACTCTCACACAATAAATTTCTCCGTACAACTCTCATCCATCTTGGCTGAATTCGTTGTCTAATAACTGTGGTTTTACAAAGCCATTTATCACTAAATATTGAATATAGTCGCGCCATTGAGTTAATGGTGTGGATAGATTTGGCTGGCTCCCACTGGTACTGACACTGTGATTTCCACAATCCTATATAGTCACTGGGCCTCTGAGCAACCTGAGAATGTTTGCAATAATAGATTTATTCTTGTTCCCTTGCTACATTAGTGAATTTTTCAAGGAAGGATTACGGCAAATGGCATGTGTATGTTTTGAACTGTTTGCTAATATTTCAGTGGCATTTTTGAAAACAGCTTTTGTTCATTTTGAAGATATACATTACAAATTTATTGCATGACAGATCTTTTGATTACAATTGAGTGACTTTGACTTAAAAATATCAAGGTTTATTGGACTACAGTGTATGGTTAAACTGCATACATGTAGTTAGACATTTGCCAGTACTTGAAAGACTTGGAAGATGACGGGATAAACTAAAGTGAAACAACACTTTAGAGTCCATCTATAAATCCATGATCTAAATGACCTTGACATGTCTTTTAACCTTCTGTGACCCTTGACCCTGACCTTATTTGATTTTCCATGATTTCATGAAGATTTTTTGTGAAACAAAAAACATGCATTTCTTCTTCTCACTGAATGTTTACTGTGAAAATTCATTGCTTCAGTTGGCTTTCATTGGGGAAATTAAGTTAAAAGGAAAACAACTTTTCATAAATGATCAATATTTCAAGTTGAAATGTTGAAAGTTGAGTTAAATATCTTTCTTTTTTTACATTAATTATTTAGGTAATAATTTTCAATGGGCCAAGTTAAAATGAGCCAGTAAATGAGTTTGAGGGGGCAAATTGTAATTTTTAGAGTGAAAATTACAAATATGACAAAATATATAATATCAGGTCATGTCTGATATGGCTCATAATTTGTGCCTTTTGCACTTGAAATTAGCAATAACAATATGCCCTTGCCCCTTATTAACACTGGGTAGCTTGATGTATTTACAGGGAAAATGAACTTGTATTGTTCGTTATATGGGAGGCATAATTCATTACTTTACTGGGGACTACATGTCACCATCTTTGGGTTGTAGAAAGTGAATAATGTGTTGTTTTTTTTAGCTTTCTGGTTAATATAAAAGATATTTTTGAAAAGGTTTGCCCTATATTTTCATGTAAACATAACTGTTTTCAACTAGGGTAGAAAGGGTTATTAATAATCTAATGCAGAAAAGCTTATCTTGCTTTAACATGTGATACAAATTACTGGGTATTTGCAACCATCTTGTCATAACAGAATGATTTGATATTCTTAGTTGTGTTATTTATAATAATATATTGTTGAAAATAATTTTTTTATTTAAAAATATCAGTATATTGTAAATATGATAAGTGCTTCACAGGGATTTGCTCTTTATTGGTTTTTATATAATTTGATAAAATGTTTATATCATCATAGCAATAATATTAACTGACATTAGTTGTGTATTCTCTTAATGCTGTAAATTATTACATCACAAAGTTATTGTGTCAAATTAAAGATACTATTACTGATTTGAAATTATGTTATTAAGCACATGCTTGATGGTAATAATATCAGTTTTTTGTTGCATTTTATTAGATTTGATCAGATTTAAGCATCATCTTATAGATATAAGATGACAAAGTCACACTGTGTTTATCTGCAGAATATAATTAGTATTGGTTTACCGTGAAAGGCAGACGTCTCGTGTCAGGAGGTTTCAAACATATTGAAATATTCCGCAAAAAGGCGTAAAAATTGATTGGCCTATTGATCTCATGAATGGGGAGATTTTTTTCATTTTCCCCTGAAGCTATCAAAGGGCTAAAAGGAATAATGAAAAAGAGTTACATTTAATTCATAATTTACTCCTTATATTTTTGTGAGGATGAGAGATTGAAATGTATCCACATTTGTCTGAATGGACTTTTGACACAATTTGATAGTTGTTTACACCTGTTAATCAATCAAAATAGAAAAGAAGTTGTGAGCAGTATCTCTTTATATATTGATTTACAGTTTTGTCTATATATTTAAAATATTTTTCTGAGCATGCAGCTTCAAATGGTAAATTATATTCAATCCCTATTATATTTTTAAAGTGCAGCAGCATTACAGAATTTTTTTTAATAAAAAATTGGATGTAAATTTCATTGGTGCTGAAGAACATTTTACCCTTGGTGGCATCAGTCTTTTTTTTAGCCATTTCACATTGGGCATCCAGTGTCTATTATATCTGTTAGAGAAAGAGTTTGACTGACTCTGCTGGCTACAGATAAGACACTTGGCAAGGCTTCAGTGGCAATACCAAGTTGGTGCTATGGTGTTTATTTGATTGGCTCTGCAAGAGGCTTCCCAGGTAAGGATTATGTAATGTTCTCTGGTCGACAGAGCTTCAGTTTCAAAATGGACCAAAATTGCACATGGAACTACACAATTAGGGAGAAACTTTCTTGTTCTGAAGTACAGTCTGTAGGGGTTGCCATAGAAAGCATGGTCTTTTATATTATATAATAAGTTCTCTAGCTTTTATTATTTATTTATTAAGAATAAAGGTAATTTGGTATGGTATGTGATATAGCTTTTGTATGCAGACATATGTACCATTTTAATCAAAAGCAAATTTCTTCTGTACTTCACATTTGGCATAGTTGCTTTGAAGTCTTTGAAAGTGACAGTTATGATATTTCTATTTCATTTAGCTTTAGTATAGGGCATATTCTGTATTTAAATTCTCCAGGGTAGCCAACATTTTTGCCCTCAAATGATTTATTGTGCCTGAAAACGTGAATTCATGATTAAAAAATGTACAGAATATGTGTAAAAGCTTACAACTGACAACTCTAATTCTGATTTAAGACAAAGTATCATGAGTGTGTATGTTACAATACTATAAGCACTTTATCAGGGCCCTTAAGGCTGGTGGGTGGGGGGGGGGGGGGCAAAGAACCACCCTTTTCGTTGGAAAAGGCTTACTCTGAATGGATATTGGATCTAGGTTTCATTCTATTTCTCATGTTAGGACAGCTAAAAGGGCAAAAAAGATCCAATTTTTTTAGAAAAAGACCCCCCCCCCCCCAAAAAAAAAAAAAAAAAAAAAAACTGCTGGTTATAAACTGGCCTGTTTAACAACCGTGGTAATTATATAGTCCTGTATCTGCTGTCTGCAAAACCAATTTTTCAAATCTTTTGTGGTACAAATGGGACTGCACTTAGTGCTTGTTATATTTGATACTGGCAGTCATTATTGATTATTTATGATTGTATTTTAATTGTAACTAGACATGCGTTGTATGGTGCATACCTGACTTGTACAAGTATTACGTATATTTATGTAATAAGTTTATCTCTCTCGATCTCTTTCTCTCTTCCTCTCTCTCTATCCTCTCTCTCCCTCCTCCCCCTCTCCCTCCCTCTCTCTCTCTCTCTCTCTCATATATTCTCTGCATGAATTATCTGTATATGATTTTGGCTTATTCTGCATTTACATCAAAAAAGCTTTTAAAGATAATATAGTTATAAAACTTAAAGTAGAGCACAGAGCCTGTAAAATGGTACCTGTACACGTTTTAGTACTCAATAAAGATTATTATTATTATTAAATGCAGTTAAAATTTGAATTCATGTGAATCATGAACTCTTTTTTTAAAAGATATGTTACAGGGTGCAAGATTAAAATACAAGTTGATTCCAATGATTTAAACACATGGTGACTTTTAATTCATGTTAGTTTTTAGACATGAGCTAACTTTGGAAGTGTCTCATTTTGCAATAATTTATTAATCACTTAATTCCCTAGGACTTTTCTCCCTTTTCATTTTCTTTGACACCATCTGAAACATTATTAACTTGTTTGTCTGAAAAGATGTCATTCTGAAGTGAATTAGATTAGACAGTATTTCAAATATATTTCCACAGCCTGTCAAAGTTCACCAAAATCAATATAATTGTGTCTTGAGAGTCCGTCTTTTACTACATCATTGAAGTCCCCCATCTGTTACTTGATCCCAGATTATAAAAATTGGTCAGAGATATGGCAATCTGTCTGTCAGATGAATCAAGTGCAGAACAATTGGTCAGAGATTCATAGGTGGGGAGAGGAGAGTTTGGGGCGGGGGAAAGGTGGATGGGTGGTTGGAAAGAATACACCTTTGGGCCAGGGAAAAGGTCTGCTCTGGATAAAAATTGAATGTACAAGTTAGCTATAGTAGGATCCAGGCCCGTAGCCAGCAATTTCAAAAGGGGGTTCTTTTTCTGAAAAAGTGGACCCTTTTCCATAAAAACTTAATGTATCTAGATCAAATTTTACCCAGAGTCGACCTTTTCCCACCAAAAGGGGTGGTTCTTTCTAAACCTCCCCCCTGAACCCTCCCCCTGGCTACTGGCCTGGGTTCTATGGTTCTACTGTGTAGGGTATGAATGGTTGTAGGTTTTGCACTAAAAAGGTCTTTTTCAGAAAAAAAAATCCCTTTTTGAAATTGCTGGATATATGGTATATACATATACAGTGCATATATATATAAACCTGTTAAGAGATATAATTGATCTCCCAAGAGTGATTGCAGTCAGATGTAACTGCCCAATAGAGCTGTCAGCTTGATCAGTGAAATCAAAAGCTGAATGATAAAAAAAGATTATGATTAAATTTCATACTTACTTGGCTATTTTTAAGAGATTGGAATAATCAAAAATCAGGGGAAATTAAATCTCAATCCAAATACTGTATGTGTTTTCAGAGATTTAAAAACAATTCCAAAAACTGGGAAAGGGAAACAAATGTTAACATTTGAGCAGGGAAATGGAGCATATACGTTTCTGCCATTGTTTTCATTGGAAGTTGCCCCAGGGGGCACAGCTAACCTAGTTTTCATTTGGAATCAGTAGCATTATCCAATTAGAGAGCTCTGAGCACTTGTAGGTTCTGGATGTAATGTGTCTAAGTGCCGGCTAGTCTGTCCTGTAAAAGTGCTCTCCGGCCACCAGAGACAGCTTTGGATTTTTGCCGAATCTTGATTTCCTTTTAGTAAAATCTGGATGATTTTACTTTTGGCAAAGGATGGCTTCTCCTAAATGCTATTTACATTCAAAACTGGCATGGTGTCCCCCATTTCCATTTAGTGGCTGTGATATCATATGCTCATGGTGCCCTTGAGGAATGGAATGGCATACACTCAACAACAGCACACACCCTCTCTTGGTACAATGTAAACACACATGCACACTCACGTACATACACACATACATCCACACACAAAACCACACACACACGCACACGCACACAGGCAAACATACACGCACACACATACACACATAGACACACACATACACACACATACACGTATACACATGCATGCACACAGATGCACACACACACATGCACACAGACACACACACACACACACACACACGTGCACACATGCATACAGACAAACAAACACAGACACACACACACACACATGCACACACACACACACACACACATGCACACACACACACACACATACATCTGTCTGTCTGACCTTCCCTCCACCACTTTGCTTGTTTATAAATGCTTTTCTCTTTGTTGCTTTGGCAACCAATAGTATATACTTAAGTACTATTACATTCCTAATTCAGTGCATGTATGATTTGTCGAACACGTGAGTATATGAAGCTATAAGGCCATTTACAGGACTTGGAATTTTATTAGGCATTGCAGCAAACATGCCTCAGTCATGACATCCAAATCATGTTCCCTTTTAAATTTATTTTCCAAGTTCATCTTTCACATCCAGCTCAGTTATTATATATAGTGATTATAAAATGATGAATCTGAAAGTTTGATAATTTTTGCCCATTGAAAATATAGAGTAATTACCATAATTAACAGGAACAAAAACATAACCTCCTTGTTGGAGGTAATAAAGAAATAAATATTTGAAGCTGCCCTGCCTGTGATAGAGAGTAGAAAGGATCTTAATATCATTAAGTGTGAGAGGTTCAGAAATCATTGAAGCAAAAAATTGAATGATTTGTCACATCCTCTGTTGGGCAGGAAAGTTCAAGTGGTGTGGGATTTGGCTGAGTTTTGATTTCAGAAGATCGGTTTCACTCTAGAACATAATGGGTAGGACTATCACTAAATGAGGGAATGCATACGCAGAGTCAGTGTACTCGACAAATGGGTTTTACAGACAGTAAAATACATTAGTCTTCTGTACTGGCACCTGGGACCCAACTGTCATGTAGGCCAATTTTACTTTACCTGGAAATTATCCATTATCTCCCAGATATATAGGACATGTCAAGGATATTGATGCTTTGAAGTTTTTATTTTTTATGTGCATTGAAAAAAAATTTTTTATTCAGTCATTTATTCATTTACTTTTTCTTTTGATTTATTGTCGTTGGGATGTTTTCTTGTAAATTCCACAGAGGTTTTGTAGATCATAATTTTGGAGAGAATATAAGTTGGTGATTAGGGAAAAAGCGCAGAATTTTCTAGGAAAATTTCATTTTTGTGCTGGATAATTATCTACTGGTCATTGTATGCCTTTAAATCTCTTAGACTGATGTCGTTATAATGATTACTTAAAGGCTGAAAATTTTATTAAGATTTGTTCCATGATATCTGCAGCATTTAACGGATATAATTTTTTCCAACTTAAATAAGAAATTGAATTTTTTCTTCTTGGTATTCCATCATAAGCAACCCCCAAACCCTGTCCATTACGCCACTGAGCCATTTCTTTATTACTATCCAAAGTTGTGTTTGATTACTTAAACAGGCTGTTTTTTCTTTTATCTAAAGCTGGTCTAATATGGATGACTAGCCTACTGATTTGCTGTGGTTTAAGTGAAGAAAGTATGATTTGTTTTTAATTTCAATCTTAATTGAAACAATGAAAGATTTTACTACAAATAATTCCTGACTAACCAACTTTTGATCCTCCTTGCCTCATACTCACCATAACTCTGAAACAATCTGGAAAAGTAAAGAAATGATATTGGGGAACATTAATTCAATTATGACATTTATCTGTTAATAAAAATAACCGAAAAGCATTACTTATCCTCTGATAACTTCAACAAGGAGTGATTTAGTGTGTTTTTAAAAAAATCTTACTTAAAGGGATAACAGCTCTTCATATGAGATCTATATTTCACAATAAAAACATTGTAAACAACACATAGAAATATAATATATTCTTTCTTTACAACAAAAACAGCAGTTATAGCAGTTAATCTGAAATCTTAAGTACTTTGATTTAAACTAGCAATGACCAGGTGTTGTCTGAGACTATTCCCTGTACCCTTATATCACACCTGTCCATTGCAGCAGGTTGTGTCTAGGGTGGCATTGCTTCTAGCTCCTCTGATACATTAAAACATTGTCCTGTTATGTGTGAATAGTGTATGGCATGTGCATTGTTATGTATAGTGGTATATGTCAGGTTAACTACTACTGGTAAGAAAACTTGCCAGCTCCTTCATTTTCAAACCTTCATTTGTGCACATTCATTGCATGTTTGGCATAAACAGTTTCCAGCCAGTTGCTAGTGGGCACAACTAGGTCTGTATATCAAATAAGTACATTGTATCTGACGTTGACACTTTTTATGATCAGTTTCCAAATGAATGTTTTTGTGTTCCATTACTGATGGTAATACTTAACTTTCAGTTGATCTGTGTATTTTTTTTTAATTGCACAATGTACATGGCTTATAAATGCAGCAGTGAAAATGATGTCTTATATTAGCAGAATATATGAATGTACCCTACAGGACTCCTCCCACACACAACCGCCTTATTATAGTAGGGAAATCAAATTCCATGTTAAACTATTGGTAAAATCAGTTGCACTATTTCCAGTTTAAGTTGGCACAGTGGTAAACGCATCCCAAATGAAGAATATGCTCAAATAGCGGAGTTGGCAACCTATGACTGTAATAAGTATAGCTTTCCATTGGCATTGATTGGTGCTTTATGTTTAAACTTTTCTCCTTAATACCACCAACACCACTTACTGGCTGTTGGCATTGTGTTTACTCCCAGATGGATCTGAAAAAGAGATGCTGCCCAGCAAAAAAAATAGTTGCTTAATTAAAGCCTCATCTTTGCCAATCTTTTTCCGTGCCATTAAATGAAAGGTTATTAATGTGCCTATTCAGAGCTTTAATCTACTCCTTTCACACTTATTAATGAGACGTCTGAGTCTTTTAAGTCATGATGTTGGTTGAGTGATGAATTACACAAGGGTAGATCTAGGAGAAGACTTTCCGCAAAGATATTGGCAATAACCTGTAGACGAGGAAGCCTGGGTCAGCCATCATTTGTGTCCTGTGTTTCCTAGGACAGAGGGTTGCCTGGCACCAGATAGGAAAGACGCCGCTTCTTTGTGAACTGTTCGTAGAGCTGAAATCTCTCGGGCTTTCATGTTAGTGATAAGAATATTTAATAGTGTTACGGAAAAGAGCACAGCATGGATTTGGTGCTTTGGATGCACACTAGGACACAGACTCTCGATCTCGATATCCAGCTTGGAAAATGATGGGGCTTTATTGTAAAAAATAGTTGGGCTAAGCAGAGGATTAGGGTACTGTGGGATATTAATTGGAACGAAATGAAAAAAATCATGGAGTGGATTTGTCACTTTGAAAAGATGAATCAATATGATTTGGTACTAAAAGCTGATGCAATTTCATTTCTGTGGCTATATAGCACAGATTTCTTTTAGATCCTAATATATAGCCACTGGTAAGAACAGAGCAGTTTTCAGGTCTGTCATATACAAGTATAGTCTCTGCAAGAGGTCCTGCAGTCAACTTTTCCTGAAGATGGACTCATTAATTTCATCAATGTTCCCTTTCTCTCCACTAAACTGTCCAACAAAAGTTCTTAAAATTCCACTCTAAAGGCTGAAATAAATTGTTCTGTGTAAATGATATGTTATTCACCTAAATTGCTTGGTCATTTTGAAAAATATGAATGGATTTTATTAAATTTAGGACATTTTGTGTGGATTTCAAAATCTTGCCTTTTAAAGTTTTGAATCGCAGGCACATTTTCACACATAATGATTCTTCATTTTAACAAACATCTTAAGATCAAAAGTGACTGCAGGTTTATAAAGTGTGAACTTGACTTCATTACGTGTACATAGGAAATGTACAGGCCAGCTTACTTTTGGCAGCAGTCAAGACACCATGATGTTGAAGACTGATAATTTTCACTAAATATTCTCTTTCTCTGGTTAAATTTCATTTTAATGACTCAGGTATTCCAGCTGACAGAGCTAATGAAGAAATTAACTGCATTAGAAACTGAACATTGATATTGATAGTATCTTGAAACAAAAGAACTTAATTGCCATTATTCAGTATGGAAAGTGATCTGATACCGAGCCAAGTTCTGTCTGATTGAGAGTCTTCTCACACATGCCATTCATGGGTGTTTTGTTTTTCTGATTGGTACAGGAATTGATCTGTCTTTGAATGATAAAAATATACATTCGTTTGCATCTAATGAATATGCAATTGAGCTGGAATCTTGAAACAAAGGCTGATGATGGGTGAGCAGTCCCATCATATTACTATCACAATTAAAGTAGAAGAAACAGCATATATCAGTGGAAAAACTGTTTTTTTTTCATTATCATCTGTCTGTAATGAACAGCTGAAAATTTTGAACATTTTTTTTTTCATTATTTGCTATGAAAGTCAAGTTGGTTACTTATTAAGAGCTAATGTTAGAACATTGATCCCCATTATTTTGGTGTCTGTGAGATGTTGGAGAACCATAGTTCTTATGTGAAACATTGCTGAAAAACTGAACAATTTGAAATAAACATCATTATTATTTTTCTTTTGATGTAGTAGAAGTGCCAATTATTCAATCTGATGGGGCAAATCAGATTACCACCGCATACAAAGAAAAAAGTAATTGATATTTTTTGTATCTTTAGTATCTTAATTTTTGTACAAATGGACTACACAAAAAATAAACAAATAAATACATAAAATTTTGCTTCATACAAAGTTCTGTTATCCCAAATTATAAATGTTGAGTCTTAAGTGCATATATTAGAATGTTTTTTTCCAAAAAAGGAAATAAATAAGTGAGTATGGTACAAATCATTTGCAGTACTAATCTATTTACTTAACTTTGATATCTTAATATTAATATGTCCACACTTTTAAATTACACTAATTGCTGATAGCAGTTGCTGATTACATAGACTTTAATTTGCTAAAACCAAGTACCAAGTACCAAGGTATAACTATAAAGAGGATGGTCTTGTGTCCTTGTAAGCTGAGGAGTCTTCATAAAAAGTTATAAAAATCTGGATGTTTGAGTGCAACTCTATTACTATACATTGTCTATACATTCTATCACGTGGACTTGTTGGGGACAAGAGGCAAATGTTAACACTCTAGAGGTGTGAGGAGCCAGACGGACGGACAGACAGACAGATAAAGCAGACTGATGCATCCCAATGGACAGCTGATATAAATAAAGTGACTTGTTAAGTTCATTGGGATCTGTCAGGAGAAAAGAATTAGACTGTCATAAAAGGCAGCATATTGTATGAGGGAATTAAGATGCTATGATAGCAGCAATCAAAAGTTAATTACCCGGGACATTACATCACTTAACAGTGAAATGAAATCAATTTTTGTGCATTGTATGGCTTGGCTTAATAGTCCTCTTTTTGTACAGTCACACTTTGCATTTAGAAAGCACTTTCTCAAATTCATACCATTAAGTTGATTTAGCTCAGAATCAATAATTTGAGACTGGGATGTTCTGTGTAGCTGTCTCTGGTGTGGAGTTGGACTTCAGGAGGTGAGTGAAGTTTTGGAGAATTGTGCAGACACTGGGATTCCTTTGAACTTTATTTCCTTACTGTGCTATGTAGACAATACCAGCATTGATTTTATTCAGTTCTTAAAAAACAAAAGAAAATATAAAAACTTTTTTATTTGAAATTTGTCATCCATTCATATGTAATAACATTTGTTTATCATTTTTTAATTTTAATCTAGCAATTTTCCAATATACTTACATGTAACAGACTTAATAGATTTAAGATTACATGTATGAAATATATAAACTAACAGTTAAGAAGCTGATAATCCAGTATGATTTTGTATTTTGGTACATTTATAGTAGGAGAAATGAAAACCAGAAACAGTATACTATGTAATTGGGATATTTTTTGTTAGTGAACAAATCTGGAATTTGTTTTAGTATGGGACAGGAAGGTTTATCTGTTTTGAAAGTAGTGAAAGTAGTTTTGAAAGCAGTACAAAACAAGTTTCTCTTTGTTAGCTCAGATAATGTGTAACACATACTTTTTTTACAAAAACTTTCTTTGATAATCGTACTTTACAGGATTATGTTATGAAATCAGCTACAAGGGTGCTGTTGTCCCTGTTTTGACAGCATTATGACATTTCTCTGTTTCGATACAAACTGCTTTTGTTTTCCTACACAACAGTAGTGATCTCATAATACGTATCAGAGGAACAGTGACAACAGTGACAGCCGTCTTGTGTGGTTCTAAATAGGAGGTCCAGGATGTATACACATGTTTTTAATATGTTCTTATTGGGTCTACATGTGTGGCTGTTTGTGAAAAAATGCAAAATAATTTTGTCACCATCAGTGCCACAACACTGGAATATCTATTTTGAGTTTGATTGTTTTTTTTTATCAGTCAAGTTTTGTCTGGAGTAAGATCTAAATATTATTAACAAAATGCTCACACAGAAAAATGCGGATTTGAAGAATACATGTTAAGTTTCTGTGAGCCTCTTGTCCCCCCCCCCCTCCCCCCTTCTTGTAAGGGATAAATGCCAATATGACCATTTCATTTTTGGAAAGACCTGGGTTATGGTCTTTTAAAGCATAAATTTCATGTATCATCTTCCTGCCTTCAATAGATTTGGATTATGCTTGACTGCATAATATGTGAATCATCATGTTGTTTTAGTCTGTCATTGTTTTCTTTCCCTTGATTTCATTTTATGTAACTTTATGTCATAGGCCCAAAATTTTATCTGCTGAATTTTCAAACAGTCTGTGATAATAAAAGTTTACTTCATCAAGTATATATTAAGTGGTAAAATTGTATTGCTCTTCCAACACTGCTGCCCTGCCCTCACCCAAAATAAAATAAATGCCCATAAGTATTTAATATGAATGAAATGAGGGGAAATCTAAATGAAATTAATATAATAAATATATTGTATCAAATTCTTCAAAAGAGCCTGCACTACATGATAGGGAGACTCAGGGGAGGGGTCATGTATATAGCTTGGTCATAGCTCCACTAAAAACACTTGGCTGCATACAGTGTACATGTCCAGCAAGTTAGTAAGTCAAACTGATGTTTATACCCCTGTTTCCCTCCATTTTTCCCTCAGCCTCCACCCCTCCCCAGCCCACCTTATACACCCCCAACTCCCATCTGACCACAACCACTTTTTATAAAACCTTAGATCTGCCAGTGTTATTTCTTTGCCAATTAAAACCTGAAGACAATCAGAGAGATTCAGGACCCAGATGGACATAACAAGATGACCTGTCCGGTTGTCCGTTCTTAAAGGCAGCAGCTTGCCAGCCATGTGTGGTGGGTGGAGACCCTCCCGCCTCTGTGGTGATCACCATGCAATTCACTCCTCCCTGGCTTAATTAAGAAGGACCTTCCCATATATTAATCCACAGGCCTAGGGAGCTGATAGCAAGGACTTAACAGAGGGTCATGACAGGAGAACTAATTAATTAAAAGGGGACTTACCACTGGCTGGGAATTTGAATTGAATGTGAATAGAACTGATTGCTTTCTATCACTTTCCTTTGGTTAAAATAATCAGAGCTGGCGTTTCAAACAGTTTCCTGCATTAAGCAACAATGGAGTTGGATTTTGACTGTGTTTAAGGGTTTTATTTCCTTGTTGTTATTTTTTTATAAAGATATGAAGGCAGAAGATATTCTGCTGACTGCATATTGTCTTCTCATGCTGCCAGTTGTCCGCTTCAATTACCAAGATTTAGTTTCTGTCCCCTGGGATTCAATTGACAATTTGATTTCTGTAATAACTATGCATAATTCTTCACCCTATCTTACGCTGTCGTACCATGGAGACAGATGAACAATCGACCCAGCGCCTTTTTTTCCTTCCTTGTGATGAAATTAACCATACTATTAGCATATTCACTGAACAAAACCACCATTTGGCTGCTTTGTTTCCTTTTAATTTGCTTGGCAACAAAGACCTCAAGTTACAAAAGATGGAACAATTAGGAGCTGTTTAACTGTAAACTGTATCTTTGAAGTCTTATCATAGAGGGCCAGGATTTTGTGCAGGGTGGCTGCTGATGAAAAAGCTTTTAATGTCAAGTGGAAACTGAAGAATGTGTGCAGCCAGCTAGATTCCATCAGAGACAGCTATTTTGCTATACAAAAGGTTTGTGTAATCTCTCTCTCTCTCTCTCTCTCTCTCTCTCTCTCTCTCTCTCTCTCTCTCCATCCATCCATCCATCCAAGCAACCAGCCAACAAATGGGGACCATGCACTTTTAGATTAGGTCCCAGATGCAGCTGGCTTCTGTCTGATTCATCCTGATAGCTCATGTGGAAAAAAGTGATAAAAATTCAAATTGTGAGCCGATAGCTTATCAGATCAGTGCAAATAGATTTCACTTTTGGTGACAGCTCAGAAGCATGGATCTGCACCTAGCCATGTTTATTTCATCGGTGTAAAGAAAAAAAAGCTGTTTGATTCATCACTCAGAGTGCCAGAGAGGGGAATGGATGGAAACATGGGTATATAGCTGTTGACGTGCAGAATACAGCTTGTCAGTGAATGAACTTGCCTTCAGTTTTGATCATTTAGATGTAACGACATATCTGACAGGTGATATAAAATGTTTATGCATGAAGAGGTGGGGATACAACTATAGTATTGATATGAGAAATGGCAGGTGTTATAGGTTAATTGTTTATTTCTGTTATAAATAAGGAGGAGGTGGAGGCTAAAGACTTAAAAGAATTTGCTTGAAAGACTATTTAATTATTTGATATTGATGTGGTGTTTTGGTGTCTAAAATGGAAAAGAATTGGCATGTTTTGATCTGTTGAAATTTTCTAGAAACACTTTTATGATGTGAAATGATTTTATTTCTGAAAAGGCTGTCAGACTGAACAAGTGGCAGGGTCTGACTCTGTTAGGGGATATAAAGCTAGAATTATGGTAATTACTTATAAATATCTGATTTTAAATTTGTTGTCACTTAAAAACATGAGTTTTTGAATAGCTTGGTCACAAGAACATGATTTCTTCGTCATGAGTTTTTTGTTTATTTTTGGCATCATGTTTTTGGGGGTAATTATGCAGAAGAAAGAATATTTTGGAAAAATTTATCAGTTTTCAGTCAAATTGAGAAAGTTTTAACAGTAAAGGAATTGCATTGGTTGATCTTTTAAAGGTGGCTGAATTCCATCTCATATTTTACTCCCCTCCCCCCCCCCCCCTAAACACATGAAAGAGCTGTCGTAATCCCCCTTTTACTAACATCTTGCTGCAATGCACCAGTATGTTTCAGATATACAGTTTGTTTGAGAGCCTAACAATTTACCCTGACTGAAACCTTGCCCTACCCCAATATACCAGCTAGTATTTACTTTGATTTCAATCTTAGAAATCCCTATATCTGTCTAGTCCTTTAAATCCCCATATTATTTAAAGACCATACAGTATATCTATAACCCCTTTGAAGCCCCCCCTCCAAAAAAAATTATATCCAAGGTGTTTTTTTTTCTGCTGTCATCCTATAACTTTGAGTTGCCTCATATTTTTCTTCCCATATGAGGCCTCGCCGTACTCTGAAACATCAATGTCCCACTATCTCTGCATCTCCCGCAGGACCTCACCTCCACCCTGTCTTACCAAGAAATGCAACAGATTTTTATTACAGGAGAAATGATGGATGCAAATGTGACATTTTCCTGAACTGTGGTCTATTACTGTCATCTAATAGTTCAGGAGTTGCTTTATTTTCTAAAGCTTTGTGGCATTTTTACCAGGAGAATGGAAAGATAGGTGGTTTCTAGGAGAAATCTGTTTGATAGAGTAATGAAACGGGATAATCTGCAATGCAACTTTGAAGCATTCATTGTGTGGTGTTCTTATTACATACATGTAGGTTATCTATTGTGGTTTCTTTTTTTCTGATTTTTTTTTTTTTTTTGTCAGGATATTTGTTCTGGATAAGGCATTGACAAATCTGTTTGACACTGTCTTCAACACTTACCAAAGTCTGTATGTCTCTATTTTTATAAAAAGAAATGCCATTTATTTCATGCTGGGAAGTAAGACTGCTTGTTTTGAATCTCACCTGTTTTATTCTGGTTCCTCACATCAAAAGACCCTTTCACCAGTGTAACTTTATATATCAATATATTTTCTTATGTCAGGTCTTTGATCCAGATATATTCCTTACATGAAAAGATCCTTGAATCAAAAGAACATGATAACAAAAACTCTTGGCACCAAAAGGCCCTTGTACCAATTCATTTTGGCACCAGTAGATCCTGGTACCATTAAAGCATAGCATAAATAGGTCAAAATATTATGGCACCCTTTAATTATAGCACCAATAGAACACGGCACCAAGAGATCCTCATACCAACAGAATCATGGCATAAGAAGATCAGATCCTTGTACCAAAAAATCCTGGCAACAATGCATCCTGGTATCCACAGATCATGGTACCAATCCATCCTGTATTTAATAAATACTGGCACCAATAGATATACCTACCCGTATAATGATGAATGTTTTTTTAAGCTTCAGCTGCTTTGCTGAGTCAAAAGAACAATTTGTAGTTACCATGTTATATATAGCACCAGTGGCAGTTCTGTGCATGTGGACACAGCTTGCAATGTGTTCTTTCCTCAGCTTCAGAGGTCCACTTTCTTCCCCTTTCACATAAAATATAGTATTATGAGGGAGACAGGTCAATTGATCTTCTTTATCTGTATACCATACATATTATAATGGATTTTCCTTATCTATAGACCCTTTTTTTGGTTTAATACTTGTGACCCCCCTCCCCATTCCCTGGCAAATTAGATTTGCACAATCATTGTTATGTGTTTAATTTATCATCTTTACAATCAAATCCATTAAAAAAGAAAGAAAGCCCGTAAAAAAGAAAGAATAACGAAAAACAATAGAATCTTTTATTACAAATTAATGAGAATATTGCTCAGAAAATAACTGTGAAATTATATCATGATGGATCCATCTTGGAACCTTTTGGGAAATCAACCCTTATTCTTCAGCCCAGACTTAATATGCGTCAATCAAAAGACTTGTCAGCTCAGCAAGTTGGAGAGAGATGTAAGTGAGAATGGTGAATGGGTTATGAAGTTGAAGATGATAGAAGATCGAAAATATAGACTGTCTCCCCTCCAGCACTCTAGTCTGGATGATGTGCCCAGGTTGGGTGACATATGGAGAGGTTATAGGATGATTAAATGTGATTTACCTTTCGATATCTGTATCTGAGAAATTGGAAATTTTTTTTTTTTTCAAACTAAGTCTGTTCTTAAGTCTGTGCATCTGCTGTTTTGCTAGCAGTCTGTTGCTATGTTCACACTGGAATCAGGCAAGCTGTAACAATTAAGTTAGACCAAGTTTCAAGTTTAAAGTGAGCCACTGTGAATATACTTTTTTTGTAACAGGTAATGTTTTTGAAGCAATGGAATCAGTTCACCGAGACTTAACAATTAAAAAAAAATTCATAATGGTTGTTACATTTGTTTTGCTTTGATTTTTTATGTATGCACATCTATTTAAAGCACCTCGATGAATTAACCATTTTCCAGAACTAAAAGAAAACCACAGCACAAATTGCAATTATGCCCAAGTGTCTTGTTTCTTATTGCTGCTATTTTTAGAAGACTATCAGTTGTTTTTTTAGACCACTAATTGTTTTGACATTAACAGGGTGTAGTTCTCACTTCAATACCATGACTTTTATAACTTAAGATTTATTTTAACACCTACTGAGGGAAGGGAAGGGAAGAGAATTAAGCAGGCAGGTTAGCAATTTAAATAACAAAAGTGAAAGTGAAGCAAAATTGTCAACAAATTAGGATACAACCAGCCTGCAGTGCAACAAATATGGCAAAAAAAAAGTAATTATTTTAAGTATTTTTGGGATCTGGCAGTTAAGAAAAGACCACTTTCAAGTATCTAAATGGAAGAAAATTTGCAATACAGGTTAAACTGATTTAGTGATTGCTTCCATCAATTAATAATAAAGTGGCTTCCTTATCAATTAAAGTAGCATCTTAGAAGATCACTTGTTAAATTTTCTGTGGCTTTTGTTAACCACTTCCCGGGTTAAAGTCAACCATATGGTAGCGGAGGAGTTTGATTCATTGCGTTATTAAATAAGAATTTGTTTATCTTCCGTTAATTATGATTATTGATTATTGTTGAAGATGACTATCCAAGGCTCATCTTGAAAGGATTCTGTTCCAGATATTTTCAGATATACACGTCTGGGGCCTGTTATGTATAACATTAAGCCAATTGTTTGAATTATTGAATATTTTTGGGTTATTCATGTGATGGGACGTGTGTGTGTGGATTTTGAAAGAGTTGTAGAATTGCAATAAACAGATAATTAAAAGAATATGATTCAGAAGCTCTGTTGTGCTATCCTGGCTGTATCTTTTTTGTTTTCACTAGAGAGAAGTATATTTGACAGCTAGAATTAAATGTCAGCAGAAAGCCATGCTTTCAGTGTTATCTTCTAATTGAGATTTAGTGATCCAGAGAGAACAGGTTAACCCAGCTTTGGTTAGTGGGGGCCAGTGTGCCGTTCATTTTCATTGTTTTCTGCTGCGGCTGCAGGTCCTTATCTTTGCACTGAATTTGTCAAGAATCTGAAAGCAATTTTTCAGATGAGCAGTTGTTGAATTGAGAGTTTAGGTTATCTGGGATTTCTCCCAATGAAGACAGAGGATTGAGGACAGATAAAAATTATCAGGGCACTGATAAAACCTTGGATGTAAAATGTCTTCTCCCTCTGCGCTTTTCCCCTTTATTTCTCCCATTTTTTTCATTTTTTGTTTGATGATTCAGACGTATTGTTTTAAACATAATGTCCAAATAGCTGTGTGATTGGCAGTTGACATTTTGCCAGTGTCATGGCAAAGGTGGTTCTGAAAATGATTTGATCAACCACTGTGAAATCTCTTTTAGTTCAGTTTTTAACAAAGAGAGCAGAGGCTTGTAGAGGGATACACTTATCCGGGTAGGTCTCAAGATCCCATAATTACAGTTTATATCAATTTTTATTTATTCATCCAGAGCATTAATTTTTGAATGCAATTTCTTACTCAGTTCTGTATCTTACTGGTATTTTTACTTCATAGCAAACAAAGGCATCTTTTGTCATAGTTATTGGAAGTCAGTGGCAGATTTAGGAATGTTTAAGAAAGGGGTGGTCAGAAAGTTAAATTGGGCAGAAATTGCTGAGCTTAAGTGTAGTTGTTTTTAATGGGTATTGTTTAAGTATTAAGATTTAAAGCTTAAGCTAACAGTTAACTTGATGGGCTGGATGATTTTTTTTTTTTTTTTTTTGGAATTTTGCAAGTGAGGATTAACCCAACAAATTACTATTCAAAAGTTTATGTAATTGAGAAGAGAACTTAAAAACCAAGGCAGATAATGACCTATGAGCTTACTAGTAGATGTTAGTAAAGAACAAAGAGCTAGAAAATACAAATACAAATTGTAAGATTTCAATTAGGTTAGCGTAGATTAAAGCTGCATTGATTTGCTAATTATCAATCAACTTTTCTAGTGTTTGTCATTTACGTATTTACTTTTCAATAGAACTTTGTATCATACTCCGCATAGAGCATGCAGATATAAATACTTTATACCAGACTTTTTAAGTATCCACAAAACATCCAACATAGAGTAAGTGTCCTTCTGTCTGTGTTCTTTGTGGTGTAAACAGAGGGTGGACCTACATGGACAAGTATTATTTATCTCTGTTTTTAACTTGGTACATTGTAGAAAGCAGTGACTTCAAAGGGTAGGGATAAAAAGATAATGCAATAAATTTTAATTGACTTGTAAAGTTCTCATAGAGAATTTGTGAAATGTTGTAATGATAGCTGTATATCTGATACTACCAGTATCTCTGAAAAATTGCAGTATAAGTTGGCTGCACACTGTATGCTATAGTTGATTTTATATGTAAGAAACCTTATTGAAAATGCAAAGTAAATATATATATATATATATTTATTATTATAATGCGTTAATTTTCTTGATGTGTTTTTATTGCTGTTTTCAGGACAGACATTTTAAGACTCTTTAAGTGATGACAACTGAAAAACAAGATAAATATCAGCCAAAAGGTAAGATTTTTAAAATCTCAAGAGTTATTTTACTTGATCTATATGACAAACATTCTACATGTAGAGAGAGAAAGAGAGAGAGAGAGAGTATGTGTGCTCCCAATCACGAGAGAGAGGGTGTCACCTAGTTAACCTATTTGTGTCCCCTCATCAATCCTTCACAGTAAGGTAAAAGACAAACACAGATGGGATGCCTTCTGAATTTCAATTCTCCATGACTACTGTACAGAGTTACCTGTATACCTGCATATAGTCCTATGATTCCAAACAGATTTAAAACTGTCACTGCATCCAATGCTTAAACATTTTAGACTATGTGTTTGCTCATGCATGCATGTACATGCACACACACACACACACACACACACACGCATACAGTGGCAGATTTAGAGGGGGGGTCAGGGGGGTCTCTACCCCCCTCCCCCTTCGATTTCTGAAAAAATCACACTAATACCCCCCCCCCCCGAAATTAGAATTTTGACTTGTTGAATCATAGTTCTAAAACATACCAAATGGCATGTTGGCCCTCTAAAATACCGAATTTTTTCCAGCAGGTCCCAAACCCCATGCCAGGGGGGGAGGGTCAGCTTTGCATCTGTAGACCCCCCTCCCTTCAAATAATCCTGGATCCACCCCTGCACACACACATACACGCCATTATGTGATTCTTGACTGAAATGGTCAGCAGATGGACATGTGGTCATTTTAATTAAAAAACAGGTAGGGCAGTCTTTTCATTGTGGACCAGACACTCTGGTCAGTGGGAATCATCCGGAATAGCTAACCTGAAGTCTCACGACTAAGAGGAAAATCAAGTGAGATTTTGCATGATTTGGAAGGGAGTGGAGTGGGAAATAATGGCAGACTAGTGAGTGCTGTGTGAAAAAAAGCTGGCAGAATTTATCCATGGATATATTTTCTGGTTAATTTCTCTCAAGTTTTGTGGAATTACAAAAATCAATCAGTTGCACAACAGAGCAAATTCACCATGTTTTAGGTGTCACTTTTATTTTGTATTGCTTTCTATGGAGACATTCCTGACGCATGTAGAGTTTAACTTTTTTCTTTTAAAAAGTCAACCTCACATGCAATTTTGCGCATCATTTCTAGTCTCACATGACATCACGCAGTGCAGAAGGCCTCGTTTTACACTGTCTCACGTTGTTCCCATTCATTAAGTGACAATTCAGGCTTAAATTCATTATGGATGAGACACTCTGCAATGTCCAAGCACTGATCCTCATTACACTAACATACTCTGCCCAGTGGTCAGTGAGGTCACTGCAGTATCCTTGGTGATATGTCAGCATTGTTACATTGTATCTTTTCTTGATGAATATATTTTACTGATTATCAAGTCTGATTGTTTTTCTTATTTACTTATAAACTCTTTTCATATTCATTATTTATATTTCCTAACAAATTTGAACTAATAAAAAAATATGTTAATGGCACTGAAAAAGAAAATTTATTTCATAAGATATATGATACATAGAAATCTGTTCATATCACCATACCATCCAGTATTTTTTTTTTTTTCAGTGGAAATAGTAAAAACTCTGAAAATACAATAATACATTCTGTGTTTGGTCATATGATCTTGAAAACCATATGACCATGGTAATATTTGCCCTAATACCCTTTAAGCACAATGGAAATGATTTTTTTCGATGGAGTCCTCTTGTTACCTGTGGTTTCTGGATTTGCACGTACTGTACTTCACGTATTTCAACCAGCTAGTGCAGTAGAGATTGATGTTTTGCTGGGTTTCTGTTGAAGAAAATGTTGGTCATTTAAGTGACTGCTACAAGTTGGAAGCAACTTCAAAGGAAACTGAGAATTACAACCTGTGAAATGAATGTGTGGGCCTATATTTCATACAGTGTGCTTTTGTGCTGTCTTAAAAGGAAGAAATGTTTTTTGGTATAGCTTACAGCAGTTCAGTGAATGTTTGATAGCTGATATCACAAATGTACTGGTATATTTATATGTCCTATGTAAACTGTTGAAAAGAAAATAAAAAAAGATGGCGAAACATGGAGAATGCTTGTTGTTTAAAAGATGCCATATGCCATATGTAATTTGCACAGATTTAGTATTGACAGTAAATCCATTTTATGTGCTGCACTACACATTTAACTGCTTCAAACCTCACTACAACCTTTTTTTACTTAAAATGAAGATAATCATTTCGACTCCATACTTTTTATAAACACGCCCAGTTGTGTAATGTGGCTACATGTAAGACTGCTTCATCAAATTTAAGAAATAATCAGAAAATTATGAGACATGAGATATTTGAGTGAAATGATGCATTGCAATAGTGAAGTCAACTCTGAAAGATTATCCTCAATTTCATTTCTATTCTGATTGCCAATCACCCCAATAAGTTAGCTAGTAATTGCAATTTAATGAAGGTATAGAGAAAGGAAACTTCCAGATTCTACAACGAGAACCGATATGATTTGTTATGATGTCTCAGTAGTAAAATGATGTTTTCTTATTCATTGATAAAAAAACTACTGGTAATTTGATAAAAATTCTGTTAGTAGAAAAAAAGGTAATAAAAGTAGATGGACAGTTACTGGATTAGTCCTTATCTTATGATTTTGAAATTCATTCATTATTTATTTATTTGTTTATTTTTAGATTGATGCTAGACATGCCACATCAGCACACTTTGATTATAAACAATACTGTGAATATTTTAGATCTTTTATTTAATCTCATGATACATCTTGATAGAAATGAAGTCTTAATAGTAATATCCATATTCCAGGTAAAATCTATTATACTCGACTAATTGTTCCATTTTATCTCCGTGATGACAGCCATCTTTGTAATATGTCTCCCTGGGTCAGGAAACCATTTACATTATTATTGAAGTCTTAGAAGAAAATACGGTCTATTCGTGTCTGAGATTAAAAAAAAGACCCTGGATAAAAATATAAGTTCTAATATATCTCCTCAAGGGATTTAACATTTCCTGTTTCTCTCTCTACTATATATGGAGGCTATGACTGCCAATCAGTTTTCCAGCTAGTCTGTATTTTATGAGCAGATTATTCAATGAAGCACAATTAATAAGGATCCTCATGCATTTTAATCATAAGGGCTGATGAAGGTTAGGCCTTGGGAAGATAACAATATGGCATCGAGTTGCAGACTGGCCACCAGGGGGCTCTGAGTGCATTCAGAGTTGAAAAAATAATAAGCGCTATTTATTCTGAAGCCAGTCACCACTTGGGTTTAGGTGTGTGGAGGGTGCTTGGGACAAAAGCCAAAACTAGAACGGTAAGAACATTCCTAATTTTCTAATCTTGACCAAAAAAAGTGTCATGCTGTTGTAGGCCAACAGGTTTCTGTAATGTGGTTTGAGAATTTTACTGTCTGCAGGGTTCAACTTAAAACTTGAATTGCTATAAATCCACGTACTTAAATCAGTTTTGTTTAATCCATTGTGCATTTACTTACTATGAATAAATACAATATAAATACAATATATTATACAATATAAGTTATTTAGTTTAAGATACCATATATGCAATTTAGTTGCATATTTGTTTGGGGTTCTTTTCTTTTTCATGAAACCAATTTAAGGAAATGAAAATTAAAGGTAGTTGAAAAATTAGCGAAAAATGTAATGAATCTGTCACAGTGTTTATGTTAGAGAAGGATAAGTCCTTAGTTCTGTTTGTGTGGAAGAAAGGCATGGTACCTGATACAACCAAGATTGTGTCCTTTGCTTATTTTCCTTGGAGGTATTTACTTGGTTGATGACCATGTTATTGAGCTGTGTTCAGATACTGAATCCATGTCAAACTCTTGTGTCCAAAGCCGTGTGGACACGAGTGTCAAGTGACTTCTGCAGCCAACACTGCCACTGGATATTAGTTTTTCTCTGGATTGAAAAGAAAACTGTGTGTATGAATATAGTGGGTTACTTATGAAGGAATAGTGACACCAAGGACTCATTCCCAATGAAAATGTCTTTCTACACAAATTGACCCAACTCCCCATTGAATCTTGCTAAATGCAATCAGATTAACAGCTTAACATGTGTCCTTTTGTTTCCAACGTGCTCTTATAAACACCAGCTATTTTCTGTATTCTACTCAACATCAGGAGGAGGAGTGTTAACCTGATTGCATTCAGCAAGAGTCCCCATGGATTTGGATTGATCTATGTAGAACCATAGTTTCATTGAAAATGGGCCCTAAGACTATTCTATGCTATAGATTTATAATTAAATAAATGTTGTACAGAGCCATGATATATATTCAGAAATGTTGAAACATTGTAATTGAAATTGGAAATTGAATTGAAATAGATATATAGAAGCTGCAGCATACATATAATTTAATTACCCTGTAATATTTCATAGCATGCATCTATTCTGTTTAACCCCATAAAAAAACTGCTGTCAAGTATAATAAATGCTCATCTTCATTGTGACTTTGTGCTTGGTTTTTTCATATGATGTATATTTAGCTAATTCCAGCAGTGTACGCATTGATTTGAAATCTCTTTAATATTCTCTTATTAATCAAGCCCCATGCTGATAATAACATTACTACATGTCACACATATGAAGTGCATCTCGTTTCATGAGAATTTATATTTAACAAGGTACATCAAGTAATATTTTTTAAAAAATGATAAATGTCAGTGTGAAATATGATTCCCCGCTATTTTCCCATTGATGTAATGTGTATATATACTGGTACTTCTCTTCTGCACTAGCACCATGTTATTGCAGTCACTTCAGGGCATGCATGTCGTGTTCACATCAGATTTAATTAATATAGCTAGGGTAAAGTCTAGCACCAGCTGAAGGGTTATTTTCACAAAAAAAAAAAAAAAAAAAAAAAAAAAAAAACGTATGGTAAGACCAAAATTCTAAAAAACTTCAGCTCATGTAATACTTTACAATAGTGTACTAGAGGAGAGTAAATGTTGATCTTAAGTTATTAAATAGGCTAAGATATTGGTCAATAAGTTTACACTAATTTTCAGTCTTAGGATCTCTTGTGAAACAGACCCCAGATTGTTAGTACATTAATTTTAATACAGGGTACAGTGGATACAGCCCAACTTAGCTGTCAGAGACCACCTTCAAAAATGTAATGTCACTTATCAGTCTCAAAAGAGGTCCCTATGTGATCTGGGCTGATATTGACCCCAGTGTGAACGCGGCTACATAGTACTATAGGCTTTGGTTTCAGTTGCACTACAGTGGAAACAGATCATGTAAGATCATGATATACTAATGGCAACTGATTCATGAAAGAGACGCTTCATAGTGGAACTTAGTTTCAAAATTATTTTTCAGAGGTAAGTGTTTATATGAATTAACTTTTAATTGACTATTTTGTTTGGGGGGGGGGGGATGGGGGTTGTTCCTGGGATAAAGTATAATTTCAGTGGAATCTGCTTTTCATATTTTATTTGCTTTGTTTGATATATTGCATTATGTGAAAGATTTAATGTGTAACTTGGTGTTATTATATTGATTTTAATTTGACATAGAAGGTATATCATAGCCAGGGGGGTTAGAAAGAACAGCCCTTTTTGCTGGGAAAAGGTCCACTCTGGATGAAATTTTATCTAGGTACATGAAGTTTTTATAGAAAATGGTCCACTTTTTCAGAAAAAGAACCCCCCTTTTGAAATTGCTGGCTACGGGCCTGCTTACAAAGGCAGTTAATTGGTTTAATTTAAACCAAAGACATGTCATTGATGGACCTGAATATATGAAAGTTGTAGAAACTCTTTCAGTTATTTTAAAATTTACTGATAGTTTTTTTTTTTTTTTTTTTTTTTTTTTTTTAATCTAAATATTTGATTCTAGATGCTTGGTGTCTGGAAGGAGTATTTCAAAGGATCATCATAAACTGATTTCAATATTGTACTGTGGAAATATTTAGCAATTGACAGGTGATTTGATACGGAATTGGATACGAAATTTGATATGGAATCAATGAACTGACATTAACTAGCTTATTTTTGTTCATTTTGTAAAAATGTATTCATAGGCTATATTCCTCTTCATCTTGAAACCTTTCAGAATGGTTTATTTACTTGCATTATTTCCCATGTCTGTCCTGTTATTTACCAATGGAGTGGTGGCTGTTCTTAAATATGTCAACTTTGATTAGAACTGTGAATTGTAAAACCACCAGACTTACACCTCATGTATAGACCTCTGTCAACATTGTCTTTTCTATTAATGTCTCTTTCAAAGTTGGCCAAGAAAAAATATTTGAAACCAGAAACCAGATTCTCCCTTAAATGTCTAAGTGTGCATTTGCCTTTGAGGAAGAAAATATTGTTGAAGTAAGAGCTATTTCAATTTTTTTGCTAAGAAAAATATATTTGTGACCAGAACCCATATTGTACTTAAAATAAGATATCCTTAGGACCAAAAAACATTCCGAGTTATTGGGACCTGTCTTTACCTAGAAGGAAGAAAGTATTGCTTTTTGTCTCCCTTGTTTTCAGGTAAGCTGTTTTATGGTCAGAATTGAGATTTAGGCAAACTATAACCCAGTAGCTCAACCATAAGACTCACTGGTCCTTTTTGCCTGATTTAGTTGTGCAAACATATTGGTTACGCTCATGGCCAATAAACATGTAAGGTCAGAGGTTCTGTTTAGATTTGTACCCCCTTTTGTGGAGGAATGAAATAAAGGTGAGGATGTTATCTTGGGTTGAGAGATTTCGTTGGTGTACATGTCAAAATGTTTTGTAAGTCCAATTAGTAACTATTTTGCCAATGCTAAAAAGTATTAACTCATACGTGTTGTCAATTAAAACACCAATTCATGCAGTGATATTAAAAGGTCAGATCACGCTATGTCTTAGTTTTCAAGGCACCTGCTCACATGGCTTGGTTTCTTTTCAGCCTTGATATTAAAATAACGCAGCCATATGACATTTTAACAAAATGAGGCCCCAGATTTGTGTAATTTAATTCGCTAACCGTGCTTGCCATAATGAAGTTTATTTGTTTCTCCTCCTCCACACTTCTACCTGACATGTTTATGCAAAGACAACGCCTCAGTTTTGCAGCATTGTGCTGTCTGTTGATGTTCAACAAATCATTTGTTACGCCAGTTGATTGGATGACTGTTTTGAGAAATCACAGTCGGTGTTGATTTAACATAGAAGCACGTCCAGAACAGGTGAGGTAGGGGCATCTGGGGCACCGCGACACATTTATGTCAATTTACACACAACCAAATTCTGATTTCCTGAACGGGAAAAGGTATAAATACCATTTAGGGCAGAGAAAGAAACATAATTGTTCCTGGCTTTTGTTTTGTTACTTGCTGGGTGTTCAGGGCGGGAGACTGTCTTTGCTGATTTAAGTGAATACTGTTTGCGCAACTTCGAATTAGAATGAAATAATATCTGGAAAAAGTTTACCACAAGCTTTGAACTATAATCAGAGGTCACATTAGGACTTAGTGAATTGGAAGGAAATGACTGTTTGCAAATTCTATAGATTTAAGGAGGTGTGGGCAGAAAGTAATTGAAGTAGAATAATTTAAAACTTTTATTGTGGTTTAAGCATTGTCAGATCATTTTGTCATTAAACGTAAAATCAGGACTTAAGTTATCAAGGTTTTAAAAAATTGTTGGACTACTAATAATGAAGAAGTGAGGAAGCAGTCTTAGAAAAATAATTGCACTGCTTTAAAACATTAATACAGGTACTTTAATAGAAAGAGAAACAGATGTTTTTCTGCAGAAGAAATTCTGTATAACCACATTTGTTGATTTTTTTCAGTTCGTCTATTTTTTAATACCATCCATGTTAAGTGTAAAGTTCTCTGCGCCCTAGGTTCTTGAATACTTCTGATGCAGAAGAATGGAATATGAGCGCTAGACTCATTAAATTTATTCTCACGCAAAGAAAAGAGAAATAATACAAGAAAACAGATAGTGTTTAAAAGTGTAGAGCGAGGGGGAGCCGTCTGTCTGAGGTCTAAAGCATTCTCCAAAGCACAGAGAAGTCTTGCTTTGAAACCCAGTCTAACTGTGTGTTATTGTGTTGTCTTACGGGGTGCACAGTGCCATTATGGACAGTCCATTGAACAAGCACTACAGCAGCTCCTGTTTCACTCCCCACTTCACACTGCTTTACTACACACCTTTGAAACCAGAAACAGCAAGGAAATTACAACATTTTTGAGGGAAATGATCAGTTTTCTCACCATAGCCGAGGCTTCACACAAGGTAACGAGATAACGGTGCCCATTAGTTGTTGTCACACCTGAGTGCAGACACCCCCTTACACTGAGCTGTGCACTATATGGAATTCATATAAAATGATTGCTTTTTACCAAATGGAAAATTGCATGTTTACAAGAGACCTGAAAATTACTGAAGATTGTATACTGTATATGGGGGCTGGGGAGAGTAAATGGAACTGTGAGCAGGGGTGGGGGTATTGGGGAGAGAGAGAGAGAGACAGTACTCAGCATCATTTCCCTAAACCTTTGCATGCCTTGGTGTACGCTCTGAAGCCTTGACTTCTGTTTTTTTCCAGTGCTTTTCACAAACATCATACCAATTCCTGGCGGAAATATTGCCTCTGAGAAACTGCATATAACTGGATTAGAACAATATGGGATATTTAATTGGCTTTAGAGCTGATATCAGTGTTCCGTATCTTCTGAAGATGATTGACAAAGTAAATTGCTTCAAAACAAAGTGAATATTAGTATGCACTGTCATGTGTAGTTTCACTTTCTCTCATCAAATGAATGCTCTTAATTTTTTACTGATTACATTATCATTGTAAAATTGTGTATAAATGCTAAAGATTGATTCCTGTATTTACCAATTAAAGAATACAAATGAGGTATATATATTTATGTTTCAGATAGGTAGCACATTTGAAGATATTTGCTAATAAAGTAGAAATTTACTAAGGTCCTTCATTGTACTAGTATATTTATAAGATACAAATTGGGTAAATGGAATTTCCAGCAATTGATCTTTGGTTTTTGGTTTATCATATTCTACTTTTTATATCAGAGGCACCATAGTACCCCAACTATACACTTTGCTGAATAATCATTTTAAACATTTACCACATATTTAACACAAAGTTCCATCCCATATTTGCAATCTGTTCTGTAAAACACATGGTGTTTTTTTTCCTGTTCATATTGCATGTTACATGCCAACCTTGGTCTGGCATGATTTCACCAGAACTGTATAGCAGCAAAAAATAGATGAAACATAAAGCAGGCATTGTCGTCTTACAAGCTAGGTCTCAAAGGCTGTGCAAAGTTATTATCATACTGAATGATCCATCTGTAATTATCTAAAAGAGAAGTAATTGAGGGAAGAAAAAATGGTGAATAAAGAAAAGGTTATTTCAAAATTAGTTTGAAAGGCTGCGCAAATTTATTGCGAACTTCCTCTCATTTCCCGTGATTATTGAGTTGAACCATGTTTCATGACCTTGGGGAACCACAGAGCGACAATTAGATTTCCTTGTTGCATGCCGTATGCAGAGTTTCTCCACTTGTTGTGTTTTCTCTAATTCTTTCTGCTTGAGAAACTGCTTGATATGATTGCCACCTTGCATGCAAGATGCTTCCTTGTCCCTGTAGTGAAATTAACAGAAATTTTATCTTGATCAGTCACAGGACTTACAGTGCCACCAGCTCGATGGATTAATTATGTATGGCCGGAATAATTTTTATTCTTAGTCACATTTTGTAGACAGGAAGAATATTTCTGTAATTCACTTTATATCCTTTCTTAATTGGTGTAACTAATTCCCTTGGTGACTAGACTGTCGTGATGTCTGTGTTTCATCTAGATGCATGCATAGCTTCAGTCAGGTGTTTTTCTTCTTTGACACACCAAAGATCGAGATGTTCTGTATTCTGAGTACTTTGGTTTCTGGTGACAGAACTGGAATATGTGCTGATGGTGCCTGTAATGTTGCTTCCAGAACTGGAAATTGATTTCTAGGCTGATGGTGTCTCAAGACATTATAGTTGCCTGAAGACTGAGGAACACTGTGGTTGCTGATGGTACCTATGTAATTGGTGTCTAAGCTCTGAGAACTGGTGTTTTTCCTGATGGTACCTATGTTATTGGTGCCTGAACTCTGAGAACCGGTGTTATTCCTGATGGTAGCTATGTTATTGGTGCCTGAACTCTGAGAACTGGTGTTGTTTTTCTGATGGTACCTATGTTATTGGTTCTTTAACTCTGAGAACTGGTGTTTTTGCTGATGGTACCTATGTTACTGGTGCTTAAACTCTGAGAACTGGTGTTTTTGCTGATGGTACCAATATATGTTATTGGTGCCTAAACTTTGAGAATTGGTGTATTTCTGATGGTGCCTGTTAGCACCTGAACTCTGAGAACTGGTGTTTAGGTCTATTTTATTTGTGCCTGAATTGGAGACTATATTATCTGTATGTATAATGCTTGTGTAAATTTCCCTGGAAGTGGTCTGTAAAGGCTAAAGCTGGAGCCTCTGTATGTCAGGGTGCCGAAAGTGGTGACTTGTGGATTTTTTTCTGACAGTGCTTTTGTCATTGGTGCCTGTAATGGGGAGGAGTGTGATCAGTGAGAGTACTTCTGTTTTTGCCTCTTGATTTACCATAAAGACTGTTTTTGATGAGTTGGATATAGTGACATTTTGGTGGAGACTTTGTTTGTTTGTTGTGCTCTTTCTAGTAGCCAAGCTTATGCTGTTGGTGCCTTAATTCATATCTTTGGAAATTATTGGGTGATAATGATTTTTTTAAATGTTGTTATTTTATAAAGACTACTTTGAAATAGAAAAAAACATCATGTACAAAAGGCAGCCCTGTTGAACTTAAGTGTGCACTCAGATAATCTTTACAAGAATTCCAGTGTATTAATCAAATTGTGCTTTTAGCAGTCTTTGCTCTGTGGGAATCTAGAATTCACTGAAGTTGAGAAAGAAGATACCATGCAGAACGGAATGTTTATTGGCTCAGTGCAACAAAATTGCATCAACATGTCATTTTTTAATGCTAAGAGATTTTTCACAGCAGATGTAATGTGGTTATGGTCAAGAAATATCTAATAAGTTGCCAATTTTTGAACTCCACTTCATGCACGCTGGTGCGATGCGTGATAGGTGCTGTCTGGTCAATTGTCTAGATGGCGCCATAGGGAAATGTGGGTCATATAACAAGACGGTGTAAGCAAGTCTGTAAGCAGCAATCTAGTTTGACAAATTTTGCTGCAAATTATACACTGGAAATACCCAGCAGTAAAAATGAGTGGAAATTAGTATAAATAAAATAGATGGCCAAGAAAATTGTTACTTTAAAACCATTCATTTTAACATTAAGTTATTTTTGTGTTCCATTTGAGAAAAAGGATGTTTCTTTGTATGGTTTTTAAAGTTATCTTAAATATCAACAAAAAAGGGTATTTAAGTCCAGACTGTACTCCATGTACTTTAGGCTGATCCTATTGATTGGATATATTCTTTGCAAATGGGCAATTTGAAAGTCTGCTTTCCCAATGACATGACAGAGATCAGAGGGTGTCTGTGCAGACTACGCCACTATTATATCAATTTGCCGGTATTGATTATGGTAATCCTTCATTAATACCCCTAGAATCATAGTCAGGTCTCAGGAAATGGACAGGAAATAATGTGTTAAACAGAGTATAGAAGGAAAAATGTTCGCCGCTCTTCATGTTTTGCATGGAAATTCAGGCAGCACATGGTAATGCTCCAAATGGAATAAAACAGATCATGCGAGTCAACTCACTGGAGCAGAAGTGTTTTACTAGAATTTACTACTTGGTGAATGGTTATTCAGTACTCTGTTAAGTTTTTCACTAGGTTGTTTATTGTAAAGAGCCGAAGAGTAAAAATATTGTTTCAGCACTTAATCTCCATATTTGCAATTTGTCAGACAAAAATTTCAGGAAACTAAAAAAAAATCATATACTGTTTTTCAAAACTTTCTGCTCTCACCTGTCTCTTCCAATGTGTTGGCCAGGTGCATTAAAATCAGTTTTTTTTTTTTTTTTTTTTTTTTTTTTTTGGGGGGGGGCAATTTTTCAGTTCAAACAGTGCACTGTCAAGAATAGAAACATGTGAAGGAAATGAAAATTTCAAAATTGATCAAATCTGTTTATTAAAGATATATCCAATCAATATAGATAATATATCAATTATAGGTTGCACTCGTTCACAAATAAACCTTGAGCATGATAATATATTCACTA